>NW_019154087.1:14207180-14430638 GCF_002288905.1 Enhydra lutris kenyoni
CACATACACTATGGAGTATTATGCCTCCATCAGAAAGGATGAATACCCAACTTTTGTAGCAACATGGATGGGACTGGAAGAGATTATGCTGAGTGAAATATGTCAAGCAGAGAGAGTCAATTATCATATGGTTTCACTTATTTGTGGAGCATAACAAATAACATGGAGGACAAGGGGAGTTATAGAGGAGAAGGGAGTTGGGAGAAATTGGAAGGGGAGGTGAAACATGGGAGACTATGGACTCTGAAAACAATCTGAGGGGTTTGAAGCAGTGGGGGGTCGGAGGTTGGGGGAACCAGGTGGTGGGTATTGGAGAGGGCACATATTGCATGGAGCACTGGGTGTGGTACAAAAACAAGGAATACTGTTATGCTGAAAAAAAAAATTAAAAAGAAAACAGTTAAAAAAATCTACTTGTTTATATAAAGAGATTATCTCCACACTTATTTTTAGATGAAAAATCAGAATATGTAGATATATATTTAGATTTAAAAAGATAAATCCCAACACACAAGTTATCTTTGCCTAATGAATTTATTAGAAACACCCTTGGATTCTCAAAATTTTAAGATGTATTAAAGATTACATTTATTAAAAAGCTTGGTGACATTTAGTAGTGTCACTCTATTATTCAGCTATTTGAGGATGGCAGAGATATATTCCACCTAAAATGTTTATAATAACTAGTTATGTCAATTTTTCATACATTTGAATATTAACATCTGTTCTCTTGATCTCCTAAGGCTCATCTATATTTCATCATGATTCAAGATTCAACAGTGATTTGACAGTATCAGTAAAATGTAGGTATGTGTCTATTGGGTTGGAGAAGACTTGAAAAAGATTAAATTTGGAGATTACACATTTATTTTTTGTAAGAAATTTTGTTAGCCAATGATACCAACCATTTAAACAGGTATTCTCAGTTTGCTACAACAGTGAACTCAAATATTTATTTTAAATTTAAATGATAAATATAAAACTTTTATCCAACTACTAAGCTTTCTTATAATCTTTATTATTTTGATGATACAAGTAGGAAAACAAACTCTACATAATTTACATGTTTAGATGTAAAAGATTATTTGTTTTCATTTTTCATGACAACGTGAACATTTGCCATTCTCCTTGTATTATGTCACCAAGGTTTCTGTTGCAGAGAGAAGAATTTACTCTAGGTATTTTAATTAAAATGATTTTTTTAAGGATTTGGTTATTTATTTTAGAGGGGGGTGAGGGAGGAGCAAAAGACAGGAGGAGAAATCCTCAAGCAACTCCTCCTGGAGCATGAAGCCCATATAGGGCAGAATCCTAGGACCTTGAGATCATGACCTGAGCTCAAATCAAGAGTCAAATCTTCAACGAACATAGCCACTCAGGCAGCCCTAATAGAATGATTTAATTATAGTATTTAAGTGCTTGTGTTATTACCAGAAGGTCTAGAGTAGTTGACTGCAGTCTGGGTCTCCAAAAATGACTGCAAAATGCCTTGGTAGTGTCTTGTGGAGGAGCTGCTGCTTTGTAGAGGAGGGGAGAAGAGAAACTTCTGCTGGTCCCATTGCTATTAGTTCAGGAACACCCCCACCCTCATGAGAGACAGGACACTGGAATACTGCTCAGAAAAAAGAGTCCTTTCACACTCATTCGCTGCCAGAAAAACAACCAACCAAAAGTCATTGGTACTTTCCAGATCTACTATTTAATTGATGGAGGCCAACCTGCTGATGAGTCTAGAAAATATTTTTTTTACTTTTGTGCTTTCCCAGGACAAGAGGGCAAAATGAAGAAAAAAGTATAAACAAAACTAACCCCCTATTTTCATTGTAATCTTAAACTATTTTTATTTCAAATTATTACTGATTTATTGGCCTTTTCTAAAGTAAAACAACAGATACAGGCCCCTGGGTGGCTCAGTCAGTTAAGCATCTGCCTTTGGCCCAGGTCATGATACAAGGGTCCTGGGACTGAATCCCACGCTGGACTCCCTGCTCCCCAGGTAAGATCTGTTTCTCCCTCTGCCCCCACCCCCACTCATTCTCTCAATCACTCATTCTCTCAAAAAATAAATAAATAAAATCCTAAAAAAATAAACTAAAGCAACAGACTGAAAATAAAAATACACAAATATACCGATGAAAACTAGCATGTTTCTAATGCATGAAAATAGCATATACAAGAGAAAATACTTATTGCTGAAATATATATGAACTCCATTTGCAATTTGTTAGAGCCCAAATTTTCTAACATGCTAACCTCAACTTACTTTCAATGGCATGTTGAAATTTATACTAGTTATTGAAAAAGCAATGTATGTGGCTGTAGCCACAAACAGAATTATACTTTCCAGAAGGCATCACATTTTGAAAACATTAGAAAATGGAAGAAGAATGGGGTGAAAGAAAAGCAGAAAGAATCCAAATTAAGAAATCTTTTTCAGCCTATGGAGGCAGAGGGCCAGAGTTGTGCCATATGGCTAATGCAGTATTGCTTCTACCTTACCCAATTCAATTAATCTTTAATGCTTTCAAAAGATTTTATTTATTTATTTTAGAGAGAGAGAGAGAGCAGGAGGAGGAGCAGAAGGAGAATGACAAGCAGATTCCTTACTGGGTGCAGAGCCTGATGTGGGGTTCCATCCCATAACCCTGAGATCATGACCTAAACCAAAATCAAGAGTCTGTCACTTACTGAGTGAGCTACACAAGTGTACACAATTTATTTAATCTTACTGGCTATAACGATTATGACCCTTTCCAGCTCATTTCTTCATGTCTTTTATAATCTTCTGGGTAGCATGAAGAAGTTGATTGCAGCTCTTAAGATTACAAATACGAGGGCGTTTGAGTGGCTCAGTGGGTTAAGTGTTGGACTCTTGGTTTGGGTCAGGTTATGATCTCAGGACTCAGGTCACAATCTCAGGGTCTTGAGATCAAGCCCTCCATCAGGTTCCACATGCAGCCCAGAGCTGACTTCTACCTCTGGATGCTCATGTTCTCTCCCCTTCTCTCTCTCTTAAATAAATAAATAAATAAATAAATTCTTACTAAAAAAAAAAAGAAAAAATGATTACAAATATTAAAGTCAAAGTGCCTGGGTATGCATCTTGGATTGATTATTTACTAGCTATGTTTCCTTGGCTAGGTTACTCATAATCTGTGCCTCAGTTTCTTTATCTGCAAAGTGACTATAATAGCACCTAAGATTGTTGTGTTAAATTTTATAATCCTGTCAAGTTCTTAGTATACTGAGCACTCAATTATTAATTTACGTTTATCATGGTAATGCTAAAGCAATCAGTTATTACAGTAATTCAGAAGAGAATTCCTTAGGAATTAAGATTTCCTTAAGAATTAAGGAAACATTATGTAATATATTCCAAGAACGTAAGAATGGGTGCTCGTGTATTTGTACAATCAGTAGTTAATACTTAGTAGTTGGTTTCAGAAATGCAACCAAAAAACATTTAATTCTAGTAATGCACACATTCACACTGAATACATACACACGCATACCATAAAAATAATGTAGTGAGTATTTAGCTTCTAAATTTATTTTAGTATTTATAATTAGAATCAATAGGTGATTAAGTGATGAGACAAAAATGTCTAAAAAGTTATTGAGGTATTATTTATTTTAATGAAATATGGTGACCATTATGATTTACAAAGTTTTCCAACATATATTCATTTCTTATTAAATTCATTATAAGATGGAAATTCACCAAAATATAATTTTAATAGAAACTTTATAAGTTGTATATGGAACTCAAACTCTAAATTTGTTTTGTTATATATATTATAAAATTCCTTGAAGGTAACAATATTTTTAAAATAGAGAGCTGTCATGCAACCTAAGATTTATATACATCTGCATAGAGTCGATGTGTAACATAAATCATCATATAACCATACTTTTTTACAATGGTGATGAAAGTGCATATTAATAAAAATATTCAATGAATAAAATGAATTGAGTTTCATTGTATAATGTGTAAATATATGCATAAATGATTGGTAAATACATAAAGAAAATTAATAATTAATACCAAAAGTTAGTTTTGTCCACTCTTTGGAAATAAAACAAAACCTAGAAATCCAATGTTGTAATATTTAAAGGAAGTGGCTTTTATATAGGATAATTAATAGGATTTTTTTCTCTTTACTTACCTGATTTCAATAATTGATTTACCTATCCTTTTAAAAATCATTATAGCATATTATTATTTTACATATACTTATATGCATATTTTCTTCATTTTTACATCACTTTATTTTATTATGCTTTTGGTAGGGTTTTGATATATATTTTGGTTTAATCCATTGTTGACAGGTGTCCTGATTGGTTTGGGTGACATAAGTGTTAATAATCTGAAATATAAGATGTCTAATAAATCTGTCTATAAAAATAATGATTAATAGTTTATTTGAGATTCTACAGAAATAGCACAAACAAGTCTGCTGAGAGATGTTTTGAACCTAATGTATTTTAGAGAGAAGTTTTATTGATTACACAGGAATGGGGCACATTTTAATCATTTTTATATCACTGCACTGCCAGAGGCATCAAAACCCATTAAATGAGGATTATAAACTTTGTTTTCAACTGGATCTTAAATTGATTCTTGATATATTGTCAACAGAAGCACTGGAAGATCAATCAGAAATACCAACCCATATTAAAATTAACTTATTTATATTTAATTGTTCATATCATGGTTCTCTGAGATGCTGCTCATAAATCTAAATTACTTTTCTCTCAGCTAAAAGATCTATTTTAGTATATATAACAATAATTTTTCTCAATATGTCTACCGATATGTTATATCCCCTACATTTTGTTCTTATAATACCTTCCTGCCCCAGGCCCCAAGTTTACAAATCCTTAGAAATGTTTATTCCGTTCTTCCTATAATCTTGTTATTAAGATTTAAAAAAAAATTATGATTGAGAGTTTAAAAATATTACATGTACAAACACACATATGTTTTTGTAGGTATATCCTTGCAGAATCTTGAGTGGCTTACTTATGTGAAGGTACACACAAGAAAAAATTATATTTATTATGTTTTAATGAAATATACACTTCGAAGAAGAGTTTAACATTTGGTATATAGCATAAATAAATAAAATGTTACATATATTTAACTTTATTATCATTTGAAAGATTCTAAATCCATTTCCTTATTCCATGTCAAAGAGTAATCTGAGAGAAAGTGAGGAGGGAGAACAAGCAAACATGAATAATATACAAATTTGTGAATTATGTGGTTTTTGGAATCAGAAGACCTAGATTCAAAATGATGATTCTCCACTAACTAATTATATCTCTTAATTTCATAATTTCTGTAAGCCCCTTAGTTTCTACATCTCCAAAAAAAATAAATGGATATAACCACTATGTCTTACAAAAAGTGTTGTATGTTCACACACATGCACACACAAACACACAGACATACAAAAATATACAAATATATATTAATCTGGATAGAAGTGACTTTCAAGCTGTCCATAGATTTTAGTTATATGATTAAATATAGTTAATACCTGCTATTTTTCCTTCCTGGCACTGATCTACAGCCTCTTCTGAAAGAAAAAAATCAGTCACACTTATTCCATTTCCAAGAAGTATGGTTTTAATGCTGTTGATCTCACTTAAATATTTTATTTTCTTCACTGTGGTGATTAAATCAGAAATAAGCACACAGACAACTGGTGCAGTGAGAATGTAGCCCAAGACACTGCAAGACTCTTTTCTGCTGGGGCAGAAATGACCCTGGAGCTATTGTGATCCACCTTTGTAACAGCAACGGAAGACCTGGCTGCAAAATGCAAGCCTACAATGAGAAGCAAAGATGGAGCAGAATGGACTATGGGACTTGACTGAGCTGCTGAACCGAACATTCCTAAAATCTGTATCTCTATTAAAATTTGAGCTAATTTTTTGGGACTTAGTTTTATTTGATTTAAATCAAGAAGGAAATTGGACCTGAATAGAAAAATTTAAATAAAAATGAATGCAGTGTAGGGAAAAAGAAAGAGAAAAAAAAAAAGAAAGGAAAATATAAGGGTAAATCTAAATAGGCTATGAAGCAAAACAAAAAGAGTTGATTTGAGGATGGCCAAATGGTAAATGATTCTGATTCTGCTCTGCTTTTGAACATGATAAAAATGATGATTAGCTCAAGAGTTCGGGGAAAAAAAAGAAGAGAGGAGAAGAAGAAGAAAAGGAAACATAATCTAAGAATATATGTTGTAAATGTATCAGTTATCACTAAAACTATATTTAGGATTTTCCTGTTTCTAATTAATAGAGGAAAATTAATAATATAAAATGTGTTCAATAAAACAGAAGAGTGTCATTCAAAATGGTGCTGTAAATTCAAAATTTGAACCCAGCTATCTACCCATTGCTCATAACATGTTAATGATAAAGTGTCAAAGTTAAAAATGACATATCCAGGGCACCTGGGTGGCTCAGTTGGTTAAGCGACTGCCTTTGGCTCAAGTCATGATCCTGAAGTCCCAGGATGGAGTCCCACATCGGGCTCTCTGTTCATCAGGGAATGTGCTTCTCCCACTGACCTCTCTCCTCTCATGCTCTCTCTCTTTCTCAAATAAATAAATAAAATCTTTTAAAAAATGACATATCTATACTCTAGAGTAAAATAAATATCTTTTTGGATAAAAATGCAAAAGGAGGATAAGAATTGTGGCCAAGGACTGTTATCTAAAAACCAGGCTGATGGGGACATGGGCTAAAGTTTCCATATAAAATGGAGGAATAGGGCTAAGAGCATTGTCTGAATTCTGGGCTGGGCTGCAGGTTGCCTTTTTCTTTACTCTTTTTTTTTTTTTTTAAAGATTTTATTTATTTAATTGACAGAGAGCACAAATGCGCAGAATGTCAGTCAGATGGAGACGGAAAAGCAGGCCCCCCGCTGAGCCGGGAGCCTGATGCTGGGCTGGATCCCAGGATGCTGGATCATGACCAAGGCAGATGCTTAACCGACTGAGCCACGCAGGCGCCCCTCTTTACTCTTGATAAGAGATCTAATGAGACTGTTGCTGATGGTTACCTGAAGTTTCAGATATATTAAGCCAGGTACCCATGAAAGCCATGGAAAATAACAGTTTCTTGCTTCAGGAAATGACTCATCAGCTCACTTACTCTATATGTGATACTTACAATTTCTTTCATGAGCAAGAAACTAGAACCACAATATAAAATTTGGCCATGGTTGGTAATTATATGGAGTAAAACGAGGAGCAATACCAAGACTAAAAGACATCAAGAAGTAAAGATTAAAAAAAAGAAATGAGAACAAATCAGAATGTATTAAAATGCATCAAACTGTATTCAAGTAATCAAAGTATCTCATAATATATGTTTTGTATACAGATACAAATATAAATACATCTAAACATGATTTAAAAAGTTATTAAGTTTATATACATGCAAGAATTTAATTTGCCTTTTTGAAACAAATCTAATATACAATGCAATTACAAAAGAATTAACTTATTGCTCTGATAGATTTTTTACATATCAACCTAACTAAAGCCCCCAAAATCTCTCTCTAGTATGTTCCAGATTAGGGAGACCTATAAGAGCTAGTCTCTTGCAAGAGTGTGGAAATAAAAGGGAAAAGTTGTCCATTTTGTAGCATATACGTGTCTATACCAAAGATTCAACCAAACTACTCTAGACACCACTGTGAAGAGGTTTTGCATATGTGGGTAAACTTTCTAACAAATTGGAATTAAGTTCATCAGAAGTGAGAATATTCCTCAGATAGCTAGATGTATAGTAAGGGCTCACCAGAGAAATATAGGAATAGGAGATATATAGATAAAGATGATATACATATAAAGACAGAAATAGAGATAGATGTAAAGAGACTTAAACAAATTGGCTTTCAAGGGGCTAGGAAGTCCTGTGATCTATAGTTTACAAACTGGAGACCCAGAAATACTTGTGAAATAGTTAGAGTCTGAGCCCAAGGGCCTGAGAACCAGGAGAACCAATGGCATAAATCCAGTTTAAGGCAGGAAAAGACTGATGCTCCAGGTCAAGCCATCAGGCAAAGGGAGCGGGTTCTTTTTTTCCTCTACTTTTTTGTTCTATTCAGGTTCTCAGTGGATTGGATCATGCCCACACATACTGGCAAGGATAATCTGCTTTATTCAGTCTACAGACTCAAGTGCTAGCCTTTTGGAAACACCTTCACAGACATAGACAGATATAATGTTTAATCAAATATTGGGGTACCCTGTGATCCGGTTGACACATAAAGTTAACCATCATTCCAGGCTAGAGAATGATGCATTGAATAATAAAACAGTGGTAGGGGAAGTCATGACCTTCAACCCAAGATCACTGGAAACACATCATAGCTGACTCGGTGAACTGAGAGAAAACTGTACCCCAGGCAAAACCCTAGGGGTCTCAGTAAGATGACTTTAGGAAGGACTGAATATAGCTTTTGTGCTTGTGCTGTGTGATAGCGTGCAGTGTCAAGAAAGATTTTGCTCTGGATTGCATGTTGTCAGAAAGCAGGAGTTATTCTATGGTTGGGAATCTTCACAATTCTTACGTAGAAGGAAAGGAAAATAAGGCCAAAGTTAATACACAATTCATGAAGAAGCAGCAGTCACTCATATTTGCCAGCATAGGGGGCATTTAGTTATTTTTGCATTGTGTTCTTGATTGTGTCTTCTGTCCAGATGTGATTACAGAGGGATCTTGTTATGGGATCCATCATGATCATGGAATGTGATTGTCTGATGTTTATGTGTTTTGTAAAAATGTATTCAAGAGGAGAACACGATAGGAATATGAGGCCAGCTCCTACAAATGCCCAAATTGAGTAGATTGCACCAGACCAGCTCTTGGATACTCTTCTCTCTCCCAGGCATAAAGTTGAAGGAATATAATACATTCATTTATTCAGTATATGTTAATTGATTTTCTACTATGTGATAGGTACTATTTCAGGGAGCTTTTTTTGTCATTTCTATATTGATTTTAAGCGAATTAATTTTATTGAAAATTTACACATCTGGGGTGCCTGGGTGGCTCAGTGTGTTAAAGCCTCTGCCTTCGGCTCAGGTCATGATCCCAGAGTCCTGGGATCGAGCCCGCATCTGGCTCTCTGCTCAGCAGGGAGGCTGCTTCCCTTCCTCTCTCTCTCTGCCTGCCTCTCTGCCTACTTGTGATCTCTTTCTGTCAAATAAATAAATAAAATCTTTAAAAAAAAATTATACATCTGAGTTTTGTTTTGTATGTTGTGGCACACTTAAATTTAGAGTCTGTTTATGCCAATTTCATGTTTTAAATTAAAAAAGGAGTAATTTCATTTTTATGGAAAATAGTATTTCTAGGTCTTAGTTTCAAATATTATATAAATAAAAAAGAAATATTAGAGTTTTTTTCTGCCAGCCTATTTAATCTAATCTCCCCAAACTTTAATTGAAACAGTTATAGTAATATCCCATTATGCTCACCTAACAGAATTATTAAGGAAAATGAAGCTAACATCTAGAAAAGCCCTCTGTAAAATAAAAAAGTATTCTCTTTAATTTGAGATATCAATATGATTATGAGAAAAGATTATTTGAAAGGATAATCTTTTTTTTTTTTTTTTTAAGATTTTATTTAATTATTTCACAGGCAGAGATCACAAGTAGGCAGAGAGGCAAGCAGAGAAAGAGGAGGAAGCAGGCTCCCTGCTGAACAGAGAGCCCGATGCCAGGCTCGATCCCAGGACTCTGGGATCATGACCTGAGCTGAAGGCAGAGGCTTTAACCCACTGAGCCACCCAGTTGTCCCTGAATAAAGTTTTTAATCCATTATTCTCTATATCTAGCTCTAATAATTACTACATTAATTTTTTTTTATTTATGCCTACTGTTCTCATTCAAGACATTGGTTTTCTGGGCAGAAAATATTGTCTTGTTTTCTGTTTTTTCTCACTTAGTTTCTCCAGTACTTAGCAGAGTTCCTGGAAAATTGTAAGCATTAGACACATAAACTGAATGAATATCATGTGTTTTTTGGAAAAATTAATCTGACAAGTGGAATATATCCAAACGGATAGTTAATTAGACTGATTTAGGAGACTGAAGTATATGCCCAGATGTTCAATGAAGAGAGCCAGCAAGCGGGCAGTGGATGTATTTGTGGAATATAAGACAGGTGAGAGAGACACACTGAGACATAAAGAAACTCATGTCCTTTGCCAGACTTTTGCTTATACTCATTTCTAAATCTAGCAAGCCCAGTGTCTTCTTCAACTAGTATTCTATCTAGAAAAGATAGGATCTAGAAAAGATAGTATTAATGCCACTTATTCCTTAAAGTTTTCTTTGATATTATGATCCATATTACTTGCTTCCTTATCTTGATAGCTTAAAAAAAAAGTCAGATTGGTGCAGTGAAAATATCATTAACTTTGAATGTAAGGAGGTCTGAGTTAAAATTCAACTCTGTTATCATTGGGCATTAATGCAGATATCTTTATGTAAATTTCTCACACTCACATGGATAGAGCCATATTCCTCACACTCACTGTTATTGTATCCTTTAGGATTGTTGTCAGAATTAAATTAAATTAAATGACATATAAAATACTTTTGTATAGAAGAACAGTGGGTATTAATCCCTACTGTACTTCAAATAAATTGCACTGATTGCAAACTTTTCTTAAGTAGTTTTGTCACTCAGTTAAAAAGTATTATATAATAATGTCCACATAGGTCTTTGTAACTTCCATATCATCCAGCATATGATTAATATATTCTTGTTCACTATTTGGAATTATTGCAATTAACTCTTTATCTTTATAACTGTTCTAATTCTTCAACTATTATCTATATAACTTTGAATAATGTCAAATAGTGTTACAGATATGTGAGTATTTAAAACTTAGAGATACTGAAAACAATGATGAATTATGTGGGTCTACTGAAATCTGAATTTCATTGTGCAATGTATTCACAATACTAGATAGAAATATTAGTTTCCTACTCATTAGTGGCTAACTTGAGGTGCAATAAATAAATAATAATAACATCTCTGATGCTTTTTTCCTCAGTTTTTTTTTTTCATTTAAAGATAAATACAAGTTGGAAACAATCACCAAATATTAATGTATTTAATCCTTGCATAGACCTTTTTTGGCTATTATTTTGCAGCTGATCTAAGTAACAACCAACAACATTTAAACTTTTTTTTTTTTTTTTTTTTTTTAAGTGGGGAAGGAGCACAAAGAGAGGGAGAGAGAATCTTAAGCAGGCTCCAGACCCAGCATGGAGCACAACGTGGGGCTTGATCTCACAACCCTGAGATCATGACCTGAGCTAAAATCAGGAGTCAGATGCTTAACCGACTGAGCCAGCTAGGTGGCCCAAAATTTAACTTTAAATCAAATACCATCTTTGGCTTGAATCATTGATTAAAGGCAGACCAACAAAGAGCAATTATTTTTCAAAGTTTCTATGAAATTAACATTCTAATAAAATGACATATTTAGATATGATGCCAAATATTTCTAGCAAATAATAAAATGCAAAAAATTATCATAAAGAGCATTTGTTATACTTTGCCACCAACTTTACATTATCTTTAGAGAGTTTCTGCATTACCCTTGGTGCATGTATAAAAATAGTAATTTCTATCAATTTCTCCCCAAATGTACATTCACCTATGTAATAGAAGAAAACTACATAATTCACAGACTTGTGAGAAATTGTCAGATTTACTTCAAGTATTCACTTTGCTGTATGCTCACATTTAGCTCTTTCCTATCTTATGATGCATGTAGACAGAAAGTGATTCTAATGAGTTAGAAATTCATATTTCCAATAGAATTAGCATACAGGAAATTATAATTCACAGAAGATCTATAAAAGAAGCATGTCAATAATAGAAAATGAGATATAGAGAGCAGCAAACACTGAGATATAGCAGCAAACACTGCTTTAAGTCAGAAAATTAAAAATAACTTGCTATTGACATGAAGGTTGAATGGATGGTCTTTTGTTTACTTGTTTTTAAAGTATTTACGTTCTGTTTTCAGTATTTGGAATCTATTTTTTAACTTCCTATTCTCTTTGTTAGAACTTGATTTTTCTTCTTTCTTTGATTAGATTACTATCTTCCTTACTCTTATTTGTTACCTGGACAATTGGTCATGATTAGTATCAACTTATTGAATGAGTATTTTTTTTAAATACTTTATTTATTTACTTGACAGACAGAGACCACAAGTAGGCAGAGAGGCAGGCAGAGAGAGAGGAAAGGAAGGTGGCTCCCTGCTGAGCAGAAAGCCTGATGCCAGGCTCCATCCCAGGACCCTGGGATTATGACCTGAGTCAAAGGCAGAGGCTTTAACCCACTGAGCCACCCAGGCACCCCTAGAATGAGTATTGTTTTAAAGATTGTCTCTTTCTCTCTTTCTCTTTCTCTAAAATAAATAAATCTTTAAAGATTGTTTTGACAATCTACATTGGCTGGAATTTTTTTCTTCTAAACAAATTGGACAACATTTGTGTTTTTCTCCACACTTATTATATGTTGGGTTTAAATGAAAGTAAGGGGAAAATTAACATTTATTAAGTCTTGATGATCTGTTTGATAATTGCATTGAAATACTCATAGTAATCATATTAGCCCTATTTAAGGATAAGGAAATGAAGACTTATCAGAAATATGGTGGCATAAGAATTTGAACCTTGCTTTATGTGACTCAATAGTCCATTTGTTTTCTTCCTTCAAGCTGACACTGGATAGTTTGAGAAAACTCAATATTTTATCTGGATACATAAGCTCTAGAAAAAGAGAAGGGAAACAAAGCAAAAACCTGACATGACGTGATTATGTCGAAGAAGTGAGGTTTCTGTAAATTAAATTCTAATTTTGTATCAAATATGGAACACTCTATTGTAGGTATCACATTGGTCCTTGATGAAATCTTTGTATATATGACCTTTAAATATCTCTGAATTGAGCACGTAAAAGTGACTCAGCGATGACCCAATATGAAACAGTTAAGCCAATGCCAATACAAAACTTAAATGTTTTCTGTTAAAATTACATTTAACTAATAGTTTGTTTAATAAACATTTTATATGAATTCTAGTCTTTTTGATCCACCAGAAGTATAGTGCATTGAAGTTCAGAAAGCTTTTCATTGCTCTCTTGTCCAGAAACCTCTAGACCCAAGATCCTAAATATTTTTCAAGCAACAGCTTCATCAATCACTTTAGCAGCCATTGAGATGATCAGAGACCTTAAAAGGTTGCATTATGGATGAAGAAAGTAATGCAGTAGAAAAGTGTTACAAATGAAAACTCTTCATCATTCCTGTATACAATCTACCTGGATTTTCTTGCATTCACAGGGGAAAAAAGAAAAGGATAAAATCAGCTAATGCAATGATGGGTAAGGACTGAAAAAGTGAGAATATTTTTAAGCTTTTAAAAGCTACGAATCTGTCTTTCTGAGACACGTCTTTCATAAAACTTAATTGTTCATCATGATTTGAATGTTTATATAATTTATTTTTTAAATTGCTCTAAAAGAGTTATTGACTAATGATTTTTAAAAAAAAAATAGAATCCTTTTAATAATTATCCCAATGTAGAAAGCAAGACAGTGAAGCAATCTACTTAATAGTAATAATTAAAGAGCAGATACCTTTTTAAAGTGCTAATTTCATGTATTCTTGACAGTTTTTTGGCAAATACATTTGGAACTGATTTACAAAAGAATCACAATCTCCTGTTTCTAGACTCCTAGTCATTGCTTGGGAGCTTTGTCTATTTATAGAGTGACTTCGGTTACTTTCAATTATGTCTTCCCAAGTTTCAATCCTGCCAGCAAATATTGATCTCAAAAGGACTGCCTTAGTAATCTTTAAGTGATCTGCAAACAATTAGAGATCTTCTTATGCTTATACAAATGGAGAGTCAGAGCTGTTAGCCTGAACAAATAGGGTTTTGGAATCCTCAGAAATGTCCTCCACATCTGCCATTTTCCCACTCCTCACCATAAACACATATTATGTGTATTTCTATAGTCTTCTTTTCTAAGAGATATTTTATGAAGGTTCTTTGAGCATATATGAGAACAAGAATAATGTTGGTTCACAACACCTTTTTAGATGATACCAATGACAATTTAGCCTCAGAGTTACAAAAGCAAAAACTATGAGCATGAGAAAAGAGTCAAATACCTATATAAGTTAAAAAATATACTGTGGTAAAAAATATTATTCAAAATCTATTCTTGGTTATGATTAGCATCCCTAGTTTCTGAATTAAATAGAATTCACCTTCTAGAAAACTTCCAACACATCAGTTCTCATCTTGGTTCAAAATTGAGACTTCTAAACTTAAATTATTAGAATGACTTATTGACAGTAGTGCTTGCCGTAACAGTAGTTCTATTGTTATGTGTAAATATTCAAGAATGTAAATAGTGAAATGATCTCTTTTATATACCTGGCTTAAAATTCTATTTCATATTTCATATTTTGAGTCTACTATGAGTATGGGGTCTTGTCCTCAAACGTAAAAAGATCAACATTCAACGAAGTATTAAAAATTGACCTACTTTTTACCCTTGTATTAGCATTTTATTATATAACTTTTCAATACATGTTATCTTTATTTCACCAAGAAAATAATAAAACCACAGCGGAATGGCATGTCTTTGTATTAACATATATGTTAATATGAGTTATTGCACAAAGCCTAGTCAAATATAGACACCTGGTTCATTTATTTATTTAATCATCCAAGGAATATTTATCTTGCACCTACTTAAGACAAAGTACTGTACAGACAATGGAGATACTGATGGTGAACCAAAAAACAAGATCTCACCCTCACTGATCCAATTCCTTTGGAAAAATGTGTATATTTAGGCATTCATGGTAGCTTAAGCAGATTTTCCTTCTATTTTGAAATAATTTTGAAACAAAACTTTTGTTTTGTTTCAATTTTGAAACAAAATTGTGGTGATGGTTTAGCATAATAAGAGGGAACAATGGAACTATCATTTGAAAAAATCTGGATACAGAAAACTTGTGTTCTTATCTCTGACACTGGTATGTTATCCATACATGAAAAAAATGACTTAAATGTTTCTTTATATGCTTTTAAAATGTCTTCCTCATCCCAGACTCTAAGCTTTTTTCTTTTTTTTTAAGATTTCATTTATTTATTTGAGTGAAAGAGAGAGGAATGGGGAGGATGAGTAAGGGGAGGGCTAGAGACAGAAGCAGACTTGCTGCTGAGCAGGGAAAGCAGGAGCCAATGTGGGGCTAGCTTCCAGGACCCTGGAATCAAGACCTGAATCAAGGGCCACCTGTCTGGCTCAGTGGGTTAAAGCCTCTGCCTTTGGCTCAGGTCATGATCTCAAAGTCCTGGGATCAAGCCCCGAGTCAGGCTCTCTGCTCAGCAGGAAACCTGCTTCCTTCACTCTGCCTGCTTCTCTGCCTACTTGTGATCTCTGTCTGTCAAATAAATAAATAAAATCTTCAAAAAAAAAAAAAAAAAAGACCCGAACCAAAGTCAGACTCTTCACCAACTGAGCCACCCAGGTGCCCTACAAGTTTCTTGAAGAAAGACCTGAACTGTGTCTTGTTCTATTTTACTTTTCTATCTCTCGGCTTAGCTCAATATCCACGGAATAATAGGGGTTCAAATACAGAATCTTTCAACTCAATTGAACTTACAGAAAAAATAAAATAAAGTCTAAACCAAATATCTCCCATGATTTTCACAAACTAAAAATATAGCTATAGTTTATTTTAGCCACTACTTCAAAAACGAACATTAATTGCTAATGCATATGAAGTTCCTTAGCCACTGTTCTACTCTGGCAGTATTCTTCTCACTTAATACTTTCATATAATAATCTCAAAGAGCATACCATTTTACAGATGAGAAAATTGAAGGACCAAGAAGCTTGGTAACTTGCACAAGAATACTCAATAGAAGAATGAAGGTGTCTTTATTCCTCACATTAATGTAAAGCTTTTCTTTTTCATAGGAGTAATTATAATAATTATAATTATAGTAATTATAATAATGTATTTTTCTCTATCTCTTCTTTCTATTTTTAACTTCTTACTTTGGAAATTTATAAGTATATGTCAGCAAAATTAACAATATTCAAACATTCTTGCTTCATCTATACTCCTAACTTACTTCTAATGGATTATTTAAAATTAAGTCCCAAATATTGTATCATTTCAGCTATAAGTACATATCACTAAAACATGATAATCACATTACATAAAATAGAATAATTCCTTCATAAAATCAATATGTATTTGTTCAATATCACTGTCCTTCATTGCATAATAATTTTTTTTTAGGAATGACTTATTAAGTCAGGAACCTAACCCAATATGATTTTGTTTTGATATCCTTCATTTAATAGCCTTTAAAAACCTACTACCTTCCGTCTTTTCCTTCTACTTTTATCTTCATATCATTTATGGCTTTTCTCATTTTATTCTTCCACTATTTTTAAAAAGATTTTTATTTTATTTGTTTTAGAGAGCAAGAATGAGTGTGTGTGAACAGAGGGAGGAGCAGGGAGAGCCCCACCAGGGCCCAATCTCATGACCCTGTGATCATGACTTAAGCAGAAACCAAGAGCAGTCCCTTAACCGACTGAGTCATTCAAGTGCCCCTCTTCCACCATTTTAAAATCTCATTTTAATGTTCCATTCATCTTAGCAAAATATTGATAAATTCTCCTTTGATGACCTTAATAAATTGCTATATAGGTGGCATCCCATGTACTCAGGCTAAGATGTCACTGCCCTAGAGAATAAGGTCGTGAGGGGCAGGCAATGTGCAATCTGCTGACTATTTTCAATTATCATTAAATTAAGTTTAAAGTCCAATGATCTTTCTGATAGCAGTAAAACATCCAACTCCCTTAATAAAACTAGCATTATAATCATGTAATTTAAGGTATTAGCTTTCTGTAAAAATATTATATAAAATATTTTAAATGCATAAGAGATAATTAGAAAAATAAAGATTATCTTGAATCAGATCAGAGATAACTGAAATTAATACACTGACATGTTTTATTTTCTTACTTATAAATGTGTATAAGAAAAATTAGCAAAATATGTGATATATTTAAGAAAGATACATTTAAGAAAACTGAAAGAATTATAGGATGGGAAATAAATTCTAGATTTAAATAGAATTATATTTAATGTACTAACTCCAATTTTTAAGATCATCAATAAATCTACTAAGGTTTATTACTACCTTCTTACTATAACATGGGACCAATATCAGTACTTACTTTCTGGATATTAAATGAGATAATATAGGAAATGCTTGGAATAGAGTCTGACAGTAAGTGCTGAGAAAATGTCTGCTATTTGCAGCATTATCCTCATTACCTTAATGTGAATTCTGAAGCACAGAACAGATAAAACTTCCCTAGTCCTATCTTTTACACACAGAAAGTTCTGCCACACTGGGAAGGTATCATCTTCTGGCTCTACAAAGACTTTTCACAGACAACTGAACAAATGGAGTGCAGGAAAACTGCAAACCTTAGCTTGCTCAGTTATCACGTTGCTCTCTTTCTATTACCCTCTCCATATAATTATCTTAAATACAGTGCTCCATTTATGGCAATAGATTTCCACAAGAAGCAGCTCCCTTCTGGTATTGAAATAATGGAGAAGAATTAACAGAGAGGTGAAGATGAGGACAACATCTGGCTGCCTTTAGCAACTGAATAGTGGAGTAGATTTCAAATCATTTCCCAACAGAAACACTGAAACATATAATGGATGCCATATAAAAAGTTCTCCAACCTTCTGTTAGTCTCACACTTGCTCTTTTCCAATGGCTTCAATCAGACTTGAAGGCCAAGGATTTTGCTTATCAATCAAATTTTATTATTCTCACATTAAAAATAATAGTTTAAGAATCTATCAACTTACTGATTATTAGTCTTTTTAAAATATTTTATCTATTTCTATAGTAATGTATTTTTTGTTTCCTATGCTCAGCAATATTTCCTTAGGAACTTGAGAAAGGTCATGAGAATGACAAGCAGAAACCATTACTTAAGAGCCTTTATGTTTCAAATTTCCAATTCTGCTCCTGTCACTAAATTTAGGACATGTTAGTGGCCATGACTAAGCTTACATGTAGATATAATCATATGAAAAATACTCGACAAATATAGCAGCCAAGACTAATAATATCTCATCTTGCTGATTTTATTTATGTCATAACATGTTTGTTTTTTTTTATACAAACCAGTGACAGAATTAACCTTCTTAATTACCAATTTAAATCTTCTTAATTATAGGTCGCTAGTGTTATGAATGTATTCCACTAAGATCTTAAGTGGTAATGTTAGAAATAATTCTCTAGTCTTGTAGCAATCTGAAAGTAAACAAAAATATACATTTATATTCAGTTCCATTCACTTTAAGTCCTAGTAGGCACAGAATATATCTGTAGCCAAGATACCTACAAACTAGCAGGTGTTAATTTACATTTCCAGTTTCCATTAAATATCAAATGTACACAAAACCAAAAGATATATGTAGAACCAAATGTAATTTTTTCCAAATTACATAAAATTATATTTCTTTAAGATTAGATTGCTTTGATTTTTTAGGCAAAAATATATTCAAATTTTAAGGAGAGTACAGATTATTTGTTTTTACAATTCTGAATTTTTAATTTATATAATTATCACTGCATTATACTTTCCTTTGTCACCCAGGCAGAATATTGGAAAATAATCCTGAAAATATTTATTAATGCCTCAAATATTTTGACTTATGTTTTAGACTCTAGAAGTAAAAGAATTGATTTTAACAAGAAAAAAAATTAAGGCAGGTTAACTCTGGTAAAATCAAGAATGTTCTTTAAATTAATCAAAATGTATAATAGAGTCAGACAAATGTAATAAACCCATAGCAGATATACAAATAATTTAAAATTGTAAAGTTCAACCATCCCAAGATTAAAGTAAGTTAAGTCTAGGGAAATATGTAGGTATATTTGATTAAGTGGAGCATTGACTCATAGGGAAAGTGAAATATGGTGACCACAGTAGTGGAAGTAAAGAGGAAAGGCTGTTAGCCAGACAAGTGAGATACCTGAAGAGATAAAAGAGCAAACAGATGGTACTCCCAATGATGCCAATATTATAATGATCACAATCATCTCAATAAATCTGAGGAACACATAATTTAATAACTTATCCAAGGTCACACAACTGGTGAATGACCTGGGGCTGGAAGGTGACGGAATAGACATTGATTCAGACCTCATAGTATCAGCAGGCAGACTACATTTGCATATGTTTAAGGACATTTCTCCAGAATATTTCTCCACATTTCCTCATATTTTCACATTTTCACATTCCTCATAAATTCCTCACATTTCCACATATCAGCTGAAGGGAGAAAGGAAATAAAAAACCACATTTTGCATTTTTCTATCCTCTCAGTCTTCTTTTCTTTTTTTCTTTCTTTTTAACTCATTAGGTGGAGCAAAAATATGTAGGTTTTACCAATAAAGATATTGTGTTGCATATGACACTCTGGAGCTTTAAATATTTATTTTTTTTAAATTATTTATTTATTTGAGAGAGAGAGCATGCACATGAGATGGGAAGAGCAGACTCCCCAGTGAGCTAGGAACCCAGTGTAGGGTTTGACCTCACAACCCTGAGATTCTGACCTGAGCTGAAATCAAGAGTTGGACCTTAACCCACTGAGACACCCAGGTACCCCTGGAGCTTTAAATATTGATTTTTTTTTCCCAGATAGAATATCTGTGAAAAATATTTACTTGGAAGCAGTAATTTTAGGGGCACCTAGGTGGCTCATGGATTAAGCCTCTGCCTTCAGCTCAGGTCATGGTCTCAGGGTCCTGGGATCAAGCCCCCCATTGGGCTCTCTGCTCAGCAGGGACCCTGGTTCCTCTCCCCCCCACCTAGCTCTCTGCCTACTTATGATCTCTCTCTCCCTCTGTCAAATAAATAAATAAAATCTTTAAAAAAAAAAGCAATAATTTTAGAGACATCTTTTTTTCTTCAAGGAAATCAAAGTTTAATACAAGAAAATCATCAGTAATTGAAATTTTTTCTCAACAGAGAATAATAATATTAAAAAGACTATAGTGGTGATTCATGTTTCAGTTCCAACATGTAAATACCTTGAAGTCACCACTCTGTCCTTAAAACAAGAAAGAGCTGGACAAACTAAAAAGCAATGACTTTTTTTGGCTCATCAGAGAACTTAGGTCATAGGGCAAATCATCACTTCCAAATCTGGGGATAGAGTCACATTCAGAGATACACAGTGACTGAGATTATCTGGAATAGAAGTTCCTGTAGCCAGAACAGGAAGAAACAAAGGGTAATCTGAAGACTCACTGGAGACTTTGCATGGACTAGAGTGTGAGTGAAAAAGTCCTGGGAAGCCAAAGCCTAGCAAGGCCAGAAGACATTCTGGAGCTTTCTCTCCAGGAATCTTGCAAGTTTCTCACAGTGATCAAAGAGTAAGGATTCCCTTATGACTCTGACAGAGTCAGAAGTGCAAACGTTTCATGTATTTTATGCGATTATTTTTCCCCCTCTGAAGATTTACCCTGGGAGGGTAAATCTTATCCTAGTTATACTATCTTATCTGGAATTGGACATTTCATTGCATTTTATTTGGCTATCGTTTAAACTTAGTTATTACCCCTTCTCACTATAGATCAAGCGTTGCAGGTTAGATGGTTGGAAAGTGGTTTCTAAAATGCAGTTTAGTGTGATGGAGGTGGTGTATTATGATTAACACTTGTGGAGAAGGGAAGAAGCAGGAATAGACAGTAGGAGAATATGGGTTGTTCCGTAATCTCAACAAAGACCACAAGCAATCTCACAAATTGCCAGGATTCTGGGATGGTCCTATAGAATTCTCCCTAAATTGGTGAGAGGCCAGGATTTTACACTAATGAATTGAGCAATCCTTTAAATTAGGCTGCTCCTTGGGTGTGTGCTTGACAAAATAGGCTCTTTGGCCAAGGATACTCCAAATGTGGTTTGAGAACTGAGTACTCTCAGTTTGCATTACTCACCAAATACAGGGGATCCAGATGGCACAGCACTTCAGAATAGTAGATTATAATTCATTTAGAATGAAAGAATGGTCTCCAAAAATGAAGAAAATTTGCAATTATATTATAGAGTCATACTACAAATAAAATGGAAAACATACAACTTACTACTTAGAAATTTTGGAAAGCCAAAATTGTTCAAGTTATAATTTGGAATATATCTTCTAAACCCTGGCTACTTAAAATATTTTGTGGTAAGAATAAATAATATTTTTAATTAAAAATTTACAAAGAAAGTTCAGCCTAAAGCAACTGTTTAATAAAGTATCAGTAAGTTTTCAAGATATGGTATCAATAGGATTCAATAGGAATCATGTGAAATCCATAGAAACTGACACATTTTTAACTGAACAATTATTTAAATTTGTTCTAGTACTCAAAATGCAGACTGTGCCAAAGAAAGGTGATGATCTGATTCACATAGCATGTAAAATATTCATAACCATCATCTGTTCTACACTTAGAAGTGTCTGATGGGAGAAGCAGAGAAAACATTCCTTCGACAGTCAACAAAAAGTCATGTTTATTTTCACTTGACACAGTAGCTACATCCTTGTTAAAGAGCACCTTACAACTTTGACACCATGTGCTCTGCCAGATTCAGGTGTTTTTAATTGCTTAGAATGAAACTGGGATGACAGTCATTAGCAGCATCCCATCAACTAATATAAAGAAAATGTAGAGGAAGAGGAGTATCATTCTATATCCCCCAAACCTTGAAACTGGCATTTTAATGATCTTTACTTTTGTCTTCTGAATCTTCTCTCCTTATGGTGTGTACATATATCTTCTACAAAGCAAGTAGATGTGAAGAAATTGAAATACTACTGCAAATGATAATATGCTTATCATTTCCCTGACTCAGCAAATTACTTTGACAGTGTAAGTAGAAAATATGGATTAAAACTTACAATAATCACTTCTTATAGACTACTACATAATGCTTTCTTAATTCCAAGATGTACTTGTTACCTCATAGCGATTTAAAAAACTCAGTCTCTTAATAAAGTAGCAGTTCTTATCATTTATTTTCCTGTTAAAACTCAGCTCAGTTAATGCCATTTTCTCTTTCTCTAGATGGAAAATATCTCTCTACAATGGTAAAGGGGGAAAAAAGTCCAAAATTTTGGACAAGTTTCATCCAGAAATATAACTAATTGAATTAACTTCTATAGTGAGTTTCAGATGAAAGTGAGCACACACAAATTTAAGGCTGGCCTAATTTGTATGCAGATATATGTCCCATAAATTCTAATTCCAATGGGTCATTTCCATTTTAGTATAAGTTTTTTTAAAGATGTATTTATTTATCTTAGAGAGAAAGAGAGAGTGATTGGGGGAAAGGGCAGAGGGAGTGAGAGAGAGAATTTCCAGTAGACTCCTCACTGAGCATGGAGCCCAATGAAAGACTCGATCCCATGACCCCGAGATCATGACCTGAGCTGAAAGCAAGACTCAGCCACTTAACTGACTGAGCCACCCAGGTATCCCCATATTAGTATAAGTTTTGCAATAAATAGTATTTTTGAAATTTACTTGTGTGGATCTGGTTAGGTGAATAAGATGGCAGCATTGAGTGCAGGGATTTAAGACACCATATTGAATTGATTTTTATATTACACTACTCTTATAGTCCTTGAGGGAAGTTCAAACTGTATGTAGCAACATATAGATTAAAGAGTTACACAATATGTTCCACTAGTGTTCTTCCCAGTGGGTGGGGGATGAAAAAAACTTCAGTAACAACTCAAAAACCATAGACTGTTCAGGAATACTTAAAAAGTTTGTCTAGGAAAAGAAACCAGAAAGTTTGTAAGACAGAATTTAAACTTAGTCCCAATCTGTTTTAAATATATACCTGTTAGAATGACAAGGGATAAGAAGTGGGAAAGGGCTTCAAGAAAGTGTTCACTGGAAGGAGGAATGATAAGCCCCTGGAGAATCTATCATGAGTGGAGAAAAAAATTCAGCATGAGACCTAATTAAGCAAGACGCCATAATGCAAAAAAGAGCATTGCTTCCAAGAGCTGTGTGAGACTGAGATATACTGAGTAGCACAGGGACTGTGTTTGAAGGAGAGAAGAATGTCAGTGAGACTGCGATGGCAAGAGGAGCCCCTAATCTGGCAGTTGGGCTTTAGAAGTTCTTCATATTGCACACGCACATACTCTCCCACAGATATAACATATATTCAAACTAGAATATTCAGGAATTTCTGTAACTCATGATCTGGCACTTAGGTCTGGCGTAGCAAAACCTATAATCATCAATACCTATCTTAGAAATTCTTACATTTCAGTCTCAGGGACATGATTCTTCTCATCTGTTGGTTTTGCCCTATAAACAAGAAGCAATTATGTCAAATACTGAAAGCTTTGTAGTTTGTGCCATGGGGTCAACATCACAAACAGACACTGGGTTGGAGTTCAGGGAGGACTTGAGCAGTGCAGGTGTTTAGAAAGAAAAGCAACAAATGCTTAACATATCAAATCTTTCTTCTTATGTACATTAAAGCTAAGGATTTATGCATGCTGAAGAATTCTTTCTAAGTAGCGTCATGGGCCTCTTTTTTTGTACTTTGTTCTCCGACACATGGTTCTAGTCAAATTCACAAATTAACAGAATATTTCCAGCAGCTGCACACTGTGACTGAAGATCAAAGTTCATTGTTGACTTTGCATTCTATTTATTTGTTCTGAAAGCATATTTGCCTGCTCAGTAGGGTAGAAAACATTTTATTTGAGTTCAATTGCCAGTTTTTAGCTTTCAAATATTTAAGTGTGTGTATTGTGCTCCTACATTTGTATTCATATGCTACAAATGTGGGAGGCTGGTCTGGACTACTGGTCCAATAACTTAGCCATAAGAAACTATCTGATAAGAGTACAGCATTTTTCTATTAACTTGCCATATACAAGAAAATTATTAATTTAAGAGCTATAAGAAAACAACTTCAGAGGGAACAACAACACTGTCATGATGGCAAAGAACTCAAGTCATTCAGGCTAATTATATATGAGTCATTCTTGTTCAGTGTAATATTTTTAAAAAGAAGTGACTTCATCTAGGACCTAAAAGCTTTTAGAGAGTAGAGAACTTTGGGATATTACATATGAGCAGTTCTGGAATTTCTTTAAAATAATTTGGGGAAAATCTGGGGAAAATCTAGCAATCCTGCTAATGCAATGGATGAAAAAGACTCAGATCAACATGATCTGAAATCTTGTTTAAGTTTAACATGATTGTCACCATCAGCAGATAAAAATGGGGGCCTACCAGTCAAGGTAGTTGGTCAGGATAATCATGGAAATATGCAATAAAATATTACATATTTTGTACAGGAAATATAACATTTTGAATTTTACTAATTGTTCATATGATATAATGTGGAAAAAGAACACATTTTTTAATAGAAAGTGGAGCAGTATGTAATGAGATGGAAAAATCCATCTAAGAGAATTCAATTACTTAGTGATTTCTAAATTTCAAATCATTTTTTCCATTATTATGATGCAGTACCCATGTCAAAAAAATGAATTATTAAGCTTTTCTTCTTTTATAACTCTGTAAACTAAAATATGGTGAATCATATATAAGAAAGATTTTTGAAACCCTTGGATGTTATAGAAATGTAAAGCATCAAATATTGTTATATTATTACTTATACATAAGTTATAAACAATACATCCATTTCCAGCCTACTGATACTAAGATTGTTTTGTTACTGATGTTTAATTTTTACTTGTGAACTAAAAGTTATAATTTTAACTTATTTCTTAAGTCTGTAAAATATATCATGAGATGATGATACTGTTTCTCTGTTTAACTACCACTATAAACCAAACAACCTAGATACTATTTGTTGGAAGAAAGTTGTAACTTAGATAAATTCTTCTCTTATTATTATTAATATTACTTCAACAAGATAATGAATGAGGAACAATAAACTGTAAGGGTCTGTTTGAATACTGTTTGTGTTCCTAGGAAAGAAAATAAACCATATTTAAAGTGAGCATAATCTGACTATATTAGGCAGAATATAATAAGAGTGACTTTTTCACTCTGAGTCACTTTTTTGTAGGGAATACTCAACATCCCACTACAGCACAGTTATTGACCAGCTGCAGACAATCAGTAATTTCTAAGAACCTTTCTTGGTATATGTTTCCAAATGTAAAATTTAAATTTGAAATTTTCTTAAAATGTAACAAACCATTAGATTCAGTAAAAAATGATATTTAAATTTCATTCAAAGAGAGAGACTCAGTTGAGTTGGCTTGTTCTAGTAAAACTACTATTTTTATTGAAGACCTAAAACTCCACACATGCTCTCTGCCATGAAAATTGCATTTCCAGTAGAAATGATAATAGCTTAGTAGTTCTAAATTGCTTCAATTGAAGAAATCTATCAACATCTAGAGTTTTGTTTTGCTTTGTCACCCTTGTCAGTTACAGACTGTGCCTATGAAGAGTCAACAGTTAGTTGCTATGCATGAATCTAAATTTTGCATTTGGGTGAGAAGAAATTTAAAAGATATGTGGTAGAAAGGAAAAGTTAAAAGTCACACCCAATGATCATGGCTGACACAAGCACAGCTGATTCCCAGCTTAAATGATATCAGCACCTTTCTTATTGTGAGATTTAATTTTCTTTTGTGTGCTAGCAATGTCTCATGCCATTTCTTCTAAACTGGTCAGAATTTGGCACTGAACATGGTGAGAATCGTGCTGACATTTACCACAGTGAAATAAAAGTGTGTCACCTCTCCACGGTGTATCAATACCAGGAGACCTTATTCTATGCCATCAATAGGCCTATAGGTAAGTAAATATATAAATCATGTTCACTTAGTTATGAGAAACACTCCTCATTTTTCCTAAGGCAATGAAGAAACTGCTGAAATTCATGCAATTAAGAAACAAGGGACTACAAAATATAGTAGGAGCTGTTACGTGATTATGTCCATCAATTCTATGTAAATGTGACATTAGAATTAATATAACCATTTATAAACCTAATTTGTTCCATCTTCAAGATAAGATTTTCTACCAAACCACTTTTTAATATTTTATATATATATATATGATAAATTCCACAATA
Organism: Enhydra lutris kenyoni; assembly: GCF_002288905.1. Classification (NCBI taxonomy): domain Eukaryota; kingdom Metazoa; phylum Chordata; class Mammalia; order Carnivora; family Mustelidae; genus Enhydra; species Enhydra lutris. Next base: position 14,233,458 of record NW_019154087.1, read on the forward strand.
GAAAGAAATTTTATTGATTTGTTTTCACTGCTGAATTCACAGTAAGTAGAATAGTGGATGACTATATGTAGTAGGCATTAGCTAATGATCAACTGAATGAATAAATAAATGAATAAATTAATGAATGAAGAAATGAACAACATGGGAAGAGTCAAAATACCAGCTGTGAAGATAGCCCTAATTAAACAGTGAAGTACTCAGAAGACTAAGCGTCTATATTAAAAACATCACCAAGATATGAGCCAATAGCATCCAACAGTACATTAAGAGGATTCTTCACTACTATCAAGTGGAATTTATTCCTGGGATGAAAGGGTGGCTCAACATTCACAAATCAATCAATGTGATACACTACATTAACAAAAGAAAAGACAAAAAACATATGATCCTCTCAATGATGTAGAAAAAGAATTTGACAAAGTACATCATCCTTTCTTGATTAGAACTCTTCATAGTGTAGGGATAGAAGGACCATACCTCAATATCATAAAAGTCATATACAAAATCCTGCAATAAATATCATTCTTAATGGGGAAAAACAGAACTTTTCTCCTAAGATCAGGAATATGGCAGGGATGTCCACTATCACCACTGCTGTTCAACATAGTACTAGAAGTCCTATATCCAGCAATCAGACAACAAAAAGAAATAAAAGGTATCCAAATTGGCAGAGAAGAAGTCACTCTCACTCTCACTCTTCACAGATGACATGATACTCTATGTGAAAAACCGAAAGACTCCACCCCAAAATTGCTAGAACTCATACAGGAATTCAGCAATGTGGCAGGATATAATACCACTGGCAGAAATAAGTTGCATTACTATACACTAATAGTGAGACAGAAGAAAGAGAAATTAAGGAGTTGATTCCACTTATAATTGTGCCAAAAGCCATAAGATATCTGGGAATAAACCTGACCAAAGAGGCAGAAGACCTGTACTCAGAAAACTATAGAATACTCATGAAAGAAATTGAGGAAGATACATAGAAATGGAAAAACGTCCCATGCTTATGGATTGGAAGAACAAATATTATTAAAATGTCTCTGCTACTTAGAGTGATCTATACATTCAATGCAATCCCTATAAAAATACCATCAACTTTTTTCACATAGCTGGAACAAACAATCCTAAAATTTGTATGGAACTAGAAAAGACCCCAAAAAGCCAAAGGAATGTTAAAAAAGAAAACCAAAGCCAGTGGCATCACAATTCCAGACTTCAAGCTCGACTACAAAGCTGTAATCATTAAGACAATATGGTACTGGCACAAAAACAGTCACATAGATCAATGGAACAGAAAAAAGAATCCAGAAATGGACCTTCAACTCTATGTTCAACTAATCTTCAACCAAGAAGGAAAGAATATTCAATGGAAAAAAGACAGTCTCTTCAACAAATGGTGTTGGGAAAACTGAACAGCATTCTTCATGCAGAAGAATGAAACTGGACCATTTTCTTACACCATACACAAAAATAGCTTCAAAATGGATGAAAGATCTAAATGTGAGACAGGAATCTATCAAAATCCTAGAGAAGAACACAGCCAGTAACCTCTTTGACATTGGCTGCAGCAACTTCTTGATAGTCACATCTCCAAAGGCGAGGGAAACAGAGGCAAAAATGAACTATTGGAACTCCACCAAGATAAAAAACTTTTGCAAAGCAAAGGAAACAGTTGACAAAACCAGAAGATAACTGACAGAATGGGAAAAGATATTAGTAAATGTCTTACCAGATAAAGGGCTTGTATCTAAAATATATAAAGAAGATATCAAACTTTACACCCAAAAACCAAATAATTCAATAAAGAAATGGGCAGAAGACATGAACAGACATCTCTCCAAAGAAGACAGACATACAAATGGCCAACAGAACATTTAAAAAATGTTCAGTATCACTTGGCCTTAGGGAAATACAAATCAAAACCACAATGAGATATCACCTCACACCAGTCAGGAAATGACAGTTATTGATGAAGATATGGAGAAAGGGGAACTCTCTTATGCTGTTGGTGGGAATGCAAGCTGGTGCAACCACTCTGGAAAATGGTGTGGAATTTCCTCAAAAAGTTGAAAATAGAGCTACCCTAAGACACAGCAACTGTACTGCACTACTAGGTATCTATCCCAAAGATACAAATGTACTGATCTGAAGGGACACCTGCACTCCAAAGTTTATAACAGCAATGCCCATAATAGCCAAACTGTGGAAAGAGCACAGATGTCCATCCACAGATGAATGGATAAAGAAGAGGTGGTGTGTGCGTGTATATATGTGTATATGTATTCCATTATATCTGAATATAATGGAATACTACTCAGGCTTCAAAAAATGAAATCTTGCCATTTACAATGATGTGGTTGGAACGAGAGGGTATTGTGCTAAATGAAATAAATAAATCAGAAAATACAATTATTATATGCTCTCACTTACATGTGGAATTTGAGGAACAAAACAGGATCATAGGAAAAGGGAAGGAAAAATAAAACAAGATGAAATTGAAGAGGGAGACAAACCATAAGAGACTTTCAATCATAGGAAACAAACTGAGGGTTGCTGAAAGGGAGGGGGATGGGGTGATGGGGTAACTGGGTGATGGACATTAAGGAGGGCATGTGATATGATGAGCACTGGGTATTATATAAGACTGATGTGTATGTGTAAAATAATACATTAATGCTTCCCATTACAATCTATGTCCATGTTACAGTTTATGATGAATTTCTCACATCATCAGTTTCCCTAACCTTTTGACTTATTTCACTATGTAACTACAATAACAAGTTATATTTAACATATCTAACAACCTGTGTAGAGAAATAAATATAAAAATCAAAAATGAAGAAAATCATGAATATATTTTAATTATGTCTTTAATCCTATCTTTTCTTCTCCATCTTCACTATCTTAGGGCCTTATTATTTTTCTTTAGGGATCTTATAATGGCTTTCATGTACCCCTACAATTCATCTTCCATATTGCACCTATAAAATTATAAAACGAAAAAAATTGTATACACACAAGTGCACAAGTGATAGTGCTTTTCCTTCTGCATGAAATCCCATTAGCAAAAAGATTAAGATAGGGGCGCCTGGGTGGCTCAGTGGGTTAAAGCCTCTGCTTTCGGCTCAGGTCATGATCCCAGGGTCCTGTGATCAAGCCCCACATCAGGCTCTCTGCTCAGCAGGGAGCCTGCTTCCCCTTCTCTCTCTGCCTGCCTCTCTTCCTACTTGTGATCTCTCTCTGTCAAATAAATAAATAAAATCTTAAAAAAAAAGATTAAGATAAAATTCCTTATCATGGTATAACATGCCCTAGTGATCCTGCCCCTGATTAGCTTTCAACTTCACTATCACCATAGAGTCATTTCCAAAATAGCCAATGCTTTTTCACATTTCCATACATTTGCATGAGCTGTTCTCTCCCCTAGTAATTTCTACCCTCTATGTCAAAATAGTTATTACATGTATTCTTTAAATTTAGTTCAAATTATCCTTCCTCTGGTAAATAATTCCTGGCAAAATGTAGTTCTTTTCCTTCAAGGAAATTCAACATTTTTACTTTTTGGTACCAAAATAATTTATTTAAATATTCAACACACTGTTATATAGTCAGGATATATTACTATACAAGCACAGTACAAGATAAAATACTAGAAGATTTAAAACAGATTGTATTCATCTATTTATCCCCAGGAACTCATGTGCCTAGTACACTATTGCTGCTCAAAAGCAATTGTTGAAATACATAAAATTGATAGATTCACATAGTATTTTGATGTATTTATGCTATTATGGAAAGCTTGCTAAATGTTTCTAGCATAAAAATGGAAAGATATAGCCCTATGCTCAAAGAATTTAGAATCCAGGAAGAAGATTCATATGCAAACAAACTATTATTATATAATATTTGCAGAAATACAGAAAAGTATTTAGTTCAGTAGAATCATCTTTTGAATCTGTCTTGGGGAGAAAAGAAAAGCTTCATACTAATAATAGTATTAAAATTTAACCTTAAAGAGGGTGTCTGGCTGGCTCAGTCCATAGAGCACATTACCTTTGATCTTGGGATTATGAGTTCAAACCCTACATTGGGCTTAGAACTTACTTTAAAAATACATAGATACATACACAAACACATACAAAATTTAAAAAATTGAGACTTGAAAGATAAAGGGTTTTAACTACTGGTGAAGAAAAAAATTTCATATAGAAGAAATAATGCCCAAAAGATGAAGGTAAACTAAAGAAGATTTCAGTTTCAATTAGATTGATCTTTCACAACTTTATTAAACTGTGATTAGTAAAATCTGGTAAAACTACTAACAGTTATGCATAAGTATAAACATTACATTTGGGCCAGGATAAAACTAAAAGAGGAAGTTTCTCTGAGGATCCATGCAATTGAAGTGTATAATACAGACTTTATAATAGCTATATTTTATAGGTCCAAGAATTATAATAAATTTAAGCAGAGAACCTGAAATTATAAAATATTAAATTGAAATTCTAGAGATGAGATAAAAGATAATTAAAATTAGCCTCTCGTTGAAAGACTGTAAAAGCTGATTAAATAGAAAAAAAAAATTCAGGAGACACCTGCATGGCTCAGTCAGTTACATGTCTGCCTTCAGCTCAGGTCATGATCCCGGGGTCCTGGGATCATGTATTTCAACAGGGAGCCTGCTTCTCCTTCTCCTTCTACTTGTACTCTCTCTCTCTGTCAAATAAATAAGTTAATTAATTAATTAAGTCTTTTAAGGAAAAAAAAAAAAGAAAACATGTTAAGTAGAAGGCAACTTAAAAAAAAAATAACCAGAAAAATTATAAATAGAAATACAAAGGATATCTTCAAAATCATAGAAAAGCTGCTAAAAACAAAATATGGGAGAAATTCCTAAAATAAGTCAAGAAAAAGGCACATTACACTCAGGAACAACAATAAAATTGACAGATAATTCATCAACATAAACAATTAAAAAGACAGAAAACAATGGGAAGCTATCTTGAAAGTGGTAAAAATAAAGAAATGAAAAGGTAGAATACTCTGAAAATATCTATAAAAATAATGCCAAACTATAAAATCTTTGAAAGAAATCAAAGGAGAAAATATTCACATATACAAATATATTGTAGATAGGATACAAGAATAACAAAACATAGTAGAAAAACAAATAATAAAATAAGTATAATAAAAAGTTTCTTCAAAAGGCCCATCAACAATAAACAGATGATATGTAAAAATAAATATACAAAGACCAGACACAGACTAAATTCAGATACTCACAAAACATTTATCTGACAATAAAATGCTTTCATAATATGTAAGAACTGTTTTAAGTTAATAATAATAAGAAAAAATAATCTAATAAAATACAGTCAAATAATTTTTATGAACTGAAACTTTATAAAAGAGGTTCACAAACTACATGAATGCCCAATGACAAATAAAAAGACTTTCAACAATAATAACCATCAAAGAAATGCTCATTATAACTAAAATAGAAACCACTATACAAACATAGAAATATTAAAATTTAAGAGTTTGATCTAATCAACTTGATTTTATGGGTGTGCTTACAACATATAGAAATACAGCTACATATTAATTAGTGTGTTTCTGTAACTGTCATAGAAAATCTGAATTATGTTATTTCTATTTATTGCAAATTTTAAGAAACAGTTCCTATACTGAAAACCATCTCATTGTCATTTAAGTTACCATATCTTAGTTATAGGTTCTCATTAACTAAGTGGTTAAAAACCAGGGGCGCCTGGGTGGCTCAGTGGGTTAAAGCCTCTGCCTTTGGCTCAAGTCATGATCCCAGGTTCCTGGGATTGAGCCCCGCATTGCATCGGGCTCTCTGCTCTACAGGTTGCCTGCTTCCTCCTCTCTCTCCGCCTGCCTCTCTGCCTAGTTGTGATTTCTCTCTGTCAAATAACTAAAATATTAAAAAGAAAAAAAATTTTAAAAATTAAAAAAAAACCTAAAACTAAGTGGTTAAAAACCAAAATGTTCTATACTGTTTTATCTTTTTAATTATTAATCTGTTGTTTAATAAAAATGGTATGCAGAATATATATTTATACTTACATATTTATATGTTTATATTCTTGATTTCTCTATTTCTTCACAAAAGGAGAAGCCTAGCATAATTTTGGCACATTTCCCACAACAATTTTTTTTTTAATGTGCTTCAACTCTCATTTTAATGTAAAGGTTTAGACAAGATATTTGAGATATGTAGTTTTATAGTCGTATCCCTACACTCCAAATTATTTCCTAATGAGCATATATCAGAGATCATCATTTAGAATATAATGAGTTTCAATCATGCTACCTATGATATATACTAGTAACTCAAAAGTAAGAATATTCAAACACCATCAGTTTCTTGAGCTTTTAAAGGGTCCATTAATTTTCTGTGAAATACTTAGTTTTCGTATAGGCACTGACTAGCTTGGTTATAATTTAGAAATTTGACATATATGGTTAGGAATGCTAAAATATAAGTGTATTTTATGTTATTTATAAGATAATCAGATATTATAAACATAAATCAACAAATAAATTTGACTTGACATTTTAATTTTGCACCAAAAAGTATCAAATCAGAAAAATTAATGTCACACTCAGTGATCATGATTCAAGTGCTTGATACATTTGATATAAAAAATGAATTTAGGTTATTTTTATGTCCCTTTCCTACTGGTTTTCTCAATTTTCTGAAAATGAGAACATTCAAAAATACATTTTAAAGCAAATGCCTTCAAAATATGTTTCTATGACACTTTAAAGAATTTTAAAAGTTGACTGGAAATCCAAATTCTTCATTATTCTGCAGAGCCTATTTCCAGTTATGTTGCCATTCCTGTGATATTTAATAACCTGCATTTTCCCTTGCTAGCTGAAGCATTTTGGAATCATGGTCTCCTAAAATAAAATGAGAAAGTACTCATTCTGTCCTTTTTTATTTCTTAAGTTTAGATCTTGCTGAAATATTCAATTTTCTTTAAGTCAACGGTTCTACATGTAAGAGAGTTTCTTGGTATCAAAGGACCAAGAGAATCAGAAACAATTATCATGCAGATTCCCTTTATAATTTTATCTAGTGAAGTCCAGGCAATGATTCCTGCAGACCAGTAACTCTTCCTTTCGAGCCCTGAGCTCCTGTGGAAGAGGAACGCCAGATCCCCACAGAAACACTTGGTAAAAAATATGCCCCTGCTGCCCCATTCTTGCTCTGTTCAACAAAAAGATAAAAAGCAGTCAGAGGAAAAAAAAAAAAAAAACAAAAAAAAAACAAAAAAAAGAGGAGTGAATTGAGACGTCAAAAAAAAAAAAGTGGTGTCAGAAGATGGAAGAAAACTGAGATAATCACATTATAGAACTCATTGGCAAAAGTGGTGTTTTGTTTTGTTTTGTTTTAAATATCTCTGTAAAGAGAAGACTGGGCAAGTAGTAACCAAGGAAGGAGAAAAAACCTAGATGGATTTTTGGGGTTAGTCATCGATAACCCCTATGTAGGAGAGTGAAGGAGGAAGGTAGGTTTCACTAAGGTGGAAAGTAAAGAATGGAGAATTGAAGGCATGTTTTACTCTTCTTCCCAGGACCTGAAATCTTTATCATCAAGCAAGCTGGCTATCTTCTATCTTCCCTACCTGCCGATCATCTGGTGAATGGATCTATCGATCTGTCTGTTTAATCTGACTACTTCTCTGTAGGGAGACAGAGAGAGAGACAAAGAGAGAATACCAGAGAGGAGATGACAGCAGGGGAGAGGTGAGGTGACAACATATTTTTGGGAAGTGTGAAGCAGATGGATAAGTAGTAAATGGCTTATAAGACAGACACAGCTGAAAACCCAGCGCCTGCAGGGGAGGTGGCAGGATGAAACAAGCCGTCTGTGCTGCAGAAAGAACTCACGAAACAATTCCTGAAGGCAGGGTGAGGGGTGATCTATTTAACAGTCTGCTTTAAGAAGAGTTAAAATGCCCAGATTTGCTCTCATCCCCACCCTGGTCAGAAAGGTGAATTTCTCCCCATAATGAAGCAGGACATGGATGATTTATCTTCTGGAAAAACTGAGTGGAAGGAAACTAAGGTTCAGGATTGCCAAGGATGTTGCCAACTATGCCGACAACAAAGAAATTAAATGGAATTCTAAAAATTAACCCTGCAACTTCGACTCGGTTCTCTAACTAGCTCCAACTGTGAGGATGCTCAGTTTTTAGCTCTGAGCAAGAGATTAGAAAATTTATCTCTGAAACAACCGCCCAGCCTGAAGGAGAAAATAAAACAAAACAAAACAAAGGCTACCGACATGGCCAATTTGCCGTTGAAATAAAGCTTCACTAGAGAGTGGGCCCATCTTCCAGCAAGACCTCTTCCTACACAACACATACAGCATTTCAATAGGCTGTTCGTGTTTTAACTGCCTTGTTGAGATATACTCTACATACCATAAACTCACCCATTTACAGTGTACATAAAATTCAATGATTTATATGTATGTGAATCCTTGATGTATTCACAGAGTTGTGAAACAATCACCACCATCAGCTTTTAGAATCTTTCTTTACCTCAGAGGGAACACTATCCTCATTAGCTATCCCTCTCCACTTTCCTCCAACTCCAGGAGCCCTAGGCAACCACTAATCTACTTTCTAACTCCACAGAGTTAACGATTCTGGATATTTCATATAAATGGAATCATATATTACATGGCCTTTTGTGACTAGCTTCTTTAACTTAGTATAATGTTTTTAATGTTCACAAATAACCTTTTAAAATATACATAATAACTTTACTGAAATAGGATTCATGTGTCATACAATTCATCCATTTAAAGGAGACAATTCAATTTTTTTTTTTTTAGTATATTCAGTTTCACATCTATTGTCCTCATCAGTTTTAGAACATTTCAGTCCTCTAAAAAACTTATTTTCCATGAGCAGTCACAACCCATTTCTCTCCAACACCCTCAGGCCTTAGGCAACCACTAAACAAATTTCTGTCTTTATAGATATACCTATTCTCAACATTTCATACTGAATCAGACAATATATGATCTTTTGTGACTAGCTTCTTTCCCTTAGCATAATGTTTTCAAAGTTCATTTCCATGGTTGTATGTATCAACATCTGAGTTCTTTCTGTTTTCATCTCTGAAATTTTTCATGCATTACTCTTAATTACCATTTGAGAGCCAAAGGGCAATAAATATTTGATGAAATCTTATAATATGACGTTGACAAAATTTCCCAGAAAGTGGAACAAAAAGACAAAGAGAGAAAACAGAAAAGAAGAATAGAGTATCACATAAAATGTTTAATATACAATATACATAAAGATAATTTGATTCCATGTTAAAAGATAATAATTGCTCATCACCACAACTGGGAAAATGATCTTTCAAGGGGTAATCATCCAGTAATTTAGAATACAGGGGTGTGGAAAAAAAATCCTGAGGAGAAAAAAAAAAAAAATAAAGCCAGTCATACACAATGCAACATAAATTAAAGTCATCAGACTGTTCAGTAGTAATCTGGAGATAGTGGTCCTTGCTTTCAGAAGTCTGAGAAAAACTGATTTACTATCCAAATTATCCAAAACTATATATCCAAATACTAATTAGGGCTGAGGCTATTATCAAGCTATATTCAGACATGTAAGTACTTAAAGAAACTTATTTACCATGCATACCTTCCCAGGAAACTTGTGGGATGAGTGGCTTCCCCAGAAAAGAAGGTCAAGAAAGAGAAAGATGCAGGTCCAGGAATTTGGGATTAGACACAAGAAAGAAATCAAGGACAGAATATGGATAGTAGTGAAAGATGCCCTAGGACTATATCTGTAGCTGGCAAGAGTCATACAGGCCAGATGGATAAGGAAATGGAGTAGAAAGATTCTTTGATGGGTTTTACTGTGGGGAGAAGAGTTTCAACATTCCTTTGGATATACTGTTAGGATGAAGGTAAGAGAACCATGCTGGTGAATGATAAGTAGTAGTTGGGGGAAAACTAAGCCAATGTTCACCTTCCATAATGCAAAATAATTAAATGATTTAGAAAACTGAGAAAATAAACTTCAGCAGTATCAGTTTATTTAGCAATAAATATTGCAATAAAGAGATAATTTGTAAGAGGTTGACTTTGGGACTCAGAACTTAGTAGAAGATGGAATAAAGTGCATTCTGGAATTTTCTTTTCCTTCTTTCCTTTCCTCCTCCTTGTCCTCATTTTTGTTCTACTTCTTCTCCTTTTTCTCCTCTTCTTCTGTCTCCTCCTTTTTTTGTTATTTTATTATGTATTTTTAATTAACTTAAAAGCATACATTAGTTTGATAAAACCACTTTGTGATCCTTTTTTTATTTTTTAATTTTATTTTTATGTACTCTCTACACCATTGAGGGACTTGAACTTACAACCTCAAGAATAAGAGTCGCATGACTGAGTTAGCCAGGCACCCCTATAATTCTTTTAAAGTGATGGGTGGTAAGAAAGTGATTTCTATTCAGATTTATATTATTGTAAGTTAACTTAACAACTTTAGCAGGTAAAAAAGGGCATAAGGTAGCAATAGGTAGCAACATTTTTTGTTTTCATTTTTTGCTATTTTTTTAAGTGTATAGATGTTTATATTTGTTTATTTTTGTTTGCTTGCATTAAGATGGACAAAATGAGGATGTGTATATAGTTTGAAAGTTAAATTCCAGTGAGTAAACAATTGATGAGAGCAAAGAAGGGGGATATAACTGATAAATAATTTTCTGGGAAAGATGGGAGTAGGTGGGACAAAATCTTGGCTAGGGCATTTAGATCCCATAATAGTACCTACTATTTATTAAATGCTCATTTTGTACCAGTCCCACATTACCTCATTTCAATGTCCCCATAATCATATGATGTAGGCCTTATTATTCGTATTTTATAATCAATAATCCTGAATTTTAAATACTTTAGTAGTTCGATGATACCATTGGTTAATGGAAAAGCAGGATTTTTTTTTAAAGATTTATTTATTTATTTATTTGACAGACATTTATTTATGTGACAGAGATCACAAGTAGGCAGAGAGGCAGGCAGAGAGAGAGAGAGAGGAGGAAGCAGGCTCCCTGCTGAGCAGAGACCCTGATGTAGGGCTCCATTCCAGAACCCTGGGATCATGACCTGAGCTGAAGGCAGAGGCTTTAACCCACTGAGTCACCTAGGTGCCCCAAAAATCAGGAATTTGAACAGATGTTCTCCTTTTAAGCTTGTGAGACTGAATCCTGAGCCTCAGTTTCTCTGTGTGTATAATTATTTATCTGTTTTATTTTATTTTATAATTATTTATTTTATTTTATAATTATTTATCTATTTAACTCATCTGATTATTTCAAAAATGAAAATAAGGCAGATAAAGAGCATAGTATTGCAACTGACCAGGAGTAAAAATGTCATTAAGTATCATCATCATTTCTATAACAGCTACTAATGGGCAAATTAAAAAAGATAAGATTAGGGAATAAAAGGAAGTAATATTTGAATCTTATTATTACATGCTTGCTTTTTGGTGACTAAGCATAATTGTTATACAACAAATTACTTTAGAATCATACCGGACATAAATGACCAGAAATCTACTGTTTCATATAAACAGAAAGAAAGAAAGAAAGAAGGTAAGGCACATTTTTTTCAGATAAAAAGGTTTTATTGATTGAAGAAATAAAAACTGTTTTTCATACATTCACCAAAGAACTCTAACAGTTTTACATGAATCCAATTACAGTTGCAAAAATAAACCTTCCAAAATTAGCCTAACTTTCAGCCTAAAATACTCTATTGGTATGAATACCTAAAAATAAATATATATATATATATATATATATATATATATATATATATATATATATATATATATAAAAATCTCGGATATACAAATAAATATGTAGTAATAAAATCAGATTCACTGTAAATAAAAACTCATGGTATTATTGTTACAGAATAATACATCTTTGCCTACTGTAATACCAAAGGCCATAACAGCATATCAGACTGCCATGCCCACTCCAAAAACAAAACTACACTTGTTGAAATTGTTCTTGATTGTTGGGTTCTTGATTATTGTGCAGTGTTTTCCACTTCTGCAAGCCAGTCATCAAAGACTCAAGAAACCTTTAGTAGTTGAGGATCCATTCCTATTTCATCTGAATTTCAAATAGGAGAAATCAGGCACTATAGTTAAATACATTTCTTAAACAGGAAAAAATGTTGGAACAGAAACAAAGAAAAATTAAGTGCAACTGTTGTATGACGGCATAGCTGTGCACCTGTGATTGCAATCAGACACAATGGAAGCATGTGTTTCCCCATGTGGCAGTCATCTGACTACCTTCCTCCTTCTTCAGGATCTCTGAAATCATACATTGGTGTTCTTTCTAATTCTAATATGTGTGTGTAACTGCCATTCAGTTCTTAATTTCTTTCTCAACCATCAGTGTGTCAATATAACAAAGAATGGAATACCCAGCCATTACAGAACAAAGTGATATAAAGAATTCCTAATAAGTTACTTGATGTCTGCAACCAGCGGCTTCAACTTTAGCTTATTTAGTATGTAGATTAAATTCACCTTCTATTGATGAATTAGCAACATTTACAAATGCATGGGTAGACACAAGATGCTCAATTAAAATGACTAGGCTGCAAAAAATAAAGCTGGCAAAGCCAAAACTATTTTGTTCAGTAAATGGATTTTTCTGTAATTGAAAAAACAAACAAACAAACAAACTGAATTAGTCACATTAACGTAATTCAATCTTAATTATTGCCCTGAGAGTCCATTTAAATATTTATGAACAATTCTTTCCAAATGCCTTGTCAGCTCTATTCAATTAAAGAACATGCTGTCAGTTGTACTTTTCTAAAATGACTTTGATTTCTTCATTACACTGCGACCCTTATACTTAAAAATTTGAACCTGGGAGCCAGAGGCATCTGAAGCTGTGTTCATTTAAGAGTCCAGATTCTGGCAGTTTCTGAGAAAGTGGCTCTTAGTTTGGAGTAAGTACCATACAAAGAAAACTAGGAAAATAAGTATAAACTACTTAGCTCAACAGTGTTTGTACCTGGGTATTAAGAGAGTCGCTCTTCTATCTGCTCAGCTGAAGGTCATTTGTCTGGCTCACAACAGAAAGTCAATAAATTCTTGGGGAAGTTAGAACCAGCGCATCATTGTGCTTCCTATGGAAGGGAAGCAGAGTTAATACAACTAACGGCTGTGTCACATTCACCTTAAAAGTTGTAATATTATTCCTATACTTTTGCACTCTTGGAAGAAAATGGAGGGAGATGCTGGCTGTCAGGTATTTGAGATTTATCCCATTCACTTATCAGGATATATAACATATATTCAGTTATTTTTGCCTACCTGAAATGACCTATAACATATACAATTTCTTGGAGTCTATCAGCCATCTTTGTACTAAAGATCATATTTCATCCTTATTAATATGATCTGCACATCAACACTTCCCTGTGTGTCTGTATGCATTTTCATTTACTATCTTTATCTTTAAAAGTTCACTTTCAGAATTCCAAGGAAAGATTTCTATTCATTATGAAAAGCAGAAAAACAATCTCTGGCAGAGTAACAACTCATTGTGCATCTTGTTCACTAGTTGTTAATCAGTGCCTATGTTTTATAGATACAAAAAAGGTAAATGCTCTACTAAAAAGAAATGTTGGCAAGATCTACCCATCATAAGGACATTATGAGCAGCTATTTAAAAAGCAAGTTTTTAATGAGTTATATATTATCAAGAATTTCTACTCCTGCTCTTATCCAATGTGTCTCAGCAAATGAACAAGTTTTTCTTTATAGTCTAATATGAGTAATTACAAGTTTAGGTCTGAATCTGTTATTCAGCATGTAAAATAATGGAATGGAAATAAAGGAACCATGATCACTTACTGCTTTTCTCCTACCTTGATTTATTTTTTCAGAGTCATTATCCTTTACTCACCATTAGAATTAGCAAGAAATAAAAATCCTTTGAATAGGAAAGCAAAAAATTTAAAAACTCCTATTCTAAGAAAAGGAATTCCACCTCTGCCTCTTGTTTGACTCTAGGAAAGCAAGAGTGGAAAATCCATTTGGTCAAGTGTATTTTCCTATTTTCACGCTGGGTGAATAGTCAGAAAATCACTGTCAAACTCTTCACTGGACTCATTCTGACATGGCTCTGACACAACTCCACCAGTGATTCAGACTCAGTCCATAAAAATCTCTATGTATAAATTGATTTATGTCAGCTTGGTTATGCCAAGAATACAAGAATTCCAAGCAAAGCACCAGTAAGTCTTTTCCTCTTCTGTATTCAGTTAGTATTCAGAATGGAGGTAAGGGAAATCTGTCTTGCCTAACTGTCTTCTTCTTTTTCTTTATTTTTTTTAAATGACTTTATCTGTTTATTTGATAGAGAAAATATGAATGGGGTGGAGGGTTGGGACAGAGAGAGAGAGAGAAGCAGGCTCCTGCCTGAGCAAGTAGCCTGATGCAGGGCTACATTCCCATCCCAGGACCTGGGATCATGAACTCAGCTGAAGGCAGACGCTTAACGACGGAGCCACCCAGGCACCTCTTGCAGAGCTTTCTTTAATTCATTAAAATTTTACCTCAATTTGGTACAATATACATCATGCAATTACTGCAATACAGTGAAATAAGTACTTAAATAGATATAAACAGAGAAGATGTAGAGAAGTGACTTTTATTCATCATATGCACAGCATGCCATAAGAAAGCATACAAATTATAACTGCCTTTGATCTCAGTCCAGTGTTGTCAAAGAACTTTTGGAATGAAACAATCATAACTTTTCTTGGGATTCATAAACGTTTTTCTCATTGTTAAGCCTGTGATTATATGAAAATCTGTATCCACCTTTTTGCCCAGAAGCTACTGCCGAGTTCTATTATCACCAAACAACAAAATGTTAAAAATGTCATGGTTATGTTCCATATTTACTTCCATTGATTTCCTATATCAGCATTTTTAAAGCTCAATTTAGTTTCTTATATATTCAACATTTGTCACCAAGAGTAAATATTATCTAATCAAAACTAAATTGGCTTAGAAACTCTGTTGGAATTAAATGAGGCAGATTTAAATTCAGCTTCAAATCTCCTCAGCTATATTCATTTGTATAGCTGGGAGTTGTAGAGATTTGTTTTCTCAGTAACAAACAGAAGTGACCTTAGAAAATAAAATTCATAAATATATATGTTTATATATGGTATTCTTTAATACTCATTCTGCTCATATAGAGTATATCTTAAACATGTATAAAAGTACAGACAAAAGAAAAGACAGTATTTATATGTGAAATGGAATTTGAATTTTCTTAAAATGTTTTAACAGCTGAACAAATTTAATTTATTGTCATAATCAATTATGAAAGGATTACTTTTTTTAGAAGGGGCAAAGGTATTACTTATAAAATCTCAAGCATTTGTCCCTTGCATGTGTATGATTGTTGCTTTAATTACTAAATAATTACATAATTTAATTATGTTCTAATTTTTACTTGTGTTACGTGTTTCAGTTTAAAAGAAAGTTGATACACATTAGTTGAAACAACTATTTCACATTCATTCATGCATTATTTTTCTTATTATGTAGATGGGAAAACTAGCTAAAATATTGAATCCAAGATAACAGACTCAAGAATCTACAATGCCCAAGTTCAGAATAATGTTAAAATAAATGTTAACAAGGTTTTTATCCTTCCTCTTAGCCACACAAAGTAATAAAAGTTTAAGCATGCTAAATTGTAGAACAGATGTTGCAGTGGGAATTGGAAATACAGGTTTGGAGTACAGAACAGTGATCAGGACTGATCATGTAGATTTTGTAGTTTGAAACTTCTGTTGATGTCATCATGACTCTTGTAAGTATTTCCTGGAGGAGAAATAGATTAGTAATTTCTGTGTATAATATGCAGAAACAGGGATGTGAGGGTTTGGGTTTAAGATTTACTGATGGGTACTCAGATCAAATTGCTTAGAAGTAAATTTCTAGAGGCAATAGTTCTATCTCCTTCCTTTTTCAAAAGATTTTATCTGTTTGTTTGACAGAGGGAGAGCACAAGCAGGGGAAGCAGTAGAGGGAGAGGGAGAAGCAGGTGGGGCTATGAGAAAGAGAGAGAGAAAGAGTACACACGAGCTCACAAGTGAGGGTTGGAGGAGCAGAGAGAGAGAGGGACAAGCAGACTCTCCACTGAGCAGGAAGCCTGGATTGGGGCTTGAGCCCATGACCCTGAGATCATGACCCTAGCCAAAGGCAGATGCTCAGCCATCTGATCCACTCAGGTGCCCCCCTACCTCCTTCCTTTAATATATGTGAACTAGATTTAAAACAAACTGAAAGAAAGAAAAAAGCAAGAAAGCAAGAAAAAGTGAGGATACATGTGAATAATATACATGTTTAGAGCATAATCAGAAACATGTGGGTCTTTTATTATTTTATTTTTTATTTTTTTTCAAGTTTTTATTTAAATTCCAATTAACATATAGGGTAATATTGGTTTCAGGAGTAGAATTTAGTGATTCATCACCTACATTCAACACCCAGGGCTCATCATTTGAGTTGATATGAATTGATAGAAAAGAAACACCATTTTTAGTGATGTTTTCTACCTTTAATTTCTTTAATGCTATTTTTAGTCTCCGTTGGTATATCAAAAAAATTGCTCTTTTAGATTTTAAAAATTCAGTTCTTTTTGTTTACAGATTTTAACTAGTTCACATAATGTATTCCTAATACATTGAATGAGAACGAGATATTGAAAATCTACCATAGCCATGGCTCCAAAATGGAATTTCAGATAAAAGGTGAGTATATAGTTCACTGTTATCCCTGGTAACAATGGTATCTTGAATACTCTTTGACCTCAGCTGCTTTCTCTAGATAACATAATTATGTAATCAAATCTGTTAACTGCATAGAATATATGCTACTGAGTTAGTGAAAGGCCAAGAGAGTCATTGTGTAGATGCTTCCTTGCCATCAGTTTCCATCTTCTATGTCTTTTGCTGAAACAGTGATGTAATCTTGCAACCAATATGATCTTACTCATGTCTTGATTACCAGGATCTGAAACAACATGATTGCAGTTACTAGTACTTTTATTTACTTATTTGTTTGTTAGCAAAATTATTTACTTTTATTCTCTGGAACTTCCGTAAAGTAAGTTTGAAAAGATATAAGTAATTAAGAGAGAAAAAGAAATCTCTGTCAGTGAAACTTCTCCTGAGAAGATAACAATTCACTATGCTTGAAGATGTGAGAACCAGGAAGTGAGAAGTTTCATTTACCACCCCTTTCTCCAAAGGAATAGCCAGAAAGAGAACACAGAAAAAGTGAGATGTGTGAATGTGGCACATATTTATGTCAAGAAAATACAGATATCACACAGGAAGTCAGTTGTGACAAGATCACAAAAACATCAATGTAAATAGATTATATATAAATACAAAAATCAAGTGCATTTTATGAAAATATCCCAGAATGGTAAAAAAAAAAAAAAAAAATCCAATCAGTAAACTTCAGAGTACTCAAGAAACAAATTACGGTAATCACAGTTGTCATGATTTTCAAAGTTTCTATAGCCAAGAATGATAATATAAGTAACTTTAATTCATCAGTGGTGTATCTAGGAGGAATGATTACTCCTTCCTCAGCTTCCTGGCTTTCCTAATAGAAAGCATGCCTTTTAACTGCCAGTTTCAGCTCTAGCATGAAAAGCATGGACCTCATCACTATGGTCCTTAAAACTATAAAGAGCTACAAAAAACCTGGAAAATGAATTCTATTTATTGGGTGACCCTGGAATCTGGAGATAGAGGTATAGTCAGTGAGATATACTAATTCAGATCTGCTCGCCTAGAGCAGAAGACAGGGGAGTTGTTTAATTGGTAGGAAACTTAAATAGAAATATGAAGGAATTGCTGGAAACTGAGTGTGGACTGGTATAGTAATAGGTAAATCCTTTGAGGCGCCACATTTTCATGAACACTGCCTTTCAGGGACCCACCAAGTTCTCACAATGAACATCCAAAAAAAAAAATCTCCTCATGGTTCTGGCAGGTATAAGTGGAAGAGTAGCCATTGTAGAAATGAATGGAGTCTGTTATACCTTTAAAAGCAAGAAGAACCGTACACAAACACTGTATACTGGTTGTTGATAAAGTTGGGGCCAAGAATACACAAGTTAATAATTTTGAAACAACTATATATGTATAATGGAATTAAACAATTAAATAAATAGGTGGTAGATGGTGGCAGTCAAGTTTTTTATAGTGGAGGGGTAGGTTACATACAAGCCAGGAGAGAAGACTAAATAAAGTGATTCATGTAGTAATAGATCAGAGTTGGAGAACAGTATGAACTTATGTTTAGCTTAACATAGATGCAAATGCTTACATATGAACATATTTATAGATATGTGCATATACAGTTTAGTACAGACACACATGCATATGTACACATATATTTTCTTGTTCTGTCAGGTTAGAGGGCCTGGCAATAAAAGCATCTCAGTAGCAATGAGAACACCTAGTGCCCAGATCATACTTTCTAAGCTATTTGACAGTAAAGGAACTGGGGTCCTTAGAGAAGTAGCTGATTCTGGGACTGGTCAGGAAGTGTACAAAATGAACCTAGAGCATCTTATGATGCTTGAAAGTCAAAAAGCACACAACAAAGAGGTAAACAAAAAACAAATCAAACAAGAAACACAATACTAGGGTATGTCAAAAGGGAATAGGAGCCAACTGAAAAACCTACCAATGGTCAATATTAGAATAATTTGAGCAACAAAATTAATTAAATAATATTGGATTATAATCCAAAGATTATTATTTGTAAAATAAATTAATTCATACTGATATAAATAGATTGAATTATTAAATGGGAAAAATAGACAAATGTCCCATTTTTTTCCCCAGAAGAATAGAATTCCAAATAACTTCTGTAGATACTGCCTCTTCAAAGAGGTGGTATATAACCCTCCACTCTTTAATTGTGGACTGCACATAGTGACTTTTTTTTGAAGAGTACAAAATATAAAACTAAACAGAGTAACTTTGTAATAAGGATACTTGACAATCACTACCTCAGCCACCTGATTGACATTAGCATCTATAGTGATATATCATAAAATATGTTAATGGTTCCATGTGTGTAAAGATAACTAAGAAAATCATTTAAATAAAAATGTTTGCTTGTGCAATCTAACTCTGATTTAGAGATTTTGAGTCCCTCCATTTCTAATATTGCCTCAAAGTCAAGTATATATTCTAGAAATTTATAAATCTTTTAATCTGATTTTTATAACACAGGTTTTTTTTTGACTTTTTGAAAATTAGGACATGATTTGTCCATTTTGGATGTTTTTACATATTAGCATTCTTAGTAATTTTATGAAAGATAAAAAAAGTTTGCTCTGTCATCCATCCAAAGATCAGCCTTTTAATTACATAATTGCATGAGTTTCTCTTGCTCCTGAATCTCTCAGCTGTCTTTGATAATGATAATGATATTGCATTATAGTGTAATGAGAATTAGGGAGAACTTTTAATTGCGGTCAGACTTGCAAATGCATCTAAAACTTCTTTCCCAACATTGAGATAAAGCTGACTTCAGTTGAGGAGAACACATTAAGCCAACTTCTGTATCTTTAAGAGCATCTACTTTAAGAAAATCTCTCTTGATATAAAGCTTATATATCTTCCACTTTTTTCAAAAGTTATCGTGCCATTTCTGGAAGATGCTAAATGAGTCAAATTGATGACATCAATTCAATAATATAACACATTCTCCCCATCCTAACAATCCTAGATATTAATTTTGTGATAAATGGAGCATTATAGACAAGTCACCTTTTTTTTATTTTCTATTTTTTTTTTAATAAGGAACTATTTCTAGCTCCATCTTGCCAAGAGATAACTGGTAAGACAGACTCTTATCACGTAAAACTATCAATCAGTCCTGTCTTTACTGTAAAAGACACAGTTTATCTGCCCTACGGATAATAGATCCATCGCCAAGTGTGACAAGTGGGCTGAGGTTATCAAAGGAAGAGAGGTATTCCTGTGCTACTTCTTGGCCCAGTTTCTCTTTTAAAGGAGCTACAAAAAATATGGTTTTACCATCACCTTCACAAAGCAATTTTAGTATTTACTCTATAAAAATATTATAAATATGTTACTGATGACACTGGTATAACAAAAAGGCATTATCTCTCTTAACATGGAGCAATTTTGATGAATAAATAACAAATATGATAAAGTTGAAATGGATTATTAATGGGTCACTGAATATATGTTGCACAAATTTTTACTTCGCCAAGGAAAAAAGCAAAATTAGATCTATAGTCATTAAACCATGATAGCAAATTAAAGAATAACAGTCACTCTCACTGGACACAAATTATGTCTTCTAGCTTTCAAAGATTTGAATACTTAACAGAAAATAATAAATTTATAAATCTGTTCTTGATATCAAATATCTGCAAAGCTTTTCAAGAATGTTTATGAATATTCTACATAAGCCAACATGTGCATAAGCATAGATAAAAATCAACCAAATTTATTTTTCTATTAAAAATATTCTGCTTGCAAGATGAAAAGAACATAACCAGAGCTTTGAAATTTTTGAAAAAAATTTACCTTTTTTTACACAAAATAAATATAATTTCTTTTTTTTTTTAAATAAGATTTCTAATAGCAGCAGGCCCTACTAAATATCAAGATAGTTGTCTCTGTGCTGGTATGCTGAATTGCGTAAAACTAGTTTTCTAAAAAGATGGCATTTTATTAGACAAGTCACAAAGGTCTATTTTTTATTCTCCTTCCAAATTCTAAAGAAATCAAAATGAATGTTCTGAGTCAGTATCTTTTAGTTACAACTGTTGTATTATTTATAACAATAGCATATGAAATCATTCTCTGATCATATCAGAAGTTTACAAAAGGATATGTTGACTTAACATGTTTTTTAATATCTGATATTAAATGTAATGTTCTAGATCTGATTCATCTCTTAGTTTTGAATGTGTAAGCTTTCCTCCATAGACTCTTTTCACTTACTGTCATTAGTAAAAATACAATACATCTAAGTCTCCATCAAATTTTCTGCTTTTCCAACTACACATTTTCAAAATGTTCTTTTTGAAACTGATCTATCTTAGCAAAAGATAAGTCCATTTCCATATCAACTATTGCAGAATCTATTTTTGGAGAATCTATATATTTGCTAAGGGTTTAGTACTATTGATATTCTTTAGTTAAATTATTTTGTTTGGGAGAGTAAGTTGAAGACACTAATATAACTTAAAAAGAAATTAAGAAACCAAGGTATTACATAGCTGTGATTTTATAAATACCACTTGTTTTTGTATTGTCAGAATGTGTTTGATAGAATAACCAATCACAAAATCTGTGTTAAATGATGATAACATTCCCATCTGGATAGAAGGCTTTATGAGATAATATAAAGATCTAAAATTTTAGAACCATAAAGGGAAAAGAAGTGAATATAAGTGAACTCTTGATAAAGCACTTGAAAACAATAATTTCTTAAAAGTCTGTATTAGGTAACTAAGATTACAAACTCAAAGGTCTGGGGTTTTTCTTCACTTTTTGATATTTAGTTCTAATTTCATGTTAAGTTCCAAATAATTTATTAATTGTATTATGAAATAATTCAAAATTAACAGAGAATTTACAAGAATCATACAGAGATACTCCATAACATCTCTTACATTCTTGGTTTGTAATAATTTGTATTATTTACTCTATCATTTCTCACCTTTTCATTGTGGTTTACAACATGTACCATACTCTTTCTTGTCTCCATAGATGTCTTTTTTGCTTGAAAAGCCCTCCTTCTATTCTTCACTTGGATAATTAATTCCTACTTACGCTTCAACACTCACTTCATTTACACAAAAATCTACTTACTTATTAACATCTGCTTAAGTATTATTAGTTTTGACCACTGATGGTAGAAAAGTAGATCTTAAAATAAGTTTCCAAGAGACTTACAATTTTCTGCAAAATATAGGAAGTCAAGTTACAATTATTACTTTATTACATTGGGATGAGCAGTTTGAAAATGGGAGAGTCAGATCCTCAATACATCACTTTCAGATGTTGGTGTTAGGGAAAGCTAACCCATAAGAGTTCTATTTAAACTAAGATTTGATAGAGGAATTAGCCAGAGAAATTGAGGTAAGAGGAAGAACATTCAAGGACAGTGAACAGTACAGTTAAGTAATGAGGTGTGATGAAGGAAATCTATTGTATAGGAACAGAAAGTAGTTTAGACTTTCTGGAACATAGACTGTGGAAGAAAATAAATGCAAAGAGAATACTGGAGAAATAATCCAGGGGAAGTTCATTCCACATTTTCTATTTTAAGGAATTTGGATGTCATCCTTAATCTAATGGGAAGCTACTGATAGGTTTAATCAGGGAGGTCCAATTTTGAAAAATCAACCAGCCACCATTAGAAAAACTTAGAAATAAGCTTCCCTTAGAATATGCCTTACCTATGCCATCCTCAAATAATAATCCTCTTGAAAATTGTTGAACATATCATTGAGACCTAGTTTAGTGTTTTTCATAGTAGTTGCTTAATAAGTATTGATTGCTTTCACTAAATTTATGAAGTAATGATTTATTAGATATATGAATTTATCCAACCAAAATACTATTCTTTGTTGCTCAGTAATCTTTTTCTAATAAAATTAGAATATTGAAAAGACAGAAAGATTGATTAATAGGGCAATGATTTTGATTTATTTGTAAAATATTAATTTTTAGATGAATTTGTATCAGCATTGTTTTTTCTTTTGTTTTGTATCTTTGAAAGCAGTTGTAGACATATACTAATACACAAGGGTTCAAAAGAAACCTGTACTGGTTTTCTTTGCTACCTTAACCAATTAACACAAACAGAGCAGCTTAAAACAAAACCCATTTATTAGTTCACCATCCTGTTAAGTCAGAAGTCTAGGCAGACTGGATTCTTTACTTAGATTCCAGTTCTTTATAGTTACAGAATGAAGGTCTCTTCTTTGCTGTCAGCCAAGGGTTACTCTGAGCTCCTTGAAGCTGTTTCCAGGGCCTTTCTGTGTGGTTCCCTCCATGTTCAAAGCCAGGGCAGTACATCAATCCTGATTGCATTTGGAAAACCTGTGTTGTCCCTATTGCTATTAATCAGAGAAAATGCTGTTTTTAAATGGCTTATAATTAGATTGAACCTACCAAGATAATGTTCCTTTAACTCTAAGTCTCCCCCCAAAATGTATCTTCCCATGTAAAAGCATAATCATCTAAAAATATTTTATAAACATAGTCCAGGGTTTAGGGGAGGAAATCTTAGAGGGCCATTCTATAAATCTGACTAGCAAAGAAAGCAAAAATTAAATCAGCTGACTTCACATATTCAGTGAGATGAGACAGCTTATGAAAAAGCATAAATGAAGACACAAATTTATCCTTGAATTTTCATATGAGTCAAAGATCTCAGACTGTAACTGAACTAAAAATACTTCAGATTCTACTTTAAATAAAATCATTAATATTCTTTCACGCAAGCCTCTTACTTGATTAGAGCTTTCTCTTGAAATTAACATTTCCTTTTACTAATTCAAGTAGGTGGATTGATGAAGGAAATAATGGCACAATTAATATGATAGCTTCATCAGAATATTTCTTGAAGATGTAATTGCATTTGTGCAATAACCACCAGTAACCCAGAGCGATGCTTCTATCACGTCATACGGTATTGTAGAGGCTTTAATCACATCCCAACCAGTAGTCATTGCTAAAACTAGAGTTATTTTTTGTATATTGTAAGCACATACAAAGATTATCATAGTGTGTTTATTATAATGGCAGGCACATAAATCTGCTCAATGCAAAAGGATGAAAATGGGAAGAGACAAAAGACAGAAAGAAAGAAAAAAGAAAGGGAGAAAAAAGGGAGGACTAAGAAAAGACAAAAATGGTAGGAAAGAAAGAAAGAAGGAAAGAAAAAAAGAGAAAATAAGGAGGAAATAAGAGGAACATAAAGAACTCTGGAAGGAAAGATGGAAGAAACAAAGGTAGGAATGAGGAAATGGAATAAGAAAAGAAAAAAAATTTAAATATTTAGAGGTTAAATAAATATTATTAACGCCTTTTTCACTCACACGGTCTGCTACTATGAAGACTGCTGGAGATAAACATACATGCACAGGGGAACGCCCCTCTATTTTCAATCTCCCTAACTCTCCCTGGATCTCCAGGGTCCTCCATCTTTCCATTTACCCTGGATCCACTTCCACAACCACTTCTAATGTTGCCTATCCTTCAGCCAACTGCTTCCCTCCTCTAACAGCTGACCTGGATTTACACTTGATTTCACAAAAAGTATTTAAACCATTAAGTGAGATTTTTCTTAGATTGACAAAGTTTTTCCTATAAATTAACCTACCTCAATTATGAAGATTTAAATTGAGGCCAGAAACTGACATGTTTCTCAGGCTAATCAAGTTGATTTGTGCTTTAGTTTTTGTTTTAGTTTTTGTTGTTTGACTTCATGTCCTTTGCACTTCCTGTACACAGAACATAGTTAGGTCTTGCTCTTTTTTTCTCTTTTTAAAATTTAATCTGAAACTTTCTACCTTTAATTGGAGTGTTTAACACCATTTACTATTTTTTTAAGATTTTATTTATTTATTTGTCATAGAGAGAGAGAGAGTGAGAGCACACAAGCAGAGGTAGGGGCAGAAGGAGAGGGAGAAGCAGGCTCCCGACTGAACAGGGAGCCAGATGCCTATCTCCATTCCAGAACCCTGGGATCATGACCTGAACCAAAGGTAGACCCTAAACCAACAAAGCCACACAGACACCCCTACTTTTTGACAAATTTTTAAAATATTCCATCATTGTTTCTTTAAATACCTGCTTTTGTATTTTATGAAGAGTATGGTTATACATATATTAGAGTTTTGAAGTTTACCCACAGCCTACTCACATGATTTTTTTCATTAATAGATTTTTTTTTCCTTTTGCAATTTCTTATTTGTCCTTTATCCCAACCAGCACATATTTCATCTCATGCACTGTACATTCCATCTATAAAAATTTTATACTGGTCTCTTACATACCTTGCAAATTTCTACTTAACCTTTTGAGTACATACTATCCAATTATAATTACTATTAGATTCTTGTATGTTCATTTTAGCATGTGTATCAGTTCTGGGTTTGTTTACATTGGTTGCTTTTACTGTTTTTCCTTTTCACCACAGGTCGCATTTTCCAGGCTCTGCATGCCTGATAATCTTTGACAGGATTCCAGGTATTATAAATTTTGCCTAATTAGGTACCAAATGTTGTCTGGCATGCAGTTATGTTCCCTGGAAATTATTTGATAATTTTTGGTCTTGTTTTTCATACATATGAGTTAGGACCAATGTAATTAAAAATTTGTGATCTTATCTGGCAGAAGTACAAGACAATTATTGCATTTTTTTTCTTACTAAGATTGATATAATAGGAGAGTATGGGCATATGAATGCATACTTATTTTATGATATACTCTAGAAAGTTATTCTAGCTTCTTTTTCACCCCAAATAAATTTCCATTTGACTCAATTAACCTTCCTGAATTAACTTATTTGAAAAGAACCATGTGGAATTCTGGATTGGTGATGTGAAAAGCTCTGAAGACTCATTCACCAACAGAACAACAACTGGTAAAAATTAAGAGGATGATGGGTCCATAAGAGCAGCAAACTAAAATAATAGACTCATTAGTCTATCAGAGAGAACCAAGATAATATATAGTTAAAAAGAATCCTACTGATGTTAGAACATACATCAAAGACTAGCTTCATAGATTATCCCTGAAAAGAACCCTAAATTTAATTGAATCATACCATGGAGCAATTTATGCCCAGGGCATTGCCACAAGTAGAGAAAGACACACACCTGGTGAAGTCTAATAACTGGGTATAACCAACACAAGCTGAGAGTTTAACAGAAAGATTGAGAGTCCAGATAGACCCACTATCATCTCAAGGTGACATGTGCAAGTCTTGTCTGCACCCTCTGAGGAATGACCTCATAGAATTCACATTGTATGGGAAATTGATTTAAAAAAAAAAATTGTCCATTTAAGTCACTAAGCAAATGAACAAACAACCTAAAGATATCCCCAAAGTGGGTGGCAGTATCCAGAGACGCTGCAATATATTGATTCAAATTTCCAGTGTTCAACAAACAGTGATTAGACATTCAAAGAAATAGGAAAAAAAAAAAAAAAAAAAACACAAAACACAGAAACAGGAAAGAAACACAGAAAAAAAAAAAAGGCAGATGATAGAAACTGCTTGTGAGAGGGCCCAAAAATCAGGTTTATTAAAGTCGTTAAAGGAGCCATTATACATATGTTCAATGATTAAAGTGAAGTATGCTTTGAAAAGTAAAGGGAGGCATAATGATGATGTCTCATCAAGTAGAGAATATCGGTAAAAAGGTATAAATTATATAAATTATATGAAAAAAACAACTGAAAATCCAGTAGTTGAAATGTAAAATAACTGAAAGGAAAATTTCATCAGAGGTACTCAACTGTAGATTTAAATTGGCAGATGAAAGAATTAGTGAGCTTGAAGAGAAGTCAAAACAGTTTATGCAGTCAGAATAGAGTGGGGCATGAGGAAAGGGAGGAAAAATAATTAAACCCTCAGAGAAATGTGAAAAGACATTATATTCAACCTACACATGAGACTACCAGTACAGGCAAGAGGATGGAAAAGAAAAAAATATATATGTTATAATAATTAATGGCTGAAAACTTCACAGATCTGATGAAAAACATTTATAAATCAAGAACTTCATCAAGTAGGGGAAACAACAAGAGTTGGGTCTGAACACATCATAGTAAAAATGTCGAAAGAGATATGTAAAGAGAATATTTTGAAAGCTGCAAGACACAAGCAATTATGTATAAGAGAACCCCAATAATATTTCCGTCAGAATTCTCATCAAAAACAATAAAAACCAGAAAATAGGAGCACTTGGGTGGTTCAGTTGATTAAGCCTCTGCCTTCTGCTCAGGTCATGATCCCAGCATCCTGAGATCAAGCCCCACATTAGGCTGTCTGTTCAGCAGGGAGTCTGCTTCTCTCTCTGCTGCTTCCCCTGCTTGCGCTGTGTGTGTGTGTGTATGTGTGTCTTTGTCAAATAAAAAAAAAAAAAAAAAAAAAAAAACAGAAAATAAGGGAGTACTTATTCAAAGTGCTGGAATAAATCTTATATAAGTAAAGAAAGAATAAAATTTCATTACTTGGATTATTAAAAAAAAAAACAAGAATGTGAGTTTAGAATTCAAAGGCATATGAAAGCATCAGTGTTTACACAACTGTATTTTCTATACTTTAGCTTCTTTTTAATTAACATGGAAACCATAATATCATCTGAAATGTAAAGGTAAATGGCTTGATTAATAAAACATGGTCTATGAACACATTTAATCGGTAATGTCTAAGTCTATGGAGAAGTAAAGAGGCTTGTAATGAGACATAAGTAGTTGTGAGAAAAGACATCACAGCCCGTTTCCTGACAGGAAGACTAAGATTTAATCACCCGAAGCTGCTTTTGCAGCTAGTGCCAAAGCATGTTAGCTTTTGCCTTCAGAGAGCAGGATGTCTGTCAAGTCTGCAGTAAAGCAAACGGAATTGCTGCCAACACGCTGCCTACAGACAACAGATGATCCTCAGACGCCATTTATTTTACTTCTGCACATTTTGATCTTGTGTTGTGTTATCTATAGAACATATTGAGCCTGTATATCACTACAAAAGGACTTCTAGTGGGGAAAAAAAATGCTGCTAAGTTAGAAAAACAAACAAAATGCTTCTTTAGAGTTTAAACTAGTTTAAAATTAGCATCTATCTTCATTTTGATGGTAATATCAAAAGCTATTAAGCTTTAAAGGAACATAAATAAAATATTTACATTTGAAAATAGGTAGGTGATTAGAAGGTTTCCATGGTCTATATTCAATGCTATCTAGTTTCTCAACTTCTAATTCCTTATCATCATGGTTACTTGATAATTATTTAATTTGTTTATTTGTTAATTTATGAATGATTGTGTGTCCTAATGCCAGTCCATGCTGTAAGAATGCAGTGTTAAAGATGGAGTTGGTAAACAAGGACAAAGGAGGGAGATTTTTCTCAGTATTGGAGGAAACAGCTGTTTAAGATTTTCTAAGGGATTCATCTTGATACATTATTGGACCTACAGGAGTGGAACTATGTGAAATTTTGACTACTCATGTAATTGCTATAGAGTTAACTTTGTATTCATTATGAATTTATAGACTAGCGATTATAACACTATTTAGTATTAGCAGTTACAATGTGTTCGTTACAATACATGATTGATATGCTATCTCATTTAATCCTCACAGTGATCATAATAAGCAGATATTATGATTCCATTTTTTATGGTACGGGACTCTGACTCAGAGGTAAATAACTTACTCAAGGTCACAGAGCTAGTAAGTGACTGAGGCAGTATTTATACATAGATCTCTCCATTTTTTTAAGCTTATAATTTTTCCTTTACACACCCCACATTCTTCTAGCCTTTTGGCCCAAACTGTCTCTTTGACTATTACTACTCTTCCACCATGTTTTAGGGGAAAAGCAAAAAACAAAAAACAAAAAACAAGTCAGTTCATGTTATCCATACATCATGCATTAAATCTTAACTCATATTGCTTTAAGTCAATAAGCCTCTGAAGTGGGTTGAGTAGGGAAGAAACACTGAAGATCTGTTTAGTTACTCAGTAAAGAATTATAAGGTCATTCTTACAATTGGCTTGGCATCTCAGAGTCTAGAGATACTGTTGGCTGACTTCGTATTTTAAGTGCTGAACCTGAGCAGTAACATTCAACCTCCTACTTCTTATTTTTTCATAGTTCCTCAAGACTCCTGTAGGTTCCTAGATTACAACTCCCAAGGGTCTAGGGGCTGCCAGATCATCTTTGAGACAACTCCTACTGGACTGGCTTCACTAGGAATCAGCTGCTTTGTAAAAACAGTGACTTCCATAGGATTTTCTAGTAACAGAGTTAGACCAGGAATAAGCTCCAATTCTGGATATCTGAGTCTGCCTCCACATGGTCACTTGTCACAGATTATTTACAAAGATGAGTCTACTATGACTTTCTCATTCTTTATTCTATTTTTTTTTATCATTTCCTCCTTCTCACTAACTTCTTTATCTTGTCTATTTCATTGTTCTTTCTCTTCTTCCTTCTTTTGATATCCTTAAATCCTTCATTCTCTTTCCCATTGAAAATTGTCTAGAAATAAATGTAGGGAATGGTTAAGAAAAGAGGAACTTTCCATGAAAGCCATTGTGAGGTGAAAATTTTAAAATATTAATCTTTGATATGACCAGGAAAAATAATAGAAAGCAAAAAAATATATAATGTAGAATATTTTTTTGTGAACTTTTAGTTAAAATTGAATCATATTGATCAATAATTCTGTTCAAGTATACCACACATCAAAATCAAATAGGATTTCTGCTTAAATCATTACCTTAATGGAAATGAGTATTTGATGAGATAGTGGCTTATAATTGAAATACTTGCTAGCAGGGAGAAAAAACTAAAAGTTATCCAATGTGAAGTACTGGGGGAAATTTCGTAAGTACTACGATGTTAAACCTTACTTTAATAATTAAACACACACACACACAGAAACTCACACTCACTCACAAAAAATCATACTAATTTACCCAGCTAAAGAAACAAAAAATTAAAAAGAACCTAAGAACATAAGTAGGCAGAATAATAGCCCCCAAATTATCTACATCTTAATCCCTAGAACTTGAGAAAATGTTTCCATACATGGCAAAAGGAGTTCACATTTGGTTAAGGCCCTTGAGATGGAAAGATTATGCTTTACTATATAGGTGGGACCAATCTAATCACATGGGTCCTTTTTTAAATTGTAATATCATTTGGGATAAATTTTACTTTCTACATATTATAACCAATATTATTTTATAATTTAAAATTTGGACTAATGTCCACACTTTGTGAGGCAGTATATTACATCGAACATCTTATTTACTAATTCTACAAGGAAAACAACAACAACAACAACAACAAAACAACCACCAAAAAACCTATCTGCTTCACAATGAATGATAGAAGAGGTCAAACATGGTGTGTCAGGGGTAACACTTCTTACACTTTCTTCAGGGGATCCTGGGATTCAGTGTTTGGGTTGGTGCCACATGGTAATCGCAAACAAAATTGATACTGGGGGATTCAAAGTGGTGAAGATATACTGTTTAATGCTTAAACACTCCTCTTGTGAGGAAGAAATGTCTTTTTTTTTTAATATTTTAGTTACTAGAGAGAGAGAGAGAGAATGAGAGAGAGTACAAGATGAGGGAGGGTCAGAGGGAGAAGCAGAATCCCACTGAGCACCACGCCCAACATGGGGCTCCATCCCAGGACTCCAGGATCATGACCTGAGCTGAAGGTAGCCACTTAACTGACTGAGCCACCCAAGTGGCCCAGGAAATGTTTTTCTTTATGTACGAATTCCTTAGAGAATTATATCTCCTATGAGGAGAAAAAGAGCTAGAATGAAAAAAAAAAAAAAAAAGCAAGAGCTGAGATTTAATAAAGCAAACATCTTTTATTAAGAAGTAAAGAAAGTAAAGAAATGCTGAAATGTGGAGTTAATTGTTTGTTGTTGACCTTAACCCAGAAATTATATGTACTGGGGTAGTATGTAGAGAGACTTTTCTGTGAAGACTGGCTTCCTAAATATATCTCTCAAGCAGTGGATTCCAGATGATTTTTTAGTGCTCCTAGAAATAAGTCCCTGGTGGTTATGTGAGTACCTTATCCTAACATGGTCTCCTTCATTGTATGCCATGGATTTTCTTAACCTTACCTCTAAAGAATCTTTTCAGGGACATTTCACTGGGCATTCAAGGCATATCTAACTAAAGTGAAAAAGAGGTTCAAGAAAGTAAGAAGAGAAATGGAAAGCTAAATTGAAGAATATTTATGAATACTCATGTGTAATTTTATATTTATTATGATATGTAATATCATCAACGTTTTATACTTTGCAAATATAGTCTTACCAATCCTTTACTCTTTTAATTTTCAATAATTTCCCATGATAAAATGTATGGTGTGCATAAAGATAATTTTATTGTGTGAACGCTACATATCAGTTAACTTCATCTTTCACTTCATGAATCTCAACCTAAGTGCTGAAGAAATTTAAAATCATTTGTATTTCATTAACAAATCTCTTCCATGATTGCATGTGCTTTGCCTCTACCTAGGATGTTCCCCCTCCCCTCATCATTTGGAAATCATCCAGTCCCTTTATAATAGGTTTCACTTCCTGTGGAGCTCTTCTCTGCCTACTCTATATTGATTTAAGCTTCTTTTTCTCTGTATCACTTTTTAATTTAGCTCTGTATGTACAGCCATCAAACATTTTGCAATATCATATAATATCATTAATATGCTTGTTAGCTTCCTACTAGAATCCATGGTAAGTGCAAATAATGTAACTTCTTGTGGTGCTTATAAAATTCTTGTTGCTAAAATCCCAGTAGATATGTAATTGGAGAAAGAATGATAAATTGTTTACTAATGGAGGGGGGCGGGGAGTAAGTACTGAGTCTTGAACAAACTAAAATTTAAATGTCAAAGCAGAATCATTGATTTTTAGTCAGAACTGGATTAATACTAAACCCACTGTCAGGGTGTCTGGGTGGCTCAGTGGGTTAAGCCTCTACCTTAGGCTCAGGTCATGATCTCAGGGTCCTGGAATCGAGCCCTGCATCTGGGCGGGGTGGGTATCTCTGCTCAGCAGAGAGACTGCTTCCATCTCTCTCTCTGCTTGCCTCTTTGCCTACTTGTAATTTCTCTCTTTGTCAAATAAATAAATAAAATATTTTAAAAAATAAAAAAAAATAGTAAACTCACTGTCCTTAGGACTCAGGTTATGGAGGTAGATGAGGGTCATTTTAATAATAGCACAAATGACTTGCTTATGTCCCCATTTATCTGGGGAAATTCTCCATCCTTTTCTTGGTGTCTGTGCCCATGTATTTCACAGTCATTCCTCGGGATGGTCCACATGGACTCTCAAAATGTATTTAAGCCATAATGCCTTGAAGCCTTGATTGATCTTCCTCTCCTGTCCCAGCTTCCTCTTGGCAAGATCATCTGCTCATCAATATGCTGAAGTTTCCTCATTGCCAATTATTAAAATTCCTGAGGTTGCCCACCAAAGGGGCCCAATACACAATCTTCAAAGTTCAGGAGTTATAGAGTAAGAATCAACCCAATTTCAATTTTTAATCCATTCTGTTGGTTACACATTCTAGGAGGTATGATTGTTCATATTCCTTCACCATATCTCAAAAAGTTCTCCAGGAAACACCACTTTCAGGCTCTGCTCTTCTCCACATGGGCTCAAAAGAAGAAGAAGAAGAAGAAAAAAAAAAAAAAAGCAGTTCAGAAAGATAAGGGAAGTACTGATTGTTTTTTTTTTTTTTTTCTTGTTCCATAAAGACCTGGTGTACTGTTTTAGTTTCCTAGGACTACTGTTATAAACTATCACAGATGGGATAACTTAAAACAGCAGAACTTATAGTTTCATTCTCAGAGCCTAGAAGTCCAAAATTAAGATGTCAGCAGTGCCATGCTCCTTCTGAAGGCTCTTAAAAAAGATGTGTTCCAGGCCTCATTCTGACTTCTCATAGCCTCAGATGTTCCTTGAATGGTTCATCTCAATTTTCCTTCTTCACAAGGTATTCTTTCTGTCCTCACAATGTCTTCCCTCTGTGTTTGTGCCCAAAGTTCCCTTTTATCAAGGACACCAGTCATACTGGATTAAAACCCACTCTAATGACCTCATCTTAACCTATTTAAGTCTGTGAAGACCCTATTTTCGAATAAGGTCACATTCTGAAGTACTGGGGCGGGGGTTAAACCTTTAACATACCTTTCTTGGGGGACTCAATTTGACTCAGTGTTTTCCAAACATTCATGCAGTTCCCAAAAAACACAAAGATCTTCATGTCTGTAGACCATAGGTGGCCTAAAATCACAGCATCTGGGTAGATATAACAGAATCTTAATCCTCCTTGGCCTCAGCCAAGTATTAGCCTGGTGGGAAATCTGGGGAATATTAAAGAAAAAAAAAAGTAATCTCACTCTTTCATACATTCTGTGTGTAAGAAAAAATGAAATACTATAGTAAATCACCAATATCTACATTTTATATGCACCAGACTATCTGAATGACATGAAAATGCAGAAATTGCTTAGAATAAGGATGTGAACTGGAGGTGCTATTCAAAATGAGGGAACACTTTCAAAAGACAAAAGCTTATCATATGCAATGGAATGCTTAGGATTCCCCCAAGAAATGTGAAAGGTATTTGACATTTTATTTATTGAAGAAATTTCTTGAAAAATATTTTATTTTCATCAACATCTTATTACATTTGAAAACTTTACATTGAGTTCCTTTTGGAAATAATATCATTTTTATACTCCTTACTTTATTCTACTACTTTTATGGTTAAATATCATAAATTTAATATTTGATTCACCTGGAGTTGATTTGGTAGGATTTTAGTATAGGATGGCTACTCAGTTTCCTGTCAAAAAGTTATTAAGTAATTCATACATTGGCACTCATTTAAAATGCCATGCAGAAGTAAAATGCATTCCTCTATGTCTGGCATCTATTTCTGAACACTATGATATCCTTTTGACCTGTTTGCCTTAGGCTGCACTGTTAGCAATCAAAATTTTTTTTTATTATTATTATTTTTTAAGTAGGCTCCATGCCTAGCATGGAACTCAACACAGGGCTGGAACTCAGGAACCTGAGATCAAGACCTGAACTGAAATCAGGTGTCAGAGGCATAATTGATTCAACCACCCAGGCTCCCCTAGAAATCTCTTTTTAATTACTCCACAACGCTTGTCCTTTTCTGATATTCTAGTATCTTTGTGCCCTTTTCTTTGTGAATTTTTGAATCAGTTTATTAAAGCACACACACACAGAGAGGTGTGTGGAATTATTTTTTATTAACATATAATGTATTATATGTTTCAGGAATACAGGTCTGTGATTCATCAGTCTTACACAATTCACAGCACTCACCATAGCACATACCCTCCCCAATGTCCATCGCCCAGCTACTCCATCCCCCCTCCACTCCAGCAACCTTCAGTTACCTGTGTATAATCCAAATGGTATTTTTAATGAGATATCTTTAAATATATGGAATAAAATAAATGGGATTGGCTGCTTTATGAGATAATTTCATATACTCTTAAACAGGTTTTTTTCCTTCATATAGTAACAATGATCTTTATATATATCATTTATATTTTGTTTCTATTTTAACTCTTCATTTTCTATTAGGTAGCTTATTCATTCACTAGTTGTTTATATGTTTTATTTGTTGTTTTGTGTTCCCTGTCTCACCCTACAATTATTTCTGAAGTAATACAAGTTGGAACTAAAGCAGGAGGAGTGGTCTTCAGGGTTGGGTATAGAGTACAGCCTGTCCTGGAGGGCGATGAGGAGGGGGTGGGTGATGTCTGGTTCAGGAGGGGACTGAGCAAATGAAGCAAACAGTAAGTATAATAGAAGCAGGTTTCCTTCTCATTGGAGAAGGGAATTACACATTAGGAGGGAAAAAAGAAAGGGTAGCCTAATATTTTTTTATACAAATATACACACATATGTATAGATAAAAATACTCTTTAGCTTTCCCTACTGAGAGGACTTAAAAACAAGAACACTCCAAGAACAAGCTGTCTCTGAAACACATGTTTATGCCAAAAGCTTGGAGGTGCTCAAAGAATGAGAAGCACATGTCAGCAGGACTCAAAATCTAGCCTGAATGGGTTCTGTGAGCAAACTGGGGATTATCTGAGACTGTTTGAAAATACCATTTATTTAATAATATGATTGAATCTTATTTTAAGAGAACTTCACTTACATAGAAACTGGAGAAAGCACTTGGCATGTAAGCTTACTCATTTTGGCAAAATTTCTTATAATTGTTTAACATAAACTTTTATTTCAGGTTATTTTTGGAGATGTGAGAAGAATCTTA
This sequence comes from Enhydra lutris kenyoni, assembly GCF_002288905.1. Lineage (NCBI taxonomy): Eukaryota > Metazoa > Chordata > Mammalia > Carnivora > Mustelidae > Enhydra > Enhydra lutris. The sequence goes on from NW_019154087.1 coordinate 14,268,709, forward strand.
TTGTATTGATAACCAGACATCTTTTGTAAAGATGTATTACCTGTTTGTGAAGAAAGGGCAAAGAAAAGCTTTGCACTCTTCAAAGCACAGGAGCATCAGTGCAGCTCCAGCGGCTGTTGGAGTTGGCTGTATGAAGGGAGGGAGCCGGCGGGACCTGTTTTCAAACCCTCTTGGCACCTTTCATGGAAAGTGCATGTTTGGATGCCTTCATACAGATTATGTAAAAGAAAACACCCACCTCTATTGGGGCGCCTGGGTGGCTCAGTGGGTTAAAGCCTCTGCTTTCGGCTCAGGTCATGATCCCAGAGTCCTGCTTCCTCCTCTCTCTCTGCCTGCCTCTGCCTACTTGTGATCTCTCTCTCTGTCAAATAAATAAATAAAATGTTTAAAAAAAAAAAAAAGTAAAAAAGAAAACCCCCACCTCTACTCATGTCACACCTGCTGTCATCACTGAGTAGCATTTATTAAAATTCAACAATGCAAAATCAATGTAATATTTTTCTTCCAAACGACAGCACTACAAACCACAATTCTCTTTGTATCCTGCACATTCCAGTTCTCTGCCCCTAGCCATTGTTCACCAGGTGCTTACAGATTAATCATGAACCAAAACACTTTAACAGTACCCCCACAATGTATTTATTATAGTTGAAAAACAAGGCAAAGAAAGGGAAAATTCTAGGGCCTAGTGAGGCAAAATATTTTTACCAGCAAAGGGTTTGAGAGATCATAAAGAAAACTAAGGGACTTGGCTAATAAGGTCAGTGCCTACATAAAAACTAGCATCCCAATATCAATTACCCAACCATCAGTGTTAAAGCAACATGGAACACTTTGCTATTTAAGAAAATTAATATCATGTTTATTTTAAGGAAAAACTGTCTAATGTTTCTTTTTACCTAATCTAACAGTCCTGAACTAACTTTACATACAGATATTATGTTTTATCACCAACATCTTTGTGTTGCATGTTTTATCACACTAATATACCCTATTTTTCCTCATATATTTTCAAAGCCTCTACCATTTGCAAAACTTAATTTAGTAATTTTTTAACATGGTGTTTACTCTGTGCTATTTTTAAACTCTTTTCCTGAAGTCGATTATGAGGCAGGCAAATAGCAATGTAAATTTGCCAGTAGAGGTTGGGAGCAGTATAGCTATAATAGAGCTGTTTAAGATTATTTTAAAGTAAGCAAGTTTTTAATGGGACTTCTAAGTACAGTGAAAGAACATCACTTAGACCTTGACTTTCCTTCATTTTCATAACCACAGTGTAAAATTCAGGAGCTCATCTTATACTTTGGATTATTTTCAGCCCTGGAAAGGATCACTGTTTCTGTTCAAAGGAATGGGGAGATGTGGTGCCTGTAGGAACATTTTATAACTTCACGAGAAAGTGCAAGAGCAATAGTGATTTGATATGAAAAACAAAATTGATATGCTCAACTCAATGATAGTTGATATGTTCAAACTCAACTGATTGAGAAAGTTTTACATGTCTTTGAGTTCAAGAAAATTAAGAAAAAAAGAAAAAAAGGAATACACTATAGATTTTAATTATTTCTCTATCAACAAGACCATATAAAGGAACTATGCAAGTTTATTATCTGCTAAGTTTTCCCCTTTCACTGAAGTGTAAATCCAGCTCTACATGACATTGTGTTCCAAGTCACTGGCTCCAAAATATTTGAAATTGGAAGTGTAGTGAGGGACACAGCAGTTTGCGTATGGCACAACCCATGTGTTTCAACAGCTTTGCCTTTGCCAAGAGCCATCCTCAAGTGGCTGGCAAAGCTTAAATATGTACAGACTGAGAACATCTGTAACTTCCATCCTAACACTTCCTATGATAGAGTCAAACACAGTTGCATCCGTAAGCACAGTATCTAAAGAAAAGAAAGCTGGCATTTAAAAGTCAGGACATGGGCAAATCCAAAGTTTAATTAAAATATCACTAACTTGAATGAGCTGTTCTGTTTTCTTTTTCCACTGGTGATGACAGATGCACATGGATTCATAGGCATGTGGAAATACATATTTGATAACAGTTTTGTTAAAATTAAGGACTCATCTAGTCATCTGACAAAAGTTTTAAAAGTGAATTATGGAATAAGGCATAATGGCATATACTGTGGAATACTATACTGGTGCAGTGTTCCATGGAATGGAAGATGAAAGTCCCTAAGTGGCTCAAAGGTTAAACATTTCCATAGAACAGTCAGAGCCGAGCTGAGGTAAAAACTGTAGTAGTAATGGTAGTAGTAATAGCAGTAGTAGTAGTAATAGTAGTAATAACTATGACTACTGCCATTCATTAAGTAACCATCATAAGCCAAATATCATAATATGCCATTTAATTTATCTCATTGAATTAATGAGATAATTAATGAGTCTGTGTGTCTAGCCTCCTCAGCTTGGAGTACCATCAATGTCATTCCAAGATGGCGCCTCAAATCCTCATAGTGCCCAGATTAGCATTGAGAGCATTTTCTCATGGCTTAGTCCTCCACTATGGCACAGAATATCTCTTCATGTTTAAGCAGGTATCCAGGTAGGTCCTCTTTATTCTCCTACCTTCCAGGGATGCAGGCACTCACAAAATGCCAGAGGATTTCTTACGCAGGTTCTGGAGAACACAAAAATGGATTGCTACACCATAATTTTCTGAAAAGATAAAGCAGAAAATTAGCTGGCTTGTGAATGTTGTGACAGGAAATCAAACTACCCCAAAACGGCGGTCATGTCAAGTTAAGGTCAGCCTCCAAAGTCTGGCTGTACTTCGAGGCTGGAGCCAGGCTCTGGCTAAGGTGACTGACTCTGCTACATGCCACAAAAATTCCTCAGAGAGGATTCCTGTGGGTATCTCTTTTCTCTACTGATCCTGAAGTCTTATGGATACAAAGGGCAGAGGCTCAAGATGTCCCCTGTTGTTTCCACCTCCATCAGTTTTCTCCAACTCTTGCAGCTGCCATCATTGAAGCCTGGGCAGGAACCTCAGCTGTGAGGTCAAAGGGACAGATATAGAAGGATTATTTCAGTGAAGGACCCTCTATATTTTGGGAAAACACAAAAATGATCTTCAGACCTAGTTACTGATTGGTACCATAAACAATTGTTTCTCAGGTTAATATGGATGTCTAACACCCTACAATATTGTTTCCTTATTTAGGAAACTAAAACTTAATGGTATTTTCCCAAATCTTATCCAGTCACTTTAAAATAATTTATATAACAATAAAATCTAATGCCTAAGAAACAGTATTACCACTTTTTGCATGCTAATAAAGATAAAATAATGAATACATCCTAATTCCTCATCTGAGTCATAAATTATTAATTCAGTGTTTTCAGATGCCTTGAGGCTGTGTAGAATATATCTTTCAAATAATTTTCAAAATTTCCCATTTTGATCTCAGCCAGGGAATGACTTAGTGTGAAACAGCATTGGTGACCTGGTGCTAGCAGTTCAAAAAGTGTCACAAACAGCACACTAATACTGGCCCCATCCAGAAATGTCTTGCCTATTAAGCAAAGCTCTTTTCTTGTCAGGATCAGAATTCCAACTCAAACTAGCACACAAAAGGGAAGGAAATTTATCATATCATTAACTGGGAGGTTCAGGAATGCATCAGGTCCAACATCCAGATCCCTGAACACACCACTATTTTCTTTGTATCTCTGGCACACACACACACACACACACACACACACACTCACACACACAAGGCTCAGATAGAAACACACAGACAGGCATACACATAACTTAATCATAGCATTGTTTCTGCTGTGCTATTCTCATTTCATTCTACAGACAGTTTTCCTTAACACAGACAGGCAAGGAGGACAAGACAGCTTGAGAAATCACATCCTTCCAAAGTGATAAATCTCTTTGGGGAAAATAATCTCTTTAACATCCATTTATGTTTCTTACAAGATGCTGAATTTAAACAGGCTTCCTCCTACATGATCTACATTTGAGGAGCTCTAGAGAACAAATGAGAGAAAACTGTAAGACAACACTTTGAGGATTGAAAGTAGTTAGAACATTATATATTGGGTGGTGGGTATCTGAAGTCTGAGGCAGGGTGCACGAATAAAGAAATAGAAAGGCAGTTGGAGAGCTGGTCTTAGTACTCCTTGTTGTTGCCTTTGGATATGCAATGCCTGATTATTCTGGTGGGGTTTGGCGCCAACACTCAAAACTACTGTGTAGGACATTTAGGGGAGTGTAATCAAGGAAGCAGAAGAACCTTGGTTGAGAGAGGTTTGAGGTAAAATATTTCCAAAGAGATCTCCAACTCTTATTCCCCTACCCCCAACTCTGAAAGAAAGAAAAAGGTGGAGGATTTTAATAAAAGGAGGACTTCCTCTTAGTATTGTTTTCCAGGACTGATCTACAAATTTGCCATTTCCTTTTGAAATTTTAAATAAACTTCTTAATTTCTACAAAACTCTACTGAGACTTTGAATAAGATTGTATTGATTCTATAGATTAATTTGGGAGAATAGACATTTAATAATAATAGTGAGTCCTTGGACTCATTAACAAGGTGAATCTATTTATGTCTTCTTTAATTTTTATCAGTAATGTTTTGTAGTCTTTAGTGTATAGTACTTGGACAACATTTGTCACATTTAGTATTTCACATTTTAATGTTATACTACATGGTACTGCTTTAAAATTTCTGATTATTTGTAGCTACTATATATAAAGTCAAAAGAATTTTATACTTTGGTATTCTTTTCTTCTTAATTTATTTTATTTTAGAGAAAGAGAGAGAGAGAGAGAGAGAGTGTGTGTGTGTGTGTGTGTGTGTGTGTGTGTGTATGTGTGTGTGAGAGAGAGAGGGGGGATGGAGAGGGAGAGTATCTCAAGCAGACTTCCCACTGAGTGCGTAGCCTGACACAGGACTCGATCTTAGGACCCTGAGATCATGACCTGAGCAGAAATCGAGTTGTATGCTTAACTGACTGAGCCACTCAGGTGCCCCTGGTCTTCTATCCTGAAAACTTAAAACTCATTTGTTAAGACAGGTAACTGTTTTATTGATTCCATCAAGTTTTCTACATAAAAAATTATATTGTCTATAGATTAAAACAGATGTAATTTTATGCCATCATCTTTAAAATTATGACTTATCCCACAGTTAATAAACAAACAACAAAAATACCCTTCTTCCCCCCATATTGTTTTCCTAACACCAGACCTCTGAGTTTCATCCTTCTCCTTTGTAACTTCCTTTGTAACCTCCTAGTGTCTTAAGCCTGAAAGTGACATGAACTCCATTGTTACATAGAGTGCCTCACCTAGGCCAGGGAGCCCTTCAATAGCCTATCCTGGCACTGGTGTTCTCCTTCCATCCCCACTTTCTAGGATCATATCAACCATTCCCTAGATTTTTGTCTATTAGGCTTTGGAAGCTCACAGATAATATCCTTGGAACATCCACGTGTAAATGCCAGAAATGCCATTTCATTTCAAACAGTTGTGATACCTTTCCTCTCAAATACAACTCTCACTACTAGTAGTTATGCATCATTTGGGAATAATTTGCTCCTAAGGGATTTAGGTTGTCAATAAAAAAATTATGTTGTTTGACTTAGAGCACACTGAGGCAAGCAATAAGTTTAAAATAAGCTATTCTACCCCATTACCTGTGTATATCTCACAATCACATCTTAAATCCTTGAAAAATGACATCTTTTTTTCAGTTATTTCAGCTTTTCTATAAATAAATGGTATCTAGGTGATAAGAATAAAAAAGGTATAATTTAAAGTTCATTCTATAAGATCAAATTTTATGGATATATGCATCAAAATAACCTCTTTAAAAGTTGAAAGTGACAGTCACTTAAACAGTAAAGGGAGTTTACGTAACTGGAAGCTCAGAAATGGCTGATTTCAGACAAAGCTTTATACAGGGCACATATGTCATGAGCGTCCTATTTTCTTTCTTTCTTTCTTTCTTTCTTTCTTTCTTTCTTTCTTTCTTTTTTTAGTTTCAGGTATAGAATTTAGTGGTTCATCACTTTTGTACCCAGTGCTCAACATAACAAGTGTCCTCCTTAATGCCCATTCCCCATTTAGCCCATTCCTCCACCCACCTCCCCTCCAGCAACCTTTCATTTGTTCTCTATAATTAAGAGTGTCTTTTGCAGTTTGCATCTCTCTCTCTCTCTTTTTCTTTTATTTTTTTATCTCTATATTCATTTGTTTTGTTTCTTAAATTCCACATAGAAGTGATAGAGTCCTATTTTCTTTCCAGGTCCTCCCTCTCTCTTCTGCAGCAGAAGACCCTTAAGTTTCAGACAGATGAAGTCTCCAGTTGGTAAGCTCATGTACTAATAGAGTTTCCTATTATCTCCTGAGATGTGACTGGGTTATATGTTTATCCCTTAATTCATCACCACTGCAGGAATGCTGGGTCATCCCTGCAGTCAAATCCCACTAACGGGAAGAGATTTTTCAGACTGCAGATGATGCCCTAATAGTAGGTTGTAAAATCAATACATCAGTTTCTATACTATTTGTAAAAATAGCATGCTAGAATAGAATAAAAGGGAAATTATCACAATGCATCATTCTTAATAGCAGTAATTAATATTTTTCTGAAATTTTTCCTCTCATATGTTTGTGAGCATGTGCATATAAATTTATTGTTCTTTCATAGGATATGATACAAAAACTTTGAACATTTTGGACTAAGAAAACGTGGAACCAGGGAGCTGTCTAAAAGGTGAAATAGGGGCGCCTGGGTGGCTCAGTGGGTTAAAGCCTCTGCCTTCGGCTCAGGTCGTGATCTCAGGGTGCTGGATCGAGTCCCGCATCGAGCTCTCTGCTCGGCAGGGAGCCTGCTTCCCCCCCCCCTCTGCCTGCCTCTCTGTCTACTTGTGATTTCTCTCTGTCAAATAAATAAATAAATAAATAATCTTTTAAAAAAAATAAATAAATAAAAGGTAAATAGGCATTATGTAAAACAATAAGATAACCTAACTACTATATATTTATCCCTATTGCATTTATAATCTTTACTTTAAAAAATAGTGACAGTTCAACAAATATTTACTCTTTCGAACCTAATAATTGTACTGTTATTTCTAAAACCAGTATTCTGAAAGCAATTTAATGCTTTCCCCTGTATTAAATGAAATACTATGTATAAAATATCCAGAATATTGTTTGGGTAAGCAAAGAAACTAAAGGACTAGACGAAACTACTGGTGTCCTCAAGGGAATGACTATTTTTACCAACAAGACAAAAATCTAATTACTTGCCTTGGGCTAGAGCCAGCCTGACATAAAGAAGGTCTGTGACCTGAATGGAGGGCAGGATTTATCTCAGAACCGCAGGCACTGCTCAGCCTAGATGTAGAGGTTTAAAGGGCCCAGCTATATATAGATGGGACATCCAAGAGCAGGGATTAAGGGAGATTGTTATATCACAGCAATCAATAGAGCATGCAGAACTTGACTTGTATATGAATGATACGGAGTTTTGCATTTTAAAAATGCCTGTGAAGTTTAACGGGATTTATTTTTTTGTTGTTGTTTGAATTATTTGTAGTTCCAATATGATCTCAAAATGCATTCACCAGGGAAACTTAACCAAGGAGAGCAGGACATTTCCATAAGAATATTGATGGACTTCCAGAGCATTTGTTTGTTTATCAGATTGTATTTGATGCATTTCACATTCATTTGGAGCTTGTCACATATTTTTAGTAAAACAAACTAAATTACAAAATTTGAAAACTTAATAATATTTGTTATCAAAACTGCTCAGGAAACAAGCCTTGTATTCATGAGACATCAAGAAATGTAGATTTGCAATGAGTTGGTTGAAATCAAAGACTGCACAGGCTCAACATTCTCTTACAAAATATTTTCTTATAAGAAGGTATTTTATAAAATATTTCTAAGTATCATAAAATGAGGAAAATGATAATCACCAAGCCGAATCAGCATAGAGAAAAATGAATGAATTAAACTGGGAATATTTCAGAAAAAATTTACATTAAACATATAGCTTGAATTCAGCCTTGGAGAATGGATGGGATCTGTGAATGAGGATATAATATCTTATTCTCCACATTGGCTGTGCAAAAAATGTAAAATTATTATATTCAGATTAAATATAGTCCAAGACCATAGCACTCTGAATACTGCTGACTACTACGTTGGACAGGATAATCTTTGCTTGTTCTGGAAACAGGATACTTAAAGTCTTTCTTCCCCAGATGTAGCAGAAATCAAGTCATTATTTTTTGAGATTTTTGTACCTATCCTAACACTGTTTCCAATACTGTGCTTACTACCTGCCAGACTTTTCCCACCTATTCATGAGCTACCCTTCTCTTTTATTCTTTTTCTTCTATGGCAGGATAGTAATTTTCTTTCTTTCCCTGTAGCCAAATCACAAACCCCAGCAGGATTTTGGCCTTCTTGAAAAAAAGCCGGGAAGATAGGAAATCTATGAACAACTTTCCATTTTCTATGAACAACTTTCTACTTTCTGTCTGGGGAAAAGAGATTCCCTTGTGGTAAGGGAAAACAAAGCTCTACAGCTTACAATAATGAGAGGAAATACCCATATTTAAAAAGAAAAAATAATATATGCAGATATGACCTTGTTTAATGCAAAAAATGTTTTTCAAGAAGTCCAGTAAGTAGAACAAGTGCCTAAAAATGTTCTGGACAAGTAAATTTAAAATAAAATTAATAAATGAATTTGATATATTTTGCTTTTAATAGAAAAAGCATAGCAAATATTCTAAATTAAAATTAAAATCAAGATTATTTTAAGAAAATTTTGTATATAGAACTCTAGGAAGTGAGGAGCATCTAGGTTTTGAGCAGAGGAATGACCTACTCAAAGCAATGTTTGAGGAAGGCTCCAGGTAGAATGTGGAATCGACTGAAGGAAGGAAATACAAAGACAAGGAAGACTCAATGGACAGTCAGAAGGACCCATAACCAAGGGGTTTATTTTTCTGAGTCTTTCTTTTATGATAACAGTTTGGCACATGTGGGAATTTATTATAGATGAATATGCCATTGAGTTACCTGACATGCTAGAAGTGTGAAGATAACAAAGGAAAGGAGGTAACAGAAAGAAAGATGACATTGAGAAGGCATTCAGAATGCAAACAAAATCTCAGTTATGCTGGAGGATATAATAAATTATACATAAAGAATTCAAAAGTACAAATGATATTGCACATCATTTATTATTTTGATAACTGCAGGAAAACACAGATGTCAACACTCTGAAATCTGCTGCTTAGAATACAAATTTGATAAATAAACTAAGCAACACACAAATCTCCATATAAATAATTGTCCTCAAATGCCAACACCATTTGAGATGTAGAAAGGTGGATAAATTTCCACTTTTTTTTTTTTCTGATTCCTGCTTTCAAGAGAATAATCTATCATAATACAAGTAGAATTCTCCACACTCAGAATGATTTTGTCCTTTCTAGGGTGTGGAGGCTCAGGAGATTCAATTTAAAAGGAGCTTTAGAATTTTCAGATATTCTAAAACTACTAGATATCTAGAGACTAAAATATTCTCTATGTTGGGGCTCCGGGGAGCCTCAGTCATTAAACACCTGCCTTCGGCTTAGGTCATGATCCCAGAGTCCTGGGATGGAGCCCCACATCGGGCTCCCTGCTCAGTGGGAAACCTGCTTCTACCTCTCCCACTTCCCCTGCTTGTGTTCCCTCTCTTGCTGTGTCTCCTTCTGTCAAATAAGTGAATAAAAATAAAGTCTTAAAAAAATATATTCTCTATGTTTGGTAGATCCAAATACCCAGATATATTAATAGATATTTTATTATTATACTCTGCAATAATTAAAACAGTTTTTTTAATTAGACATATAAAGAATGTTTTCATTATTATTAATGGCTGTGTATGTGTTCAAGTGTGTGTGTGTGTGTGTGTGTGTTTCTGTGTGTAAGGAATGACCCATGAAGCCTCATTGCTATAGCCAGCTCTGTGATAAATAAGCTATGGCTCATTTTATAAGAATTATATCTTTTCTAAAATAAGAGGATTAAAACTACAGCCAGAAGTCAAAAGCAGGCCAATACCAGATATGATCTGCAAATTTATTTTGCTTCGATCATATTGTTATTTATTTTATAATAATACCCAACATTAAAAAAAACAAATGAGAAGACTTTTCCTAACAGTGTTGGTGTCTGGCCTCTTGAATGCTTCTCTTGAAAACAATAGTTATGCATGAGTTTTGTGTGTATGTGCTCCATTTGTATCATACATGCTTGAATAAAAGTACCTTGGGCAGTATTTACATCAATGATAGGATATATTTTAGCAGTTAGACAAAGAAAGGAGCATACTTTTGTCAAAGGTTTAGATTTCACATCTACTCATTTATTATTCAGAACAAGAGCCTAATAGCTGAGTTACAAAAATACAAAAATAACATAACAAGAAAATATGTGTTAAAAAAATCCCTAATGTTAGCATCCAATATGCTTAACATAATGAAACAAACTTGTTTCAGTGTCTTCCTGTCTAAATTTGCCACCAGTAATATTATCAGGCAGTGTAACAGAACTGATAAATTAAATCACTCATTTTCAGTGGAATGAAAGTTTTCAATTTCTTTTTCTGCATATCATACACTATCAACAGATTGTACATTGATTACTTCTAGTCACAAATAGTCTATTTAAGAATGATTTCAGTGTCTATCATTGATTTCCCTTTTATATTTTTTCTTTTTATTAGAAGATTTTATTTATTTATTTATTTGACAGATCGAGAGAGAGCACAAGCAGGCAGAGTGGCAGGCAGAGAGAGAGGGAGAAGCAGGCTCTCTGCTGAGCAGGGAGTCTGACATGGGGCTGGCTCCATCCCAGGAGCCTGGGATCATGACCTGAGCGGAAGGCAGACGCTTAACTAAGTCACTCAGGCGCCCCCCCCCCCACTTTTATATTTTCTTGCTATACTTCTTTCTGTGGGTCAAGATACTCCTTGAAGATCTATTTCAAAGCTACTATGAGAAAATGTAGAAGGAAATTCTCTGCAGAAGGCACATGCAGTACAGTAGTATGTGTCTAATAAGGAAGTCACATGGATTGACCGGCACTTTTCACAAAAGGCATTCATGAAGTTATATGGAACAACATGAAGAGGGGATCTATAAGCAGCAGTTATCTAAGTTCAGTTATCTAAACTTCTAGATAAGTTTAGGAGAAACACAAAAAGATACACAAAGACAGGCATTTCCTCTTTCAGCCTTTGCGTGGCACTGTGAGAAGATCTTATGCTAAGTGCTACCACAATTTTGTTACTGCTCTCAGAAACAGGAAAAATCGGGAGCCAGTGGAACTGAACGCAGTCCTGAACTTATTCAGTTACATTTGCAGTTGCAAACAAACAAAAAAAAAAATTAACAGCTTTACTAACTGCTCAAGAGAATCCAGGAGTCAAACATATATATGTATCTCCCAGCTATACCACTAAAGTCAGAAAAGATAAACAGAACAGACAGCTCAAAGTGAGAATCTACCCTTCACTAATTTATTTAGTCCTAAAATTTCACCCTAAGTGATTCACATCCCCCAAAAAGAAGAAAAAGAAAAAGAAAGATTTCCACAACTTTATTTTTTTTCCAGTCTTCTTCGGTTCTGAAAAACCTTGGGCATTTTTGTATACACACTTCAGACAGTCTTTCCTCTAAAAAATGCATCCTCCCATCTATAGATCTTTTATTACTGTGACATTAGAGTTTTTTTTTCTTTTGAAATATTTATTTCATATGCTAATATTTCAGCACTGAGATGCCAAAATGTTCTCATGTATATTCTATATTTGGCTTATGTATTTTATGAAAACATCTTAAAGCCAAAAAGAAAGGAAGGAAGGAAGGAAGGAAGAAAAACAAACAAACCCCAGGATCCTAAATTATTCCCATATTTCAGATAAAAAAAATGGTACAACAAAACATACAAATATAGGATTTGGGCTATAATATCTTCAAAGAAAATGTGCTATTATAAGACATTCTCTCTCTCTCTCTCTCTCTCTCTCTCTATATATATATATATATATATATGGTTTTTCCCATTTAATGCAGTGTATGATAATCTTAACGAAAGCAACTATTGGCCCTAACATTCAGGTATTTGAGGACCATTGGGCTCAGTGTGGCTGCAACAAAACTTGACGCTCTTAAATATCTCTCCCTAGTCCTTTATGGTAGTGATCCCACCTGGGGCACTCTGCCACCTAAGGCATTTGGCAACTGTCACACCTAGGGGATGGTGTTACTGAAGCCAAGGATGCTGCCAAACAGCTTACAAAACATGTACAGCCCCCAGACAACAACTAATCAATGGTGCTGAGGTTGAGAAACTCTGCTTTTTTTTTTTAAAAGATTTTATTTATTTATTTGACAGAGAGATCACAAGCAGGCAGAGAGGCAGGCAGAGAGAGAGGAGGAAGCAGGCTCCCCACTGAGCAGAGAGCCCGACGCGGGACTCGATCCCAGGACTCTGAGATCATGATCTGAGCCGAAGGCAGCAGCCTAACCCACTGAGCCACCCAGGCGCCCCGAGAAACTCTGCTTTATAGATAAGAAAAATTTAGGCAGAAGTGGGAATAACAGGTTCTCAAAATGCATCTTGGGTAGTTGATAAAATTACAGATCCTCAAATGCCTGTCAGATATTGTAAATTATGGTTGGTTCTGGAATCCAGGATATGCCCTTTAATGAGAATTCCGAATGACACTTACCCAGGAAGCACGTCTGAGAGGCAGGGACTTAGAGAGAAGGAGGTTTGTCATTCCAAGTTCTATCCTTTTTCCACTTCACCACAAATTCCTACAGTTCTATGAGTATCTGATAAATGCATTATAAATGGATTCAGAGTTCACAGTGAGTTATCGATCATAGATTATTAATATTGTTAACCATAAATGTTATCCTTTCTTCTTCGGAGTACTGGGCTTTACCTAATAAGTTACCCAGAAGTCACTTTGGCTATTTTCATATTATTGTGGTTGTGGCTGCAGAGAAGGATGATTAAGATCTCATGTGGTTTCTAGTTAAAGGTATAGCTAGGGATACAAAATACGACCTTTGGGTTATGAATTTACAGAGACTTTTCAAAGAACATTCCTGGCAAGACATATCTGGCAGAAATTAATTTGATATCATTAACTGAACATCAGTACAAAAAAGATCACTGCTGCTCTTTAATTCTAAAATGTGAATTATTCTCAAAATGACAAGTTATTGAAATACTTGATCTTTATACAAACTCAGAGTATCTAATGTATCAGAATGGGTTCTAAGATTTCTATACAAAAATATTAAGTGATTTGGCAATGAAAGGAAGAACAATAATAGAAATTTTCTACTTTCATCAGCTTCGTACTTTACTACATGTAGACAGATTCATCAGTCAATTGGTTCTTGCTTAATCAGAAAAGAAATTATATCTAAAAATGTATCAGTTTCAAATGACCCATTTATACTCTTTTCTTTCAGAGGAAGACAAAAAACTGAGATATCACAAAAATTTTATTGGACTGTTTGAAAACAATAATCTGCTTTCAGAAATTTATATGATAAAATAGTTATTCTTTTTACCAATTTTATTTTTCTATTTCTTCCAGGTTCAGTTTTGGAAGATTGATTCTAGGAATTCATCCATTTGTTGGCATTTGATTTTTTGTATTGTTCTCTTATAATCCTTTGTATTAGAAATTTTTATTCCTTCAATCTGAGCATGTTTATTATAACACCTTACCTCCACAATAAAAGTGGCCTTCCAGAATTATGGGTTTATTTTTAATCAGAAGTGAAATTTTGAGTCAAAAGAAAAGAATTGAGGCTACTCTGTCACTGAGTTACAGGTTGAACAAGTTAGTATGTCTCCTAAGACTTAAATATGTCATCTCTAAGATGTATAATAATGCATACAGCAATCTCAGTGTTTAATGAGATGAGAATCATTAAATATTTTTAAATCGTGATGTCATCTCATCTCATTGGTCTTTTTTTTTTTCTCACTAGAAAATCAAACCAGTTACAAATAAAAATTTGAGTAATGAGAAGTTATCAAATAAAAATATGTTGCATCTCTTTCTGTATGTGTCTTAAATATGTACATTCTGGATCCTTATTCCTACAGTCTTCTAGTATCAAAGGGTAGGTATACATCTGATAAGGATTTCCAAAAAAGGAGAATTTTAGTTTAATTTTTATTTATCTGATTTTATTTTAACTTTGTGAAATGCTTCTTAATGTATCAGGCTTTGAGTACAAATAATTATATTCATCTTGAATTAGAGATTGATGCTTTACAAAAACGAAACCTCCATAAAATACTATCATTTTTTTTCTTATTCAATGTAATACCCACAAATTTTCTTTTTTTCTTTTTTCTTTTTTTTTTTTTTTTTGGTTTTGAGAATGTATAGTACAATTGTATGAACAGGATTTCTTCAATTCAGAACAATGTATACTAAAGACAATGACAATCAGCCATGCCTCTTTAATTCAAATTTATAGAAGATATTTGTATAGAATTCTGAAACTCAGGTTTACATTCTTTTATACATTCTTATTAAGTCTTTTCCCTGTGCATACAATAAATGCATACATCTTGTTTTGAAAATTATTCCACATATTTTAAGAAGTAAAAACATTTCTATTAAGAAGTTTCTATCTGTTAAATGGCTGTGTTTATCAACTGAGCAAATCACATAATAAATAAACAAATAAACCAACTGAGCAAATCACATAATAAATCTCTATTATGTGGATCAGTAAATGAATGATAGGGTAGTAAAGCCCATTTTTTCAGAAGGATTCTTTTTTATTGGGGTGTTAAGAATGTAAGGAAGTGACAAGTGGTAATGTCCTCTAAAAAGTGCATACCACTAGTTCTTAAACTCGGTTTCCAATTGAAATCACCAGGAGAGTTAAGCAAAAGCAAAAAACAAACAAAAACTTATGTCTAAGTCCCACCTGAGGAATTCTGACTGAATTGGTGTGAAGTGCAGCCCCAGCGGCAGGCGGTTTAAAATCTCCTCAGGTGATTCTACACAGCGGCAGGCGGTTTAAAATCTCCTCAGGTGATTCTACAGTGCCAAAAAGTTTGAGAATCACTGCATAGACAAATGTTATGACAGGAGAGAGGAGAATGGTGATCTCAGAGGACTGGTTTAATCCAGAAGACAATCCCTGGAGAAGCTGAGAGTTAAATAAACTGTAGAAAAGGGAGCATTTGGATGGTCTATAAATTTTAATAAAATAAATCTCGAAGTATGATTTAGCAAATTTTCAACCTTTAAAAAGCTTACATTAAGTAAGTGAAATTGTCATAATTTTTATTAACATCTTAAAATATTAATGAAAATCATATTTTGTATTTATGCAAACTTTAAGATTTGAATGATTATCTGGGATGCACTGAGGAAAAAAGATCTGAATAATTTTTAGTGTTAAAAACTTCAGCGGGTAGGGTCGCCTGGGTGGCAGAGTCCGTTAAACATCTGACTCGTGTGATCTCAGGGTCATGGGATGGAGCCCCAGATAGGATTCTGTTGCTCAGTGTGGAGTCTGCTTAAGACTTTCCCTCCCTCTGCCCTTTCCCCTGCATCTCTCTCTCTCTCTTTCTAAAATAAATAAATCTTTAAAAAAATAACAAATAAATAAATAAACATTGGTATCGATATCAACAGCCTGGGATTGCATAACTCCAAACAGCAGCTTTTCCCACTTAAACCTCTAAATCCAGAGCATTTACCAGGATTAAACAGCAAGGTTACTTGCACTGCAGCCCACACTTAGTACAGTTATTTTCCTGCTGTTGTCCCCACACAACTGGTGACATTTATTGTTACCTGGTATATTGGTGAAAGCAGTATTCCCAAACATGGAATATGCTGCTTCTGGAATTCAAAAAGGCATACCAGGCACCGAACTTCCTTTTAGCTGTGAGAAGTGCAAGATGTGGTAGTTCTTCCTTTACTTTGGAAGGAATATCTTAACATGGTCCAAAACTTAGGACCTCTAAAAGTTTTATTGATATGTATCTTTGTAGGTTTATGTACCACCTTCTAGAGCCGGTGTGTTTTACCCAGGCCTCCAAGATACTAGTCACTTCCTGCCCATCCAGTTTGCTTAGCAAGGGATTATTATATGTACAACTATGACATTCTGCTGGAGGTCCCGCTGGTTTGGGTTTTTTTCAGATCCACTGTAACAGGTGGGTGGAGAGTTAAAGAAGTGAGTTAAAATAGATGAAGAGTGTGAATGTATACTCTTGTCCCCTGCTAGTGAAAGTAAAAAGTTCTGATAGGGATAGTTATCTTTTTGTCTCTAGAGAGCTTGATTTACACCACAATCATCTCTGAAACAGAATCTACATTTGGGGGATACAATGGCATCACTGGCAAGTCTGTATCTTATCACCTGAGGTCAGGTCAGGAGTCTGTACATCTGATTCAAATGATGAGGACGATTGGCTCCCCTGCGTTTTGGGTTATCAGAAACAAAAGGGCGCAAGGGGGGCACCTGGGTGGCTCAGTGGGTTAAAAGGGCGCAAGAGAGGGGGTGGATCCCCTAATTGAATGCTGATGCTGGAGAACAAAACCACATAAATAGTATTTTAATTGCTGGTCTTGCATTTAGCTGCTAAAGCCAGAGCAACACGGCCATTTAGAGAGGAAAATGCCCCGCTTTCCTCTTTGAATCATTTCGTTCTTCTGCGCATTCAACAAAACCATTTGTTACTGTGTGCCTACTATGTTTAGGAGCCCTGCGCTGGATTCTGAGCACGGAGAAGCAACATCTCAGCCTTTTCCTTGGGGAGCTCGGTGTTATTTGTGTCAGTAACATGCAATCCTGAAGGCACTTGCTGAGAGGGCACCTAAACCCAACTGAGGGATGCGGTCTGGACTAATTCACTGTCAGGACAAATGACAGGCACCCTATTTTGATCAGGTTGTATTATGAAACGAATAAAGGCTCTCTTCCCACCCACCGTCCTAGGATTGGGGAGTAACCGATCATTTGTGGACTGCGTCCTACTTTGGGGCTCTGTGAGCAATTACTTTCTTAGAAGATGTGCAAGCGGGCGCTCGCGGGGGCCGGGAACCCGCAGGGGGCCGGAGGGCGGCAGCGGCGGCGGCGGCGCCGGCGGATTCCCCCCGGCGCGCTTACCCGGAGCGCCTGCCGCGCTCGCTCTGCAGCTTCTGCCAGCTGGGCGCCGCCGGTGCCCCGGACCAGCCCGAGTCGCCCACCGGAGGCGTCTGCGAGGCCCCGGGGCGGGCGAGGGAAGGGCCGTCCACCTCCTCCCCTCCAGGCTCCCAGCACTGAGTCCCCTCCATACGCCACCCGGACCGCGGGGCTGCCCCCGGGAGTCGCTGAGGCCGAGCACCCCGGGAAGGAGGATCCCACGGACGCCTGCAGCCCGAGGTAATCGCCGTGGAAGAAGGACGGGGCCGGTCCTCGCCCAGGAACCCGACCCAGGTGGCTCGGAATGCGGACTCCAGAGGTGGCACTCCTGATCAGGACGTTTCTTGCGACTTGAAGGGGTCCTGAAACTGTCACTCGTTTTATTTAACCAGTTTTTCCTTTCCCGTTTTTAACACGTTTATTTAGTGATAGTGTTTTGGTGACTGCCGGGTTCCAAATATAATCCCAAGAGTTTTGCTTGCGGTAATTTACATGTGCATACTTATTAACCTGTTGATATTTCGCTAGTCAGAAAATTGCATTTAAACTATTCTTTAAGTCACATTACAACTTGGCATTGTGTTTGGGGAAGCTGTTATTTTCCACTTCTATTAGCATCTGTCTTACTCTAGTAGTACCAAAACCGGTCCTTTGGCAAAGGTTTTGCAAGCAACATTTCCCCTTCAGGGACCTCCCGCAGTTTGACAGCCTTCTGATGGCTAGCATTAATAAGGTGTCAACTAACAAGAAGGTGCCTGTGGCTGTGGCAGTTGCTTCTGCAACTTGGAAAGCCCTTATCATAAACTAGCTAGAGCAGGTACTGCAATGTTTGGTTGGCATATGCTGTCAAAACTTTCTCAAGCTCTTCCGTCTTTAACCCAAGCAAAGGGTACTTAATGCCCCAGTCATCAGTGTAGGAACTTTTAAAAGAGAAATATCAACTCTTGTTTTCTCCTAGTCAACCAAGAAACTCCAGGTTGAAATAGCGTTGAATTTTGTTTTATTCAGTACAATAAAGCCTATAAAATTTTATTTTTTAGAAAAGGACCTCTTTTTTTTTACTCTCTTGCATTTTTTTTAAACCTCTCTTTTGTAACAAGAGAACCTGCCCCTTAAAATTGTCCAAGATTGCAATCAATTGGTAACTGTTAATTTTCCCTTGACTGGGTGGGTAGAAGAGCATAAAAAGTCTCCATTCCTTTCTAGTGTTGAAATACAGATCAGTGCAAATCAATACAAATAAATATAAACACAGATACAAATTAGAGTACATTGAAATGGAAACTTCTATTCTATTTAATGTATCAAGCATAGATAAAGTCTCAGAGTGCATTTTTCCTACCTTTGTCTCAAAAGGTTCTAGAGATGGGCGTTTTCTTGGTTGTACTCCATGCAAAAGCAGAGTTAATTAGCATGTCACGATTTCACACACATTTTCCTCTGAGAAAAACGTGTTTTATATTGGGTACTAATATTACTAAATAACCTTTAGTAATTTTATATAAGGTATTTTAAGTCCTCCAAATGTACATTTTAAATGTATATAGTTAATTTTGAGAAAGATATTGTCAAGAACTAAATAATATATTTTAGCTATTGGAAAGAATCTGATGTTCATTAGTTACTAATAAATATATTCAAAGTAGCATTCTCTTCCCCCCCCATCACTCATGTGACCAACTTTTGTTGGTCAGAATGATTTTCTTTGACTTATGATACTTTTTACATCCAGGAATAATTTCAGGTGTCGGAGGAACTAAATAGTAGGTTACATTGACAAATAAGTGCAACCTTTTGCTCATTTTGCAAAATCTTGTAATCAATAATTTGCAAAACTTTGCGGAATGTATTTTTGCAGAAATTTGGTTCTGTCATTGTGTATGTGATAGGACTTGTGATTCCAAAGAGTAATTGGTGACTCTAGGTGGTTTTTAAACAGCTTAAAAAAAAAAACAAACAAAACAAAAATAAAAACAAAAATGGTGGCAAATGTTTTCTTTGTCTCCCACTAAATATATATGACATATATATAATTCTTACCATATATATATATGTATATATATATATAGTTCCCACTAAATTTTAGAAATCCTAAAATAGAAAAATTATATCCTCAAATAAAAGGTACATTCTACATTTAATATGTCAGATACATGATGGTTCAGTTACTACCATTCAGTGTTTGAATATGATTGATAGAATTGTCCATTCACTGAAAATGGTTTGACTTAAAAACTCTGCTAGTGACTGAACTGCTAATTGTGAATTTTAGTGGTGGCTCTTTATACACTTCAACAGGTGTTCACTGGGCTGCTATCATGTCAAGCTCTGTTATGTCATGCCTTGTCATACAATTACATTATTTTCTACTTAAGAGCATAGACAGATGAACTAAACTTGTTTTTTAACAAACCTTATAGAAGCTTTCCACAGTACATAGATAAGCATACAGCTTATTGATTAAATAGTGCTGAAATACATGCTACAGCTGGAAGGTAATACTTGAGGTGAGCATATGTAGCAAGGAAAAATGACCAATCTGGGCAACCAGAGAAGATTTTCTGGGGCAGGAACATTTAAATGTAGAGGCAAAGGGTCAAGAAGATGAGGCCAAACCATGTGTGAGAGAAAGGGTCTAGGCAAAAGAAGTGGATGTGAGAACACCTTGAGTCAGAAAAGATTGGCTTATTTGGAGAATTGAGAAAGACCCCCTTTGCCTGAGACTTATACCAAGTAGAGGGCGCATCACATATTCATACTGAGACCTAAGGTGGGGAGGGGGCACAAGGCTCCAAGACATATGGGACAGGTTATAGAATTCAATTAGCAAGTACAATATGACAATTGTCTGGAGGGAAATATGAAGGAAATATGAAATAACTATGTGTTACTGCTGGCTCTTACCAAATTTAGAAGGCTAGAGAAGGCTTCACAGGGGAATCATGTGGAAGAACATAATTTTCCATATGCACCTGCTCTTCTAGTGATGTTCTACCAGTGCAGGGGTCATGAAGACTTGAGCCCTTTGCCTCCATCTGCTGCTACAGTGCCATGCCCTATAGAAGAAGTGATAGCAGCAGATAAGTCTCTTCTAAAGTTTTCAAAGCTAACACAGCAGAGATGAGTAGTAGCTATTGCCAGGTCTCAATAAGAATAGTATTTTCTGAGAGTCACATCAAAGATTAAATTTGGGCCACAACAAAGTGTAGGTGAGTAAAATAATTGTAGAAAGTCTTGATTTGGAGTGAATCAATGTATCATTGTATACATTGGACTGAATGTATACATTATATACATTTATACATGTAGACATTGGACCAAATCTCACCCTCAGGTGTAGTAGTAAATGTTTAACTGCCTACTCTCCAGAAAACAAACAAAAAACAAAAATTAAAAAAAAAAGTTAAATAATTTAATTTTGGTGGTAGCAACACTCCCACCTTGGTATTCTAAAGCTATCAATGTAAAGTGACTGAAGGTGAATTTGGGAAGTTATGGAACAATCATTTTTTTTTTTTTTTTGCTTCAGTATACTACTGCACTACCTTTGGCTTCCAAAGGAGATATGGAGTATTTAATTAAAAAGAATATGTGATCCAGTATTTTTACATCTTCCAAAAGGAAAAAAATGCTCTTGATGTTTTTCTGATATCATCCATAAATGTGAAGAGAAATACATTTCTGCATAATCACAGATAATGAATGATCATATAAGTGTAATGACTTTCACTTCTGGCATTAAGGAATGCTGATATTTGAGATGTAAAATTTTGAAATATATTTTAAATCCAGTCAAAACACTTGATAAAAATGTTAAAAAACTGAAATAGTAATAAAAGCATAGAGACGTAAGATATTTTACTCTGCAGTTATAACCCATGATATAATTATAATAAATTATGTATTATTAAAAGTGCAATACCATTAACTACTATCTATATGAAGAAACCTTGGTTTCATTTAGCTCGTCACTTAATTTGGTTACTTATATTTACTTAAATTGCGCATAGATTGACACAGAGCTATGACATAGAGTGTGTCCCTCACATACATCCCTTCCCCATACTGTCCCTTTCCTTATCTAGATCTTACTCCTCTTTCAGGGGTCTACTGATTGGAGCATTACACTAATTTCCCTGGTTACCCTAGTCTCTTCTCTTATCCCATGACAGTTTTTATCTCTGCCATCTTAGTCACTGTACTTGCTTTGTAACTGAAAGCCCTCTAGAGAATTTACACATAAGTATATATACATATACTTAAACATACATTTTGTACATAGAAATATACATATATACACATGCATATATGTATATATACATGAGAATGTTCATATATTAAATATACTTTATACACATTATTCAATAAGTGAAATGAAATATACATTTCATAAAAATAATATAATTTTATTCATTGTGATATTGAGATATAATGTCTCAGTTATATATTGCAATATAACAAACTATTCTACAACTTAGTGGCTAGGACAGTACCATTTTAATATCTCTCATGGATCTGTTGATTTGCTGGAGTCAACAGGGCAGTTCTCTTCCTAGTCTCAGTTGGGTCGTAAAGAGTTGCAGTTGGATGGCTGGGGCTAGGTCAGTGGGACTGCAAGACCCACTCCTTGTAAACTTCAGGGCCTCCCCTCCCCACATAAGATAGAATTTTGAATGTTCTCTCCAGCAGGACAGCTGAACTGCTTATGTAGAACATGGAAACTGCCCATCTTTCTAAAGGTGTAGTCTGGAAGTGGCTATTTTGCTTCTTCCACCTCCTGTGGTTTAATGGGTTATAGGGACAGCTATGATTCCTGGAGAGGAGAAATAAATACTACATCCTGACTGGAGAAGTGACAAGAAATTGTGGCTATCTTTAATCTATCACAGTATTCTTTACTAATAGTCCTGTAGGTGAAAATCACAGAATATTAATTCCCTAGCAATAATTTAATTAGATGCCATGTATTTTTAAGAAAAGAGATAAAAGATACAAAGAAGAGATTTAAGTCAATGGCCCTGACTTAACATTTTTATATTTCATAGCACTTACCAAATTACCTAGCATTTGGTAAGTATGTTAATCTGGGTGTTTAGATAAGCAGAAACCTATATGGGATTAAATTGTTTGGATTTATTAGGGAAACATCAGTGAAAGGAAACTTGTGAAAGGGAGGTGAGAAAGGCTGAGAGAGCCATCGGACCCATCACACAGGTATGATCCTGAATGAAGGAGAGAGGGAAATAAGAAAAAGGTGGGTTGGAGGAAGCACATTTAGTGCAATGATAACAAAAGGTTAGTAAAGCTTGGAAGACTCCTCAGGGAGCCCTTAAGTTGGAATCATCGTCAGAAGACTCCTGAGTCTCCCAGGAATGCTCTGCCACAGTTAGTCATTGACTGGGAGCAGCCTGTGGAAAATATGGCCTCCATGCAAACATGATGATGGGTTGTTGAGCTCAGCAGTGGGAGCTGTCAGGCAATTATGCTGCAAGCACTTGGAGATCAGAGAGTTGTATTCTCATGGCCAATACACAGATTTTCAATAAATACTTGATAACAGGGATTTGTTAATATGAAAATGCAAGATTCTAAAGTTTTTTCCTTTAAGAAATACTGAATTTCTTAATTGTTAGAAATTTAAGTTTTAAAAATCACTAAAACTTGAAAGGGAGTTTAAATTATAGTATGCAAGAAGATATTTCATGAAATTTTCACGATTTCTGGCAAGCAAAAAAATTAAAACCCTTTTCTACACAATGTACTTTCCTCAGGAAAATAGAAATGGAATATTACAGAGATTTATACCAGTAAATATTTTATTGGACATACGTGCCAACATCATGATTTGTAATCAGAGTTCATTTTGTCTCACTAAGTGTTTAATTTTTTATAGCCACAAGAGTATCTTGATGTAAAGTAAACATACTTGTATAAATACACATTTCTAAAACAATAAATTAGATTCTGGAAACTTATTTGTATTGCAGAATGACCAAGTTTGTTCTCCTGAATTCAAAATGTGAACGTACTGACAAAAGACCCTGTGCATAAAACTTTTCAGAAAAAAAAAAATCTATTAAGTGTGGCACTTAATGAAATATATCTAAACTTCCCAGATTGTTCATTATGTGTAATCAAATATAAGTAGTTTGGCTAAGATGTACATGCTGTCTACCTTCATTGAAAAAATAAATGGAGGTATATTGTGCAGGTATCATCCCTGGAGTCTAAAATCTGTATTAGTTACAGGATTTGGTGCTCAGTGCAGTGAGATGAAGAAAATTCCTTATATGTCCATCCCAAGTCTTTTCTATAATGGGGATTGAGACCGAGACCTCCAACTAGGGGTCAGTCTTTACACTGTTAGGTGGAGCTGTGAGTGTTCTCAGGCAACCTTCCCACCACAGGCTATTGTGCTTCTTCCCCTTCCATGTCAGCAGCCAGATTTGGGAGAAGGAGAGTTTCCTTCTTACCAGAAGTAGTTCATTTTTCTAATAGTTTTCCACTTCTGCAAGTTAACCGGATTAGTACTTCAGACTGAATCTTTTATAATATATTCTGCTGTTCAGAATATATTTTACTTGAGCTATACCAGTTTGGGTATGCTGAACATTATTATATTATTTATTATTTTGGACTTCTACTTGTACAGTATCTAAATGAGGAAAATTAGCTGTCTGAGATGGATTCACAAATGGAGTGTGGTGATTTCTGACAACTGCTAGGGGCTAGTGTCAATGACACCTTTTGGTTCCTTGAGTATAAACCCCATTGTCTGGGTGTTTTTGGACAGCCAGAAGTCATCCTTTAGAAGTAAAATCTTCGGTTTTGAAATCACACCCATCCCAGCATCAATTAAAATTGCTCTGGGAAAGGATGATCTCCCAACAATTAAAGACATACTACATAAATATATACTCAGTATTTATGAGATTATCTTATTACAATTAAATTTGGATCCTTGAGATCAAAACCTTTTAAATTAGTATATGTAGAATACATTATGGATGTCATTGGATTCTACAAAACCACTGAAAAACCTACATCTTTCAGTTGAAAGCTTTCCCTTTGTCCAGTTAAGTACACCTTGTTGTAAGAAAGGATTGAATATTCATTCTCATTCTTTGTTGCTCCTTGTAACCAAATCTTCCATGCTTGATGACAGTGCTTTACTTAAAACTGACTGGAAAATTTTTCTCAGATGAATCATCAACTAATCAATAAAAAATATTTCCCAGAATAAAGACCCCAGAAGCCTGTCATCTCCCACCTCTAAAGGCATTTTTTGCTACTGTCACACACATGGAGTTTTTACTGTTGGAATTCAACCAGTCTTTTTTCTTTTTTCTTTTCTTTCTTTCTTTTTTTTTTTTTTTTGGCACCAACTTGAAATATGTTGGAAAAGGGCATCTTCATAGAAATCATTTCCTTTTCAGGGAAGTAGGTGGCACTATCTTTGGATTAGCCCATTTTTGTGAATATTGATGATCTTTGAAAGGAAGGAGAAAGCAATGATGATTACCAGTGATGTCAAATTTCAAATTTTATTTTATTTCTCTGTCTCATATCAAATAACTATCTTATACACTTCTCTCTGAATTATGGAAACTGAAGAAATTATCAAAGCATAGAGTATGTCACAATCTTAAAATTGTTCTCTATGTGGAGCCACAATTACAAAGTGGACACCATTTTTTAAAAAATCCCTTTGAAGATGGGATGTAATGACTGTTAAAGCATGCTACTAGTCTAATTGGCTTAAATATGAAATGAAGATAAATATATCTTAATGATAATAATTACATAATCTGTGTTTAATTTACTAAACTCAGATTTTTTTGGAAAGCTAAGTATGCTCTTTATTTTGTTACTTTTTTTAGACTCTGAAAATTAGCTTAACTAGGAAGAAATATGTTCATAAATATTACTTGTACACATATAAATGCAAAAATTTAAATTGACTTTCCTAATTTACAAAACACTCTATGGGTATACATATGAAGACCATTGTGCTGTGTTTAAATTACATTATATTTCTCATTGTATAAAACTGCAATATGCCTATAAACACAATTATTTGAAGAAGTTTGATATTTTTAGTGTATTCTATTATGTAAGGGCCCATGGTTTATTAATAAAATATAGCTAAAAGTTATTTTTAGTTTTGATTTGATTGAAAACTTTAGTTTTCAATCAAATCACTGGATTATCTTAACTATTTTATGTTACATACTGATTACTCACAAATGAAGGTAGAGATATCTTGTTCCTAATCTTTATTCTGTACAGCTGTGTCAATTTTGGAGCTAGGCTTAAATCAGAGGGCAAAATTATATGCTACTAAATGTGCATTTTTCTCTAGGTATTAGATATATCTCAATTATTAGTGAAGTTAATTACCCTTTTTAAATAAGCTAAGAATATACTGAATGTTGTCAGGTGAGTGAAGACTGAAAAGAAAACCTGCTCTATATAGTTTGGCAATATTTTAGTCTCTCTCATTTAACATAATAGAAAATAATCAATAAGGAAGTAATATTGAAGTTTTTATGTAGCTATTTTTGAAATCCAGTGTTGTATATGCAGCCACACTAAAGTTTCATATACATTCCATACTTAAAAATATATATACATAATTTTTGCCCAGCATATTTCATTTTAAAACATGTTTAAAGTTTTCAAATTTATATTCATATGCTAATATTTATTGCATTTTTAGCATTGGTAGTGTAGCCATTAATACATTTTTATTCTAAGCAGACAATGCCTTTGTGCTTTCTAGGTAAAGCCATTTCTTAAGAGTATGCAAAGTAAGAAGCCCACCAAACATATTCTGGAGGCACTGAATAAATGTAAAATACTTTATCACCTGCTCATTATTAAATTCAAAAATTTTTCCTAAATTACATAGGGATTGAAAATATATGTTTTGAATCATTTAAGATTCACTCTAATTCTTAATTACATTACTTGAAATAATTCTAATTCATTGTTCTAATTTTAAATCACATATTTGTATCTCAAAAGCAAATTCCATGAATGAAGTGCCTCCAGTAGCATTTGAGATCTTCATGATCCTGATCCCCAAATGTTCAAATTTTTAGCAGCTGTTATTGTCATTTCACGGGCCAGCCACAGGTGATTAACATGATACAATAATTAGTAGGCATGGCTTTCATTTAAAGTGCCTAATGGAAGAGTTAGATTGATAGATGAAAATAAGTAAATAGATTGATAGATTGCATGTGTGGTAGTAAAGATGTCCTTCAGTTTTAAGGACGGAAGGTTTTGGAGGAGGTTATGGAGAAAAGTGTTCGTTTTGCTGTGTTCTTGAAACTGTGTGAAGGATAGAACATGAACACAAGACTACAGTAAAATAATGAGTGAGAAATTTATCACAGAGATTCAGACAAGAGGATAGCTACTTAAAACTAACAGGGGGTCATAAGAATGGAGAGGAAAGAGAAACAAAGAAAAACTGAGTGGTAATATTGGAAGAACATTTTGGTGGTTGTGTAGATGGTGTTCGTAATAGAGAATTAAACTCTCTCTCTCTTTTTTTTTTAAGATTTTATTTATTTATTTGACAGACAGATTCACAAGTAGGCAGAGAGGCAGGCAGAGAGAGGAGGAAGCGGCTCTCCGCGGAGCAGAGAGCCCGATGCGGGGGCTTGATCCCAGCACCCTGGAATCAATGACCTGAGCCTAAGGCAGAGACTTTAACCCACTGAGCCACCCAGGTGCCCCTAAACTCTCTTTTTGACTGAAAAAGCTTTCAACCCTCACATTTGCCTCTTCTTGTGCCCCACATACGAGCAAGTTGTTAAGGAAGCCTGAGTCTTCACTGTTAGCACCTACAGGAGATTCAAATCACTGGGTGGGCCTGCCTTCTTATGGGAATCCTCACTCAGGCCCACCCCCTGAAAACAATAAAAGCCTCCCCCAGACTGCTTGACTCTCCAGCCCTTGTGGACCTTCTTGAGAAGGCTCTGTTTATCCCAGGGACCCCAATTGTGTAAGTAATAAAACTTTTTGTACCTTTTTGGTGTGTGTGGCATCGTATGTCTCCACATACAAATCAAATTTCTATAGAGTTTCCTTCCGTTTATCCAGAGGCCAGGCTACAACAATGTTGAAGGGCATTTAATTGAGCATGCCTTTCAGATGTTTGCTATAGGTTATGAGCTGTTGATGGAGGTAGCTGGATAATAATGAAGTTCATTAGAGGTGACGATGGCTTTTCGGTTTTATACCTATTGACTTTACAACGTCTGTTTAGCTGTTAAGTCCATTTTTGGCTTTTGAACTTGAATGAGGGAATATAGCTTTCAAGGTCATCTTGATAAAAATAATAGTTGAAAGCACGGGAAAGTTCATATTCAGCCAGGAAAAGTGTTTTTGGAGTAAAATAACAGGAATTATCTATAATTCATACAACTTTGTTTTTTTTCTTTTAGATAAGTGTCTTTAGAAATAAGTGAAAGCAAGTTACCCATTTGTACATATTTTGAATGAAAATGCCATTCAGCATTAAGTTGAAAGAAATAATGATAGCAGTAATAAATTCTAATCATATATAGCATTTCAGGTTTTTTCCAAGTTTCAAGATTTTTAAGGTAACTTTAGAACTAAACAACATCTGGTAATTTCAGAAGCTGACTTCGACAACATGCCAATTACAAGTATACCTTTGCATTTAAAATGTTTTAGTAGCTTGGATTTATGCAGAACTAGGTATTGGTGAGGTCACTGTTTACTCTGTCATGTTCTGTGCTAAGGTCTCCACATAATTCATCTCATTTAGTCAAACTCACAACACCCATTTTACAGATAGCAAAACAGAGGTGCAAAAGAAAATTTAACTTGCAAGTTCTAAATAACTGAATCAAAATAAAGGGAAAATTCGGGGTATTGTGTGTACCTAGCGATACATCAACACTTCTTTAAGGCCTGTTTATTAAACAATATTCACCTGTTAAACATCCCTTAGAAAATAAACCAGTAGCAAAACGGAAACTGAAAATAGCCATAAAGAGCAAAAGATATAGTTTGGGGAACTAACTAAAGCAATGATAGAAGGATATCAACCATTGGTAAGTCTTGTAACTGACACTTTTTGATGTGCCATGTTGACTTTGTGACAATTGTGTGTGTTGTGGGAGTGTGAAGAGAGAGATTGTAAAGAGGAGAAAGAAAAGCAAACCTGCTGCTCTAAACCAAGGAAAACTAATAAATACACTGTAAGCAGTATTCAGAGGACAGCTGTTGAACACAATTTAGATATTTTGCTCCTGGCTTGAAAATGAGCCTCGGCACTGGATTCACAGAAGCTGTTGGATTCTCTTGGGCTTTGGCACTGCAGGAAAAAGCTTTACAACTTAATTGCATGCTCAGGAAGACAATTGGCTGGTTTGCAAATTTATGCAACGTTTATACCTCATAAATTGGGTGAGTGCAGGTATGGAAGGGAGGAAAGAAGGTTTCATTTCCTCAGATAGAACTCATGGTTAATATATTGCAACAAACATTTGTAAGGAAACAGAAGCTGAACAAGGCCAGAGGCAAAGTGACATTATGTTTTTCCATTTTAAGTGCACATAATTAACACAATCTTTCCTCCTGGGACAGAAAACCATGAGACCATGCCAGTCTTTCCCTCTGAATGCGAATATAAGCAACAAATTCATACAAATGTAAAATATCCCTCCTTTGCATGTCAAAAATCAGATGGTCACATGTAGGTTTATCAGAGAGAAGATAAATTAAAAACATTTCTCTCAGTGTATTTTTAAGACTTTATTTTTTGAAAGCAGTTTTACATTCACAGTGAACTTGAAAGGAGGTTATACAGAATTCCCACACACATCCTTCCCCAGCAAATGCACAGCTTCACCCATTAATGACCTCCCCTACCACAGTGTAGCTCTGTTAGAACTGAGGAACCTATATGAGCCCATCATAATCACCCAAAGCCTATAGTTTACCTTAAAGTTCACTCTTGTACACACTCTATGGATTTGGACACATGTATAATGTGACTTGTGTCTACTGCTATAGTATTATACAGAGTAGCTTCACAACTCTAAAAATATTCTGCTTTACCTACTCAGAGCTCTCACAACTGCTGGCAATCACTGATCTTTTTACTGGAAAAGGCAAAACTGTGGCAGCAGAATGTCCTATAATTGGAATTATACAATGCATATAGAATTTTCAGCTTAGCTTCTTTCACTTAATATGTATTGAAGGTTTCTCCATGTCTTTTTATGGCTTGAGAGCTCATTTCTTTTTAGTGCTAAATAATATTCCATTGCTTGGATGTTTCACAGTTTTTTTATCTATTCACTTACTGAAGGACATCTTTGTTGCTTCTAAGTTTTGACAATTGTGAATAAAGCTGCTATAAACATCCGTGCGCAGGTTTGCGTGTGGACATAAATTTTCAACTCCTTTGGGAAATACCAAGGAACACATTTGCTGTATCATATGGTGAAGGTATGTCTAGTTATGTAAGAAACTGCCAAACTCTCATATTCCCACCAGCAAACAATAGTAAAATTGTAGAGAGTTCCTATTGCTCCACATTCTCCCCAGTATTTGGTGTTGTCAGTTTTCCAGATTTTGTCATTCTATAAATTTTCAGTGAGTGATAAAATTATTATTGTCTTAATTTTCATTTTCCTGATAACCTCAGGAGTAGGTACGGGTAGATCATTCTTTCGTATGCTTATTTGCCGTCTATGTAATCTTTGGTGAAGTGTCTGTTGTGGTTTTTGGGCCCTGTTCTAAATCAGGTGGTTGTTTTAATAGTTCTCCATGTATTTAGACTAATGATCCTTTATCAGATGTGTCTTTTGCAAATATTGATTCCCAGTCTTTGTCCTGGTTTCTAATTCTCTTGTCGTTGTCTTTTACAGAATAAAAGTTTAAATTTTAATGAAGTCCAGCTTATCAAGTATTTTAGGAGTCATGCCTTTGATGTTGTATCTAAAATGTCATTGCATGCAAGGTTTTCTCCTGTGTTTTATTCTGAGTCTTATAATTTTGCATTTTGCATTTAAGATTATGATCAAATTTATAGTGAATTAATTTTTGTGAAGGGTGTAAGGGTTCATTTTTCTTGGCATATGGGTGTCTGATGGTTCCAATACCATTTATTGAAAAGACTGATTTTACTCTATTGTATTGTTTTTGCTCCTTCTTCAAAGATCAGTAGCTGTATTTAGGGGAGTCTAGTTGTGAGCTCTCTGCGCTGTTCCATGGAGATTAAATATATATTTATATGTAAATATAAATAACATTATATATAAAATGAATATATATAAATATATATTTATATCTAATATTTATATATTAAAATATAAAATAAGTTTATCAATATAAAAAGATAACTTGCTAGATTGTGATTGAGATCACATTAACTGTATATAGGTTAATCTGGGAAGAACAGACCTCTTGACAAGATTGATGCTTACCAATGAATGTGGAATAGCTCGCCATTTATTTATTTCTTATTTCATTCATCAGAGTTGTATAGCTTTTGTCATGTAGCTTTTGTACATATTTTGTTAGATTTATACATAAGTATTTCATTTTTGGTTTCGCTATTGTAAATAATAATGGGTCTTTTAATTATTAATTATACTTGTTCCATGCTGGTATATAGGAAAGTGTTTGACTTTTATATATTAACTTTGTATCCTGTAACCTTGCCATAGTTGCTTATCAGTTCCAGGAGTTTATTTGTTGGTTCAGATTTTCTACATAGACAAACAAAAAGAAGTAGTCTGAGGCAAAGATGTTTCTGGGTATTCCTTCTCAATCTATATGCATTTTGTTCCCCTCTTTGTGTCTTACTTTATTAACTAATATTTTCCAGTATGTTATTGAAAGGGATGTTGGGAGAGGACATCTTTGTCTTGTATCTGAGAATCTGGGAAAGCCTCAAGTTTCTCAACAGGTCAGATGTCAGCTGTAGGTTTTTGATAGACATTCTTCAAGTTGAGGAAGTTCTTCAGTATTACTAGTTCACTGAGAGTTTTTATCATGTGTGCATGTTGGATTTTTGTCAAATGCTTTTTCTGTATCAATTGATACAATCATTTTTTAAAAATTTTTATCTTGTTGATGGGATGATTACATTAATTTTCAAAAGTGAACGAGATTTGCATATTTGGATTAAATATCACATGATCCTGGTGTGTAATTCTTGTAAATTGTTGAATTTGCTTTGATAGTATTTTATAGAGAATGTGTATGTTCAAAATTTTGCATGCATGAGAGATAAAGTGGCCTGTGGTTCCTTTCAAAATGTCTTTTTGTGAGTTTGGTATTAGAGTAATATTGACCTCCTAGAACAGGAAATCCCTCTTAAGTCCTACTATCTGAAAAAGATTAATAAGAATTTGGGGCTCCTGGGTGGCTCAGTGGGTTAAGCCTCTGCCTTTGGCTCAGGTCATGATCTCAGGGTCCTAGGATAGAGCCCTGCATTGGGCTCTCTGTTTGGCGGGGAACCTTCTCCCTCTCTCTCTGCCTGCCTTTCTGTCTACTTGTGGTCTCTCTCTCTCGCTTTGTCAAATAAATAAATAAAATCTTTAAAAAAATTAGTACAAAAATTTCTTTATTAAAGTTATGGTAGAATTCCATTGTGAACTCAACTGAGCCAGTTATTTTCTGTTCTGGAAGATTATTATTTACTGAATTTCATTAGTAAATATTTGCCTAGTCAGATTGTTTTCTCTTGTGAGTTTTGAAAGCTTTATATCTTTAAAGAAATTAGCACATTTTATCTAGGTTATCAAGTTTGTGAGTATGGGGTTGTTTATAGCATTCCTTTATTACTTTAAATGTCCGTGAGATCTACAACAATCAATGTCCTCTGTTTCCTTACTGACAGTAGTAATTTGGGTACTTAAAAAATTATTATTATTATTATTATTATTTAGTTAGCCTTGCTAGAGGCTTATAGATTTTATCTATCTTTTCAAAGAATTAGGGAGGGTTTTTTTTTCTCTATTGTTTTCCAGTTTCCAATTTCATTGATCTCTTTAATTCTTTTTCTTCTGCTTACCTTAGTTTAATCTGCTCTTCTAGATTTTAAGGTGAAAACTTAAATTACTAATTCTAGATCTTCTCCAATATATGCATCCAATGCTATAAATTTGTCTAAGTATGGCTTTCAGTATGGCCCACAAATTTTGATGTGTTCTTTTCCCATTTAGTTCAAAATATATTTTAATATTTCCTGATTTCTTTTTTGACCTACATGTTACTTAGAATTGTGTTGCTTAATCTTCATGTATTTTGGGATTCTAGTTTTCTTTTTAATGACTCCTAGTTTAATTCTAAGTTGGCCTAAGAGCATACATTATATGATTTCTATTTTAAATTTTGTGGGCCAAAGTGTAATTTTTTTTTTTTTTTTTAATTAAGGGAAATTTGATCTTTTTTATTTTTTTCCCTTTTTTATTAACGTATAATGCATTATTTGTTTCAGGGGTACAGGTCTGTGAATCATCAGTCTTACACAATTCACAGCACTCACCCTCCTCATTCATAGCACATACCCTCCTCATTGTCCCTCACCCAGCTATGCTATCCCCTCGCCCACTGCAACCCTCAGTTTGTTTCCTGAAATTAAGAATCTCTAATGGTTTGTCTCCCTCCCTGGTCCCATTGTGTTTCATTTTTCCCTCCCTTCCCCTTACGAACCCCCATCCTGACTCTCAAATTCCTCATATCAGAGAGATCATATGATAATTATTTTTCTCTGATTGACTTATTTTGCTCAGCGTAATTCCCTCCAGTTCCATCCACGTCATTGCAAAAAGCAAGATATCAGGGGTTTTTGATGACTGCATAGTATTCTACTGTGTGTGTGTGTGTGTGTGTGTGTGTGTGTGTGTGTGAGTGAGTGTACCTCTTCTTTATCCATTCTTCTGTTGATGGACATCTAGGCTCTTTCCATAGTTTGACTATTGTGCATTGGTGCTATAATCATTTGGGTGCATGTGCCCCTTTGGATCACTGCATTTGTATCTTTAGGGTAAATACCCCATAGTGTGATTGCAGGGCCATAGGGTAGCTGTATTTTCAATTTTTTGAGGAAACTCCATACTGTTTTCCAGAATGGCTGCACCAGCTTACCTTCCGAAATGTGGTCTATCTTGTGAGTGTTTCATGTGGACTGAGAAGAATGTGTGTTTTACTATTAATGGATGAAGTAGTGTACAGATGTCATTTACATTCATTTTATTTATGGTGTTTTAATTCAATTATGTCCTCACTGATTTTTCTGTGTTTCTGAAAAAGGAGTGTTGAAGTCTCCACCTATGCTAAAGGGCTTGTCTATGTCTTCTTGCAGTTTAATCAGTTTTTGCTTCATGCAGTGCGATACTCTGCTAGGTGTGTACACATTAAGAATTGTTCTGTCTTGATCTCTTTATCATTGATCTCTTTATCATTGTGGAATATCCTTTATCCTTTTAACTTTCCTTCTAGGTCTTTTCCATCTGAAGTTAATACAATTAGTGCTGGGATTTTTTTTTTTAAAGATTTTATTTATTTATTTGAGAGAGAGACAGTGAGAGAGAGCATGAGAGGGAGAAGCAGACTCCCCATGGAGCTGGGAGCCCGATGTGGGACTCGATCCCGGGACCCCGGGATCATGACCTGAGCCGAAGGCAGTCGTCCAACAAACTGAGCCACCCAGGCCTCCCAGTGCTGGGATTTTTAAAGAAAATTTTATTAGTGTTAGCATGGCATATTTTTCTCCATTTATTTTAACCTGTGTGTCTTTGTATTTAAAGTTCATTTCTTCAGACAACCTATAGTTGACTCATTTTTTAAAATATAATCTGACTATTGTCTTGGTGCATTCAGAACATTGGTGTTTAAAGTGATTATTGATATAGATGGATTCATATCTTCTATTTATTCCTGTTGCCATTGTCCTTTGTTTCTATTTTTATCTTTCATAATTCTTTTGTGTTTTTAATCTCCCCACTTTCTCTCCCGTATATCAGTTATATTTCTCTTGTTACTGTTTTTAGTGGTTGCTCTAAAGTCTGCTGTGTACATTTACAACTAATCCAAGTTCACTTTCAAATTACAGTATACTACTTCATATGTAGAGTGACTACAGTAACCAAATAATCCAAATTCTTTTCTCCCTTCCTTTGATCACTGCTGTCATTCTTTTCCTTTATATATGAACATTCAGGGGAAATACATTATTTACATAAGCATACATTATCAGATAAAATGTTGCTATAACTTTAAACAAACTGTTATCTGTTAGGTTAACTAAGATAGAAAAAAGTGAGTCTTTACCTTCACTTATTTTTCAGGATTTTTTTCATTTCTTTATGTAAATCCAAGTTTCTGACCTATTATTATTTTCCTTCTCTTTAGAGAATGGTTTTTAATGTGACTGCTTAAGTGCAAAAAATTTCCTCAATTTGTACCTAAAGCCTTTTTTCTCCCCTTCACTTTTGAAGCATAATTTCACAGGGTGTAGAATTCTAGGTTGGTGGTCTTTTTGTCCAGCCTCTTTAAATATTTCCCTACTCTCTTGCCCCTAGAATTTTAGATATCAGAATTGTCTACACAAGCTTCAAACAATTAATCACTTCGAATTGAGATTTACTATCATCACACTGGTTCCAGGAGGAGTTCTACTGGTCTCTGCTCTTATAAGTTGTGATTCCCTTTGCTCATTTGTCTGTCTCACCAGTCCTGGGAGTAGTCTTCTCCCCTTCCATATGTATCCTATAAAAATTAGTTTTTCTCATTTTATTCAGCTTTTTACAACTTCCAATCTTCTTACATCTTGAACTGCAGACTGGAACTATCCTGATTTTTTTTTTTTTTAATATTCAGAAAAATAATGAGGCAATATGGAAGAAATGTGTAACTGTGCCAGTTACTGTCTCACAGTGTAGGTCCCATGGTATATTAATAACTTGATAAAGGCTTCCTATTTTTCTTTACTATATGGATTTTCTTAGACAATACAGATTAAAAAGTAAGAAAAAAGAAAATCACTTTTATATGACCCTTAAATATTTTTAGGTAAGAAGAACCATTATAGACCTAAGCCTTATAAAGGCTCAAAACAAGTTAGTTTAACTTTTTAAAGTATTTTATCTTAAATTTTTCTCATGGTAGTTTAAAAATAAGCTGTTACAAAGTATATAAAATGTTTACTTTTAATAAATTAAGTCCTTGGATATTTTTTGTTTTCCTGCAGGTACATGGTCAAAACAAGTAATATTTTTTTCTTTTTTTATTTTTCCCTTTTGACTCTTTTTTTTTTTTTTAAGATTTTATTTATTTATTTGACAGAGAGAGATCACAAGTAGACAGAGAGGCAGGCAGAGAGAGAGAGAGAGAGAGGGAAGCAGGCTCCCTGCCGAGCAGAGAGCCCGATGCGGGACTCGATCCCAGGACCCTGAGATCATGACCTGAGCCGAAGGCAGCGGCTTAACCCACTGAGCCACCCAGGCGCCCCCTTTTGACTCTTTTAATACATGACCAATTAAAATATCTTTGCCTCTAATTTTATTAGAATGATCTAACAAGAAATTGGGTTGTACATGGTGTGATGGGACTTATATTTCTTTTCTTTTTTTTTTTTAAAGACTTAGATTTCTTTATAAATACCATGAGCTTTTTCTTCCGAGTTTTCATACCCTTAATATTATTGCTTCAATATTCAAAAAGGTTCAGTTTTAAGTCTTTGTTTTGGAATTTTTTTTTTCTTTATACAACCATTTCTCCCATTTAGTCTTTAAACTGTTGGAAGAGAAGATACATTTGATCAAGTTTAGAACTACTAATTTAATATGTTATTGTGCTGTCCTCCATATTTTAAAGTAATTTGAATAATTTATTTCAAGCAATGCAGTTATAATATGCAAATGAACTTAAAGTTCATGGGGAAAGATTGAGAGGATAAGTTGAAAGGGAAAAAAACAAATACCAGCTGTTCTGTTACCTATATTGCCAGGATTCCAGGACTTGATAATGAGTTTAGAAGGTCACAGAGAATTGCAAAGGATTAGGAAATATCAGAAAAAGTTATGACATTAAAAAGAGAACAAGAATAGACTTTGTGCCAATGTTATCATTATTTTCTAAAACTATTTTTAAAGACTTATCTTGAACAGTTATGGGTTTATAACAAACTTAAAAGAAAATATAGAGATTTCACATATATCTTCTTACTCCACAAATGAATAGCCTCTCATAATCTAGATGAATACAACGTGTTAATGCAGGTCCAACCTTGGTAAAAGAAAAAAAAAAAAAGCAGATAATATGAGAGGCTATTCATGTGTAGGGAAGGAAAGTATATGAGAAGTCTCTATACCTTTTAACAGCAAAATTTTGTGTTTTATGATTCTGAAGTCTAGAAATCCAGTATTAAAGTTGCATCAATATTAGTGTTTGGTGAAGCCTCTCCTCCTGGCCTGTAGACAGCTACCTGTTTGCTTTTTTTGTTCTCACTTGGACTTTTCTGTGTGTGAGAGACACACAGAGCGAGAGAGAGAGAGAGAGAGAGAGAGCAAGAGAAATACCACGTAGGTCTTTTCCTCTTGTAAGGACGTCAGCCTTACCCTATGACCTCATTTCAGCTTTAATTACCTCCCTAAAATTCCTGTCTCCAAATACACACAAATGTGAATTTTGGGAGGACAAAATCAGTTCATAGCATATATCTTATGGCAGACTAGTACATGCTCATTTGCAAGCCTCTTGTCCAAAATAAAATGGAAGGCAAAATTTATTCCTTGTACTCAAATAAAGATCCCAAATGCCAGGGCATCAGATTTCCCTACATAACCTTGTGATGCCATCAAATGTACTTAATAATTCTATGTCTTGATCTGTCTAGATCAATTGCTATCTTATAGCATTTCCTAGGAAGGAGGGGCTATGGCTGCCTTGTCTGCAAGGTCTGGTGTCAGAGGTAAAATCTGAAATTAGAGTATCCAAAAAAAAAAAAAAAGGCAAACAAACCTATTTCCATTTGTTTTTTTGCCTTTTATGAGACAAAAAGTTTGTTTCAAGTATATAGAAACTATTACCAGGGACTCTGGCAGGTATTCCTGTAAGTTAATGGAAAGTATTCATCATGACTTATTAGAGATTCCTTACTTTTACTTTATTTTTAAATAAGTGTCCTTTCTGAAGATCAGATGAAATTAATATTAAAGAGATCAACTGTGTTTTTCCTATAATCAATTCATGATCTCTATAGAAAATATTAAAGTATATGAATTTTTTTTCAAATTTATTGATTTTTTTTTTTTTCCAATTGCCTTGGAAATTCTAGGAATTTTGTTCATGTCCACAAATACTTGCTGAATATCTACAACATTAGTGTTTTCTTCTAGGCATTTCGTTTTCCTTTTTTTTTTTTTTTTAAGATTTTATTTATTTATTTGACAGACAGAGATCACAAGTAGGCAGAGAGGCAGGCAGAGTGAGAGGAGGAAGCAGGCTCCCTGCTGAGCAGAGAGCCCAATGCGGGGCTCCATCCCAGGACCCTGGGACCATGACCTGAGCCGAAAGCCTCTGCTTTCACCCACTGAGCCACTCAGGTGCCCCTCGTTTTCCTTTTATTTAGGATTATTTTATTATAGATAGAAGGGAAGACAACCATAACTAGCTTTCAGATGTAGGGGTGCTTGAGCAATAAAATGTGGCCTAACACCAGAAAAAAATTGAACACAGCCAGAAAATTCAGTCTCAGGTCTGATCTTTCCTGCATTCACAACTTATGCTTCTCTAACAAAAACAAACAAACAAACAACAAACAAAAAAATCTTTCCTTTTTTTTTTTGGTCCAATTATTTCATGAAAACAACAACAGCAACAACAAAAACAACAAGATGTATATATTACAGCTTAAAACTCCAAATCGTTCAGTCCATGATTTCCCAATGTATCTTCTCTTCACTTCAGTCAGGGTACAACTCCTAGACTATTTATCTCCAACAGTGTATTGGATCTGGTGAAGGAGCTGTGATTGCCCCACAGGAGACCATCCTCCTGAGGAGGATAAAAATGTTGGACTGAAAGAGAAAGGCTATTTTATACGATAGAAATGGAATGGAGAGAATGGTTACAGAAAAGGGTGACTAAAGCTGCTCAGGCAATCTCTTCAGTATAACCCTGCCCTAGGTTATAGCTAGCTGCTCCTATGTTATAAGCTCTACAGTAGAGATTATCATTGGATGTATCCTTTCAGTATTTATCTCCAGAATTCTAACTTCAACCATAACTAAGTTTTAATATACTATTTTAAATCGTTATCACCTCCCACCCTAGGTTCCATCCTATTCTGCCATTGATTAGGCTTTGCTATTACTTAATCTATTAACAGTATGAACTTCACCATTGTCTTGATTTTCTTGCACATGCCATTAAGAAATATTCTGCATTTACCAGAAGGCTATCATTTTCCAGAGAGAACAGGCCACCTAAGTAGTTTGAACCACAACCTCAAAATTATGTATGAACTAAATCCCAGTGATGATCATTAGCTGCAGGGGAAAAAAAAAAATGGTACTACAGTTAAAGTTCCTAACGCTCTGCCACCCCATATTTATAGACAAAGAGCCCTAAGAGTCTAGCTTTATATTTAAGCTCCTTGAGAGAAATGCTTTATGGAAGAGTTTGTATTCCCAGTCCTGGCATGCTGACTGATGTGTGTGTGTGTGTATGTGTGTGTGTGTGTGTGTTTGTACACACTTAGAGAGAGAGAGAGAAAGAGAGAATATATAAGCTCAACTATCTGTTGAAGGAATATACTATTTTTCTAAACAAATTATATCAAAAGAGAACTTCAAAATTAGTTGTTGGAATAATTGTTAATCTTAAAAGGCTTTTGAGGGAATGGTGTTAAATTTCTCAGCAGTACAATATTTATGTTTCAGTCAATTTTTAATCTCTTATTTCTGAATCACACATTTGAGTTTCTATAGTTTATGTATTTTTGAATCGAAGAATCTCTAAATTTAAAAACAGCATTTTGAAGAAGTTATTACCAAAATAACATAAAAAAATAAGTCTTTTGAATTTCTCAGTTCAGTGGTTCCCTTATACTTTTCTTTCAAAAACTAAAGCTACGTTCTCCATAGAATTTCTTTAAGATCTTTTTATCAGATCAAATAAGAAGAGGATTTCATAGTAGATAGGCTAAATCTTATAAAATGTAAAAGTAAGTGCTTAAAATAAGATATTAACAGCCCATTATGGGTCCCCCCCAAAAAACTTTTAAATTTTTTCTGGTAAGGGTTAAATTTCTTCATTAATTATTCGTTCATCAATTACAGTTGAAACAATAGCCTTGAGAATTCAGGAGACATAGTAGACATTTATGAGAAACACCTACCATAAACTTTTCACATCTGGGCCATCAAGTGTCGCTTATAATGTAGACCATATGCTAATGGGAAAAGAAGAATAAAGCCTTTAAGCCTCTGTGTCAAAAGAACACCTGCCAGCATGGCATGACAAATGTTAATTATTCATCAATTTAAATAATTTTTTTGTGAATTTTTACAAAAAGAATCCAGCTTTGACATTTAAACAGGAAATAAGAACCTTAGGAATATTGTGAAATTCAGAAATGTCCATAAAAAGAGTCCTATTTCTGCTTTGAATCAGTTGCAATTTATTTTCAGCAACAATAAATGATTGTCCAAGACTTATATCAACTAAAACATAGTTACATTGAAAGAAGCAATGACTAATCAAAGAGATCAACTGAAAATTGACTCCCTAGGAATGTTGATTATTATAAACCATTTACTCTTACTTTAAGTTTAGTTGAGAAACTACAATTTTAAGAAATATTTGATAATATAAATCCAAACGTAAACCTCACATAAACAAATGCAACACATTCAGCCCCAAACCCTGGACTTGGAATTCTTGAGTTTTGAGTCTTCAGTGATCTTTGCTCTCACCTACTCCAGTCCATTACTACTATTGTCATGCACAAGACTTGATCAGTAGCAATAACCACATCACCTTTACAGTATTGAATTTTAAGCCTCATGTTCTGTTATTACCACTTTCTATGTTTTGAGTTCACTTATTGTAGCATTATTTTCATCTCAAAAACCACAAACATTTAAGATATATAACCCAACTTTCATACTGCTCTTTATCTCCCTTTCCCATTTTACCTAATTTAGATTCCACAATCACTGAAATGAACCTGCTTAACATTCTCTCCACTTTCTTGACTTCCTAGGAAACAAACAAACGCCAATTAATCCTCACTCTCCATTTTGTTGTTGTTGTTTTTTAGCCACACAGGGAAGATGATTGGAGAAAAGTTTAGAATTTTTCTAACTGCATGTTATTTTCTTTCTTTTTTTTTTTTTTAAGATTTTATTTATTTATTTATTTGACAGAGAGAAATCACACGTAGGCAGAGAGGCAGGCAGAGAGAGAGGAGGAAGCAGGCTCCCTGCCAAGCAGAAAGCCCGATGTGGGGCTTGAACCCAGGACCTGGGATCATGACCTGAGCCGAAGGCAGCAGCTTAACCCACTGAGCCACCCAGGCGCCCCTCTAACTGCATGTTATTTTCAATTGAGGACGTTACATCTGAAATTGGCCCTAAGCATTGCCTCGCCTGTTTCCCTACTCAGTTTTTCTACTGCTGTAAAGCTGTGACACAATTTTACCATTTCTCTCAAGTCTTCAAAACCCTTTCCCCACTTTCTGTTCTAAGCAGATGACTTTGCTCCTTATTTCACAAGAAAAGAAAAATAATCAGAAGAAAGTTGGCTTGTAACAAAAGCCGTTAACATATCTGCATCTATACCTATGTTCTTTGTCTTCCCTTCTGTTACACTAGATAAAATGTCTCTGTTCTATTATTATCCTTCACTATTATTATCTCTTCACCAGTACTTGGATTTCAATTGCCAAAGTCCCCAGTGATCAATGCATCTAATAATCATCTTTTTTTTTTTTTTTTTTTAGATTTTATTTACCTATTTGACAGAGGGAGAGAGATCATAAGTAGGCAGAACAGCAGGCAGAGAGAGAGGGGGAAGCAGGTTCCCTACTGAGCAGAGAGCCCGATGCGAGGCTCGATTTCAGGACCCTGAGATCATGACCTGAGCTGAAGGCAGAAGCTTAACCCACTGAGCCACCCAGGAGCCCCTCTAATGACCATCTTAAGCAACATATCAGCAGCACAAACCCAGCAAATTCTTTCTTGCTTCTTGAAATAATTTCTTCTGTAAGAGGATACCATCCTGTTCTACTTCTAACATAGTTCACTCTGTTTAGATCTCCTTTTCTATATTCAGTGTGTGCTTTTCAGAATGATCAGAACTCAGTCACCAACCTCATCTACTATCTAAATTCATTCTATAGTTTTACTTAGCTAGACCCTTGTCTTTCAATGCCAACCATATTTTAATGACATAAATTTATACACAAGATTCATATCTAATTGTTTAAGTCTCCAACTGGATGTGTAACAAAGTATTGAGAACATGTTTAAGAACATCACACTTAACTCAAATCCAAAATTAGAAATTGAATTCAAAATTCTTTTTCCTTAAGATTTTATTTATTTATTTGACAGAGAGAGGTCACAAGTAGGCAGAGAGGCAGGCAGAGAGAGAGGGGGAAGTAGGCTCCCTACTGAGCAGAGAGCCCAACATGGGGCTCAATCACAGGACCCCGAGATCATGACCTGAGCCAAAGGCAGAGGCTTAACCCACTGAGCCACCCATGTGCCCATGACTTCAAAATTCTTGTTCATGCAGAGAAACCAACATGAAAACTCATCCTTCCTAAATAAAACAGATAATGTTGGATTTTTGGAAGAAAGGACAGAGTTTAGGTTAGATTTAAGTGAATTTGAATGTTTGCTTTGGAACACAGAGCAGAGAAGCCAGTTACTGAGTAGATTTCTCCAATGTCTGGGAAAGGACTTCGCCGATTCTGAGGCAGCAAGAAGCCTTTGTGCCTGTGGACACGATCCTTCTGGATAGAATAATGAAATAGTTAGCTTTCTAACAAGATATACACATGGTCTTTACGAAAGCAGAAGCTTAGGTTCTCTGATTTTATGCTTTCAAAGCTAAGCTTTTGAAACCTACATAACTCAGCATACTTCAAAACCTTTCCCTTTTCAATTATTAATGCTACTATTCATCTTGTTATATTCTGACAAATTTAGAGATCATTCATTAAACCTTTTTTTTCTTAAATACATACGCACACACACACACACGGTTCTGATTTAAAATGGTTCAACTGACCATTTTTTGACTTTGTAATGGGGCAAAAATATATATTCAGTGGAACCCATACTTTGAATTTTGATCTTTCCCCAGGCTAGCAATATGTGGTGGGAAACTGTTTCTCACTCTGTCTCTTCTGCCTCAAAATGTGGCCTTATTTGTGCAGATATAATTAAGATAAGGTCATACTGGAGTAGGGTTGGCCCCTAATCCAATCCGACTTGTATCTTGATAAAAGGGAAGAAATTTGGACGCATGCACACATAAGGTAGAATTCCACGTGAAGATGGAGGCAACGATCAGGGTGATATAGGACCCAAGGGGCCCCAAAGATGGATATCCAACCCCCAGAAGCTAGGAGAGAGACCTAGAACAGATTGTCCCTTACAGATTTGAGAAGAAACTAACCCTTGATCATGGACTTCTTACTCCATGTAAGAATATTACTCCATGTGGCAATATATTTCTCTTGTTTAGGCCACACAATTTGTGATACTTTGCTGTCTTGGTTTGCTAGGAAAACTGTGAAAGAGTTTGGCAAAAATAGGATTGCTAAGCACATTAGGTTTCCAGGGTTGGGAGTGGGAATAGGAAAATTCTCAGCATAAATTGTCAATGGCAATGGTGTTCTTCCCAAAAGGACTTTTGCCTCTTAAGGATAGGAAAATGTGCATAGAAAGATTCTGGAGATTAGGTTTCTTTCTTTGTAGACCCCACACTTTAAAATTACAACCTTTTTTTTTTTTGGTCTAATATTAAATAATGTGATTGTAGAGACATTCATGTTTTATTTTTTATTTTGAAGGGAATATGTCTAGATTTTATCATTGTACACTACTTTTGTTTAAACCCAGATAACATTCATTCAA
Source organism: Enhydra lutris kenyoni (assembly GCF_002288905.1). Taxonomy (NCBI): domain Eukaryota; kingdom Metazoa; phylum Chordata; class Mammalia; order Carnivora; family Mustelidae; genus Enhydra; species Enhydra lutris. The sequence continues at coordinate 14,312,091 of NW_019154087.1, forward strand.
AGTCCACAAAGTATTAGCTAAACATGAGGATTGCACTGTCAGCTTCCATATATACAGTTAGTTAAAAATGGGTCCTTATCTGTAAGTTAGACAATTTCTAACAGAAAAGAATGATGATACAAAGGTCTAAATCTAGAGAACAGGGTGCAAAACCAAGAGCCTTGGAGAAAACTGAATTAAGTTCCCAGTCAGAGGTCAGAATACAGCACTACTGAAGGAATATTCTTTGTTCTCAGAATTGGGGAAACATGATCCTGGCTGCATTTTAGAACTGCTATCAACCAATGATCATATGAGCTTCTTTATTTTCTCTTTAAAATGTCTTTCTGATGTAATATTCATATTCTCAGTTGATCATTATATATTGGGTAGATGGAAGGTAGACATTTAATTTAGTCTTAATTGACAAGCCTCCAGATCAAGAGGAAGGGCTCCTAGGAGCCTTATCCATATCTATATCTAATTTGGATGATGAGATCCTGATTCTATGATTAAATTATACTTTGGCAGTCTCAGATAATATAAGTATATTTTGCATGTGGGACATATGTAAATTACAGTAGGCAAAGAACTGGAAGATTTTCTTCAAAGTTGGCCACAAGCAATTTATCCTACGACCATCCATCTGTGGATCATATTGTCATATTGATTCAATAGAATACATATAGAGCACACTAGCTGCTAAACTTTTTAGAGTTCCATAATTCAGTAAATGTATGCATATGTTATATTTCAGACAGGTGAGCTATATTAAAACATGGATTAGGCCATTTTCTCTTTCCTTATCCAGAAGAAAATGTATTCCAGTTAGAATAAAAAATATTGTAATTTTAACCACCATGGAGAAAACCTCTAAAACTTATTATGAATGTGATCTTTGTTTTCATCTAATTCATAGTATCATCCTCTCTTCTTCATTCTATGTATTTGTTTTATCAATTAACATTTCAGTCCTGCCTGAGAAAGTTACTAATATCTGAAAATTACCAGATCAGTCCCATTCACTTTTTTAGAACACTTTAGGACTTACAGAACTTGAAAAAGAGTTCGCACATACCCTAATGCAGTTCTCCATTATTAACATCTTATAAGATACATTTATTATAGTCAAGTTTGATCACTATTTTCAACTAAAGTCCATACTCCACTCAAATTTCTGTTCCAAGATATCACATTACATTAAGTTCTAATGCCTCCTTAGACTCCTCTTGAGTGTAACATTTTCCCAGATTTTCCTTGTTCCAGTTGACCTTGACCATTTTGAGTACTGGCTAGGTATATCATAGGGTGCCTCTCTGTTAGGACTGGTATGATGTTTTTCTCATAATTAGGTGGTATGATTTGGATGATGAGATCCTGAGAGTGTGATTAAATGATACTTTTTTGATACTTTTAAATGATACTGAAAAAAATAAAATGATACTTTGAGAGACTTGGAGAAAGTAGGTATACTCTGCATGTGGGACATATGTAAATTATGGTAGACAAATAACTGTAACAGATTTTCTCCAAAGTTAGGTACCGGCAATTTTTCTAGAAGAATATAGAACAATATCATGGGGATAAAGCATCTCTTTATCATATAATATCAAGGGGTACTACTCCAACATGATTTATTAAAGTTCATGTTGACCTAGATTACCTGGCTGGATTGCTTGTCAGGCTTCTTTCCTGTAGAGATATTCTTTCCCTTTCTCCATACTGCATTCTTTGGGAGAAAGTCACCAAGTGCAGCTAACACTTAGGCAGTGAATGGAAGTTTTGCTTTTACTTCTTGAGGGTAGATTATTCCATTATTTGGAATTCTTCAGCATGGAAGACTTATCATTTTTTCCCCATTTACTTAATTGCTTACATCAATAAACAGTGATGAGTCTTTCAGGGAAAAAAATCAATTTCATGAAATTCCATGGAAATGTTATATTCTTGGGATTACTCTGGATAGAACATTATTTGCCTAATGAAATATGTGCAAAGGAAAAGGTTAGAGAAAAAATAAAAGGAAAACAGTTTAAGAAACATAATCCAAACACATGATAAATTAAATCCCAAAGATTATCTATCCTTCTTTCCTTCCTTCTTTCTTTTCTTTTTTCCTTTCCTTTCCTTTCCCTTTTTCTTCCCTTCCTTCCTTCCTTCCTTCCTCTTTCCTTTTTTCTTTCTTTCTCTTTTCCTTCTTCCTTCCTTCCTTCCTTCCTTCCTTCCTTCCTTCTTTCCTTTCTTTTTAAAGACTTAATTGACAGAGAGGGAGCAGGAGGAGGGGGCAGAGGGACAGAGAGAATCTTGAAGCAGACTCCTCACTGATCCCCAAGCCCAAAATGGGGCTTGATCCCAGGACCCTGAGATCATGACCTAAGCCAAAATCAAGAGTTGGCTGCTTAACTGACTGAGGCACTCAGGGGTCCCTTAATCACACTTGCAACATCTCACATATTTCAACTTATTTCAAGTCTCTAAAAATTCTTAGTATGTGCATACCAGAATTTCTGTCCTAACATATTGGTATACAAAAATACAGAACATTAGAATGAAATTCTTCTAGCTGATTACTTTTCAAAATTATCTTTTATACTTCAGACCTTCAAAACAGATTTTTGCTTGCCTTATGTAAACCTAAATAAACATTAAATTGACACATAACACATCATATTAATAAAAGTGGGTTTTTTTTTTTAAATTTAACCATGTGATTAACATTATCATATCTTAGAGAAAGTTGACTGAGAGTTATAAAAACACTATTACTAGCAAAGACTCTCAAAAGTTTATGTAAGTGTAGGGGCACCTGGATGGTATAGTTGGTTAAGTGCTCAACCCTTGGTTAGGCTCAGCTTGTAACCTAGGGGTTGTGAGGTCCAGCCACAAGTCAGGCTCTCTGTTGAGCACATCAGAGTCTGCCTAAGACATTCTTTCCCTGGGGCGCTTGGGTGGCTCAGTTCGGTTAAGCCTCTGCCTTTGGCCCAGGTCATGGTCCCAGGGTCCTGGGATCGAGCCCCATATCAGGCTCCCTGCTCATGGGGAGTCTGTTTCTCCCTCAGCCTCTCCCCCTGGCTTGTGTGCTGGATTGTGCTCTCTCTCTCATTCACTCGCTCTCTCTCCTCAAATAAATAAATAAATGAAATCTTAAAAAAAAAAAGGCACTCTTTCCTTGTGCTTCTTTTTCTCAAATAAACTTTTTTTTTTTTAAAGACTAAATTTTATATATGGTCAATGTGTCTTCAGTGAAAATCAGCTGAAATCTCAGAATTGAGTAGATTTGAGGGGGAATATGGAGGTAAAGACCTAGAGGACTGAGAGAGAGAAGTGGGAAAATCACACTACATAGATGTAGTTATTTCGAATCCCTACTTGTGCCCCAAGCAATATCTCACAATACATTCTACATATTTTCAGTTGAAGAATCAATGTAAAAAGAAAGAAAATAAACATATGTAACATATTGATAGGCAACCTAGAGAAACACAGTATTGCATGATAAAAGATTAAGTGTGTTTAGGTGATATTTTCTAATTTACTAAATGTGAAAGATAGATAAAATTTGTTAAGTATGATATATTGTGTTTCTCTCTAGAATACTTAATTTAAAGTAGCTCATGGGTCACTTCGCTGGCTCAGTTGTTTAAGTGTCTGTCTTCCATTCAGCTCAGTGCATGGGGGTCCTGGAATCGAGCCCTATGTTGGGCTCCCTGCACAGAAGAGGGTTGGCTTCTCCTTCTGCCGCTGCCCCCCTACCTCTGTTCATATGTGCTCATGTTCTCCCTCTTTCTCAAATAAATCTTTTTTAAAAATCTGAAACAAGGTGTCTTTGGGTAATATGGGCTCTGGGTGATTCAGTCAGTTAAAGTGTCAGACTCTTGATTTCAACCAAGGTCATGATCTCCAGGTCTTGGGTCTGAGTCCCGTATTGGTCTCTGTGCTCTTCAAGGAGTCTACTGGATATTCTCTCTCTTCCTCTGCCCCTCCCCCATTCATGCCCCCCCCACAAATAAACCTTTAAAAAGTAGTAATCACATAAAATGCTTGAAATATAGTATAGTATGTACTATACATATAACACAGATTTCATGAGTGCCGGGGTGGCTCAGTCCATTAGGCATCTGACACTTGATTTTGGTTCGGGTCATGATCTCAGGGTTGTAATATCAAGTCCCACATCAGGATCCATGCTGGGCATAAAGCCTATTTAGGATTCTCTCTCTCCCCCTCTTCTGTCCCTTCTCTTTCTCTTTAAATATAGATATAGAAATAGATATAGATATGGAGATATAAATATAGATTTTAGGGTACAGATTATACTTTATAGATGGTATATTATATATAGTACAGTGTATTGTAGGATGATGTAAGTAAAGATAATATTGCATTTTCCTTGCCATAGGACCTATTGCTTAGATAAACATTGAAGCTGATACATCTATTCTTACCATTTGGTATTGTTTTAAAGATTAATTGCCCCGTGTTAACTGTTGAGACCTATGCTAAATAATAAACACTGAATAAGATTTACATTCTGTCCAAATGAGGAATGCATTTACAGAGTAAAACCTTGAATGCATTTTTAAAATTGGCATTGTATACTGCTCCTCTTTTTCTTTCCTTTGAGGACATTTAGTCATGCTGTTTTCTCCTTGTAAACATATATTGAATTGACCATTCTGTTTTTAGGCAAATGTTCTATAGATTCAGAGAAAGATTTAGGATGTGTACCATCAAGGTCTCAGAAATCACTTGCTCAGAGAAGAATGAGCACCAATACAGGTAACATAGTGACCAAACTTACTTTACCATAGTGGTAATTAGCAAGGAGATAGTCCAACATACTATTTTTTCTGTATCTAGAAAAAATAGGCATAGGTATCTTTTATCACAAGATTCAGTCTTTCTACAGTAATTGATATTTTTTAAAAATCTGTACTATGCCCACCAGAGTCAATCATTACGATTATAAAGATATTGGTTCACAATGGGAAAATAGGATTCCATTTCAACCCAAATAATAATAAGGCCTATTTTGATTCATATTTGTTAAACTTAGCTCTGGCTTATTTCAAGCATGTATGTATATGTATGTGTAAGTGTAATACAACAGACATATACAACCGTTCATTTTTGTAGTATTTTTAACTCTGTGTTCTTATTGTCCAGGTGTATAGAAGAATCAGATAAGTAATCTCTTTTGAAGGATATTTTCATAAGAGATAATAGAGCTGCAACTAGAAAATGTGTAGCATTTCAGAAATCTATGCACCAATCAGAAAACTTACATTTCTAGACATTACAGGGGAGAGATTTCAGATAGTGGAGTGACTGAGTAGTAATCGGAAAGAAGACCACTGAAACATACTGTTACCAGAAGAAAAATGATCAGTAACATGGAAAAGAGGAATGATGGAAAATTTGAGGAAAGTCCTTTGAGCCAAGGAATAGAGAAGATGACATACTTTACCATGTAGTATATGTTGAGAAATCATATATATATATATATATATATTTAATAATTCCATACAAAAATTCTATATGTAGGAATTTGTTCAAACAGTATGCCTATTCTAACAAGGCTAGAGTGATAGTTACAAAGTAGTTGGGTATTTACAGTAAGATCAGGAGGACTGTCTTTAACAAATTATTATAAAGGTAGTAAAAAATAATAATCATGAAAGAGTTTATATAAATTATTTATGTTGATATTTAATTTAGACATTATGCCTTACTTTTACATTTTTTAATTAATTTGACCATTTTGCATTTCTAATGTACTTTTGAATTACAACTTATAGCTATTCTTATTTGAAAGTCAAGAGAATTAAAATAAGTTATTAACTGACCTAGTAACATATTAACAGATTCTCAGAATCCTTGTTTTAGATTTTGAGGGGCACCATATTTCAGCTTAGAGAAGCAACTGGAAAAAGTGTTCTTCTCATCTTTTCAGTTTATTCAGATTGTTGTTTTATTTTGTAAATTAATAACATGTTCAAATAATTTTTTCAGTTATTCTTTAGAGTTACAGTTAGGATTTTTAGTTTTACGTGTGTCTGAGTGTGTCTGTGTCCTTTTTCAAGTTCTGTTATTGAAGATGCTTTTTCAGGTCATATTTAATGTAATAACTTTGCATATATGGTTGATTTTATGAAGTATATTGAAACATTTGTGTATCTGCTATAAGTGAATGTTTTTTCCTGCTTTTCATAATCCTGGTTAAGTAGTATTTGCACATTAATAATATTTGTGAGGCCCTCATTGTGTGCTATTTTCAAAATGTTTTAAATTGTTATTTCATCCTTAATGCCATCTTCTAGGGTAGGGATTACCATATTCTCCATTTACAGATGAAGAAAGTGAGACATAGGGGATAAACTGCCAAGTATCACCTATTTGGAGGTAGACATAAGGTTTGACCTCAGATCGCTGCCAGAGTTCAAATCTGTTGAAGTATTGCAACACACAAAAGCCAAATTCAGTCTAGAAACAGGCCTTTGTTCATGATATACCTGTGCATAGATTTCCATAATTATAATATAGCACAGGTGGCAAATAATGAAAGCCCCTATTCTCTAATACATCAAATACTGTTAGTCTATATATGATATGTATACGTTTCCAGATTATTTAATTTTTCAACTTTCTTCCAGGTGTTCCATCATTCACTTGTAACTAACACTCAATTCAAGAACAGCAATATATTGAGGACATTGGGTTAAAATATTTAAAAAAATATTTTTCAGGGTCCAAAAAAAGGAAAATTGTCATTTCTCCTTTCCCATTTGTTGGGGAGTTTATACATTGAGTTTATTTTACAAATCTTTATAAATGTGGACCACAATTTTACTAATTATAATAACTTCATATTTTAGAAGTAATTTTGCTAAATACATTTTAAGATATATGCTTCATTAACTTATTTAGGTTATCTTCAATGCCCCACCATTTAATCAGGATTCTTTAATGTGGTATTAGTCTATGTCTTTCTGACTTATGTAACTTAGCATTTTACCCTCTAGCTCCAACTATTTCCCTGCAAATGGCAAGATCTCATTCTTTTTTTTTTTTTTTCATTTTTTTTTTCTTCAAAAAAATTTTAATTGCCCAGTTCCAATTTTTTTATTATTTATTTCAGGGGTACAGTTCTGTAATTCATCAGTCTTACACAATTCACAGCACTCAACATAGAACATACTTTACCCAAGGTCCATTACCAGCTACCCCATCCCTCCCCACCCTCCCACCCAACACCCCTCCAGCAACATCAGTTTGTTTCCTGAGATTAAGAGTCTCTTATGGTTTGTCTCCTGCTCTGGTTTCATCTTGTTTCATTTTTCCCTCCCTTCCCCTGTGATCCTCTGTCTTGTTTCTCAAATTCCTCATATTAGTGAGATAATATGATAATTGCCTTTCTCTGATTGACTTGTTTCTCTTAGCATGATACCTCTAGTTCCATCCACAGCATTGCAAATGGCAAGATTTCAGGGTTTTTTGATGGCTGCATAGTATCTCAGTGTGTGTGTGCGTGTGTGTGTGTGTATGCATATATGTATATATGTGATATATATCACATCTTCTTTATCCATTCATCTGTTGGTGGACATCTAGGCTCTTTCCATAGTTTGGCTATTGTGGACATTGCTGCTATAAACTTTAGGGTGCACGTGCCCCTTTGGATCACATCACTTGTATCTTCAAGGCTGAATAATCCTGTGTGTGTGTATGTGTATGTGTATACATATACCACATTTTCTTTATCTATTCATCAGTTGATGGACACTTAGGCTTTTTCCATAGTTTGTTGTTATAAATAATGCTACTGTAAACATAGGGGTGCATGTATCCCTTTGAATTAGTATTTCATATTTTGGGGGTGAAAACACAGTAGTGTGATTACTGGGGTGTAGGATAGTTTAATTTTTAACTTTTTAAAGAAACCCATGCTATTTTCCAGAATGGCTGCAACAGTTTTCTTTGCCATCAACAGTGCAAAAGGATTCCTTTTTATCCACATGTTCACCAACATTTTTTTGTTTCTTGTGTTTCTGATCTTAGCTATTCTGGGAGGTGTGAGGTGATATCGCATTGTAGTTTTTATTTGCATTTCTTTGATGAATAATGTTGAGCATCTTGTATCTGTTGACAGCTGGATGTCTTCTTTTTAAAGATTTTATTTATTTGTCAGGGAGAGAGAGAACACACAAGCAGGGGAAGTAGCAGGCAAAGAGAGAAGCAGGCTCCTCGCTGAACAAGGAACCCAGTGTGGGACTCAATTCCATGACCCTGGGATCCTGACATGAGCTGAAGGTAGATGCTTAACCAAATGAGCCACTCAGGTGTCCTCATATGTCTTCTTTAGAGAAATGTCTGTTCATGACTTCTGCCCATATTTAATTGGATTGTTTGCTTTTTTTGGGTGTTGAGTTTTTGAAGTTCTTTATAGATTTAGGATACTAACACTTTACCTCATATGTCATCTTGTTCCATTTCAGTTGTTTCCCTGTAGTTTTGTTGATTGTTTCCTTCATCATGCAAGAAAAAATATACAGTGGTAAAAAGATAGTCTCTTCAATAAATGGTGCTGGGAAAAGTGGACAGCTATGTGTAGAAGAATGAAACTCAACCATTCTCTTGTATTATACAAAAAGATAAACTTGATATGGATAAAAGATCTCAATGTGAGGCAGGAATTAATCAGAATCCTAGAGAAGAATATAGGCAGTAAACTCTTCAACATCGGCCACAGCAACTTCTTTCAAGATATGTCTCCAAAGGCAAAGGAAACAAAAGCGAAAATGAACTTTGGGGACTTCATCAAGATCAAAAGCTTCTGCACAGCAAAGGAAACAGTCAACAAAACAAAGAGGCATCCCATGGAATGGGAAAGCTATTCACAAATGACACTACAGACAAAGGGCTGATATCCAAGATCTATAACGAACTCCTGAAACTCAACACCCACAAAACGGATAATCATGTCAAAAAATGGGCAGAAGACATGAACAGACACTTCTCCAAAGAAGACATACAAATGGCTAACAGACACATGAAAAAAATGTTCATTATCCTTAGCCATCAGGGAGATTCAAATCAAAGCCACATTGGGATACCACCTTACACCAGTTAGAATGGCCAAAATTAACAAGACAGGAAATAACAAGTGTTGGAGAGGATGTGGAGAAAGGGGAACCTCTTACATTGTTGGTGGGAATGCAAGTTGGTGCAGCCACTTTGGAAAACAGCATGGAGTTTGCTTAAGAAATTAAAAATAGAGCTACCCTATGACCCTGCAATTTCACTACTGGGTATTTGCCCCAAAGATATGGATGTAGTGAAAAGAAGGGCCATTTGTACTCCAATGTTCATAGCAGCAATGGCCACAGTCACCGAACTGTGGAAAGAACCAAGATGCCCTTCAATGGACGAATGGATAAAGAAGATATAGTCCATACATACAAGAGAGTATTACGCCTCCATCAGAAAGGATGAAATCCCAACTTTTGTAGCAACATGGACGGGACTGGAAGAGATTATGCTGAGTGAAATAAGTCAAGCAGAGAGAGTCAATTATCATATGGTTTCATTTACTTGTGGAGCATAAGGAATAACGTGGAGGACATGGGGAGATGGAGAGGAAAAATGAGTTGGGGGAAATGGGAGGGGGAGACAAACCATGAGAGACTATGGACTCTGAGAAACAAACTGAGGGTTTTAGAGGGGAGAGGTTTGGGGGTTCGGGCAAGGCTGATGGTGGGTATTATGGAGGGCACGTGTTGTATGGAGCACTGGGTGTGGTGCATAAACAATGAATTTTGGAATACTGAAAAAAATAAAATTTAATTAAAAAAAAGTTGTTCACTATAATTTTCTGCACACTATGATAGTATTAAGCACATAAATTTGGGAATAAGTATTTGGGCAGTTGGCTACATTTTCTATTCTGACTAAATGGGTCATAAACAGGAAGTGGAATCTCAATCTTAATTGGATTACTCATCCAGTATAGGTTTCAGATGTTCCACAATGTCATAAAAAATGTAAAACTCTTATGATGTTTATTTTGGATTATATTAGCAATTCATATAAAAAGTATTTTTTTCCTTATATCTGATTTCAAGGAACTGAAAATAATGCATATAGTTTTTCAGTGGGAGTAGAAATAATAAAAATAATTCTTAAAAATCAGTTTCCCAGTATGTTAAAAACAGCAAATACAATTAAATAAGAAAATCACTTGTATTATTGAAACTAATACACTAGGGAAAATAAGATTTATGATTTTGCAAAAGTATTCAAATGCACATTAACTCACCTTTATGAGTAGCAATTGTATTCTATCGGAGCTTTCATCTCAAGTCTTAGAAGAAAACTCAATAATAATATTAGCTTAGTATAATGACTTAAACTGTCTCATCTTCTCCTAATTGAAAGCAATGTTTAATACTTTGCATATCTTAGTTTACATTGAATTAACTTTTTCATACAAAACCATATAAAATAGATATGGTTTAATATTAAGTTGTGCTTAAAATAACTTGCCTATTTTAGATTTTCAGGGATACCGGTGATTGAGTTTTTCTACAAAAAAACAGGGTAACTCCAATGTATCGAGTCTGTGATGTTTACTTCTCAGTTTGACAAGAATATAATGTTTAAGTTTGATGATCTAGAAGTACAAATTTGTAAGTAAGCCTTGTGATTTATAGACATACACATATAACCAGTACAGTATAGAGATACTGAACTGATATGTGCAAATTTTCAAACATTAATAAAATTATAAACTTATAAAAATAAACAACTATTTCTAAATGTTTTCTTTTATTAATGCATAGAAAACTCTGTGCTATTACTAAGATAAGAGAAACAAGATTGAATATGTTCATCATTAATGAAACTCTTATGTGGCGATTTTGAATATATGGTGCTAAATTTATCTCTGTTGATACATGATTTCAATGGTTGACACTGAGGAGAAAGTTGTCACACAATTAGGTGTATCTAAGAAGTAGTGATTGTTTGCAGCCCCTATGAAATAGGTACAATTATGTTATTGCATTTGTTGTAATTCAACTAGTAAATGTCCATCTTTCTGAATATCAGCTAATATAAAAGATTTTTAAAATTTTAACATTTTCTCTAAAACTGTATGTACATACATTATACAAAAAATTCATACACTAATTCAGAATTTCCAAATTTTCATTTGAAAATCTTTAGCCTGATTCTGTTTTGAAAAGCAAGGACTTCCTCACATATTGTTAGAGGAAATTGAGTGTTTTTGTCTGTGTTGTTTTGTTTTTAAGCTGTCTGCAGGGCAAGGAGCTTATAAGTGACAGCGATATTTTGACCTAAGAAAAATCAGCAAATTCACAAGTCATCCAAAAATTTCAAAATAATGATCTGTGGACTTTTTTGATTTTTAAAATATTTTTATGGGTACTTCCCAATGTGACTATATTTTAAAGTCTCCATTTTATAAAATAAGTAGAGAAATGGTATCCTATAACATAATTTACCCTTCTAACTTCAACTTGTTTCCTTCAATAGCTGGCATATTAGCATAGTGAAGATACTTTCTGGGCTATCCTGTCTTCCAGCTTTATTCTAGAATTTTTTTCTTTTTAAAAATTCCAACCTAAACTGCTGTTCTACTGGTGATGAATGTGTGTATACATTTCCCATAGGCAAGTTATTTCTGTTGGGAGGACGGAAGTTACTTTTCAAAATGTAAATTCCCTAGAAAACTTTCTGGGGCTTTCAGAACTGCATGTTTTTATTTTAGGGGCTGGGAAACATTTTCTATAAGGAGACAGATAAAATGTATATCAGAGTTTGTTAGGCCCAGAGGAGAAAATTATGCATATACTTATATAACAAGAAAAAAGTCTTCCATAACTTTTTGACAACTTAAAATATATACTTGAACACATTTTATAGTATTTCTTTTAATGAAAATAATGGCATTTTTCTATTAATAAAAATAATGTAGTAACATTTTGTTTAATTGAAAACACCCCTTTAAAATTATCCTGGTACTAAAACGACACGATGGCTTAAGTAAAATTAATGTTATAAGCCAAATAGTTCACTGGAAATCAGATAACATTATCAGACATAAATATCTTTTGAAGGAAAAAAAGACCACTGTGGCTTTAAATATATATTAAAAAAATCAATACAGGCCTTTATTTTTAAAATTTATAAAATTTGTTCTAAAAATACATACAATTGATATATATTTTTTTCTGCCCTCCCAGATACTGATGTATCTATGATAAAAGGTTTAATTCTTATGAAAGAAGAGTAGTAATTTTCAATGGCAAATGCAACAATCCATCCATCTATGGACCAAACTAAATTCCAACATTATTTTCTATATTTAAAAAGTATTGTCCCTACAGATACTGAAATTACATCATCATATATACATTATAATTTTCAGGGATTCAGATAACCTAGATAATATGAGGAAATAAAATCTATGGTAGCTGCTATAATACGGTTTCTCAACTTCTGCTCTTTGAGATTTGGGGCTGGAAAACCTTTTGTTGTGTAGTTCTTTCTAGTGCATTGTAGTAGCATGTTTAGCAGCATTCCTGGTCTTTGTCCACTAGGTGCCAGTAGCAACATCCCACTGTGACAAACAAACTGTCTCTAGACCTTGGCAAAAGTTCTCTGTGGACCAAATCTCTCAGGATGAGAACTATAATGTTATAATTAGGTAAAATCTACAAATTAGGACTGGAGGATATATAAAATACAATGGACTGACTGTTATCTTTTCCATAAATTGAAGCTGGGAGCCAGGAGAAGATAGTGACCTATTTGAAATTCACAGAGAACAGTTTTTATCCTAGAATGCTGTCAGTATATGCTGTATCTTGTCAATATATCCTTCAAAAATAAAGAGAAATGAAAACTTGTTCAGAAACTTGCTTTAAAACTGATGCAATTTATCACTAGCACAAGTGTACTTAAATAATAAAGGTAATAAAGATAATCTGTGGGGGGGGAAACATAGAATTTCAGTGCAGAATAAGGGTAAAAAAGTGGACAAGTGTTTGCGTAGTTTTTAATGAATACTGATCGAATTTTGACTACATAAAACGACAGTGGGATTCCTGTGAGGCCCCTGTGTGGCTCCATCATTAAATGTCTACCTTTAGCTCAAGTCATAATCTCAGGGTCCTAGGATTAAGCCCGCATTGGACTCCCTTTCCTCCGCTTCTCTGCCCCCACTCCTATGTGTATATGTCTGTGTGTGTGTGTGCACGCACGCGCGCGTGTGAATGCACAGGCTCAAAATCTTTAAAAAGTAGCATGTCTTCAATAGTTAAAATACATAAACTCTTCTATATCAGATACATTCAATGTAATTGTTTTATCTACATACTGCATTAAGGAGACCTTAAATAAAAGGAACACAAAGATAGTAAAAGTAAAAGGATAGTAAAGTTATCCCACCAAACACTAATCAAGAGCTACTGTAACTATGCTAATACCAGTCAAAGAGTTCTGTAAGGCAAGAAACCTTTCTAGACCTACAGAGGGGTCATTTTATAGTGACAAAAGATATATCCTACAAGATTTTTCGAAACTAAATCTGTGTGCACAAAAACAGTTCTAAAACATGAAAAACTTAAAAAACAAGTAAAAAATTATAGTCACAATGAAAGACTTTAATATACTTCTTAATAGCTGATATAAAAGTTTAAAAAATGCTGAGGATAAAGATCTGAGCCATGTAATTTAAAGAAATTTTCTTCTAGCATCCACATATGTCAACTTGCTAACTACAAAAACCGCTTTTTCCAGATGAAAAAGTACCATACACCTCTTCTTCCCCTCCCTTAAACAAAACTCAAGGTGAAAATACAGGTAATAATAATTCTATAAAATAGTTTATATCATAGGCCTAAACCAGAGCAAGTCTTTTTCTCCCCAAATCTATTGAAGTAGATTTGCTGGTCAGATCTCTAGACAAGTAACAGATCTTTAACTTGAGTACACTGTTGGGAGAGGGGAACTCAAGAGAAAATAAAATAGTTGTGAGAAGTAGAAAAGTTATATTCTTGGAAGTATAACTAAAATACTAAATATTACATGTAAACCCTATAAAATCTGCATGTATTAAAAATAATTTAGACATCAGTTATAAATACTATATTCAAATAAGGTAAACATGCAACTTGACTATTGATAAACCACAATATGAAAGATATAAAAGTATTTTGTCTCACTGCCCCCATTAAAAATTTATTCACTGGGGAATGCTTTTTCTATGCCACTGGTATTCTACCATTCCTATACACAATTTAACTCTTGAAACACAGCTTTTCATAGAAATTGACTAACTCCTATATTTTTAAAATTTTATTATTAACATATAATATATAATTTGTTTCAGGGGTACAGGTCAGTGATTCATTAGTCTTAAACAATACACAGTGCTCACCACAGCCCATACCCTACCCAATGTCCATCACCCAGCTACTCCATCCCCCCACACCCCTCCCCTCCAGCAATCCTCAGTTTGTTTCCTGAGATTAAGGGTCTCTTATCGTATGTTTTTATTCTAACAACTTTCCCATCTGGAATTGGTGTCTTTTAACTATAGATGGCTGCTGCCTACCTCCTAAGGAAGAAGATGTGGAGGGTTTCTGCTTCCTAAACTATTTCACTAAGGAAATGACTTTTCACCTGGCTAGGGTCCAAGTAAGGGAAATAAAAACTAAAAGAATAGTTATGAAAAATTCTGACTTGGTTGGGGATCTAGGATTGTAAGCAGGTTTACTGTTTTGGTGGGTTTACTGGATATCCCTGGTGGGCCTTCTCACAATGACATGCTCAGGTGCCTTTTCTATACATCCACCACATGCGACCTTTCTCCCTGTCAGTACCCGCGTTCTCTTGGCTTAAATTGGCTTTAGATTGATTCTCTCTTCCATGTGACCCACATCTATTCTATGGAGAATACTCTTGTCCTAGGATCTGCCAATGTTGGGATATAATTGTTTTCTAATTGTGGGATCTATTCTCTTTCTCTTTGTTGGGTGTCTTTGCTGTTGTACTAACCTGGGTTGTATACATGTACTAAATGTAATGCATGTATCCAGCCACTCTCACACGTTCTGTTTAGTATAACTGAATGATTGGATAGGTTAGTAGATAGGTGGGTGAATGGATGGATATTATTTTAAAAGCCTTTAGTATTGTATTTACCCCAAAGATACAGATGTAGTGAAAAGAAGGGCCATCTGTACCCCAATGTTTATAGCAGCAATGGCCACGGTTGCCAAACTGTGGAAAGAACCAAGATGCCCTTCAACGGATGAATGGATAAGGAAGATGTGGTCCATATACACTATGGAGTATTATGCCTCCATCAGAAAGGATGTATACCCAACTTTTGTAGCAACATGGACGGGACTGGAAGAGATTATGCTGAGTGAAATAAGTCAACAGAGAGAGTCAATTATCATATGGTTTCACGTATTTGTGGAGCATAACAAATAGCATGGAGGACATGGGGAGTTAGGGGAAGGGAGTTGGGGGAAATTGGAAGGGGAGGTGAACCATGAGAGACTATGGACTCTGAAAAACAATCTGAAGGGTTTGAAATGGTGGGGGGGTGGGAGGTTGGGGGAACCAGGTGGTGGGTATTAGAGAGGGCACGGATTGCATGGAGCACTGGGTGTGGTACAAAAACAATGAATACTGTTATGCTGAAAATAAATTAAAAAAATTATTTAAAAAAAAGCCTTTCGTATAATTGTAAAGAAAATTTGTCAGAGGCTATCCCAAACAAAGTAGAAAGGAGCCAATAACATAGGTGCAAAGGAGAAAATGTGAGGAAATTAGTGGAGAGAAACTGATAAGTAGACTTTGTGACTTTATTACTTATCACTATCTGCCTCAGTTTCCTCCTTTGTAAAATGAGCATTATAATAATATCCACTTTAGAGTTGACTGGATTAATCACTAAGACAGCAAGTTGTGTTCCGTCCATATTCTGTATATAATTTAACCTAGTTTTATAGTTCGTTTTCCTTTATACCTTTCAGGAATTTGTAGCTCATTTAACAATAGTTTTGCTCTTGGGTGCAGATATGTTGGAGTTCTTGTCTAGAGATATTTAGGTAGAATGATGTAAAATATTTCCAGGTACTGGATTTAATGGCTGCTCTGTTAAGTAGCAGTACTGTTTTTAAAATTTAAAACCTGCTAACTATGTAAAAACTACGGACAGTGCTAAACCAGAGATACACATACTGGGTTTTTTATATACAGATTTTTTTTGTGTGGGGGAGAAAACCCACAAAGCCATCATACTTTGTTACTTCACTAACGGTTACTTCACTGTCAGCTCCCTGAAGAGAGCTCTGGGTCACTCAATGACTCCCTGCAACTCAGCACAGAGTGGGCTTATCTTTGTCAGTCAGGCAGTCAAGAGTGCAGAGGAATTGGCAAGTACAGAGGCGTACTGTTTAACTAATTTTACCACTAATCTTTTTTCAATAATCACCTGAATTCCCTTCATTTATGCTGTTCTGAGTACTTAGGAACCCACTGGTTCTTCAGCTCAAACAGTATAAACAGACGAAAATGCCTGAAACTTCAGAAAAAAATAAAACTGCTGCCTCAGATTTTCTTTTATGTATCTTAAACTCCTTTTCCTTACAATATTTGAACTATGTATCACAGGTGGTAAGGTAGTGAAGAGTTAGATTATATAGAAAAATTTTTAAAAAGGTCCATATCTTTTAAAAAATCATTTATAAGTTGGGATGAGAACATAAATGTTTGGTGACTGAGGCAGAGCTGACCTTCACATAGATGTATACAGACTAGACAAACAATTCATGTTAAAGAACAGAATTTTGTGCAGATCATTTGATTTTTATACATTATCCAAAAACAATTCCCTTGAAACAAGTATAAAAAACCTAAAAAAGCAAGATTCAAATATTGCAATATCTAAAGATTTCCCTTTGCATAAATCATAAAATACCTATGAAAAAACTCTCACAAAGAAATCTTAGATTTTAATCAGAGGCAAAACAGAAAACAGATGTTGAGTTGCTGATTAGTCATAAAATAAAATGAAAACGTCTATTTAGCATGAAAATTCTGTAATACAGCAGTAGTTTCATTAAAAATCCTATAGCTTAAAGGTTTAGATATATAACATTTGATTGTTAATTTAGAAAACAAAACATTTACACCATGAGAATAAAAAAAATATTAGTTTGGGTTTTTGGCTCGCTGTTTTGTTTTTAACCTTTGAAAATTTTTGTTTTACTTGGTTATTCCTGTTTTGTATCCAACAATGTGGGTAGATTTCAACCTACTGCTATGAATTATCTTTAGTAAACCCAGCTGAATGTTGGTTGTCTAATACATCAGGCAAAAGATCAGTAATGCAAAGGATCCCCACAATTCCTTTTATTCACTGGTTTATCCGAGTGTTTTAGAGCAACTGTGATGTGCTGAAACTGTATTAAATGTTAGGGATACCACAGTAAATAGCATGGTCTGGGTACCCGCTCTCACAAAACCTGCTGTATTTCCTGTCTAGATATTCTGTCTATCCATCTATCAGGAAAGATTTTTGATGTACACACGTGTTTTTGATGCTATTGTTGTGACTTCAAAGAGAACATGCTTATTATAAACATTAATGATTTCTGGTTGCACTATATGTCTTTTAAATTCTTTGCTCCCCCCCAATAAGTATTATGATTATATTTGAACAATATCCTTTTAAGAGATGGTATAATCACACATATACATTATAATTGATTTCTGTAAAATTTGATTTATTCAGCATGTTAGAATATTTGCTCCTAGCTATTATAATTAACAGTCCTCTACCTCGGTGGCTGAACACAGTGTGTGGGTTTTTGGTAGTTGTTGTTTTTGTCCACATCACAGTCTGATGTATATTGGTTTTGGGGGCTTTTCCACATGGTGATTTGAGCATCCGAGCTCTTTCCAGCTTGTGACTGTCTATCCATCTGAGCTTTGTCACAGTTTTTCACAGAGTCCACTGCCTTGAGGTCACTCCAAATGACAGCCTGTGCAGGGGTTTTAAGGCATATGCAGACTTAGTCACCTAGCTCCTGCTGCACTGCAGGAAACTGGGAACTGAGATTTTCCTATGTGGTCTGTCAGTCTCTGTCACATCTGAGACTTCCTGTGGTCTTCTTTACAAATCAACCCATGCCGTTTAAAAAACAAAAACAAGAAAACATTTGTTGAGCACTGAGTGTTCTATGTAAGTGATGAATCACTAAATGATAAATCACTAAATAGTTCTGCTAAATTCCTGAAACCAGTATTATACTATGTTAATAAGCAGAATTTAAAAAAAAAAATTGAATAAAAGTATACATTAAAATTCTGTGGCAAGATTATATTTTGAAATGTTTTTAAGATTGTTTCATAGAATGTTTATTTGAAGAAAATTAGCATTATGGACATCTGAAAACCTTAAGATAAATCACGTTTCTTTTTTTTTTTTTTTAAAGATTTTATTTAGAGATCACATGTAGGCAGAGAGGCAGGCAGAGAGAGAGAGAGAGAGAGAGGGAAGCAGGCTCCCCGCTGAGCAGAGAGCCCGATGTGGGGCTCGATCCCAGGACCCTGAGATCATGACCTGAGCCGAAGGCAGCGGCTTAACCCACTGAGCCACCCAGGCGCCCCAAATCACATGTTTCTAAGAGTAAGCTCTGGTGTTTGTTTACTGAGGATAAAAAAAAAAACCTTTATTAAGGCAGTAATATCTGTGGGACCCAGACTCTTAAATGTATACTAGAAGAACAAATTCTGCTTTTAAAATTATCTTAACAATAAAGCAGTCCCTACCATATAACAATGCCTAAAACGTGCAAAGTTCCATCTCAAAGGTTTTATTCCTTAAAAATTAGAAAAGATATAATTTTTTGATAATCAAATAGTTTTATTATTCTAATAGAAATAGAAAGTAAAGGTTATCTTTACATCGGCATGTCATCCATTCCCCCAAATAAATTGAAGCAACTGGTGTTTTCTATGATGTTTAAACAATCAAAATCATCAATAAATCAGGGTAACATTGTAGTCAAGTAGCAGAGACTACAATACAAAGTATAAGATAACATTATTTCTAATAATCTGAGCTATTTCATAAAATATAGAAAACATTTTCATATTGTGATTGGTTCTTAGTGTGAACTATAGTACATTTTGGAAGGACCATTTTTTTCCTGTTTTTGAAGAATTAGAAAGTTAGGTTTTTAACTATAAGTGATGAAAGGTATTGTACCTGATGAATGTTTGTTGTTAATGGTGTTACTCTTACACAGTATGAAAATGTATCCTCGTATCATGCATTCAGATAAATATTTTATTCTGTAAACAAGAATGATGAAACTATTTAGGATAAATGCAACTGTAAGTGATGGAAAATGAACAAACTAAACCACTAGGGTCAGTTTATGTTTTAAATATAATTTTTTTTGTTAAACCCCTATCCATAGTGATTCTTTTGATGTTTTATGGATTATAAGCTTCAATAATTAGAATATATCTTCCATCAAGCTTTTTAAAACGTAAAACACAGAGAAAATAGGATACTAACACTAGAGCCATTTATTGATTCCTAGATATTCTTATTAAACCTCTAATTGCCCTGCTTCCAGAAAACTTAAAACGTAAATTTATTTTATTTGATAACAAGATGTTCCAGGTCCTTCTTGTGTTTTCCTGCCCCTATCCTGGATTTAACAATTTCTCCAAGAATTCCAAATATATTTTACTGTTAAAAATTTTAACTTAGCCCATAATCTAGGTATTGGTGAACATGCCCATTGTTACTTCATCATTGTTCATAGGTCCTTTAAGTGTATGGATAAAGCCTTTAGTGGAACTTTGTAACATAAATTCCAACTGGTATTTCTAAAATAAGAAATAGAAATTTTGGTTCTTTTTTATGTTGAAATTTTCACTAAAAATGTTGAAAACAATGGATCGTAATAACATAAGAAATTATGTTTTTTTCTTCTACATATAATTTTTGAACACCAATATTAAGGTTACTGAAACTATTTTGTAATTTAGATTATATTAAAATATTCTAATGTGTGTATATTAATGCATATATGATATATTTTATTCTTATATATGATTTTATGATTATAGACACTAATTAGTGTAATTTAAAATCATTGAAAACTTTTGCTGCTAATTCAATAGAAAATTTCTTTGCATTAAAAAACTCTAGCGGTGCCTGGCTTGCTCAGTCAGTAGAACATATGACTCTTGATCTCAAGACTGTGAGTTTGAGCCCCATGTGAGGGACAGAGTTTACTTTAAAAAAAAAAATCTAATGCTTATTTTATTTTATAATTTAGTTAAACCATTTATAATTTCTATGATAAAACTTAAGAGTTGCTTTACTTAAGTTCTGTTTCTATCATGACTTCTGGGTTCTTTTTCTCCCCTCCTCTGTATACAGTAAAACTTTAGAGTAATACTCACTGATTTACACATTACTCTTCACTTAATACTTAAAATAACTATGGAAATATAAAGAAACACTATTCATAGCTCCATACAGTGTGCTGTAATGTAATATAAATACAACCTTTAAAAAACAGTTTGAACTAGAAAACCACACCCCCCAGCATGCATTTGTTTTGGGCAATCAAGATGTAATTCCTGCAGAATCATGTAGTATGAGGCCTCAAGATGATTCACAAAATCATGCATAATGTGGAAAGAAAAAATAGAATTAGCATAATCTTTTAACCAGAGTTTTAAAAGAAAGAAATGTAAAATTCCCATAACCATGAGGTGACTACATTATCACCACCTGATCATCTTTGAACTTACTTTTTTTGTGTGTTAGTTATCCTAAGGAAGGAGAATATGAGAGAGTTTTGGGAGCTAATGACTGTACTGCTGGGAATAGAAATCAGTGATCCTGAAATAGTCTTTTTTATTAATTGTGGAAATATCCAATGTCTTCTGGATATAATGATATGGTTCTTATTTCTCCTTTTAGCTATAAGTAAAGTATAGTCACATTGATTAGAGATAATTATTTGGCATTAGTTCCAAGTATGCTCGATTGATTTTATTTTGTTGAATTTTGATACATATCCAATTTCAGTTTCATTTTCATGTATAAATAATTATCTTGGCATCTTTATTTTGGGTGAGTGGGTAGGAACAAGTCTGTTTTGTAACTCAGGGGAGAAGTCCAGCACTTCTCATCAAGTTTATTATTAGACTATATGTAACGGCATTCTTACTTACATAAATATACTTATTTCCCAGTGATTGGAGGGGTAATCATTACAAATAAACCTTAGTCTTCATCTCCGTTACACTCAGTCTGAATTAAAGGCAACAGAAATATTTTCCTTCCTCAAGGAATCTGAATGTTCCCTGAAGTGACAGTTAATATACATGCAAAGAATGTGGAAGAGAGAATCAGGAATTAGATACAAATACAGTAAAACACACTAAAGTAAAGACAAGATAAATATCTTGGAATTACAAACCAAGCAATAATTAAGAAGAGAATGACATTAAGAGGCAAAGATTAAAAAAAAAAACTATATAGCAAAATTTAAATGAACTGTTTTTCAAATAAAGTATACTATGAGCAAGCATGAAGGGAAATTCATGGTCAAAATTGCTTTTTTTATCAGATTTTTAAATTTTTGATCATCTAGCTATTAGTGCATTGATTCATTTGATTTGACAAATTTCAATTAAAAAGTGACCCTATAGATGTGTTTTAAGATCTTAATTTTGCTAAGGCTTTCAGTTCTCTAATGCAGCCTATTGCTGATCAAGAGCATTAAATTATACCTTCATGTTGTAGCAAATTAAACCTGGGTTCAGAAAGAGCTAACTGATTCTGACTGTAATATCCAAGTTAATTAGAGCTTGTTTAGTAGTTGCAAAATGTTGGGCAGTTAACCAAACTAGAGAAGACAAGGGTACTTAAAGCTGTGAGAAATTAACTCGTCCTGACTGATCTTATTACCTATTAAGAACGTGTTATCCAAATTAACACCCAAAGTAATCAAATGCAAGATTATACACTAATGAAGTACATGCTCTAATTTAAGAAAAGGACAGATAATTTTATGTCCAGAAGTTATGCCTGACAACAGGTCAACAGATTTGCCGTGTTCAAGGAGTGTGTGTGTGTGTATGTGTGTGTGTGTCTCGTAGGGGTGAGGAGACAAACACTGAGTGACTGAGTCTGACTTATAGTAATGGAGGAAATCCAGGACCATTTTCACCATGGCAGTATATAGAACTCATCAACTAATTGTCCACCAAGTTATTTAATATACAGGTATCACTTATTTGCAACATATCAAATAATTTTATCATTTTAATATTATATGGAACATAGATGTAGCTCCATTTAAACTTTAGCATTGTTTCTGACATAGCAAATTATTTCACATAGCAGTATTCAAATACATGACAGAAAAATAAGCTGGTTTATCATAAAAATGTTTGGTCCCATATTCAGTTTTTAAAAGTTCAATATAATCAAAACAAAATTATTCCTTTTAATAAATCGAGGATAAAACCCCTCAAATCTAGACGCACTGTCATTGAAATACTTAAGGGTTCTGCGTGTTTGTTTTCCTTTCAATTAAGCCAATCATCAAAAGAATATATTAAATATTTTCAACTGGCTTAACATTTATGCTTGTGATTTACATATTTTAGTAATATTCTTTATGAAACAAAGTTTTTTGATAAAGATCCAAAATAAAATCACACATGAATGGAGAATAAAAGAGAAATATTTTTATAAAAGAAATCAATCCTGAAAGTCTTAAGACTTCTGTGACTAGTTGCATAACCTTGGGTAATTTCTGCATTTTATAGAGACCTGGTGTTCTTGCATGTAAAATGAAAACAACAGTAAGTCCTTGTCTTATAGAATTATTTCAAGGAATAAAAATAATTCATATAAAGCTCTTAGCATTGTATCTGACATATAGTAAATATGTAAAATACGTAATCAGTTTTGCTGTATTACAGAAGACTGAGGTACTTCTTGAGATAAAATGATTACATCTAGAAATCCTGGATGGCTAGGTCAGTTAAGCATCTGCCTTTAGCTCTGGTCATGATCCTAGGGAATGTTCTATATAGGTCTGTTAAGTGTATTTGTTTTAAAATATGTTTCAATTACAATATTTTCTTGTTGATACTGTCTGGATGATCTATCCATTGCTGACTGTGGGGTATGGAATTCTACTATTGTACTATTTCTCCCTTTAGACCTATTAGTATCTGTTTAGTGTATTTCAGTGTTTTGATGTTGGGTGCATATATATTTCAATTATTGTATTTTCTTGATCTATCAATCTTTTTATTATATAATGGCCTTCTTTGTCTTTTGTTAATGTTTTTGGCTTGAAGTCTACTTTGTCTAATATAGGTGGTAGGCAGAAACCCACCTTCTTGTTTTTTCACTTGCCTGGAGTGTCGTCTTCTACCCTTCACCTTAAGCCTGTGCATTGTCGTTAGAGCTAAAATGAGTCTTCTGTAGCAATATATAATTGGGTCTTGTTCTGGCTTATTTTTTTGCTTTAATCCATCCAGTCACTCCATGACTTTTAATTGGTGAACTCAAGCCATTTACAATTAGAGTGATAATTGACATACAAGGACTTACTACTACAATCTTATCATTTGCCTTCTGGTTATTTTGTATCTCCACTGATTCTTTCCCTCTGTTTCTGTATACCTTTGTAAACTGGTGGTTTTCCATGATGATATGGTCAGTCTCCCCTTTTATATGTTTCATGACTCTGCTCTAAATTTTTGCTTTGTAGTTACCATGAGGCTTACATAAAACACCTTAGAGATAAAACTGTCCATTTTATGCTGATAGTGACTTATCTTTCTTTGCCTATAAAATTTCCATCCTTTTTCCTCCTCTCCTTTTATATTTTTGATATCAAAATTTACCTCTTTTTGTGCTAATTCATTAAATTATAGTAGCTATATTTATTTTTAATGCTCTTTTCCTTTAACCTTTATACTGTAATTAGGTGGTTAATTAATATAATCGATATTATAACACATTCTAATATAATATAATACATAGAATATTCTAAATATATATATGATACATATTCTAATATATTCTAATATAAAATTATAACATATTTTAATATAAGTAACAGGTCTTTTTAAAAAAATGTCATTTTTCTACTAATTCAAAGAGATACATGTACCCTGATATTTATAGCAGCATAATCTACAATAGCCAAATTATGGAAACAGCCCAAGTTTCCATCGGCTGATGAATGGATAAAGAGGTTGGGTGTATATATACACTGGAATATTACTCAGCTATAAAAAAGAATGAAATATTTCCATTTGCAACAACATGGATGGAGCTAGAGAGTATAATCCTGAAAGAAATAAGTCAGAGAAATACAAATAACATATAATTCCAATCATATTTAAGAAACAAAAGAGCAAAGGGGAAAAGAAAAGAGAGAAAGAGAGAAGGAGGCAAACCAAGAAGGAGACTCTTTATAGTTAAGAGTCTCCTTATAGTTAAGAGTCTCCTTCTTGGAGAACTAACTGAGTGGTTACCAAAGGGGAGGAGAGTGAGGAGGATGGGTGAAATAGGTGATGGGGATTAAGGAGAGCAATTGTGATGAGCTCAGGTTGTGCTATGGAAATTTTGAATCACTATATTGTACACCTGAAATTACAATTTAATGTTAACCTGTTTAATATTGTACACCTGAAATTACAATTTAGTGTTAATATAAATTACAATTTAATGTTAACTCATTAAAATTTAGATAAAAACTTTAAAAAATTATATTTTTTACCTTTACCAAAATGTTGTGTACTTTTACATATTTATATGTCACTAATTAGCATCTTTTCAACTTGAAAATCTTTACTCTTTCTTGCAAAGCAGGGATAGCGAACTCCCTTAGCTTTGCTTGAAAAGCCCTTATTTCCCTTTTTTATCTTGAAGGATAACTTCACCAGATCAAATATTCTTGGTCAATTTTTACCTTTCAATGCTTTGGATATTGCATTCCATTCTCTCCTGACCTGTACAGTTTCTGCTAGGAAAAATCCCACTGTGGAGGGTGGGGAGGTGGTTCTTTGTAGCTTACTCTTTTTTTTTGTTTGTTTGTTTTTCCCCTGACTTCCTTTAAGATTTCCTTTACTGTTAGCTTTTGATATTTTCAATATGTATCTTGGATTAAAATAAAAGCGTATTCTATTAGCTTCATGGACTTATATGTCCAATTCCTTCTCCAAGTCTATCAGCTATTATTTCTTTAAACTCTGCCTTCTTCTCCCTCTGGTATACCAATTATTCTTATATTTCCCTTTCTGATAAAATCTGATAGCTCTTCATTTAAAAAAAAAAAAAAATCTTAGTTCTCTTTCCAAATGAATTAGTCCTAAATCCCCATCCTCCAAGTTACTTATTCTTTCTTCCATTTCTTCTGCGCTGGTACCAGTGCTCTCTGGTGCATCTCATCCATTGAAATCTTTGGCTCTAGAATTTGGTTCTTTTTTGTAATTTCAATATCTGGTTAAGAACTTCTGATAATTTCATTCCCTAATTCATCAATTGCCTTTCTGAGTTTTCTTGTAGCTCATTGATTTATTTATCAGATGACAATATCCCATGCCTTTGAGTTTGTTGAGGAATTACCATTTCCTCTTTCTGATACCCGATTTCCTTGATATTACAGTGTTTGATTATAGGTGCTTCTGCTTTCACATTTGACTAGCCAACCTCTTCGTAGTTGCTTTGGAAGTTCTTTCAGTTCAGTAAGCGGGACACCAGAAAGCTTTCTTTTTATGTTCCAGAAGGTGGTGCGATAGCTCCAGCTATTAGTTTCATTTACTGGAGCGGGCCTGGCCTTGGCAGCTGCACTTGGGAATGGGCACAAGAACCTGGCAACAGAGTGGGGCAGGTGTGGGTTTAGTGTTGGAGTTTTGGGTGTGCCCACAGATCATGTAGGGGGATCCTTGATTGGGGGAACTCCCAGAGAGGTCTGTGGGTACACTTCCTGCTGAGATACCAATGCAGACCATAGCAAACATGTTCTTTCAATGTCCTTTGATATTCTTGTCTGACTCCTTCCCTTTCTTCTCTCCAACCACTCACAAAGGTCATCCTCAGAAATGAGGATAGTAAGGAAGAAAAACAGGTTCCTCTAGCTGTAATCCATACCGTTAGTCTGTCACTCACCACTTTCACTTTGTACTTCCTCTGCCATGGCCACAAACCCAGTCCTTTGCAGTGTCTTTCTTGGGGAGGGGGGGTGTTAGAAAGTTCTTCCCACTCTTCTGCCTCCAAACTTGTCTCTATCCCACTCCAGCCTCCCCCATCAGTCAGTCTGGACCTCTACACATTTTCTCTCTCCCATGGGTGTCCAGCCAATTTTGCACTGTCCGGATTTCCCTTCTCCCCAATTGTGATAAGTAAGTGTGGGTATTCTCACCAGGTCCCTTCCAGCCACAGCCCTCTCCAAAGTCCTATCCACCCAGTTTTGGATGTACAGGTGGGTATAAATTTAAATGTCCTGGTGTAATGCATGGAGGTACTTTTGTTCAATTATGGATGTTCAATTAATTGTAAATCAAAGGGGAAAAAAAGAAGGAATGACTCACATTGCTATGATGCTGATGTTAGTCCTCTACATTTTCTATCTTGACATTCAGTGTATTGGTTGGGATCCAAAAGTGAACAACTAAGGCTTTTTGCTTGTGTGTATTTTGCTTTAGACCTCCTCTGAGGAACGTTGAGTTTAATATGCTCCTCACTTTTATGACACTTTTTTTTTTTTTCCTTAAATCACTGGAACACATGAGGCTGCTCAATTTATTACGATGTTACATTTTAAAAATGAAATGGTTACCTTATTTGAATTTTTCTCATTAGTGATTAGTTTGAATATATATCAACTTACTATCTCTTAGATGTAAAATTCCTATTCATAACCATAGCCCATTTTGAAAAACTATTTTGGATCACTTTTTTCACATTTCTTGAATTTTCAAAACTTATGTACTGAACATGGTAGATGATATGTTGTAGATGTTTTGAATTCCATTAACTAATTCTGGACAGAGTGATTTTTATAAAGCAGGTATTTATAGTATTCGCTGTTCTACTTTAGTTTGTGCAGTAATGATTTCATACTTTGATTAGGAGACATTTGTTTTTGTTTTACTTTAGTGTTGGCATAAATTAAATCCACTTGTAATGAATATAATAAATGAACACCTTATGAGCATATTTGGAAGCTAGCAAAATTTCTCATTTGAATAACTAAGAGAAGCTTAAAATTAAATATTTTCAGATCAACAAATCTATGACTAAATACTAAATGGAGCAAAAGTCTTTCCAATAAATGACACTGAACAACTGAACATCCACATGCAAAAAATATCTAGACACAGCTGTTATACCCTTTGCCAAAATTAAAATGCATCACAGGTCTATGAGTAAAATGCACGACTGTAAGACTCTTAGAAGATAACAGAGGAGAAAACCTAAATCATGTTGGGTAAGGTGATGACTTTTAGATACACACCAAAGTCATGATCTATGAAAAAAAGAATTGACAAGCAGGATTTCATTAAAATTAAAAACATAGGGGCACCTGGGTGGCTCAGTTGGCTAAATGCCTGCCTTCAGCTCAGGTCATGATCACAGGGTTCTGGGATCAAGCCCCACTTCGGGCTACCTTCTCAGCAGAGAGCCTGCTTCTCCCTCTCCCTCTGCTGCTCTCCCTGCTTGTGCTCTTTCTCTCTGTCAAATAAATAAAATCTTAAAAAAAAAACAAACTAAACATTTTCTTACCATCTGATCCAGCAACCACTCTCCTTAGTATTTTTTAACAGTTAGAAACCTATGTCTACACAAAAACTTGTACATGTGTATTATAGCAGCTTGATTCATATTTGCCAGGGACTATGTGACATATATCTTCCATTCAGTTCTGTTGTAAAAATAAAGTCTTTATTTTTAGTTTTTTCTAGTGTTAGAGATATAGTTGACATAAAACACTTGTATAAGTTTAAGGTATACAGCATAATTTAATGTACATATATTGTGAAATTATTACAAGTTTAGTTACCATTCATCATCTTATTAAAAAATACATAAAATAGAAAATACAAAAGTACTGAAAGTTTCTGTGTGATTAGAAATCAGGATTTACTCTTTACTTTCATCTCTGTGTGTGTGTACATATACACATATATGGCATACATACATATGCATACATATATACATATATATGGCAAATATATACATATATACACACATACGGCAGTGTTAAGTATGATCATCATCATGTTGTTCATTATATTCCTGGTATTCATTCATTTTGTACATTTGGGGCACTTACATTTAATCACCTCAGTCCCCACCCCTGGTAACCAAATATACAACATCTTTTCTAAGGACTTTTTTTTTTTTTTTTTTAGATCCTAAATATGAGTGAGATCATACAATATTTCCCTTTCACTCTCTGACGTATTTCACTTAGAATAATGTTCTGAAGGTCCATTCATGTTGTCACAAATGACAGGACTTCCTTCTTTTTTATGACCAAATGATATTCTAATGTGTTCATATGTATATATTACAACTTCTTTATCCACTCATCTGTCAATGAACACAGGTGGTTTCCATATCTTCACTATTGTAAATAATGCTGCTATGAACATACAGAAACTGATCTCTTTTACGTAGTATTTTCAATTTTTTTTTTTTTTGGATAAATCCCCAAGAGTGAAATTGCTGGATCATATGGTAGATCCATTTTTTATTGAGCTTCCATACTCTTTTCCATATTAGCTATTCCAATTTACATTCCCAGCAACAGTACACAAAAATTTATTTTCTCTGTCTTTGTCAGCACTTGTTGTCTCTTCTCTTTTTGATAACAGACATTCTAATAGGTGTGACACAATCTCTCTGAGCCACCCAGGTGCCCTCTCTCATTGTGGTTATGATTTGCATTTCCATAATGATTAGTGATGTTGAACACCTTTTCAGGTTCCTGTTGGCCATTTGTTATATCTTCTTTGGAAAATTATTTAATTAGATCTTTTGCCCATCTTTTAATTGAATTATTATTATTTTTGCTATTGAGCTATAGTTCTTTATATATTTTGGATTTTAACCCCTTACCAGAATGTAGTTTTCTTCCATCTTGTATGTAGACTTTCATTTTGTTGATTATTTCTTCTGCTGTTCTGAGCTAATTAGTTTGATATAGTTATACTTGTTTATTTTTTATTTTGTTTCTTGTGCTTTAGGGGTCATACCTAAGAAACCACTGCCAAGATTCATGTCAAGGAGCTTTTTCCTATTTTTCTCCCCTAAGGAGTTTTATGGTTTCTAGGAGTTTTGTGATTTATGGTTTTCTATGCTTAGGTCCTTAATCCATTTCAAGTTAATTTTGTGAGTAGTGTAAGACAAGGGTCTAATTTTACTCTTTTACATGTGAATATCCAGTTTCTAGTTTCCTAGAAATATTTCTACTAGTTTTTCTAATACTATTTATTTAAGCACTCTTGACTCCCTTGTCAAATTTGAGTTGATTTGATCATATACATATATATGTTAATTCTGGGGCTCTCAGTTCTGTTCCATTGGTCTTTGTGTCTGTTTTATGCCAGTATCACACTGTTGCGATTACTACTGCTTTCTAAAGTAGCTTCAAATCAAGAATGTGCTGTCTCTTGCTTTGGTCTTTCCTAGGATTCCTTTGTCTGTTCAGGGTCTTTTGTGATTCCATATAAATTTTACTAGTAGTTTCTCTACTTCTGTTAAAAAAAAAAAAAGCCATTGAAATCTTGATAGGTATTTAATCTATTGATGGCTTTGGGTAGTATGGACATTTTAACCATACTAATTCTTCCAATCCCAATAAATATTGGCTATCTTTCCATTTAATTTGTGTCTTTGACTCTTCATCAGTGTCTTACAGTTTTTAGTGTAGAGATTTTCACCTTCTGGTTAAATCTATTCCTAAGTATTTTACTGTTTTTGATGCTATTGTAAATGGGATTGTTTTCTTTGACTTTCAAATTAATCTGTTGTTAGTAACAATAGTAGCATCAGTATGAAATGCTACTGATTTTTTTTTTTTTTTTCAGCACAAATCTGTTAAATAGAGGTGGGCAGCAGATGTTCCACTATGATTACTTAGTCCAGGGGCCTCTCAATATTGGGTTGAGAAGAAGCCACCATCATTCTTTTGGGAGTAGCCTCCATTGGCAGCTGCAGTGTGAGGGGACACTATGGATCCCTGAATGCTGTGGATAGACTCCTTCTTAGGGTTGATCCAGTATCTGATGGTAGACCGGGAAGTGATGGAAGGTGGTGGAGGAGGGGGTAAAAGTTCTCCAGGGAATTGGGTCTTGATGATTCCATGGGTATCCTGGGTAATCTCCTAGTGTTAGAGTATCTCACTTTTGTTTTTGAATATCCCTGTGTGGTGGTTGTACAAGGCTGCTAAGCGGAAATCCAGGTCATCCTTTGGTATCTCAGGATCAAAAAAATAAACATCCTGCCTCATAGTGATTGTGGGAGTTGAGCTGAGCCGACTACAGGGTTCCTGTTGCTGAGCAAGGTGAGCTGGGTTCTCACATAGCAGTTTCTTGGAAGCCCGGAGTTTTCCCAGGTAGGTCTCAACGTTACCCAACGTAGGGTGCTAGAAAGGGTCTCAGGTGAAAGGCATGGTCAAATGCAGAGTGAGATGTTGGTGTGAGGGATGGAAAGCCTGTGCAGCCACACACAACCGAAATGCCACTGATTTTTGTATGTTAATTTTGTATCCGGCAACATAACAAATTTATTAATTAGATCTAACAGTTTTTTGATGGAGCCTTCAGGATTTTCTAGATATAAATTACATGATCTGCAAATAGAATACAATATGAAATAGAGACGATCTGGGTTTATTATATAGTGACAATAACAAAGGGGAATGTTACATGAGGTAAAGTCTAGGAACTACTTGGTACACGCTTCCAGGTGTCCCCATCGATTTGCATGGAGATGTTCTTGCTACTCCCAACAGTGATATGAGAACGCATGTGAGCATTCTCAATCAGTAAAGCTTGGTTGTGCTTTGGTATCCAGGGTTTTGATTGTGAGTCAGTCATGTAAGCTTGCAGTGCCCATGTGACTGACCTCAGCTACTCAGATTCTAGTCTAACTTCACAGAAAGAAAACATTTATTCATCATAAGCCACATTTTAGGATAAACTTGCCAAATGATTGCAATATGGTCTCAGGCATAACAAAAAACTCTTATTAGGTAAAATGGTCCAAGGGCTCAAAGTTTATGCTTTAGAAAATGACCAAGTCATCTTTGGAATGAGCAGGGTTTGAGTAAATAAACCTGAGTTAATCCTTTTCTACCAAAAACTCTGGCAAGTTCTATTTCCATATGCCACTATTTCTCATTTTTTAAAAATGGGAACATTAATTATATTATATACATAAAATTATGTTGCAGTCATGAGTTGGTCCCAGTAATACAGTTTGCACATTACCCTGACACAGCAAAAATACCAATAGCTATTAGATGGTAGAATTAATATTATTATAGCTATTTTTATTGCCACTGACTTTTCTGAAATGTGCAGTGGAATCACATAAACTCTTAATGGATCCTCCTTTGTTCAAAATTTCTGGGAAATACAGTAATAATTAACTGAGTATTTATGAGAAAATTGTGTTTGTATTTCTGAACAATTCTGGTATACACATTGTTGTGAATGTCCTTAACTCATGAGTGAAATTAAATGCAAAATATTTAGATATACACTTAGTGCATACAGTTAGGCATTAAGTTATGTATGGTATTTAACAAAAGTGATCCTAAAATATGTTTGTTTCTAAGAATAAGTCAATTTGTATAGTAAATTTCAAATTGTAATAATGGGGCATCTTTAACATGAAGTGTCATGTTTTAAAAAAATATATTAAATCACATACAGAAAGCCTGATTTTATGAAGAAAAAAAAAACAGACTACTTGCAGCATTTTTTGTGGTAGTTAGCTTATCAATACACTCAAGTCTAGAAACATTTGTCAACACAGACACATGTAAATTAATTTGAGGTCATCTCATTTGAAACTCAAATATTTCCCAGAATATATCAAGATTCATTTTTTTTAAGATTTTATTTATTTTCCAGAGAGCAAGAGAGCACACGTGCTCAAGCAGGAGGAAGGAAAGGGAGAAGCAGGCTCCCTGATGAGCAGAGAGCTCTATGTGGGACTCAATCCCAGAACCTTGAGATCATGACCTGGACACAAGGCAGATACTTAACTGACTGAGCCAACCAGACTTGGGATCAAGATTCACTTTCTCAGATTCACTTTATTGCAATCAAATCAACTGATGAGAGCTCACAAGGTGCCCTCTTTTCCTTTTCTCTAATATGAAAAATAATCTGTGATAGGAATTGTGTTCTCAGAGCCTACCTGGTTTTTAAGGCAATTGAGCTGTGATTTCTCCATTGGTGAGCTGGCATTTCATTAATTCAAACACATTGTCTGAATCTGATTTTAGGATGTTGGCAAGTTATAGCAAATATATTTTAATTCATTTGCTACTTTAAGCTGAATCTTACATGCTATCAGAATTTCTGTGTTGAGAACAATTTTAAAACTGCTCACAATCAAATTATTCAAAAACTTAATTATAAACATTTAAGAATATGTTTAATTCAGATACAGATTCTGGCACCATATGATGCCCAAAAAATCTTAGTCTTCATTAAAAAAAAGTTTTTCTGATATTCTTTAAGTCAAGCTTGTAATATTACCTATATTTCAGCCAATCAAAAAGTATCAAACCAAAATGCCATATGCTTGGCTATCTTTCTGAGATACAGGTAACACATAATTGCATTAAAAAATGAAGGAATTGTGCAACTGATACAAATTAATTCACATTCACACCGAGCAGCAGTACATTCTCCAATGTTCCTTTCACATTGAGTTCTATTTCAGCATCATTATAACTGACAGATAGTGTTAAACAAGGCAGTACTCGCTTTCAGGAACACATTATACATTACTAATCCATTATTTACAACCTCAGAGAAGGCAAAATGACTCTTCTAAAGGCACACAGAGTTTATCAAAGCTTTAACAGCTGAGGTTGTTAAAAGAAGTCAAGCAGAACGTAAGTTTAATGCTATTATAAACTTCAATTATAACTTGCCTTTCTAAATTAGAAGAATCTTGACTTCTTTGAGATCATGCTTTTAAAATTAACCTAAGTGTTACTCTTTAAAATTTAATTAATCAATTAATGGAACAATGGCCAGTAGTAAAGAAAATTAAGAATCTGTATATCTAGCTCTGAAGTATTCCCACTCTTAAGACTTTTTTGACTTTTTAACCAAAACAATAGGCTAAGAAGATAAAATTTCATATATCATATATAATATATATAGGCTATTATTCTAATATTCATCCTCATTACATTTTTTCCCAAGTAATTAAAGAAGGCTAACAATTTCCTTTTTCTTTTTCTTTGCTGAAATAGTGTCTGCTCTCAAAAGGTAGGGGGGCATTCCAATAACTTAGGCCTTGATGAGAAACAAACAAAAAGTGAGTATAGTTGATACACAATGTTACATTAGTTTTGGGTGTGCAACTTAGTGATTTGACAAGTTCTTACATTAAGTTATGTTCACCACAAGTGTAGCTACCATCTGTCCTGTTACATCACTATTACAATATCCTTGATTGTATTCCTTATGCTATGCCTTTCCGATGATTTATCCATTCCATAACTGGAAGTGTATTATCTCCCACTCCCCTTCACACATTTGATCAACCCCCACTCCCCTCCTGTCTGGAACCATCAGTTCTCTGTATTTTTAGATCTGATTCTGTTTCTGTGTTTTGTTTGTTTCTTTTTCTTTTTTTTTTTTAGATTATTTTTTTTTAAGATTCCACTTATGAATAGACTTAAATGGCATCTGTTGTTCTGATTTATTTTACCTAGCATAATACCTTCTAGGTCTATCTATGTTGTCTTAAATGGCACAATCTCATCCTTTTTTTTTTTTTTACTGTGTAATATTCCATCGTGTGTATGTGTGCATATATGTATGTATGTATGTGTGTTTGAATCTATATGTATATATATAATATTTGTCGTATTCAACTTACGTTGCTTCTGTATCTTGGTTATTATAAATAATGCTACAATAGACATAGGAATATATATATCTTTTCAAGTTATTGTTTTGTTTTCTTCGGTTAAATACTCAATAGTGGAATTACTGTAGCATATGGTATTTTTGTTTTTAATATTTTGCGTAACCTCTATGCTGTTTTCCACAGTGGTACCAAAGTACATTCCCACCAACAGTGCACAGAATTCCTTTTCTTCCACATCTGCGCCAAAACTTGTTATCCCTTGTCATTTTGATTTCAGACATTCTAACTGGTGTAAGGTCATATCTCATTGTGGTTTTGATTTGCATTTCTCTGATGATGAGAGATGTTGAGGATTTTCTCTTGTATGTTGGCCATCTGTATGTCTTCTTTGGAGAAATGTTCATTCAGGTCCTCTGCCCAATTTTTTTTTAAAGATTTTATTTATTTATTTGACAGACAGAAATCACAAGTAGGCAGAGAGAGAGGGGCGAAAGCAGGCTCCCTGCTGAGCAGAGAGCCCGATGTGGGGCTAGATCCCAGGACCCTGAGATCATGACCTGAGCCAAAGGCAGAGGCTTTAACCCATTGAGCCACCCAGGCACCCACTGCCCAATTTTTAATTGGATTGTTTGGGTTTTGTGTGTGTGTGTGTGTGTGTGTGTGTGTTGAGTTATAGAAGTTATTTATACATTTTGGATATGGACCCCTTATTGGGTATATCATTTGGAAATAGTCTTCTCCCATTCCATAGGTTGCCATTTTGTTTTGCTGTGCAAAAGCTTTTTATTTTGATGTAATCCCAATAGTTTATTTTTGCCTTTGTTCCCTTGTTTCAGGAGACATACCTAGAAAAATGTTACTACAGATAAGATCAGAGAAGTTACTGCCTGTGCTGACTCCTAGGATTTTTATGGTTTTAGGTCTCACACTTAGGTCTTTTCATCTACTTTGAGTTTATTTTTGTGTATGGTATTAAGTGGTCCAGTTTCATTCTTTTACATGTAGCTGGTCCTATTTTTCCAGCACCGTTTATCGAATGGCTGTCTTCCCTATTGTATATTCTTGCTGCAGTTGTCATAGATTAATTAATCATATTCCCTTGAGTTTAAAATTTGTATTCTCTATTCTGTTTCTTGAAGATGACACAAAAAATAGAAAGATATATCTTATTTATAGATTGGAAGAATCAATATTGTTAAAATGTCTTTATTGCCCAAAGAAGTGCTTATATTCAATGCAATCCCTATCAAAATACCAACAGCATTTTTCACAAAACTGGAACAAAATAATACTGAAATTTATGTGGAACCATGGAAGATCAGAATAGTCAAAGCAATCTTGAGGAATGAAAACAAAGCTAGAGGTACCATAATACAAGATTTTAGGATACACTACAAATCTGTAGTAATCAAAGCTGTATGATACTGGCACAAAAACAGACACGTAGATCAGTGGAACAGAATAAATATACCAGAAATAAACAGAAAAAAAAATTAAAGAACAAAACAGGCCAGAATAACCTAAATAGTGTCCAGGAATAGGACATATTAAAGTATACACCATCAGATAAGTGACTTTATCAATGTTACTCATAAGTCTATGGTTAAGATATCATATATAAGTAAGATCAAATAGTATTTGTCTTTCATTTTATGGCTTATTTCACTCAGTATAATGTCCTTAAGGTCCATCTATGTTGTCATGAGTGGTAGGACTTCTTTTAATATGGCAGAATGATAGATGTTCCTTAGGAAGATCTGCATCAAATCCTATGAATAAATCAAGATTCTCAAATAATAGCTTTCTTAAATCACCTGCATTTTATTACTTATAGGTATACTAAACACTACATTTAGTGGGTTTTTGAAAAGTTTGATTATGTTTCAGCTTTCAGCTTTCATCACTATACAAACTTACTCAAGATAGATCTTGGCTTAAGTTCCAAAACCACCAAGCTTTCTACCCTTTTGCAGATGTTAATGTAATTAAGATTTATAACTACTGTGACACAGTATAAGAATCTGATATTTCAAGAGCTCATACTGATACTGTTATTTCCAAATGGAGGAGTTAAAAAGATGAGGTGAGCCAGGAAGAAAAAACAAGGTTTGAGAAGTAATAAGGGTAGATGATTAAATCACAATCTTGAAATATGTGAATACCTTCTCCCTCTCTTTTTAATTAACCCATTTCTTCATTTGAAAATAAAAACAGAAGGCAACCTTAAGGCTGTTCAGGTATGAGTTCTAAGAGTTCAGTAAAAAAAAAAAAAAAAAAGAACCTGCCCCCCCAAAAAACCCACAAGTATTCTAAACCACTTTCAATTTGAAGAGTCCAAAAAAAAAAAAAAAAAATCAAAAGTTTCGAAGAGTTATATTCCATATTCCATTCCATTTTAAAACTTAAAATCAGTAAAAGGAACATTTAATTTTAAACAGGTTCTTAAGATAATAAGAGAAGCCTTGATAATATTTATTACTAGATAAGGTAGTTTTAGTGTATATTGTGAAGTTATCTAAAGTCAATTGCAATTCATTAGAAATTCTTTTCATATGTATGGTAATGCTATATAATGCTATGACTGGTTAAATGTGTTGCTATGAATTTGTATAAAAGAAGTAAGATTCATTACATTCACAGTACTATTGATTCTTTATATCTTGGAGAGTCCATCCAAATTTTGGAAATATAGTAGAATATAAAAGTAAAGAGAACTAGTATACTGGTGGCATTATTGTATTAATCAAATATTAATACTAAAGATGTCTTTTCAACTATAACAGATTATTCAAATTTTTCTATTTAATCTTCAAAAAGTCAATACACTGAAGGATCACTGTGGTTATATTTGTTACTGTATGTTGGTGAATTGGCCACATCCTCACAGGAAGGGTATTAAGCAGGGACACAGATTATCTGACTTACTTAGTGGTGGATAGTTTTCAATTTTCTCACATTTGAAAAAGGAGCCATGTATGCAGGCTCAGCATTTTTTTTCTTGAGTCTATATACCTTTATTTTTTTTCTGAGTCTGTATACTTTTATTTTACTGTTTTATTTCATTATGTTATATTAGTCACCATACAGTACAACATTAGTTTTTATAAGACATGTAATGACATTACTTCATCCCATGTGTGGTTCTTCATTGACATTTCATAAAGATAACAGGATGTGTGCCCAAGATCCCTCCAAAGATGGGCAAAATCAAAGCTATATTACATGGTGTGTATTTTTTTTTAATAAGTCAGAGAAGGACAAATACCATATGATTTCACTCATATGTGGAATTTAAGAAACAAAACAGATGAACATAGCGAAGGGGAAAAAAAGAGAAGAAAACCATAAGAGACTCTTTTTTTTTAATTTTTAAATTTATTTTCAGCATAACAATATTCATTCTTTTTGCACCACACCCAGTGCTCCATGAAATCCATGCCCTCTCCAATACCTACCACCTGGTTCCCCCAACCTCTCAACCCCCGCCCCTTCAAATCCCTCAGATTGTTTTTCAGAGTCCATAGTCTCTCATGGTTCACCTCCCCTTCCAATTTCCCTCAACTCCCTTCTCCTCTCTAACTCCCCTTGTCCTCCATGCTATTTGTTATGCTCTTAACTAGAGAACAAACTGGGAGTTGATGGAGGGGAGGTGAATAGGAGATGGGTTAAATGGGTGGTGAGTATTAAGGAGGAATTACTAAATTCTACACCTGAAACCAATATTACACTATATGTTAACATAAATAAAAGTTTGAAAAGGTATAGATTTTAATTACATAACTTTAAATTTTGTTTTACTTAATATAGTAGGACTACAGTGTGTGTATTTTTAAATTTTTACAAGGGTGCAAGATGGCTTTTCAAAAAATATTATCAAAAATATATGCATAATTAGCAAGGTGAGCATTTCAGACTTTTAGTATGTCATAGCTGAAGCATCAAAATAAGTTTCATAAGGATATTATGATAATTTTCAAATTCTCCCTTGATTTAAGAAACTATCAGCAAAACTGCAAAAAAGAATGTCAATTACAAGTCAAAGATGATTATTTGGTGTCATTAGTATGCTTAAATTGAAGCACTGTGAATTCTGAGGATTTTCATTTTCATTTTCAGAACATTTTTGTTTTGGAGGAGGAATCTTCTATCATCAGCAGACTGTTTTTCTAAGTAGAAGAGTAATTGAAAAGCAAGACTTAGTCCCCAGTGATGAATACAAAACCACAAAATGTGCATTGGTTGAAACCAATTAATCACTGAGGATGTATTTAGGAGACATTTCAGTAGAACACATCTTAGACTTAAACTTCTGCTTTTGTCAACTTTTGTCTTTTGGAAATTCAAAGCACTACTTTGATATGAGGTAGGGCAAACTGGAAATGTTAATTGTTTTTCTTTACAGCAAAGGAAATTAATTATTTTTTTCTTTGTAGCAAAGGAAATAGTTTAAAATATTACTTTTAGGGAAAGTGTTAATGAAATATACCCTTTAATATAAATTTGACAATTTCCTCTTAGGCTAGAGAGTATATATTTAATTAAAATTCTGAGAATTATTTTTTTCTTCATATATACATACAACATGCATACATACTTGCATGTGTGTGTGTGTGTATACAAACTTAAATAACCTTAGCTTTTATAACCTTAACTTTTTTACTTTCACTGAGGAATAATTAGCCTATAATAAGCAGTACATATTTAGAGTAGGAAGTTTAAGTATTGACATATGAATATATCTGTGAAGTCACCGCCAAAACAAAAATAATGACTATATCTATCATTTCCAGGCAACCACTGATTGCTTTTTGTTATTATAAATTTATTTGCATTTTATAGACACATATAAATGGAATCATATAGCGTGTATTTCATTTTGTCTGACTTCTTTCACTCATCATTAGTATTTTCAAATCCACCCATGTTGTATGTCAATAATTTATCTCTTTTATTGCTAAGTAGTATTCCATTGTATGGACATGCCATAATTGCTTTTCTCTTCACCTGGTGATGGGCATTTGTTTTGTTGCCAGGTTTTGATCATTACAAATTAAGTTGTCAAGAACATTTAAAAAGTTCTAAAAATATATAGACATAAATGGGTTAGTATATGTCTAAGTGCATGAGTGTATATACTATATATGCACACACTCATATATATAGATAGGTATAGATGCATAAGTATAGATGCATAGGTATCAATGCATAGGTATAGAATAAGTACAGTCAAGTAAAATCAGTCATTTGACACAATTAACATTCTCACCTGACCAAAACAATTGAAGGTGGTCAGACTTAAATCAGTTTAGCACTTGCTATGAATAATTTAGAATCATAAAACAGTTTCAAGATATCTCTATGTCGTGTGACTTACAGAGAAAATTATTCCTAGTTTCCTCACTGATGGCCAAACTGCAATCCAACTATCTCACTGAATAAATATCATATTTCATGTTGTTTAACATCTGTTGTCTTTTTCTCCCCCCAAAGGGGGAGAGAGGGCTTGGGGAAGGGGCAGAAGGAAGGTGAAGAGAGAAAATCCCAAGGAGGCTCCACACTCAGAGTGGAGCCTGGAGCAGGGTTTAGTCTAACAACCCCGAGATCATGACCCATGCTGAAATCAAGAGATGCTTAACCAACTGAGCCACCCAGGCTCCTCCTGTTCTTTTTTCAATACCAGTTTCTTCCCATAGATAATTTAGACAAAAGAATTCTTTGATGGGTTAAAGACATTGAAGGAAACAGGCTGAAGATAAAGATAAAGATTTAGAACACTGGGTGTAAAAAAGTAAAACAACTTTGTTTCAAAATTTTTAAAAAAATTAAAGACTTTACACATACATGCAATTAGACAGTACTGAATGTACCTCATACTTTAATGTACTCACAAAATTATTCCAACCACCTATATAACCATAAATGAAAGATTGTTACTGCTACTTCTTAAAGATATACAAAGTTTCTTATGTCTAAATATATACTCAATTTCATCAGTGCCCTAATGTCCCAAGACAGTCTGTAGATAATGGAAACTGAACTGTGTCTAAGAAGATAAAAAACAAAACAAACTTCAGTACATTCTCAAGACTGATACCATTACAGAAAAGAGTTTCATATTATCTCCTTCTCAACCATTCTATCTCTCAGCTGTTGAAAAATTTTATATACAAGGTGATAGTCAAATTATTCAAAAATAACCCTTTTGGAAAAGTTATTTAAGTTAAAAAAGAGACTTAAAAAGGCAACAATATAGAAAATATTTACTGAGCACTAATGATAGATATGCTATTAATACAAACTATTGGAAATTTATTTTAATCCTTCCATTTCTACAGTGTTCTGCTTTCCAAAGGCTTCTCAGAAGTACCATATTATTGGAATTACCACTCTATAGCCAGATAATATGAAAAGGATTATCTCTAATAAATGAAAACTTAAGAAATGTAACATTTAGAATTATAAGAGAAAAAATTACAATTATGAAAAATAAGATTTGTTGATTTTAATTATTATTCCTCTCTCCTTGATGAGAGACCAGGATAGTTCATTTCCTGTCTCCAGAGAGTATTCTTTTTGAAAGATATAAGATTCATGGGTTCTAAAAATATATGTGTTACCTGCAAAGTGTTGATGTTTTGAATAGAACTGTGCAATGACCAGAAAGATTGGGTCCATTAGGATTAAAAAAAAAAAAGGATTATATCATTAATATCATTGACAGTACATAGATTTGAACTACAGTCATTCTACTCAATGTCACTGACATGTTGGAATGCCAGGCAAAACGAACACAGAAAAATGACCCTGGAGCTTAAAAGGGTCTCACACTGTGATATTTGATCACTATTTTCTGCAATCATGGGCATAAAACAGTAGAGGTCCACTGCGTCTTAATTCATGTTATAAAGATTCTCCTCAATAAAGTAGGTATTGCTGCTTGGATGCACACTTGAGCTGCACTTTGCAAAACACCAACTTGCGGACCTAATATGAAACCATATCTAGTTGCTGCAGCTTGTTTCTGATATATAAATACTTTCTGATAACCACAGTAACCAAAAAAATTAGCAGCACCACAGCCTACATACTGATTCCAACAGAGTCCCTTAATGCAGAACATTCAAGGATTGTGTTCCAGAGACACTTGAGTTTGTTTTGCCAAAGGCCATTTGAAGTCTCTGTCCCCTTGCCATTCCCATTTGTTGAACAAGAGTGCAATGTTGAACTGATAGGTTGTTTCTTGTTTCCTGCAGTATCTTGAGCCAGGGTTTCTGCTGGCTCTGTTGGAGAAGGTGATGTAGCTACTGGTTTGTGATTTTCTGTGGGTGCTGGCATTAGAGGAGCACAGGTGAATGGATACCTTAGGTGACACCTGAGCACCGATGTTCCCCTCTGGTCTAATTTCCAATAATAGTATGTGTTTCATATGATAAACCACCCTTTGTGCTCAATATGGGAACAATACATGCCACTGTCTGCCTTGACTTTATTCTCTATGTGTCTCAGACACATTCCCTTTGCCTTACAATGTCTATGCTTCTGAAGAAATGACATGGGATCATGGGATCAGCAGGTTAGGAGGGATTTTTCTCAGTTTTTCATTTACAATCCGTCTTTATGGTCTGTGTAAATATAAGTTTATAAAAAATCACTATATATGATTCTTTGTTTTGCGATTAAAATGATAGTCAGTGGTGACTGTCAAGTGCACGCAAGTCCTGGTTCCATCATGTATCAGTTATGTGGTGTTATGTTATTTCCCTTCTGAAACTCCATACATTAACAGTAGATAATAACAGCATTTTCTTGATAGAGTTGTGAGAATAAAGTGTTACTGTATATAGAATAGTGTGGAAAAAATGGAGCATAAAGTGTGAATTATAATTGTAAATTATAATCATAAATTATAACTTATGTTTATAATATTACAATTAAAATTAAAAAATATTACCATTATTAGTAATTGTATCACTGTCTGCTAGACTTGCAAGTTTATCCTACATCATTTATGTAGCATGCCTTGCTGTTTCTGACATGACAAAATGTGTTTATTATTTCTATCATTGTCTTATTGTTATAGATTCTTGCAGAGCTGCTAGTTCCACTTAATTTTCATCAAGTTTCATTTATTTACATCTAGGAGCATTTTGAAAATCATTAAACTCTTATACAAAGTATTAAATGGATCATTAAATAATATTGTTATTGCTGCAATTTCATAGGCAAAATAACTTAGTGATTTGTTCTATAAAATTTTACCAAACTTTAATGAAGAATTCCTTAGACAAACACAAATATTTTATTGGGAAATCATGACTTAGACATTTAGATTCAAGGCTATTTTATTTCATATTTTCTGATTCAGAGACAAACAGAAACACCTACATGTCAAATTGCCATCACTACTTTTGAATATATGATTTAAAAGTGGCATGTGAAGTACTCTATTTGAAAAAGCTAAATTTATAGAGTATTATAATTTCTCAGTGTCTGTATTCTGTTCTATAAAGGAATTTGTTGTTTTCGTAGATCTCTTATTTATAGATAATTTCTTTTGACATATGTTAATCATAAATTTTTTAATGTTTTCATTTTCCTGTGTAAAAATGCTTTCAGCTACTGAAAATACAGGAAAATAAATGACACATTTCCAAAGCTCTAAGAAAGAAAGTTTATAATTTTTCATTTTCATACATTTGGAAGTCATATTTAATTCTTACATAAAATCAAACTTCCTAAATTTTACTAAAATATTATTTTAATATTAATTTAAAAATAGCAAGAAAAGACTGAGGCAAACTGCTATTGGAGAAGCTGTCTCCCCATCAACAGAACTAACAATTCCATCTTATGTTCTCAAATAAAATTTTCAGTATAGAAGTGATTGCATTTGAAATTATTGGTATATTTGAATGCAACTACCAAACCATGAAAAATGAGGCTTCCATTTGCTATAAAAATAAATTAGGTGGCAATGCTTTGCTAACAAAACCATTTGAGCACCACAGTTCATAAGTATGCATGGTACTATTAACAGATGTCTTTGCTTATGCTGTGGGCTGCCTTATGATGTGGTATTAAGCATTGCTTTATATCTAGAGTGAGCATAAGCAGCTTGTTCTAGAATACAATAAAAATTAAGTCAGATTAGAGATCATATGTAAAAGTATGCTATAATCTTAACTAATTTCTTCTTAAAATCATGTTTTCTCTTGCACTTGTAGAGCTATTGATAGTTTTGTTTAACATCACCATTTTCCTGTTACTATTTCAGTAACTACAAAAATATAACAGTATAGAAAGTAAGACAATTATATTGGGAAATGCTTTGCTTCTATATAAACCATAATATAAAGTGAATGTTAAACATGCTATATGTTGCTTGTTGACACTAAAAATAGTTTTTATTTAAATTCCAGTTAACATA
This sequence comes from Enhydra lutris kenyoni, assembly GCF_002288905.1. Classification (NCBI taxonomy): domain Eukaryota; kingdom Metazoa; phylum Chordata; class Mammalia; order Carnivora; family Mustelidae; genus Enhydra; species Enhydra lutris. The sequence continues at coordinate 14,355,734 of NW_019154087.1, forward strand.
CAGTATAATATTACTTTCAAGTGTACAATATAGTGATTCAACACTTCCATCCATCCCCTGGCACTCATCACAGCAAATACTCTCTATAATCTCCATTACCTATTTCACCCAACCTCCCCGCCCACCTCCCCTGGTAGCCACCAATTTATTCTCTATAGTTTTCTCTTTTTTTAAAAATTAAAATTTTATTTGTTTGTGAGGGAGAGAGCTATCGAGAAAGTGTGGGTTTGGGGGGAAGGGAAAATGGAGAAGCAGGGTCCTGCTGAATAAGGAGTCTGTTGTGGGACTCAATCCCAGGACTCTGGGACCATGACCTGAGCCGAAGACAGACACTTAACCAACTGAGCCACCCAGGTTCCCCTGTTGTGACTTTAATTATAAAACTAAACACAATTTTTTTTTAAAACACACTAACTATTAAATCTGAAAGTTTAAACAGAAAAATCTAGGAAACTACTATAAAAAATTCCATATAACTTAGACATTTCATCAACTCCCAAACAATTTTAAAATACTTAAAATTATTATTTTTTATTTGAGGAAGTCATATATTCTCAGAGCTGGATAGAAACTTAGATGGCCCTGTAACCAAACTCTCAAATTATATATGTAAAGAATCTCAAGTGGAGAAAACAAATATTTTTCCCCACTCTGTTTTCTAATGTACTTAGTGGTAGAATTAGATTTAGAATCCACACCATCTAGCTCAAAGTCTAGAATATTTACATTGCATTTTATTCTTCAAATAATAAGATATTAATTTTTAATAATTGGCAGTGTATTTCTTGCACTACATTAAGTATCTAATATACTACTATAGTTCATTTTACTTGATATCATACTTCTTAGTATTTCTTAATGATACACTGATTTTATCATTCAAAATACAAAAATTATTAAATATAAGTACGCCAAGCTCAGTTTAACTTGACACCACAATGTTAAAATATTTAAAATTAAAAATAAATTTTAGGGGTGCCTGGGTGGCTCAGTCAGTTAAAAGTCTGCCTTTGGCTCAGGTCATGATTCCAGGGTCCTGGGATTGAGCCCCACATTGGGATCCTTGCTCAGCAGGAGGCCTACTTCTCTCTCTCCTACTCCTTCTGCTTGTGCTCCCTTTCTTGCTGTGTCTCTCTGTCAAATAAATAAATAAAATCTTTAAAAAATATTATTCTATTTACCTTTCTTTATGAATATTACCTCATGACCACCACCAACAGCAGAAACCCCACAGGCATTCACAATGGCCCACTGTGTTATAAAGTTAAAATACAGGTACTTATTTTTTATCTCCTTATTATATGCATGTTTGTTTATGCTTTATAATGTAGCAGGTAAATACATTTCCATATTATATAAATTCAGTTATTTACTTATTCATATGTCTGGTAATTATGAATGTGCAAGCACTTTTCTGTGCACTTTGACTCTTAGTGAAAAAAAACTTCAAATGATCTCTGTATTCAACATTCTGGAAAAGCAGAGAGTAAAAATAGTGTAATAAATAATACAGTATATAATCAATATAAAATTATTTGTTACATAAAAAACTATAAGGTTATAAATGTTATGGAAAAATTGGGGTAAATAACATCAAGTGAGTTGAGAAAGTAAAATCCAAGTTAACTGTATTGCCATCATTAAGAAAGTGGTATTTGGTCAAGGAGGTGAAGCTGGAGGAAAGGCTATATAGAAGAAGAACATTCCAGGTGAGGAAACAGAACAAAGATTATAGGGTGGGAAAATGTCTGGGGGTGTTCTAGAATAAGCAGAATCAGTGTTGTTATAGTAGAGGGACTCTGGAAGAGAAGAAGGAGGTAAGGTTAGAGAGGGCTTAAAGGTAGATAGTATTCAGTCATGTGGATTTGGTCTTTGTTCTGAGGGAAACAGGAAACCACTGGGGAATTTGGAACAGAGATGTGGAATGATTTGCATTTTATGAGAATAGTTTTGTTATGAGTGTGGAGAATAGAGAGAATCTGAAACACCAGTTACAGAACAATTGACATAAATCCATATGATATAGACTAAGATATCACAGTTGAGGTGATCTGTGAACCTTGAAAACAATTCATATATGTGTTGGGAGAAAGCAGTATACAGAATGGTTTCAAGTTTTGCAACTGAGCAATTGAGAGGGTAAAGTTATCATTGGTTATGAAGGGGAAAACTACAGATTGAGTGAGTTTGAGGTCAGAATAGTCGTAACATAAGAAATTCAACTTTAGACACATTAATTTTGAGATGTTAATTGTACCTCGAAGTTTCTATGCTGAACATATTTTGTGGTATAAAGTTTCAGAAGTCAAGTGATAGGCCAGGGCTTGGAGATATAACTTGGGAAATCAACATATAGATGATATTTAGAGGCAGGACGAAATCGCCATAGGAAAGGGTGAAAAAAGAGAAGAAAGAATGAATATTGAACCATGGGATTTTCCAATCATAACAGGTTGGGGAGAAACTGAAACAGAACTGTGTGGTGTGCTAGAAGTAAAATGCAGAAAGTGTATAGAATGAGTGGGTTGACTTATTTGGCATATAAAGGTCTTAGAAGAACTTGTCAAGAACAGTTTTGGTGAAACCACGTAGATAAAGCTGGATTAGACAAGAGAATGTAAAAAGCATTGCAGACATCATGTAGAGCCAGTTCTTTTAAGAACTTTTAATTGAGCAGGGGCAGGGAGAAAAGGAGTGGCATCCAGAAGATAAATGGAATCAGGTAAGTGTTATTAAAATGGTAGAACCAACATGTCTTTATATGCTAATGGGAATGATTCAGAAAAGAGGAAAATAAGTGATGTAGAAAAGTAACAGAAGGGGCACCTGGGTGGCTCAGTGGGTTAAAGCCTCTGCCTTCGGCTCAGATCATGATCCCAGGGTCCTGGGATCGAGACCCGCATCAGGCTCTCTGCTCAGTGGGGAACCTGCTTCCCTTCCTCTCTCTCTGCCTGCCTCGCTGCCTACTTGTGATCTATGTCTGTCAAATAAATAAATACAAATCTAAAAAAAAAAAAGAGAGAGAGAGAAAAGTAAGAGGAGGAGGAGTCCAGATGGCAGAGAAGTAGCAGGCTGAGAAGACATCAGGTAGCAGGAGATCAGCTAGATAGCTTATCAAACCATTCCAAACACCTACAAATCCAACGGGAGATCAAAGAGAAGAAGAGCAACAATTCTAGAAACAGAAAATCGACCACTTTCTGAAAGGTTGGACCGGCAGATAAGTGAATCCAAAGCGAGAGGAAAGTAGACTGCTACAGGGGGGAGGGGGGCAGCTCCTGGCTAGTGGTGGAGCAATGGAGCACAAAATCAGAACTTTTAAAAGTCTGCTCCACTGAGGGACATCACTCCAGAGCTAAACTGGGGTGAAGCCCACACAGGGATAGTATGGCCTTATGTCCCGCGGGGTCATAGAAGGATCGGGGGTGTCTGAGAGTCGCAGAGCTCACAGGTATTAGAGCAGGGAAGCCAGCTACAGAGACAGAGCTGAGGAGTGAGCTCTCAACTCTGGGTTACCTTGAGCTTTAATCCGTGGCACAGGTCACTGCTCTGTGAGTGGGGACCCCATACGATCCAGGGAGACCCCCCTGGAAGAGCTTGGGATCTGTCGGGTTCAGTGACTCTAGGCAGAGCTGTGTGCCAGAGACAGAGACGCTTGGTAACAGGCTGGGTGAGCTCAGAGTGCAGCCAGAGGCCAGGGAGATGGGAGTGATTGAGCACTTTTCTGCGAGGGCGTACTGAGAAGTAGGGCCCTGAGCTCTCAGCTCCTCTGGGCCAGAGGTTGGGAGGCCGACATTTTCATTCCTGTCTTCCAGAACTCTATGGAAAGCATTCAGGGAACAAAAGCTCCCAAAAGTGAACCCGAGAGGATTACATAGCCTGGCCCCTGGTAAGGGCGGTGCAATTCCCAGGGTAAGATACTTGAGAATCACTACAACAGGCCCCTCCTCCAGAAGATCAACAAGAAATCCAGCCAAGACTAAGTTCACTTACAAGGAACAGCGGAATTCAAGAAGAGGAGAAAGCAAAGCATGGAATTCATTCTCCCCATGATTCTTTAGTCTTGCAAAGTTAATTATTTTGTTAATTTTTTTTCTTCTGCTAAATTTTTAAAAACTTTTATGCATTCTTTTCTTAACATTTTTTAACTAGTTTATCTTAACAATACCTTTCATAAGAAAAAAAATCTTTTTCGAACCTTCATTATTATAGTCATATTTTATCCTTCATTGTATCTAACATTATTATTTGTATACACATAAGGCTTTTTCTTCTAAAAATTTTGGGGTACAACTTCTTCTAATAGATCAAAATACACTGTAAATCTAGTACTGGCTTGTTCTAGTCTCCAGCCCGAGCAAATTCTCTCCACTTTCTTTTTCTTTATTCTCCTAACCAACTCATCTTATCAACTCCTTTTTTAGAAATTAAAAAAAAAAATCATATTCCATCCCTTCATTGTGTTTACCCTTATATATGTTTTTCATCTTTAAAATTTTGGAAGCTAGTTTCTTCTAAGAGACAAAAATACTCCCAAAATTAAGTGGGTGACCCTGTTCTAGTCACCAGTCTAATATATATATATTTTTTTTTCTTTTTTATATTTTTTCTTTATTTTTTTTCTTTTTTAATTTTTTTTTTTTGGACTTTCCCCCCTTTCTCCCACCCATGATTTGGGGTCTCTTCTGATTTGGTTAAAACACATTTTTCCTGGGGTCTTTGCCACACTTTTAGTATTTTATTTGTTCCTTCATATATTCTTATCTGGATAAAATGACAAGGCAGAAAAACTCACCACCAAAAAAAAGAACAAGAGGCAGTACTGAAGGCTAGGGACCTAATCAATATGGACATTGGTAATAAGTCACATCTAGAGTTCAGAATGATGATTCTCAAGGTGCTAGCTGGGCTCGAAAAAGGCATGGAAGATATTAGAGAAACACTGTCAGGAGAAATAAAAGCCCTTTCTGGAGAAATAAAAGAACTAAAATCTAACCAGGTTAAAATTTTAAAAAAAAGCTATTAATGAGGTATAATAAAAAATGGAGGCTTTTACTGCTAGGATAAATGAGGCAGAAGAGAGAATTAGTGATAAAGAAGACCAAATGACAGAGAATAAAGAAGCTGAGCAAAAGAGAGACAACTACTGGATTACAAGGGGAGAATTTGAGAGATAAATGATACCATAAGACAAAACAACATTAGAATAATTGGGATTCCAGAAGAAAAAGAAAGAGAGAGAGGGGAGCAGAAGATATATTGGAGAGAATTACTTTAGAGAATTTCCCTAATATGAAAAAGGGAACAAGCATCAAAATCCAGGAGGTCCAGAGAACCCCCCTCAAAATCAATAAGAATAGGTCCACACCCTGTCATCTAATAGTAAAATTTACAAGTCTTAGCGACAAAGAGGAAATCCTGAAAGCAGCCCAGGATAAGAAGTCTGTAACATACAATGGTAAAAATATTAGATTGGCAGCAGACTTATCCACAGAGACCTGGCAGGCCAGAAAGAACTGGCATGATATATTCAGAGCACTAAACAAGAAAAACATGCAGCCAAGAATACTATATCCAGCTAGGCTATCACTGAAAATAGAAAGAGAGATAAAAAGCTTCCAAGACAAACAAAAACTAAAAGAGTTTGTAAACACCAAACCAGCCCTACAGAAAATATTGAAAGGGGTCCTCTAAGCAAAGAGAGAGCCTAAAAGTAGTAGACAAGAAAGGAACAGAGACAGTATACAGTAACAGTCATCTTATAGGCAATACAATTGCACTAAATTCATATCTCTCAATAGTTACCCTGAATGTAAATGGACTAAATGGCCAAATCAAAAGACACAAGGTATCAGAATGGATAAAAAAAAAAAACAAAACCCATCAATATGCTGTCCACAAGAAACTTATTTTAGACCCAAAGACACCTCCAGATTTAAAGTGAGGGGGTAGAAAACAATTTACCATGCTAATGCACATCAAAAGAAAGCTGGGGTGGCAATCCTTATATCAGATCAATTAGATTTTAAGCCAAAAACTATAATAAGAGATGAGGTTGGACACTATATCATACTCAAAGGGTCCGTCCAACAAGAAGATCTAATAATTTTAAGTATCTATGCCCCTAAAATGGGAGCAGCCAACTATATAAACCAATTAAGAACAAAATCAAAGAAACACATCAACAATAATACAATAATAGTAGATGACTTTAACACCCCCCTCACTGAAATGGACAGATCATCCAAGCAAAAGATCAACAAGGAAATAAAGGCCTTCAATGACACACTGGACCAGATGGACATCACAGATATATTCAGAACATTCCATCCAAAGCAACAGAATACACATTCTTCTCTAGTGCACATGGAACATTCTCCAGAATAGATCACATCCTGGGTCATAAATCAGGTCTCAACTGGTACCAAAAGATTGGAATCATTCATTGCATATTTTCAGACCACAGTTCTCTGAAGCCAGAACTCAATCACAAGAGGAAATTTGGAAAGAACCCAAATACATGGAGGCTAAAGAGTGTCCTACTAAAGAATGAATGAGTCAACCAGGAAATTAAAGAAGAATTGAAAAATCTCATGGAAGCAAATGATAATGAAAACACAACTGTTCAAAATCTGTGGGACACAGCAAAGGCAGCCCTGAGAGGAAAATATACAGCGAACAAGCCTTTCTCAAGAAACAAGATCTCAAGTACACAACCTAACCCAACACCTAAAGGAGCTGGAGAAAGAACAGCAAAGAAACCCTAAACCCAGCAGAGAAGAGAAATACTAAAGATCAGAGTAGAAATCAATGAAATAGAAACAAAGAATCAAAAAGAAAAAACAAACAAACAACAACAAAAAGAGTAGAACAAATCAACAAAACTAGGACCTGGTTCTTTGAAAGAATTAATAAGATTGATAAACCCCTGGCCAGACATATCAAAAAGAAAAGAGAAAGGACTCAAATAAATAAAATTGTGAATGAAAGAGAAGAGATCACAACCAACACCAAAGAAATACAAACAATTATAAGAACATATTATGAGCAACTATAAGCCAGGAAATTTGACAATCTGGAAGAAATGGATGCATTCCTAGAGATGTATAAACTGCCACAACTGAACCAGGAAGAAATAGAAAACCTGAACAGACCCATACACAGTAACAAGATTGAAGCAGTCATTAAAAATCTCCCAACAAACAAGAGCCCAGGACCAGATGGCTTCCCAGGGGAATTCTACCAAACATTTAAAGAAGAATTAATTCCTAGTCTCCTGAAACTGTTCCAAAAAATAGAAATGGAAGGAAAACTTCCAAACTCATTTTCTGAGGCCAGCATTATCTTGATCCCAAAACAAGACAAAGACCCCATCAAAAAGGAGAATTATAGACCAATATCCTTGATGAACATGGGTGCAAAAATTCTCACCAAAATACTAGCCAATAGGATCCAACAGTACATTAAAAGGATTATTCACCATGACTAAGTGGGATTTACTCTTGGGCTGCAAGGTTGTTTCAACATCTGCAAATCAATCAATGTGATACAATATAATAATAAAAGAAAGAACAAGAATCATATGATACTCTCAATAGATGCTGAAAAAGCACTTGACAAAGTACAGTATCCTTTCTTGATCAAAACTCTTCAAAGTGTAGGGATAGAGGGTACATACCTCAATATCATTAAAGCTATCTGTGAACAACCCACAGCGAATATCATTCTCAATGGAGAAAAACTGAGAGCTTTTCCACGAAGGTCAGGAACATGGCAGGGATGTCCATTATCACCACTGCTATTCAATACAGTACTAGAAGTCTTACCTCAGCAATCAGGCAACAAAAAGAAATTAAAGGCATCCAAATAGGCAAGAAGAAGTTAAACTTCACTCTTTGCAGATGATATGATATTTTGTGTGGAAAACCCAAAAGACTCCACTGCAAAACTGTTAAAACTCATACAGGAATATAGTAAAGTGTCAGGATATAACATCAATGCAAAGAAAACAGTGCATTTCTATGCACCAACAGCAAGACAGAAGAAGGAGAAATTAAGGAGTCAATCCCATTTACAATTGCACCCAAAACCATAAGATACCCAGGAATAAACCTAACCAAGGATGCAAAGAATCTATACTCAGAAAACTATAAAGTACTCATGAAAGAAATTGAGGAAGACACAAAGAAATGGAAAAATGTTCCATGCTCATGGATTGGAAGAACAAATATTGTGCAAATGTCTATGCTACCTAAAGCAATCTACACAGTTAATGCAATCCCTATCAAAATACCATCAATTTTTTTCAAAGAAATGGGATAAACCATCCTAAAATCTATATGGAATCAGGAAAGCTCGAATAGCCAGAGGAATGTTGAAAGCCAAAGTTGGTGGCATCACGAGTCCAGACTTTAAGCTCTATTACAAAGCTGTCATCATCAATACAGTATGATATTGGCACAGAAACAGACATATAGATCAATGGAACAGAATAGAGAGCCCAGAAATAGACCCTCAACTCTATGGTCAACTAATCTTCGGCAAAGCAGGAAAGAATGTCCAATGGAATGAAGACAGCCTCTTCAACAAATGGTGTTGGGAAAATTGGACAGCCACATGCACAAAAATGAAACTGGACCATTTCCTTACACCACACATAAAAAAATAGACTCCAAATGAATGAAAAACCTTGATGTGAGAAAGGAATCCATCAAAATCCTTGAGGAGAACACAGGCAGCAACCTCTTTGACCTCAGCCACAGCAACTTCTTCCTAGATACATCACCAAAGGCAAGGGAAGCAAGGGCAAAAATGAACTATTGGGACTTTATCAAGATCAAACGCTTTTGCACAACAAAGGAAACCATCAACCAAACCAAAAGACAACTGACAGATTGGGAGAATATATTTGCAAATGACATATCTGATAAAGGGTTAGTATCCAAAATCTATAAAGAACTTATCAAGCTCAACACCCAAAGAACAAATAATCCAATCAAGAAATGGGCAGAGGACATGAACAGACATTTCTGCAAAGAAGACATCCAGATGGCCAACAGACACAGGAAAAAGTACTCCACATCACTTGGCATCAGGGAAATACAAATCAAATCCACAATGAGACACCACCTCACACCAGTCAGAATGGTTAAAATTAATGAGTCAGGAAATGACAGATGCTGGTGAGGATGCAGAGAAAGGGGAACCCTCCTACACTGTTGGTGGGAATGAAAGCAGGAGCAGCCACTCTGGAAAACAGCATGGAGGTTCCTCAGAAAGTTGAAAATAGAGCCACCCTATGACCCAGCATTTGCTCTACTGGGTATTTACCCTAAAAATACAATTGTAGTGATCTGAATGGGCATGTGCACCCAAATGTTTATAGCAGCAATGTCCACAATAGCCAAACTATGGAAAGAACCTAGATGTCCATCAACAGATGATTAGATAAAGAAGAGGTGATATAATTATACAATGGAATACTATGCAGCCATCAAAAGAAATGAAATCTTGTCATTTGCAATGACATGGATGGAACTAGAGTGTTATTATGCTGAACAAAATAAGTCAATCAGAAAAAGACAATTATCATATGATCTCCCTGATATGAGGAATTTGAGAGGCAAAATGAGGGGCTTGGGGGGTAGGGAAGGAAAAAATGAAACAAGATGGGATTGAGAGGATGAGAAACCATAAAAGACTCAATCTCACAAAACAAGCTGATGGTTGCTGGGATAGAGGAGTATGGAGAGGGTGGTTGGGTTATGGACATTGGGGAAGGTATGTGTTGAGTACTGTAAAGTGATGATTCAGAGACCTGTACTCCTGGGGCTAATAATACATATGTTAATAAAAAAATTTTTTTAAAAATTTTCGATGGTGCCACATATTTGGCGATTATCAGTATAAATCATCTGGCATTTGCTTTCTCTTATTTTAAGTGCCTATCATAGCTGCCATCACTTTAGTTGATTTTTAGCATTTAGTAAAGATCTTCCTTCTTTTCTTTAGAAAGGAAAATCTCTAAACTAATTATTTCCTATCAGTGATATTAAAGGCATAGTTATAGGCTAATAGCAAGCTCACCCAGGTGCTACATCTTAACTGATTGACACATTTTGACCAGTGCCTAGTAGCAGTAATTTTATATTTCATAAATTGAAATTATTTTTAGATTTGAAAATGTTAAAAATATATCAGTCAAATAATCCTAAAGGTAAATTATGTATTGCTTATGATATTACTTTGAAATAGCTAAATTTATTTTGGTTTTTAACTTTTGTTATTTTAATTATTACTGGGTAAATTTCCATCATCCAAGGTATCAAAAATGTAAGGATCATTTCTGTCATGACCTTGTCTTTCCTTCATACAGACCCACCTTAACCTATACACACATATTTCTTTGCCTATTAAATACCATTGATTTCATCACAGAAAGATATTTAAGTATAAAAATGCCAATTCTTGAAATCTTGCTAGAGCTAGAAAAGCTATGTTTAAAGAATATTGTCATTTGCTCTGTACTAAGCAATATATCTGACAGTCTTTGTTTCAGCCACTACAGTAATTAGAGAAAGTGAGTCTCTTCAATTTTAATACTTTTAAGAAAAAAAAAACAAAACAGTTTTTTCTTATTTGAAATACTGACTAATAATATCAATTGCTATTAGACCAAAAAAAAAAAAAATCCAGTACCTTTCTGATAATGAGTTGTAGTCCATAAATGTAGATTTTATTTATTTATTTTTATTTTTATTTTTTATTGTGTTATGTTAGTCACCATAAAATATATCATTAGTGTTTGATGCAGTGTTCCAAGATTCATAAATATACATTTCAGTCAAAAAAATAAAATATTTTTACAAGATAATCTGTCATATGAAGTGAATTAAATAAGATACCCAAAGTTGTTAAATAATTACTTAATAAGACTAATACCTGAATTTATATTTAAATGTTATTAGTAAATATTGACATTTAAAGGAAAGTATTAAATATAAAATCCATTTCATGTTCATAGATGCTGTATTATTTTGATATATAGAATACATGGAATCTATGATATGAATGTATACAATTAAGAGAATTAAATACCTTATTTGCACATAATAAATCTGTATTATGAATACAGTACCTAGGAAGTTGACATTCCTATTCCTACTTGTCAACTTTCAATTTTCTCAGACTTTTTCAATTTTTAAATATTCCTTGCCTGAATATTGTCTAAAAACATATTTCTTATCATTATTTGCAGTATAAATAAATATAGCAAGTTTTACTTTGAATTCTTCTGGAGAAATAAATGACATAACTTTTTAAATAAACTTAGGATCAATTTTGCAATTAATAACTCCTTTAAAATCATATTAGTTTAACACACTTTCATGATAAAAGCCCTCAACAAACCAGGAATAGAAGGAATGTACTACAACATGATAGTCTATAGAAGAAAAACCTACAGCTGATACTAAACTCATTGGTGAGACTGAAAGCTTTTCCTTTAAGATCAGGTACAAGACAAAGCTGCCCACTTTCACCACTTCTATTCAAGATCACATTGGAAGTTTTTACTAGACCAATTGAGCCAGAAAAATAAATGTCAGCTGGATTGGAAAAGAAATAAATTTGTTTGGAGATGATATGATCTTGTATGTAGGGAATCTTAAAGAATCAAAAAACAAAAACAAAAACAAAAATGCTAGAACTGATAAACAAATTCAGCAAAGTTAAAGGATACAAAACACACCATCCTTCATTTTATATACTAGTGAACAGTCCAAACAGGAAATTAAACAATTTTCTTTACAACAACATCAAAAAGAATAAATGCTTAGGAATAAGCTTAACCAAGGAGATGAAAAGATTTGTACATTGAAATCCTACATAATAAAACTGAAAGAAGTTAAAGATAACACAAATAAGTAGAAAGACACCCTGTTTTAATGGATAAAGACAACTGTCAAGATGTCAATATTATGCAAAGGAATCTGCAGAGTCAATGAAATTCCTATCAAAATGCTGTTTAGAGTTTAAACTATTCCATAATTTTGCTTCCTCAGAATCCATTTTGTTTGCTAAGTGGCTAGTTGAGTTCAACACTAGACCACCTCCTAAGTCCATGCCCTAGATAAAAGCCCAGAGAGTTAGTCTTTTTTTTTTTTTTAAGATTTTATTTATTTATTTGACAGAGAGAGATCATAAGTAGGCAGAGAGGAAGGGAAGCAGGCTCCCTGCCTAGCAGAGAGCCCCATGTGCGGCTCCATCCCAGAACCCTGGGATCATGACCTGAGCTGAATGCAGAGACTTTAGCCCACTGAGCCACCCAGGCACCCCTAGAGAGTTAGTCTTAAACAAGAAAGTTTAAGTCCCTGATATGACTCCCTCAACACTTCTGGTGATGTCTCCTGCCTCTCAGCTCCTTCTCCCCGTGTGTGCCTTAAAATAAGACCACCTCCCTCCACCCTCCCCCCCCACGCACAACTGAGTTTACCAACCTGCCATTATTTTTGGTTTGAATTGACCAATGAGGTTTTAGTCTAGGAAACCCTAGAAACCCTCCCCCTGTGAATGCTAATAAAATCACATTCCCCAGGTCCTGTCCTTGCACTCAGCCTTTAATTTCTCATGTGACCCCTCGGGACTTGCTTTGTACCTCTTCCAGGACCTGTGAGTAATAAACTTCTCTATTTTACTTTCTTCTGTGGTCTTTGTTGAGCTATACTCATCATCTGACACCCCACCAGGGCTCTACTTAACATATGTTAATTTAACAAAATCGTTACAAATCCTAATGATGTTTCTTTGTAGAAATAGAAATCCAGGATGCCTGGGTGACTCAGTCATTAAGTGTTGGCCTTCAGCTCAGGTCATGATCCTAGGGTCCTGGGATTGAGTTCCATATCAGGCTCCCTGCTGAGCAGGAAACCTGCTTTCTCCCTCTCCCACTCTTCCTGTTTGTGTTCCCTCTCTTGCTATGTCTCTTTCAAATAAATAACATCTTATTAAAAAAAAAAAAAAGAAATAGAAGTCCCTTTTAAAATTCATATGGAATCTTAAGGGATATCAAATAGCCAAAACAGTCTTGACAAGGAAGTTGGAAGTCTTAACACTTCCTGGCTCCAAAACTTCTACTATTTTGATTTCCATATTTTTGTAGTATTACTGACATGAAACACAGACTAGAATAGGATAGAGAGCTGAGAAATAAACCCTCACATACATGGGAGAATGATTTTTTACAAGGGTTTCAAGCCCATATATTGATGAAAGATGTTTTAAATAAATGGTTGTAAGAAAACTGGATGTCCACAGGCAAAGAAATGAACTTAGACTCTTGAAACAGATTTAAAAAAAATTATCTGAAATTCTTTGAAGATAAATGTAAGAACTAAAATTATAAAACTCTTAAAACAAAACAGGAAAAGCTTCATAGCATTTGGTTTGGCAATGATTTCTTGGAAATGACAGCTGAAGTATGGGCAACAAAACAAAAATTAAATTGTACACATTAAAATTAAAAACCTTTGTGAATAAAAGGACACAACCAATAGAATAAAGGGTAGCTCATAGAATAGAATGAAATATTTGCAAACCATACACCTGATAAAGGATTACTATCAAAAAATATAAAGAATTATAACTCATTAAAAATCCAATTAAAAAGTGAGCAAGGCACTTTATTATTGGTTTGAATTGACCAATCTAGTCTTAGCCTGGGAACCTAAGAAACACTCCTCCAGGAACTCTAATAAATTTAATATATAGATAAAATATTTCATTCTTTGTTTTTTAATATTATTTAAATGCAAACATTTGTGTTTAATAATGGAAGGGCACAACCAATGTTGTATACTTAAAATTGCAGTCCTCAGTGGAAATAATAGAATTACTATGTATCACTAAACTAAGATTCAGGTCTGACATTCAATATAATTACAAAAGAGTTATTACCTCATATAATGCCTCTATTGTAATTTTTAAAAATTTGATTCCAATGAAAATAGTAACAATAATAATAACATTTATTGCGGTTTATACTGTCAAACATTGTATGCATTCATTTAAACTTTACAACACCCACAGGAGGAAGGTATTATTATTATCCTCAATTATGAATAAGAAAATTGAATCCTATATATAACTTGCCCTAGGAATGAGGGGAGCTGAAATTTGAATTCAGTCCATGTGTTTCCTGAGTTATAATTACTGTCTTACTTTTAGCCTGGGGGTATCCTCTGATATGTCCTCTTCTAGTTGCCTGTAAGAGTTTGTTTGGTAAGAGGTCTTATTAAACATTTCGTAGATAATATATGTCTTGCAAACATCATTTTTATATAGCTATTTTTGTATTAGGGATAAAAAGTAATATATTTGTGGATAGCAACTACTCACCAGTATTAACTTGCATTCAGAAATTATCTGATACTAAGTCTTTTGGCTCTGACTTAGAGAAGGCCCAGGTATAGCTCTCTTTTGTCCTCCAGAATTCAGGTTCATCCAATTCCATCTACCTCCACCATGTCGCTTAAATTCCACCCTAAAAGGACCAGAGTGCTATACCTGAGGTGCATGGGGTTGGGAAGTCAGTGCACATCTGCCTTGGCCCTGAGGATCAGCCCCCTGAGCCTGTCTCCAAAAAAGGTTTGTGATGACATCACCCAGGGAACCGGTAATGGGAAGGGGCTGAGGATTGCAGTGAAACTGACCATTCAGAACAGACAGGCCCAGATTTAAGTGGTACCTTCTGCTTCTGGCCTGATTATTAACGCTCTCAAGGAATTGCCAAGAGACAAAGAGAAGCAGAGAAACATTAAGCACAATGGAAATATTACTTTTGATGAAATTGTCACATTGCCCAATAGATGCAGCACCTATCTTTAGCCAGAGGGCTCTCTGGAACCATTAAAGAGATGGAGGGACTGCCTGGTCTGAGGACTGCAATGTTGATGGCCTCCACCATGATGACATCATAGATGATATCAAGAGTGGTGCAGCATTCAACAACAAGAAGACTTGACATTATGCTACATTAAAAAAATTCTCTAATGATTAAAATGTTTTATAAAGAACTAATTATCCGTGTATATTATAATCCTGGAATCACAATTGTCTAATGGAATTTTATTTGTAAATGCCAGCTTTAATGAGCTTATTAGTGTTATTATTTTAATATATAGATTGAATTTTTATAATGAATGTAGGATTCTTTAATCCCAGATAATTAGGTCACTCTGGTATACTCTACAGATTGTTGAAGATTATAAAATCATAGATCTAAGAGCAATACCTCAGGTATCACCTTGACTAATATTTTAGAAGTAACTAAATTATGCTTAAAAAAGTAGTATATCAAACATTTTTCTCTTAGAAATAATGTATGTGCTTGGGGCACCTGGGTGGCTCGGTCAGTTGAGTGTCTGACTGTGTTTCTGTTCAGATCATGATCTCAGGGTCATGGGATTAAACCCCAGGTCAGGCTTGCTCCAAAAGTTTCCCCCATTCCCATACTCCTCCCTCCACCCTGGTTTGCACTCTCTCTTTCTCTAAAATAAATAAATAAAATCAATTAGGTCTCTGCCTTCAGCTCAGGTCATGATCCCAGGGTCCTGGGATCGAGCCCCTGAATCTGGTTCCCCACTCAGAAGGGAGTCTGCTTTTCCCTCTGCCCCTCCCCTGTTCATGCTCTCTTTCTCTCTCTCTCACAATTAAAATCTTAAAAAAAGAGAAATAATGTATATACCAATTAATTCCTTAATTTGTGAAAATAATTCATATCTATATTTTTCTAGTTTATAAATATTCTGCTTTAGAAGTTGGGAATTCTAACTCAAAACAATGTAAGAAAAATTATAATCTATAGAATCTTTTATTCATCATGACAGATTGAGCAAAATACATGGGATACAACATTTACAAAAATTGAAATTCCATTTTGTCTCTGATCTTCTTTACAGTTAGATAAACATGATTGGTGACATAATTTGTACTACCCATAAGAGCACATTGTTTTATAGATTGGACTTTGCATTTATATTTTTACCATGAGTCTTCCATCATAGTACAAAAAGAGATATAATGACTAATGATATAAGCCATCAGACTTCCAACTGAGATAAGCAGATGTCTAGGAGTAATAGAAATACATAAAGGTAACTGATTAAAGAATTTTGAGGAAATCAACTTTCAGGTATTCAATTTTCATATACATTGCATTCTGTTACAATGCATGTTCCCAAAACAACAGTAATTGGAAAATGGGGAAATTACAATAAAATGGACATACATTGGAGTATGAACCAGTTTATTTTTTTTTTAAGATTTCATTTATTTGTCAGAGAGACACAAGCAGAGGGAACAGCAGGCAGAGGCAGAAGCAGGTTCCCTACTGAACAACCAGCCTGATTTGGAACTCCATCCCAGGACCCTGGGATCATGACCTAAGGCAAAAGCAGTTGCTTAACAACTGAGCCACCCAGGTGTCTCAATATGAACTATTTTCTGCAGTAAAGACAGCCAGAATACCATAAATAGAATTATAATATTTAGCAAAAAAGGAATAAGCATGACTACTGCTCAGGAAGGAATGCTGCAGGATTTATTTTTTTATTGTTGCTTTATTGATAAAGGAAGTGCTTGCAAACTGTTCTTTCATAAAGATATAAATCCTGCACCTTATCCAGTTATAGATTCCTGGCATGTTGTACTTCCCCTCATGCTTAGAGGTACAGTTACATCCACATTATCTCAGGATCAGCAAGCCAGTATTTTCACTTTAATTTTCATTTTGGGGGGTGTAATTTAATTATCCCTCCAGGAAGTCTAGAGCCATAATGAACTACATGCCTTTGGTAATGAGGTTACTTTTCAATGTCCCAAAGTTTTTAATTTGTTGTTCTTGTTGTTGTATGTTGTATTTTACAGAAGTATACTAGTTTTAAGTGCACTGGTTCAACCTTATTACTCTAATAAGCCCTGAGTGTTTTAAGATTTTGCAGAATGCGATGTTTACATGGAATGCATATATATTCTGTCATAACAAAAATTCCTGTGAACATTGTCACCAAACTGGTCTGTGCCCAAGTGACAAGGTGGTACAGAAACTTTGATGCTGTCCTTTTCCCATGCACTTTTACCCAATCCCTGATCTCATCACTTAAGAGAAAGGCTTACCTTCCATCCATCTTGAATTCAATTGTGTTTTCTGCTGACACTAAAACATATTTGAAACAGACTGCTGTCCATCTGAAATATTGGTATCCAGGACAGTACTAAACAATACTTCATAAATGACATGACAGAAGGCATTGCTGAGCAGGTTGTAGCAACGACAGAAGGTATGTTTTATAGATGTTTTACACAGGCCCTTCTTGTAAGGCCTGTTAATAATTTTTGCTCTTCGAGCCAACAAGTTGATCTCACTGATGAAACCTCACTGATAAAATTATCATTTAAACACTTGGCTAGAAATGAAGGTAGTGAAGAAATCTTCACTTTTGAGTAATGGTATTCCATTTTGTATTAGTGTCCAGGTAGGTGTCAGAAAACACAACAACAGGAAGAACAACAAAATTAAGGTGAGAAGTAACTAGTAAAGGGAAATTGTCTATGCAATGAGGTAAAGGAAACTCTAAGGAATAAAAACATAATAAATGTAGGGGAACAACACTACCTCTAGGGCTGATGGAGAGTTAAAAAAAAAAAAAAAAAAAAAAAAAAATCAAACTCAAAGAAACCTCACCACCAAGCCTGAGATTCTGAGCCCATTGGAGAGTGAGGGGCTGAGGTCACTGGATGACAGCAGTGGGGCAGGCATCTCTGAAGAGTAGGTAGCCCTGGATCACCTGAGTGCTGTTGACAAGATCCCTGCCGGGAGGGGTGCCAACGACCTGGCTGTGAAACTGCCAGCTTGGTTGCCACCAAATGTATCTTTACTGAGAAAGGATGGTCTGAGAAAACCTGAGAGGAGGGGGCTAGATGACTATGCTGAAAATTAAAACACTGGCAGAAAAATTCTAGGCTGAATGAGGAAATAAACTATCTTCATACAACAAAGCACTGACTATAGAAAAGGGCTAGGAAACACCCAGAATTTATGTGAAATATACTTAGAGATTTTTTTCCCCTTCATGATATGAAAGGATTTTGCTTAACTTAATATTTAATTACACTATAATGCATTTTGACCTTTTAATTTCTGAAAAGCCGGTACAGACTCAAATTTATAAAACTCCTAATTTTTGGTATCCACGAATACACTACAAGGAATAGCAGTGTTCTTTCTATAGCAATGTTTCTTAAAATTAAAATTACATATATATGTAATTTTTGTATGTATGTGTATGTATTTGTTTACATACACACATATTTTAAAGGTTCTGAAATTACTGTAAGAAAAATATATTAGTCAAACTTTTCACTAATTATGTTCATAACTATTTATGAAAGATAATATTTGCTGCTGTGTTTATAAAACATCTAATTGTATAGTAAATATGTGCTATGTGACAGAATATTAGATAAAATAATTATTTGAAAAATTTTAGGCCTTCCTTAGTCTTTGTCAAAAGTGCAGTTGCCAAATTGGAAACTTTACATAATTCTTTTTTCTCTGCTCCATTTTACTTTGAAAATTATGCTGAAGTGAAAACTTCTTCAGTAAAGTCTACCTGTGCAGAGTGTCTGTCTAAGACTAAGGTACTTGGGCTAAATTCCTAAAACTTTAAATTACTCCCTTTGTAATTATATATTTTTTAAAATTTTCATTGTCATTTAAAGATTCCATCTTTGCTGATGTTAGGAGCATCACTACTATTATATTAGTTATAGTTTTTCCTAATATCATGATGTAGCCTGAATTTTCAAAGAATATCCTTAAACTGAGATTATTCACCACAAAATGAATAGGTTACTTTGTGATCTGCATTTCTACCTTGTGAAAGCTTACCATGTTTTCTCTAAAAAGTGATGGAAAGGCAAATGCTCTCGAGTCAAATCATTTGTTATAAACCTGTTCTACCTAGTAACTGTGTGAATTAAGGAATTGATACAATGTATTTGTGTCTGATTTTCATCATTTAAAATTGGGGAACCATTTTTGATTGTGTGAGAATTAAGCAACATAATCATTGTAAAGCTTGGACTCAATAAGTGTTAGCTATTACTTATGCCTAAAAGCATTCTTCACACCATTAAATTATATGAAAACAAAACTTATATCTCAATTTATTAATTTAGCTAATATTTATTGAATGTCTATTATTCCAGGTACTGTGCAATGGACCATTCTATATCTTTTTCACAGTCAGGTGGATCACTGGTCTTATGCTCTGTTGCATGGAATCTCATGCTTATGGACTGGCTATTTAAATAAGGCCATAGGCAGATTGTGGTTGAGTCATTGTGTATTAAAAATGTAAATCTAGATTCAGAATAGATACCTGTCCTTCTGGGAATAAAATACTGAATCTTTCCTGATGGAAAATGCCCAAATATTCAATTTGTTGCCAAGTGGATTTTTTGCCTATCCAAGTAGAAGTGTCCTATCACTTTCTCAGCATTAATCTTTGTTGCAGACTGGTTGGATATTCAGAAATATCTGTGGCTAGATTGAACCTGATAAGTGAAAATTTATGCTCTGGGGACCATATAGGACCTTTATTTCTGCTACTTTGACCACTCTGTTAATATGCACGTGTGCTAGTTCTGTTGTTGAGTGATAGTAAAGACTAAGAAGATTTAGACAGGCAAAATATTACTAGAAGGATATGGCAGTGATGGGTAAAAAATAGAAAGCAGGAGTGTACAGAATGAATCTTTTTTTTTTTTTTAAAGATTTTATTTATTTATTTGACAAACAGAGATCACAAGTAGGCAGAGAGAGAGAAAGGAGGAAGCAGGCTCCCACTGAACAGAGAGCCTGACACAGGGCTCAATCCCAGGACCCTGAGATCATGACCTGAGCTGAAGGCAGAGGCTTAACCCTCTGAGCCACCCAGGTGCCCCAAGAATGAATCTTTAGATAGCAATGCATATCTGCCAACTGTGAAATTAATGAGGTGGTAAAGGACAACTGAATAGGATATATCTTACACAGAAGTGTACCTTTAAGAACATTTTGGCCAGGATAAAAGGGAGACACGTTGTGGTATGCTGAAAATGCACACTCCTCCCCAAGTATCAGGCACTAGTTCCTGGAATCTATGTATGTTACATTATGTGGTAAAACATAAGATAAAATTCAGGATCTTGAGCTGTGGACATAATCTTGAAAATGCAATCAGATGTGTTCCCATAAGGGTAGCAGAGGGATATTTCACAGAAAAAAAAAAAATAAAAGACACAGAAGAGGAGAAGGCAATATGACCACAAAGACTGAGATTGGAGTGATGCAGCCACTAGTGTCAAAATGCCAACAGTCACCAGAAGCTGGAAGAAGCAAAGAATGGACTCCTCCCTAGAGCATCCAGAGAAAACACTCCTCTGCAGACTCCTTGATTATAGTCCAGTGCTACTGATTTCAGAATTCTGGCATCTAGAACTGACTGAGAAAGAATTTCAGTTGTTTAAAGCCACATTTCTGGCCCTTATTATAGCCTACACAACATAGTTCTCAAGCCAGAGTTGTGCAATAGAGGAGGTCAATATAATACAGAAATGCTTCTGCACTAGTATGCTACTATGCTCAGTCATTGCCTGGAAGCATCCTGGGGGAGGTCTGGCCTTGGAATGAATGCAGAAGTGGATCAAAGAAGTCAGCAGACACAGGCAGGCTGTCAGTCAGTGGCTGCCAATCAACTGTTCTTCCCAGAATAAAAAAAGAGAAAGGTACATTTCTGTCATGACAAAAAGGTATGCATTCCATTTTTTTTTTTCACTGAAGTATAGTGACATACAATCTTATATTAGTTTTAGGTATACAGCAAAGGGATTTGACATTTATACACATTACAAAATGACCACAACAAGTCTAATTACCATGTCTTCATAATAATTATAATATTATTGACTATATTCCCTATGCTACACTATACATCCCTGTGACTTATTTATTTTATAACTGAAATTTTGTACCTCTTAATTTCCTACACCTATAGTATCTAGCTACCCACCTTTCACACCCTCTAGCTCTTGATTATCTAATAATAATTTTCATAAGAAGAATTTTGTTCTCTGTATATGTAAGTCCACTTCTGATTTGTTTTGTTTTTTAGATTCCACATACGGATGAAATCATATGCTTTTTTTTTTTCCTGTGACAAATTTCACTTTACTATAATACACTCTAGGTCCATGTATGTTGTGACAAAGGGAGGAATTTCCTTCATTTTTATGTATAATATTCTATCTATGTATAATATAAAATCCCCTTTATCCATTCTTCTATTGATGGACACTTAGGTTGCTTCCATATCTTGCCTGTTGTAAGTAATGCCACAATAAACATAGAGGTGCATAAATCTTTTTAAATTAGCATTTTCTATTCCTTCAAATAAAAAACCAGAAATGGAATTGATGATAGTATTATAATTCTATTTTTAATCTTATGAGGAACCTTTATACTATTTTCTATTATGGCTATACCAACTTACATTTCCACCAATATCATATGAGGAGGGCTCCCTTTTATCTACATCCTCACCAACACTGGCTATTTGTTGTCTTTTTTAGTCTAGCCATTCTTACACATAACGTGGCATTTATGAATTTTGGCCATCTTCAAAGTCAAGCAACAAGATCCAATCAAAGTGAAAAGTATAGGTACACATGACACCTTCACTGAGAACAAATATTATACAGAATATTAATAATAATTAATAATAATAATAAATGTTAGATAGCTATTGTATCAAAATAAAGAAACCCAACTAAAAAAAAAGAATGCATAATTTATAATACCTGATGAGAATACTTATTTTCAAAAATTATAGGTTGAAGAGTGGCTGATTCAATCAGTAGAGCATGAGACTCTTGATCTGGGGGTCATGAATTCAAGCCCCACCTTAGGCATAGAGCTTACTTTAAAAAAAATATATATATATATATATGGGTTGAGTTTATCTTTGTGCATGGTGTAACAGAATGGTCGAGTTTCATTCTTCTACACATAGCTGTCCAATTTTCTCAGCACCATTTATTGAAGAGACTGTCTTTTTTCCACTGTATATTGTTTCCTGCTTTGTCAAAGATTATTTGACCACAGATTTGCGGGTCCATATCTGGGGTCTCTACTCTGTTCCACTGGTCTATGTGTCTGTTTTTGTGCTGGTACCATCACAGCTTTGTAGTAAGGCTTAGAATCAGGCAATGTGATGCACCCAGCAAATTGGGGGAAATCAGAGGGGAAGACAAACTATGAGAGACTGTGGACTCTGAGAAACATACTGAGGGTTTTGGAGGGGAGAGGGGGTGGGGGTTTGGGTGAGCCTGGTGGTAGGTATTATGGAGGGCATGTATTGCATGGAGCACTGGGTATGGTGCATAAACAATAAATTCTGGAACATTGAAAAGAAATTAAAAAAATTATAGGTTGAAGCTAAAGTGTATGGAAACATATTTAATGAGTGGCTAATATATAATCATTTAAACATCGAATTTAAGAGGTAAAGTATTTTAATGGAAAGAAGAAAAAAAGGAAAATATAAAAATAATGAGAAAGCAAATGTAATTAAAATTTTTGTCTTTTTATCTAATAGCAACATCTAGAAATATATATTAATAAAGTATTAAGAAAGGAAATATTAAGAATGAGAAAACCTAGCTGCCAATGCTGGTGAGCTTAAGCAGGTAATTAAAAATCTTACAGATAACATTATGCTAATGCATTTGAAAATGCAATTATAATTAATATCGTCTTCAGAAAATACCACTTAACTGACCTGACTCTAGGAGAAAAAAAAAATATAATACAATGTGAACAAGTTGAGTTTATTTAAGAAATAGTATTAGTTTCATTAATATAAATCTATATGATTTAATATAATAAATGAAAGATAAAGACAGAAGACAAAATTTTCTTTGTCAAAAGAGACAATCCTTTCTTTATCAGAAAGACAAAGTTGCCCATTACTGATCACTCCACTGGCCTGGAGATAATACCCAGTACAACAAAAAAGAAAATTAATTAATTAATTAATTAATTAAAGATGTTAACATTGCAAAGAAAAAACAACTTTGACATTATTTTAAAATTATACTTAAGATCAAATGTAACTAACTTAACTTCCCTATACAAATGTGATTTCAAAGTAAATGTATGGAAACTAAAATTTTAAATGAATTGCATTAGTATCTTTGATAGAGAAATAAATTCAAAGTACCTAGAGAGTGAGAGCTATGCAAATCCAATTTGTTTTTCCTGATTTTCATTTGAATTAGGAACCTTAAAATTGTTTTCTGATTTCCATTTTTTTTTTTTTAGGTAAAAAATCTTAATCTAGTATTTTTTTTGATCCCATAAAATGTCTTAGGCCTCTACCTCTGTCTTAAATTTTGTCTCATGCTATATTATTTAATTTTCAATTCACTGAATATTAAATATTCATTTTGATTTTAATTATGTTGTTATATTAGTATGTTTGTCTATACAGAGGCAGGAATTTGAGAATGTTAGTCCCATGTTTAAGATAAGTAAGTATTTAATTTAGAATGACAAAAACAAAAAATAAAAATCAGCAATATATATGTATATCATGTATAAAAACATGTTCACAATGGAGGATGGAGCTTTGAAGTGGCAGTCAGGTGTGCAATTTGCAAATGGCATATTATAAAGCTAACCATGTCAAATTATTTGTTGTGACCAATTTATAAATCAACATGTTCTAGTAATTATATAATCTGGAAGTAAATATTTTTCCCTTATGACTTGGCTTGTACACTTTTGGCTTATGTACTTTTGGCTTTGTAGGTATACATTTATGCATTCCATGTATAATCTAATTTTTAATTAGATCTTTGTATCCAAAGCAAGAAAATGTACAGCTTTTATAAGTCTAGTTAAGTTAGACTGCTAAAGGCCAAATGCTAATTTTCCCCAAGTAATTATGAATTGTCAGAGACTTGTCATGAATAGCAGGTGAGCAGGTAACAGATCAATTGTGACAAGCTTGTCAAACGAAACAATTGTGAATAAATTAATAAGCTCTGTTTAACATTATTTTACAATGTATAAAAGAACTATGACATGCAATTCTTATAAAAACACTGAGAGAATGCTGTTTTTTTTTTGTTGTTGTTATAAATGTGTTGACATAATGTCTCTTGAAGGTTAATAAGAGCATTTTCATTAACTGAGATCTTCAAATCAGACAAAGATATACACCAAGAAAGATTTTTAATACAAGAAGTTTTAAAATAGTTGTTAAAATGATTGTTATATACAAGCACAAATGCCAAAAATTTTTTCACTGTTTATTTTCTTAGGTAGGGACAGATTTTGAGGGTGGTCACAAAATGAATTATAATAACAATACAAAAGACAATAACATAATTACATATGCTATTTGGCATAAAATAATATTTATGTATTTCTTCTTCATAAGACTAGTCTATTTAGGCTCATATGCAATAAAAGGATATTCAAATTAGTCAAACAACTATGAAAAAATGTTTTAACACCTTTGATTAAATATGGTTATAAAATGATTAAAGTGATTCTTTTTTTAGAAATGATTTAACTGAAAGTTCATAAATGACATTCTCTTTGATATAATGTTCTCCAGCCAACACAGAAAGTCCCAATATGACAATAGAAGTAACAAGCAAAAGTAAGAAATGATAAAGATGTGTTTATTGTAGAATAGTATTAATACATGAATAAATATCCGACCTATGGCTAGATCATAGATGTGTTGCCATAAACTTTGCCCCTTTCCCAAAATATTTTTTTTCTGATGGCTACAAAACCCTGGAATTAGCAAACAAGTTTATGAAACTATAAATACAAATAATATACTTCCTATTCTAGAAAAAATATACAGTTCTAAGTCATTTCTAATATTCCATTTCATCTCTTTAAGATCTCTAAATGTGTACATATACATGTGTTACATAAAACTATTCTATGTAATATAGGTTTGGGAGCTCATTACATAAAATTACACCCTTATTGCAAGGTATGATATATGAAAACACCATCACTAACAACCCTCTTCACTAAATTCTGAATCCATATTTCTTTTAACCAAGTTAGGGCTTGTTTATCTAAGAGCACTAACATGTTATATCCACTCATGGTATATATGCACATAAATAATAAATATCACATGAATCATCTATATGTAGCAATATCTGAATCTGAGAGAATGATCAGGATTTGATGGAAAGAAGCACACAAATGTATACTCAGGCTAAAATGTCCCCAAGGATGGACGATGAGTTAAAAATGTGTCCTGATGCCAGAAAGAAATAAATTTTTTTGAAGGTTTCATTTATTTATTTGACAAAGAGATAGCGCAAGGCAGAACAGCGGGGAGAGGGAGAAGCAGGCTCTCTGCTGAGCAGGGAGGCCAGAGCAGGGCTCGATTCCAGGACCCTGGGATCATATTTTCAGCCAGAGGCAGCCTCTTGAAGGACTGAGCCACCCAGGCGCCCCAGAAATCAAATTTTTTAAAAGCTGGAGAGAATGGTCACAACAAACAGGCACGTCAGGCCATCTGCGGGTTGCATTTGTGTGTTTTATGTAACCAACATGAGGAAAAAGTGTTTCTCTTGAGTGCCCATAGATGCATAGTAATGATCTAGTTGTCATTAATATTGATCTAATTTTTAAACATCAAAAGTAATTTATTTGAAGTCAAAAGGGTTTATATCTCCTCCACAATAGATATTAAATCAACTTTTAAAATTAATCCTTTGCATCTGTTTCTTTGTAGTGTGAAAATGAAAATAAATTTATTCACTAAAGAAAACATGTAGGTAGTCTGATGCATCTATGGTCCAGAATAAAACTTTAATCCTAAAAAAAACAAACAAACAAAAAAACTTTAATCCTTTATACATATTTCAAAAGTAATATAAGAAGTGTCTAAATCTGTCTTTATTATCTTCCTTTATTGATATCAAGGGATCTCATGGAAGCCGATAGGAATGCGGCTGTGTTGTGTCCTGCTTTTCCCTGATTTTCTTAGGAAATGTAAACAGCCCCTGCAGAATGAGACCGTCTTGTTCAAAGAACAGTCTCTAGATGTTATTTCCTGGTTTTATTAATCCTTCTCTCTTCTTTCTTTGGTGTTCACTTTTGGGGTCAGTCCTATATTAAGCAGTAGATTTTAATATTTCTGAACAATAGTGTCAGAAGAGCTTTTGCTCAGTCATCAGCTATTAATGAAGGTCAGTAAACCTTTGTGTTTTTGAGTTTGCTTTATATTTTCTCTGCATAGCTGACATATTTTGATAAGAATTAAAGTTTCACAGAATAAAAATTTTCTCTTTTTTTGCAGCCTGTGAAGATGTTTATGTAGCTTGTAAAATATAGTCATGAAAAATTTATAATTCATCGGTAATAAACTCTAGACCTGGCGACTTTATTGAGGCAAAATATATAAACATTCCTGATCGAATATTCACCACTGCTTGTTGAAAATACTGATTCCAAAGTCCCATTGTCCTTACTAGGTCAGAATCTCCAAGTGAAGATTTATCACAAGTATCCCTGCAGATTCATATGATGAGGATAATTTGGGAGATACTTTGGTAGGTATTTGTTAGTAAAAACTTTACATTTTTGGTGTTAATATATGTTAACATCTGTGTTTTCTTAGAAAATTAGTCACTCCTTTTAAATTTTCAAGTATTCGACTTGTAAATTTTTGTATTTTCCATGGTTTGTTTTGTCTTCTCAGATTTGTAGCTATATATCCTTTTTCATTGAGTATACTCATAAACTACAGTATGTTTAAACTACTTGAGATAATTTTCAGTTGTGTTCCTTTTATAATTCAGTTTTGTTTACTACTATGTATAAGATTCTTCTGTTTTTCAAAGAATTTTCTTGTTCTTATTTCCATGAGTTAGGTGCATGTTTCATTTTTTTCATTTTATATACTGGACACAATTAATATTCTTTACAAATCTCATAAGTATCAAAAAGTTGATTTCTCATTATCATTATCTTAAAACATTATACCATTGCTATTTTGATTTCATATAAGTTGTTCATGATCACTTAACCATTTTTTTATTTTTAACCAAATATTTAAGATTTTTAGTTTATGTTTTATTAATTTTCAATTTTATTCAAAAATGGCTTTGGGGCACCTGGGTGGCTTAGTCCATTAAGCATCTCCCTTTAGCTCAGGTCATGATCTCAGGGTCCTGGGATCTAGCCCTGCCTCTAGCTCCCTGCTCAGTGGGAAGCCTGCTTCTCCCTCTCCCTCTCCCTCTGCCTTCCCCATTGCTGAACAGAATTAAATGGTCTTAAATGTTGGGTTAAAAGAATGTCCGCTCAAGGAAGCAAGGAAAGCCATAAGCATCCATTAAGTGGCCTACTGCTATAAATAAATTCTGCCTCTCTGGTTTATGGGATGACAAGAACGATAAAAATCATAATATCCAGGAGAGGGAGCTCCAGACTATTCAATTTGCTAGAAATAGCAATAATTGAATAGAAATAACTACTGGCTTGTGCTTTCTCTCTGTCAAATAAATAAAATCTTAAAAAAATAAATAAATAAAACATGGCTTAAAATACTTAAAAACTTCTCTTTGTGAGATTTACTTATTCATCACATGTAGCCTCAGTTGCTCATCATATACAGACATATACATAAATACACGAGTAAGCATATGTATGTGTATATACCATATCTACTTGTTGTATATATAAACTGCCATTAATATGTTTTCTAATTTTGTTGCTGCTATAAATTACTACTTAAAACAATTTTTAGTTTATATATTTTAAAACTGTTATTTGATATGCAATATGTTATAGAGTACTCTATACTGACTAAAATAAGATCCTTTCTTGTTTTATTCCACTTATACTTTATTTCAGAATTCAACTTTTTCACTTGTGGTTGTTTCCCAACAATTAATTATCAACTGTGATCTTCTTGAAATGATTTTGTGTGCTTCAAAAATAGAGCTAATTTTGTCTGTGGAAAAATCTTTAATCACTATTCTGACTTTAAGTATAGATCTCTTTCTTATTGGCAGAAAATCTTCCTGGGAGTGTGTGTTAATATGCTTTTACTCATCTTTCATTGATCAAGTATAGTTGCTATAAAACTGATTGTCTTTTATGTTTAGCTTTTCCAGTCATAACATAAGCTGCTACTCACAAAGAAAATGAGTGTACTATGTCTTCATTGAGAACTATATCCAATGCCACTTTACCATATGAATGTACATATATCTCCTTTTAGTGCCATATGTGCTGTCATTTTATAGTGGCAGATAACTTCAGGAAAACCCCTGTAGCCAGCCCAAACATTCTGTTTGCATTGTACCAAACAGGACATATTTTTTTTTCCCTCTGAGTATGCAATCTAGTCTATAAAATTCCTGTCTCTGTTCACTTACCCTAAATCAATAATAATCAGCACTCTCTTTCCTTAACTTAGCCAAATTTCAGTGATCTTAGCAACCTTTATGTATGTTGTTTACATTTTACATTTTATTAGGTATATGGGATTTTATTTTCTCATTTCCCTTATTTGCAGTTTCAGAATATTCAAATAATTGAGACTTCTTTAGTGTACTTGTTTGAAGTTGGAGTCTAGCACACTTATTTACAGATTGGGATTTATATATATTTTTAGGATAACCAACTGAGCCACCCAGGCATCCTTAATACACCAATTTAAAGAGAAGGAGGAGAAGAAAAATCTAGTTAATGTTTGATCTTGGACAAGAATTCAGGTTTACTAGCTCCAAGATTCAAATCCTTTTCCTAATGTGGCACTGTGCTTCCTTTAAAATAGTACCTGTGACCCTTCCCAGTTTTATAATAATCTATATATTTTGTGTTTATATCCATTAAGTAATTATGCGTATGGTGTTATTATAGTAATACCCATCAAAGCATTGCAACCCATCATGAAATTTCTAGGGATAACTCAAAGTCAAAAAGTTTGTTTTTCAAAAAATATTCTGAAAACTTTGATCAGTGATTTTAATTTTTGAAACTATAAAACACACTTCCATTGCCTGAAAATTATCCACTTCCCATTTCAGTAGTAGTTTCTGTTTTCATTTTGTTATGTACTCTCTGGCCACACAAACCATGTCTCTCTAAAAAGCAGGTTTCTACCCCTATCCAAAGTCAGAACTGATTCTTAAGGATAAGCCCTTTCCTTTCCTTGTGATTCATTTAAGGAATCCAGAATTAAGAGAAATGGAGCATGGCATTACACTCAACAAGGGACTATTTCAGATAATTATGTGCTCAATTCAGGCCAAGTAGATGGGAAAAGTATTCTAGAGAGATCTCAGATTCTTCATTTATTTTCTGTTAAGAGATTGTTGCTGAATAAACAAGAGGTAGCTTTTTTTTCCTCTGTATAACATCATATATTTGAAAAAGTACAACCATTTTACTTCAGACTAAGACTGAAACTGCAAAGAAAGCAAGGACAGAGCTGAGAGATATGCAGAAAGAGGCTGAAGCCTTGACTGACCACTAGTAGGCTACTTCTTCAACATGTGGACTTTTTCAGTTAAATATGCCAGTTTGCCTTCTTTACTGATGAGCCAGGGTAGTTTTCTGCCACATGTAATAAAAAACACATTAACTTAAATGTAAATGTATGTTTATTAAAAGATAAAATAAATTTGAAATATTTGAAATAATCTACATTTGATTGAAAATAATTCTACAGAGACCCATTCTTTCAAAAACATTTCAAAATACATGAATACTCTGGCTCTTTGTTAGACTACAAGTGACATTAAAATGAAGCATATTATTGAAAATCTGTTTTTAATCTTTCCTGAGGAAAATAAAATGTTTGAATTATTAACTTGAGATTTTTTTTCTTTTGAAGTACAGTTGATATATAATATTAGTTTTAGGTATGATTCAATACTTATATACATTATGAAGTGATCGTAATAAATTTAGTTAGTATCTATACCCATACAAAGTCATTATATGTTATTTACCATCTTCCCTATGTTGTATATGTAAACATCTACATTATTATTTTTTAGAGCAAGAATGAGAGCAAGCTAGCGGGGGAGTAGAGGCACAGAGGGAGAGAGAGAATCTGAAGCAGGTTCCACATGGTATCTGTCTTTTTCTGTCTTATATCACTTAGAATGATATGTTCTAAGTCCATCAATGTTGTCACAGATGGCAAGATTTCATTTATTTTTATTACTAAGAAATATTCCTGGGTCTATGTGTATCACATCTTTTTTTCAATTCATCTGTTTGGACACACTTGGATTGCCTCCATATCTTTATTATTGTAAATAATGCTGCAATGAACATGGAGGGGGATCTTTTTGAATAAATACCCAGAAACTAGAATTGTTAGATCTTATGGTAGTTCTATTTTTAATCTTTTGAGCAACCTCCATAGTTTCTTCTATAATTTCCTTTTCCACAGTGCTTCCTTTTCCTTCATATTCTTGCCAACCTTTGTTATTTATTCTTTGCAATACTCATTATTCTGACTGACATGAGATGATTTTTCATTGTGCTTTTGATTTACATCACTCTGATAATTAGTAACATTGAACATCTTTTCACGTGTCTCTTAGCCATCTATCGATCTTCTCTGAAAAAATGTCTATTCAGGTTATCTGTCCATTTTTTAATCAGATTGTTTTTCTTCGTGTTGAGTGTGAAGTTCTTAATATATTTTTTTAACCCATTATCAAATATATCATTTGCAAATATCTTCTTCCATTCAATAGGTTGTCTTTTCATTTTCTTGATGGTTTCCTTCACTGTAGGGAAAAAGTCTTTTATTTTGATATAGTCCCAATTGTTTATTGCTACTATTGTTGTCTTTGCCTGAGGAGTCAGAACCAAAAAATATTTGCTAAGATCAATGTCCAGGAGTTTACTGCCTATCTTTTATTTTAGGAGTTTTATGGTTTCAGGTCTTATGGTTAGGTCTTTAATCCATCTTTAGTTTCTTTTTGTATATGTTGTAAGAAAGTGGTCCAGTTCCACTCTTTCACATGTAGATGTCCAGTTTTCTCAACATTTATTAAAGAAAGAGTCTCCCCCCCTTATATATTCTTGCCTCCTTTGCTGTAGATTGACCATAGTGCTTATTTCTAGGCCCTCTATTCCATTGGTCTATGTGTCTGTTTTTGTGTCAGTACTATGTGAATACCTACAACATTGTTTTTCTTTCTCAAGATTTCTTTGGCTATTCAGGGTCTTTTAAGATTCCATACAAATTTTAGGGCTATTTGTTCTAATTTTGTGAAAAATTCTATTGGTATTTTGAGTATTGTATTAAATCTGTAGATTGCTTTAAGAAGTATGAACATATTAATAATATTCATTCTTCAAATCCATGAGTATGATATACCCTTATTTGTTTCATATGCAATTTCCTCTATCAATATCTTATATTTTTCGGGGTGCAGATCTTACATATTCTTGGTTAAATACATTCTTAGGTATTTTATTCTTTTGTTGGAATTGTAAATAGGATTGTCTCCGTCGCAGCCGGCGCGACAACACGACCAGGGTCGAGAGGGTAAGAGGATAGTGAGCCGAAGATGAGACGTAAAGAGATGGGGACAGGAGGGACACAGTGGATGATGTCCAAGCAGTGCCAATCTTTATTCAAAGCAGTGAGGCATTATATAGTTAACAGAAACAATTATAAGGAAGTATCTATTTTCTGTTGATTGCTCACACACACTTAGCATTCACATGTTACCCCTCAAGCTTTTATGAAGCCCATTTCCCAAGCGCTGGTAGCAGATCTTCTGATGCCAGTAATTTTTGTCTATTTAGCTAATCTTTAACTAGCAATTCACGAGTTTACAATGGTGCAATTTATAATCCGTGCAAGCACAGGTAATCTTGTAACAGTTAAATGCGCAACCCAGTTTTGCCTCTAATATGTGCAGGCAGTCACGTCAGCGAGTCTTAGGGTCCACAGCTCAGGCCCTTTCTCAAGCGCAACTCAACTGATATTCAGGAGGCACGAGTCAGGGCCTGGTTTGATCCCTCGCCCCTAGCTGGGTCCGTGGCTGCCTGCATGTCCTGTTTTTATTTACGTATTCTTATTTTTATTGAGGCATAACTAACATACAGTGTTAATTCAGGTATACAAATAGTGATTTGACACTTTCATGCATTAATCAGTGCTTACTATAATAGGTGTACTCACAGTGTCGCCATTTATTTTATAATATTATCAACTATATCCCCTATGTTGTGCTATTCATCTCTGCTCTCTATTTTATTTTATAACTGGACATTTTTACCTCTTAATCCTTTGCATCTATTTCGCCCATTCTGCACTTTCCTCCCCTCTGGCAACAACCAGTTTGTTCTCTGTATTTAAGAGTCTATTTGTTTTGGTTTGTTTGTTTGCTTGCTTGCTTTTAATTCCACACATAAGTGAAATCATATGGTATTTTTCTTTGTCTGAATTATTTCATTTAGCATAATAACTTTTAGGTTCATCCATGTTATCACAAAGGGCAAGATCTCATTCTTTTTTGTGACAGTAATATTCCATATACACATATACACATATCACATCTTTATACATTCCCTTGTCAATGGATACATGGGATGGTTCTCTTTGACAGTTATATCCTTTCCTTTCATGGTTAGTCTTGCCAGGGGCTTGGTTTCCAACCATGTCTCTACCCTTCCCACACTTTTTGATATGGCCTTCTCTTACAGTTAACTGTAGATGGACTATTATGCCAGCCTTCAGGTATTTTCAGAGTTAGTTACTGAGATAGAGATGTTGTGTCGGTGTGTCTATGCTATGCTGTGAGCTCTGGATCCTCCTCCTATTCCATCTTCCTGCCTACTTAAGCAACAAAGTCCAGGATAGTTTACTTAATTTCTCTTTCTTCTAGTTTGTTATTAGTGTGTGGGAACACACCAGATTTTTGTTTAATTTTATATTTAATTTTACTGAACTTTTTTTTAGTTCAAATAGCTTTTTGGTAGAATCATTGTTTTTTTTTTTTTTTTTCTTTATCTTTAAGATTTTATTTATTTATTTGACAGAAAAAGAGAGAGCAAGCAGGGAGAGTGGCAGGAAGAGGGAAAGGCAGAAGCAGGCTCTCTGCGGAGCAAGGGAAGCCTGATGCTGGGCTCCATCCCAGGACCCCAGGATCATGACCTGAACCAAAGGCAGTTGCTTAACCAACTGAGCCACCCAGGCACTCTGGTTTTTCTGTATATAATACCGTGTCAACTGCAAACAGTGACTTTTATTTTTTAATTGCCAATTTGGATGAAATTTATTTCTGTTTCTTTTCTGATTATAGTGGCTAGATCTTTAGTACTGTGTTCATTAAAATTATCAATGGTGGTTATCTTGATCTGGTTCCTGATCTTAGGAAAAAAACAAAAACAAAAACAAACAAACAAACAAACAAAACCCAAAAAACCTTTTAGCTTTTCACCACTGAAAATTATATTAGCTGTGGGCTTATTGTATATGACCTTTACTATGTTAATGTATGTTTCTTCTATGTCTGCTTCACTGAGGTTTTTTTTTATATTTTTAAAAATTTTTTATAAACATATAATGTATTTTTAGCCCCATCTGTGGGGCTAAAAATGATCTGTGATCATTGAGTTTTTATTATAAATGGATGGTGAATTTACTCAAATGCTTTTTATGCATCTATTGAGATGATCATATATATATATATTTTTTTTTTTAAGATTTTATTTATTCATTTGACAGACAGAAATCACAAGTAGGCAGAGAGGCAGGCAGAGAGAGAGAGGAGGAAGCAGGCTCCCACCGAGCAGAGATCCTGATGTGGGGCTTGATCCCAGGACCCTGGGATCATGACCTGAGCTGAAGGCAGAGGCTTTAACCTGCTGAGCCACCCAGGCACCCCCAAGATGATCATATATTTTAATGCTTTATGTGAAATACTCTATGAGTTGATTTGTAGATATTGAACCATCTTTGAATCCCAAGTAGAATAAGTCTCACTTGATTAGAGTGTATGCTTCTTTTACTGTCTTGTTTTACTTAGTTTGTTAATATTTTGTAGAGGTCTTTTGTATCTCTCTTCATTGGGAATATTGGCCTGGCACAGGGACGTGTGTGTGCGTGTGTGTGTGTGTGTGTGTATGTGTGTGTGTGATGTCTTTCTCTAGTTTTGGCTGGCCTTGCAAAATGAGTTTGGATGCATTCCTTTTGTTTTTTGGGTTAATTTGAGAAGAGTAGGTAGTATTTATTTATTTATTTTATTTAAATTCAATTAATTTACATATAGCATAGTATTAGTTTCAGAAGTAGAGTTCAGGGATTCATCAGTTGTATATAACACCCAGTGCTCATTATATCACATGCCCTCCTAATGCTCAATACTCTGTTTCTCCATTCCCCTGATCTGCCTTCCCTGAAAAGAATAGTTACTATTTAAATGTTTTGTAGAATCCATTTGAGAAACCATCTGATCCTGGACTTTTGTTTTTTGGGCACTTTTTTTTCTTTTTTAAATTTTATTTAATTATTTGATAGAGGGAGAGAGAGATCACAAGTAAGCAGAGAGGCAGGCAGAGAGAGGGGGAAGCAGGCTCCCCACTGAGCAGAGAGCCTGATGTGGGGCTTGATCCCAGGACCCTGAGATCATGACCTGAGCCAAAAGCAGAGGCTTAACCCACTGAGCCACCCAGCTGCCCCTGTTGGCCACTTTTTGTTTACAGGTTCAATTTTATTGCTAGTAACTGGTGTGTTTAGATTTTCTACTCTGTTCTGCTTCAGTCTTGGAAGGCTGTATGTTTCTAGGAATTTATCCATTTCTTTTAGATTGTCCAGTTTTTTGTCCTGCATTAGTCTTGCATAGTCTTTTATAAACCTTCTCATTTTTGTGACGTTGGCTGTAACTTTGTCTCTTTCATTTCTCATCTTATTTAGGTGTTCTTTTTTTTTCTTGTGTTTGACTAAAGGTATATGAAGTTTGTTTATCTTTTCAAAGAATCAGCTCTTAGTTTCATTGATCTTTTCTATTTTTGTTGTCTCTATTACATTTATCTGCACTCTGATCTTACTTCTTTCCTTCTACAGACTTTGAGCTTTTACTTCCTTTAGGTTTAAGGTTAGATTGTTTGAAATTTTTACTGTTTTTTGAGGTTGGCCTGTATTTTTATAAACTTCCCTTTTAGAAATGCTTTAGCTGCATTCATAAATTCTGGAGTGTTGTGTTTCCATTTTTGTTTGTCTCAAGGTATTTTTTTTTTAATTTCCTCTTTGATTTGTTGTTGTTGTTGTTGTCCATTGGTTATTTAATAACATGTTGTTTAGCCTCCACATGTTTTTTTTTTTTTTTTGTACCACTTTGTGGTAATTGATTTTCAGTTTCATAACACTGTATTTGGAAAAAAAAATACTTGATATGGTTTCAGTATTTTAAATTATTAAGACTTGTCTTTTGGCCTGACATTTGAGCTATTCTGGAAAATGTTTCATGTGTATATGAAGAAAATGTATTCTACTTTTTTGGATGGTGTGTTCTGTATGTATCAGTAAGTCCATCTGGTCTATACATCTTTTAAGTCCAATGTTTCCTTACTGATTTTCTGTCTGGATGATATATTCATTGATGTAAGTGGGTGTTAATGTCCCCTATTATTGGATTATTGTCAATTTCTTCATTTCTGTCTGTTAATATTTGCTTTATATATGATGCTTCTATATTGAGCACATAGATATTTACAATTATTATAATTCTCTTTTTGGATTCATCCCATATTATTATGCAATGGTCTGATTTATCTCACTTTACAGTCTTTGTTTCAAAGTTGCAGATTGTAATTGCATTCCTGCACAGAAGTAACAAACTATCAGTAAGAGAAATTAAGAAAACAAAACAATTCTATTTACCATTGCATCAAAAAACTAAGACAACTAATAAATTTTTTAATTTTTTCATTTTATTAATTTAAATTCAATTAATTAAAATAAATGCATTATTGGTTTCAGAGGTAGAAGTAAGTGATTCATCACTCTTATTTAATAACAAGTGCTCATTATATCACATGCCCTCCTTAAATGTCTATCTCCTGGTTACCTGATAATTCCAACCCTCTTCCCCTCCAGCATTCCTCAGTTTGTTTCCTATGATTAAGAGTCTCATGGTTTGTCTCCCTCTCTGGTTTCATCTTGTTTTATTTTTTCCTCTTTTTGCCTAATGATCATCTGTTTTCTTTCTTAAATTCCACAGATGAGTGACATTATATGATAATTGTTTTTCTCTGATTGACTTTTTTCACTTAGCATAATACCATTTGTTCTATCCACATTGTTGCAAGTGGCAAGATTTCAGTTTTCTGATGGCTGAGTAGTATTCCATTGTGTGTGTGTGTGTGTGTGTGTGTGTGTGTGTGTGTGTGTGTATATACCACATCTTCTTTATCCATTACCTAGGAATAAATTTAACCAAAAAGATGAAATACCTATATGCTGAAAACTGAGACATTAAGTAATTGAAGGTGAAACAAATGGGAAAAATATACCATGCACATGTTGAAAAAATATTGCTAAAATATCCATACTACCCCATGCATCTATAGATTCAAATGTGATACTAACCAAAATACCAACATAATTTTTTACAAAATTTAAATAAAGTTAAAATATGTATGGAACCATGAAGACCTTGAAATATCAAAGCAATCTTTAAAGACTTTTAATTATTTATTTGAGAGAGAGCAGGGGTGGGGGACCACAGAGGGAAAGTGTCTCAAGCAGACTGCACTGAGCATTGAGCCCAAAGTGGGGTTCAATTTCACAACCCTGAGACCATGACCTGAGTAGAAACCAAGAGTTGGGCACCCATCCAACTGTACTATTCAGAACTCTTCAAAATAATCTTGAGAAAGAAAAATAAAGCTGGAGGCATCATGCTCCCTTATTTCAAACTATACTAAAAGGCTACAGTTACCATAACACTACGATACTGGCACAGAAAAAGACACATAGATCAATGGAACAGATAGCCCAGATATAAATCCACACTTATATGGTCAATCTACAACAAAGAAAGTCAAGAACGTCCAATGGGAAAAGGACAGTCTCTTCAATAAATTGTATTGGGAAAACTACCACTTTCTTATACCATGTACAAAAATGAACTAAAAGTGGGTTAAATACCTCAATGCAAAACCTGAAACCACAAAACTAGATGAAAACATAGGCAGTAACTTGTTTGACATCAGTCTTACAGAAGATGTATTATCTTAACATATATACTGTTTTGTCTCCTCAGGCAAGGGCAACAAAAGCAAATGTAAGCAAGTTTTGCTCAGCAAAAGAAACAATCAAAATAAAAAGACAACCTACTATATGAGAGAAGATACTTGCAATAATATACATAATAAGGTACTGATATCCAAAATACATAAAGAACTCACACAGCTGAACAACAATAATCCACTTAATAAATGGGAAGAAGACCTGAATACACTTTTTTTTTCCCCCAAAGAAGTACTACAGATGGCCAAGAGACACATGAAATGTCACTATAAAGGAAGTCCAAATAAAACCACAATGAGATAGCACCTCACACCTGTCTTAATGGTCACTATCAAAGAAATAACAAGTGTTGACAAGGATGTGGAAAAAAGGGAATCTTTATACACTGCTAGTGAGAATGTTAATTAGTGCAGCCACAATGGAAAACAGTATCAAGTTTTCTCCATTTCTTCTTGTTCTAGATTCTTTTGTTATGATTGTTTTATGCATTGCTGTGGGTTAAACTTTACATTTCATCTTGAGTAATTGATAGTATTTTTGATGTATAACTTCATGGCACATAGAAACAAAAAGAATCTATAGATAGAGAGCCCATATGTGTGAAAGTAAATATCTATGAAGCAGAAAATAATGCAAAAATAGAAAACATAAGAATTTGTGGATCTGTGTAGAAGATGAAGATTTTTGTTGTACTACCCTTGTAAATTTTTTATAGTTTAAAAAATTTCAAGTGAAATTTAATGTTTAAGCACTGAATTAGGCATTTTAATGATAACAAACTTAATGTTTCATTACTCAAAATATATCTAAGTCAATTAGAATACAGGAAAGAAGTTTTCTCTTTTCTCAGCTATATTCCTTATGAGAGCATGTGTTTAAATTCCTCTTTTACTGTGACTGAGTTATGTTATTTAGCTTCCTAATTCACAACCATGAAATTCTTTTTCTTCTTTTTTAAAAAATGTATTTATCTGAGAAAGAGAGAAAGCGCAAGTGGAAGGGGCAAAGGGAGAGGGAGAGAGAATGTCAAGCTTACTCCATGCTGAGCACAGAGCTTGAACAAAGAAGGTCTTGATCTCAGGATCCTGAGATGACAACCTGAGAAGAGCTGGAGGCTTATCCAATTGACTGTGCCACCCAGGTGCCACAACTACGAAATTCTTATTTAGCCTTTTAGTCCTTAAACTTTATAAAAAGAATTTAACACTTTAAATTTCATATTAAAACTCTTGAATCAGCAATGATGCGCTATATGAAATGCTGTATGAAATTCATTATATATATAATATATAAAATATATTACATATATTATATATATAATTATATATATAAATACTATACACACACACACACACACACACACACATACTATATATATAGTACTTAAAGTACAGCTTATGGAATAGTATGCCATTTAACAGAGAAAAAGACTCCTGTTTAAAATACTTAAATATTTGTGTAATTTTAGAGTAAAAAAAGCCATGTTATTTCCTTGTATATACATTTAAATTGATATCAAAGTAGATCATAAATTTTAATGCAGAATTTGATTTTATTGTCTTGAATTATATTTAAAATATAGATATACATGTTATTTATATCTTCATAACAATTAAGATAATTATCAATATCATTTAACTGGCTGTTGACCACATAACCCTGCGTTTGTCTCTTTTCATCCCTTCTAGGATACACCTGAAGAATACAGAAAAAGAAGTCTTTGTTTTGAGACTGGTTGGAACTTTTTTTCTTCATATTGACTCTAGTTAAAATCATTAGTAAAACAATAACTTAATATTAAAAAATGGAAATTATTATATATATGAAAATGTATAAATTCCAGTGATTTTCATTTTCAAATACATATAGTAATATGTCCTAATTATATTTCAACAAATATACTGTTCTGGGTTTATATCTGTTTATAAACTATTATAAGCTCTAATACACATAAAATGAATATTAAAAACTTCCATTGGAGATTCATTTCAAATGACTAAAATAATCTTTATATATAAGTCTAGAAATGTGATCTTTATTTGCTTTACTTAGAAATTCTGAGAATATTTGTACATTGGCACTTGAGATATCCTTATTTTGGATTGAGATCAGGAATTTTTTTTTTTCTTTTTTTTCCTTTGTTACTTTTTTTTTAAATTTTTTAAATTTATTTTCAGCGTAACAGTATTCATTGTTTTTGCACCACTCCCAGTGCTGCATACAATCCGTGCCCTCTCCAATACCCACCACCTGGTTCCCCCAACCTCCTGCCCCCCCCCCCCCCCTTCAACCCCCTCAGATTGTTTTTCAGAGTCCATAGTCTCTCATGGTTCACCTCCCCTTCCAATTTCCCTCAACTCCCTTCTCTTCTCTAACTCCCCTTGTCCTCCATGCTATTTGTTATGCTCCACAAATAAGTGAAACCATATGAGGCCACCAGAAAAACTCCATCTTTACAGCATTGGGATTCTAACCCACGCCTCCGAAGAGACTGGAGCCTAAATCCAGCACCTTAGACCGCTCGGTCATGCTACCCACGTAAGTGAAACCATATGATAATTGATTCTCTCTGCTTGACTTATTTCACTCAGCATAATCTCTTCTAGTCTTGTCCATGTTGCTACAAAAGTTGGGTATTCATCCTTTCTTATGGAGGCATAATACTCCATAGTGTATATGGAATGTTTTAAGCTCATGTGGATGTAAAAGTCTTGTATTTTGTAGAACATAATTTCCCTGCTAAAAAATATTTTATGTATGTTTTGAACTTTCAATGTTTTATTATTTTTTTAAATTTCAAAAAGAGAAAGTATCTTCTAGCATAAGAGCTCTTTAAATTGCTGGTTTAATCTAAAAACATTAGAATAATGTAAGAGTACATATTGAATTATCAAAATTAATTTATCTTGGTACATTACCATTTATTAGTAGTATGATCTTAGTTAAAATTTCTTTGAGCTGTAGTTATATAAAAAGGCTGATAACACTTTCATATTTTTATTGTAAAGATTGACCAAGATGATTTAATAAGGAACTATGGATATCATAATATGTTATGATAGAAATAAAAATATTTCCAAAACATTGATAGAACTTAAAAGGTAAGATGTGTAAAATACTAGAAATTCAAATGCTATAGAGAACAAAGAAAATGGAGTGGTATTCATTTTTGATGGGCACTTGTCTGGTAACAAAATATTGTTTTTCAGATAAATAACTTTTTATCTTTGAATTTGTAATATGAATGTTTTCATTTGATAGTTAACATTGCAACATGGAAAGTCAGAATGTGGTTTACTTCTGCATGAGGTTAAGCATGTTAAAGTTTCTGAAGTTCTATTTTCTAATAAAATTAAGAATAATCATATATTTTCATTGTGTTATAATAAAATTTTAATTATATGTAATAAATGTAAATATCATAGATAGGTACCATGAATAAGGGAATGCCCAAAAGATATTACTTACTATTATTAAATGTTATAAGAATTTAAGACTATTCTAACGAGGAGAAACTTTTTCATTGTTTCATCTTCCTTGACGCAACAACATGACAAGAAAAAACTATACTTAGGGGCTTACCCTACCTTAGTAACATCTTTTGATATATTTGTCAGTTTTATGCAAACCTATTACTCTGGTTTGCTTAATCCCTCATCTTTTATTATCAAAAGTATTTACTTTCTTTTTTTTCTTTTTTAAGATTTCACCCATTTATTTGAGAAAGAGAGAGAGAAAGAGAGTGAGTATAAACAGGAGTGGGGGTGACTGAGAAGGGAGCCTTTCATGGGGCAAGGCTCAATCCCAAGACCTTGTCACTTTTTGCATGAATGATATTTTCCTTTTACACTTTCCCATTGATTGAACCTGAATATTGCTTTGAATATATCACTGTGACCAAAAACAAAGGTGACTATCTCCATTGATATTTTCTCAAGTACTTTTATGAGACTATTTTTGGGTTCTATTTCCAGTAGCAAAATTGTGGTGTCATAGTGTATACATTTGAGAGCATTATACTGAATTATCTTCTAGAACAGGGAGCCTGCTTCTCCTTCTCCCTGTGCTCCTCCCCACTGCTCATGCTCTCTCTTGCTCTCTATCTCAAATAATAACAATCTTTTAAAAATTTTTTAAATTAAAAATAAACACACATCTGTTAAAAAATAATTGAATTATATGAGTTTGCTGTATATTGCCCATATCAGACTACTTTTTCACATTCATACATACACATACACCTATATACTCCTCCAAAATATCATTTACACACACACACACACACACACACACACACACACACACCCCTGCACACAACAC
Organism: Enhydra lutris kenyoni; assembly: GCF_002288905.1. Classification (NCBI taxonomy): domain Eukaryota; kingdom Metazoa; phylum Chordata; class Mammalia; order Carnivora; family Mustelidae; genus Enhydra; species Enhydra lutris. Next base: position 14,397,433 of record NW_019154087.1, read on the forward strand.
AGCTTCAGAATAGTATTTGTTTACTGGACCATAATATACCTTTTTGAGATGAACTCCTCATATAAAACTAACTAGTTTTCTATTATCATCTCCTATTAAATTACCTGGTTTTGTTATTTTTATAATATTTTATAGACCTCAGAATTAGAAAAAAAATAATTTTGTACTGTACTATAAAAACTGATTATGTATCTATTTTTATTATTTAAATATACTATCAAATAATTAGTTATAATAGCTACCATTTAACTCTCAAATCCAGAATACTGCCAATACTAAACAGTTTTGTCTTCCCCACAGTCTCATCCAGATATCACTCTCAGATTGAACATAATCCAAATACTTAGAAAAATTATTTTTTAACTTGTATCATGCATATTTGTTTAACTACACAATATCTTGAATTTTTTTTTTTTTTTTTGAACTTACAAAGAGGACAATCATGATGGTCTATGTTATCTTCTGGGAATCCTTTTTTCTTTCTTTTTTTTTTAAGATTTTATTTATTTATTTGACAGACAGGATCACAAGCAGGCAGAGAGGCAGGCAGAGAGAGAGAGAGGAGGAAGCAGGCTCCCTGCAGAGCAGAGAGCCCGGTATGGGGCTTGATCCCAGGACCCTGGGATCATGACCTGAGCCGAAGGCAGAGGCTTTAACCCACTGAGCCACCCAGGTGCCCCTGGGAGTCCTTTTTTCAATCAGCATTACGCTAGTGAACAATACAGAGATGTGCAGATTAAAGCTATTGCAGTTTTATACACCAATAATGAAGCAACAGAAAGAAAAATTAAGAGAACAGTACATTTATAATCACACCAAAAATAAGGTATTATATTATCCCCAAAATAATATATTATAAGATAATAATAAGATATAATATAGAAGATAATAATATATAAGGTAATATCGTATTATAGTATCTTATTTTTGGTATACTTGTAAATGAGATTGTTTTCTTAATTTCTCTTTCTGCTGCCTCATTATTGGTATATAGAACTACAATAAATTTCCATACATTGATTTTGTGTCCTGAATTTTTTCTTTAAATCAGTTCTAGTAGATTTTTGGTAGAATCTTTTGGGCTTTCTACATAGAGTATCATGTCACCTGCAAATTGTGAAAGTCTTACTTCTTCCTTTGTAATTCTGATGACTTTTCTTTCTTCTGTTATCTGACTGCTGTGGCTAGGACTTCCAGAACAGTGTTGAATAAATATTGTGAGAGTGGACATCCTTGACTTGTTCCTAACCTTAAGGGAAAAAGCATACCTTTTCCTCCATGAAACTTGATGTTAGCTTTCCACTCTAAGATCCCCTTTAATATTCCTTACAGGGCTGGTTTAGGGGTCATGAAATCCTTTAGGTTTTGTTGTTATTGTTGTTTGTTTGTTTGTTTGTTTGTTTTCTGGGAATCTCTTTATTTCGCCTTCTGTTCTGGATGCTAGCTTTGCTGAAAAGACTATTCTTGGCTTCATTTTTTTTTTTTTTCTTACAGCACATTGAATATATCATGCCACTCCAGTCTGACTTATGTTTTTGTTGAAGAAATCTCCTGCCAGCCTTATAGGTTTTCCCTTATAAGTTACCATCTTTTGTTTTTCTGCTTTAAACCATTTTTCTGCATCACTATATTTTACCTGCTTAATTACAGTGTGTCTTGGTTTGGGTCTACTTTTGTTGATTTTGATGGGAGTTTTATTGATGTGGATAACTGTTTCCTTCCCCAGGTTATGGAAGTTTTTAGCTATTATTTCTTATAATAAATTCTCTGCTCCCTTTTCTCTCTTCTTCTTCTGGGACTTCTATAATATACATATTATTATGTTTGACAGAGTCACTGTGTTACCTCTCTAATCTCATTTTATGTAATTTTTTAAATTCAGTTTGATTACTTTCCTTTATCTTCTAGGTCATTAATTCATTCTTCTGTTTCTTCCATCCTGCTATTCAATCCATCAAGCACTCTTCTCATTTCATTTACTGAAACTTTTTTCTCTGCTATGTTATTACTTATCTAGGTGTTAAGGGTCTCACTCATGTCTTCCACTCTTTACTCAAGTCCAGTGGGTATCCTTATGATCATTACTTTCAATTCTCTATCTGGCATGTTACTATATCTGTTACACTTGCATAAAATGAGAAAACTGAGGAATTCATCTCAAATGTAAGGACAGGAGAAGACCATAGCCAGAAAGATTAGACTCTGTGCCTATTTCTATCTATGTCTCCTGTGCTTGAAAGTAATAGCTTTATGAAGAATAGGTCCTGTAGTACACCACAGTATAGTGTTCCCTGTTCCCTAGGAACTGATACTTTCAGGAGTGTCTCTGAGGTGTGGTGTTTATGCTCTTCTGTTTTGTCTTGGCCATTTTATCTTTCAGGCCAGTTGTCTGCAGAGACTCTCTCTGCTGGTTGTGGATAATGTTTGATTCCTGGCCTAAATGTGGCACGTTTTAACCAAGTATCCCCTCACCTATTTGTGAAATGAAACCTGTTGCCACTCACTGGAACTGACACTCCAAAAAACTCCCATGTTGGGAAACATGGTATGAGCAGGGATAAGGCCATTCTTTTGGGGATGAGGCCCACCAAGCTGGGCCTGAAGCAAGTGTGACTGAAAAGGGATGTTCTTCTTTTTAGAGGGCTTGGTATAAGCAAGTTTGTTGCAAGTGTGGTCACTGTACTTGTTTCTGCATGTGGCCCTGTGTTTATGCTGAGGGATGGGAAAGGAAAATGGCATCAGCAAGTTCCTTTGTTCCTATAGCATTCTCTCCAAGAACTCTATCTCTCTGGGATGTGCTCCAAGCTCTTCAGATGACTTTTTCCATGCTATATATTCCCAGGCTATTTACCTCGCCTTTTCTCCAAGAGCAGCCTCTGAGCTCTCCCAGATTTAAGCACACTTATTTTTAAAATTTCAGATCGTAAGTCCCACTGGTAATAAGAACTCACAAAATTCACCCCCTCTCACTTTCCAAGCCAGTTGCCACAGGGATTTATTTTTCCTGTGCACTCTCCTTTGTTATCTTTCACCTTTCTTTGTGACCATGCTTCCTATCACCTACAACAGTGGTCATGATCCATTTCCATTTCCACCTACTTCTTCCATATGGCCTCTTCTCTCCTTTTAGTTATAGAGTTTGTTCTCTCAGTCTTCAGGTCAATTTCTGGGGTATTTAGGATGATGTGATAGTTATCTAGTTCATTCCTGTGATGAGATGAGCCTATAGTCCTCTACTCTGCTGCCATCTTCCAACCTTTCTCTGGAACAAGAAACTTTTGAGAATGAAGGTTATGCTGATTATCTTGATTGTGGTGATGGCTTCCCAGGTACCTATGCAGTTTATTATTTGTCAATTATATCAGTGAAAATACAAGAAACCTCTGGTTACAGTAGATTCTAAACAAATTCTTAAAATGTCAGCATAAATTTTTCTGGACTATGTCAGTACCCCAACACTAGGTCACAGTAGTTATCAAATGAAAAGAGTAAAGAAGAATATTAGAACATAGAAACAAAGGAGAAGAGCAAGTTACAGGCAAATGTGAACAGTATTGGAAAGAAAAAAAGGTGGTTTTTAAAGTGGGTTTGAAATACATTTTAATTAACAAAAAGATGTAAAAATATAGCCTACATTTTTACATGACCTTCAGTGTTCTTTGAAAAGCTTACTGAGGAAAATTAAAAAGATTCCTTATAATATAATGAGTCTTTGTAATGAAAATATGTTTTCCCATGATTGAAATTCTTTTTTTCTACTTCATTGATTTTCTCCTTGCTAACTGCTATCAATTCATTTTAGTTTGCTGCTAAAACTTTATCAAATGATGGCACAGCAGTTTCATAAAAAGTGCCAACTAAACAAATCATTCAGTTACATTTTATAAATGTAAAGAATGAAATTATTTTCATTAAATTGTTTTTGGACAGGAAATATTAAAAAGTAAATCATTATATATGCCAAATATTTGACTTTATTGCCTGCAGAACACTGTACCATCTTAAATGGAATCCATTAAAAATATTGTGTCATTTAATATATACTTTAAAATGTGTTAAACTGTTTACATTTGATTCAAAATAAGATCTTCAAATCATAAAAGTTATTCTTTAAGACTGTTTCAAGTTAGAACAAAACTTATTTTATAGATAGAATGCTTGAATTTTGGCTCCACATCTGTGTGTTCAAATATTAGCTATGTCAATAGTATGCCAATTTTTTTTAAAGATTTTATTTATTTATTTGTCAGAGAGTGAGAGCACAAGCAAGGGGAGCTGCAGGCAGAAGGAGAAGCAGGCTCTGCACTGAGCAAGGAGCCTGATGTGGGACTGGATCCCAGGACCCTGGAATCCTGACCTGAGCCAAAGGCAGACATTTAACTTACTGAGCCACCCAGACACCCCAGTACTATGCCAAATTTGACTTTGGTAATTTACTTAATCCTCTGCTGAACATTTTATTAATAGTAACCTGATTGATTTCTCTAGTTTTAAGTGATGACTAGGTATAACTCTTTAAACCATCCTGCAGTGATTGTTGTATTCATTTAACATTAACTTCTGGTATGTATTACAAGACTGTTTACCCTTCACTTACCTACTCATTTCATTAACTGACACTCTCCAAATTTCTTATAAAACCAACCCACTGACAACAGCTCATGGCATTTCTGGTCTATAATTTTTTTTTTTTTTTTTTTAGATTTTATTTACTTATTTGACAGAGAGAGAGATCACAAATAGGCAGAGAGGCAGGCAGAGAGAGAGAGAGAAGCAGGCTCCCTGCTGAGCAGAGAGCCGGATGTGTGACTGGATCCCAGGACCCTGAGACCATGACCTGAGCCGAAGGCAGAAGCTTAACCCACTGAGCCACCCAGGTGCCCCTAGTCTATAATTTAATAGCCTTACATGTCTGCTTTCAACAACTATCAAGTTATGTATCAAACCTATTGTGTCAATTATACTTACTACATAAATTGGTAAAATAAGACTGTAAAGAAGAAAAGAGTTTTTGCATTAATGCAAATAGTTTGGAAAGGCTACAGAAAATATATGTTATAGCATTAGGTGTGAATATTACAACTATAAATGGCAGAAACCTCGTTGAAAACAGTCATGAATCATTCTCCATTTACATTCCAGTTTTATTAATGAGCCGGATGGAAGTAAAAACCTTGTCTACCACATCAATGAATATTTAAGTAAAACTAAATCTTTAAAGTATGTTTATCAATTTTTAGAATCTCTTATTTAAGTGTTGGTAATTACGGTTGATCACTCCTTGAAACATTTATTCATTTTTCTTTCTAGATATAGTACTATCCTGTTTATTATTTTACCTCATTTTTCCTCCATCTTGGATCCTCCTGGAAAGCCATCTCAGGGCTCGCATTAACAACCCTTTGCTGGAGACCATCTCCATCTCTGATCTTTGACTTAGTATATCTGTTTCCGATCTGACATCCTTATTTTTATAAATAATTATCTCCCAAACTTAATTTTGTACAATATTTCCTTTTGCTTACCATGCTTCAGGAGCACTGCTCTTTTTATATTTCTTTAAACACTGTTTCATTTCAACTTGCAGAATATTTTTGGCCATGTCTTCTGAAGACTCATCTGATGACTGACTTCATTGTGTTTTTTCTTTCAATTTTTCATGGATACCTTATGTAAGTACCCTATGTAAATTAGTTACCCCTTATAGATGAAACATTCACTATACTCTTACACAGCTGTATATTTTTATGCCACTTTCACTATTTAGTATCACAGTATGCATTTATTTGGTTTATTTGATTTATGGTTCACACTCTACCGCACTAAAATAAAAACTCCCTAAAGACAGAGTTCATTTGGTAATGAATTACTCCAGTCTTTTTAAAATATTGTATTTTTCAGATTTTGTTTTTGTTTTTCATTTTTCAAGAAGTATTAGTTGGCTTTTCATCAATAGATATATAGTGGGTAAATCTACTTATGATGGGCAAAATAATAGCCTCCTAAAGAGATCCAATCCCTAAGCCTAGGAATTTGTGAATGTTTTATCTTAAAGGGCAGATGTGTTTAAGATTAAGGATTTTTGGGGGGTGGCCCATGGGTGGCTCAGTCATTTAGTGTCCAGCTCTTGGTGTCAGCTAAGGTTGTGACTTCAGGGTGATGGGATGGACCCCCATGCTAGGTTCCATGCTTAGGACAGAGTCTGCTTGAATTTCTCTCTGTCCCTTCTCTACACACTCTCTCTCTAAAGTAAATAATCTTAAAAAAAAAAAAAAGATTAAGGATTTGTATTATTTGTATTATCCATTTGGGCCCAATTTAATTATATAGATCATGAAAAGGAATGTCCTCCCTGGCTATAATTAAGGTATATGTGACGATGGCAGAATATTTAAAAAGATCTAGCATTGCTGGCTTTAAAAATGGAGGAAGGGGCCAGGAGTTTAGGAATATGGCCAGCCTCAAAAAGCTGGAACAATGAAATGATTTTCCCCAAAAGCCTCCAGCTAGTAATGAAGCAATGCCAGCACTTAGGTTTTAACCCAGGAAGACTCATTTTTTCATGTCTGATCTATAGAACTGTAAAATAATAAATTTGTATTGTTTAAGAAACCAACCTTATAATTATTTTATGGAAACCATAGAATACAGATGCTTAATCATAGTAAATACTGTTTTAAAAGTCTCATATTGGGAATGCCTGCATGGCTCAGTTGGTTAAGCATCTGCCTTTGGCTCAGATCATGATCCCAGGGTCCTGGGATTGAGTCCCACATCGGGCTCTGCTGGGCTGGGAATCTGCTTCTCTCTCTGCCTGATGCTCCACCTGCTTATTGTCTCTCTCTCTCTCTCTGACAAATAAGCAAATAAAATCATTATAAATAAATAAATGAATAAATAAATAAAAGTCTCAGATTATAAATATGACTAAATTTGAAAACTCTAGTTCTATTTCTCTGATGAAAATTCTGTATGCTATATTGTTTAAATTGGAGATTCACTTCAGAAACAAAGAGGTGTACCTGGGCTTCAGTGGATTATAAGATATGTTTCTCAGGCAATTGCTATGATATAACTGACTCTAGAAGGTGATCCAATCAGATATATTGCTAAAACATTTAAAACTGTCACAAATAATATTAAAAATTTAAAAACATGACTGTCATACAATATTAATATATGCATGTATTGAAAACTTAAATATTTAAGGAGACAACCAGCAGAATAATAAAGTTGATTACCAATAAAGTCTCATTCTTATTTTTGGTTTGCTCAGTGTTCTGAGGTAGTGTTGAGAAGTCTGCATAGCTTTAGAAACTGAAAGAGAAAGAATAGTATCAAGACATATTGTTTTTGATAAGAATTATAAATACTATATAATAAATGATTATTTTTAAATTAATGCTTATTAAAATATTAGATTAACCAAATCCTCTTTTACAAATGCACACAATTTCCTCATAAGTATATATAACTACAATTATATAGTTACATATTAGTTTTTATAAGCTAACCATTTGTTTCTCTGGGGAACTGTAAAGAAACTAACATCTGACTTAAAAGTTTAGAATACAACCATTTGTCAGTTAACAGCTTCTTTTGTTCATAGAGCTAAGTGGCTATAAATCAAGACTGGTGTCATGCAGCCACAAAGTTTTACAGTTGAAACTATTTTAAGTTTTAAGGGCTTTTTTTTCCCTTCCCACATAAACTACCTTAATTTTCAGTATATATATTTATAATCAAAGCGAAATGTTCCTTGGTGTTTTCACAGACTTCGTCATATGAAATATGTTTCCAGTATTTCTGCTTCACTCACTTTCTATATTGCCATAAGCATGCAATATCTCTATATTTGTTTCAATCCTTAAATGTTATTTAAACATTTTTATCATCATTTTCTGATATTCAGATATATAATCTGATATTGGAAAGTGGTTTTAGAATTAGCACCAACACTTTTATTTGTAAAAGCTAACAATAATATGTAAAAGCTAGTAACAATAATCATAATACTAAGATTATATATAAGGATTGCAAAGTGTCTTAATTAAAATCATTAATTGTACATTTCCAGTGCTGTTTATTTTGCTTCTCCTTCCAGTTTTGGATACTTACAAATATGAAAGAAACTGATATAAATACTTATTACTATTAAAATGAGGAAGTGTGGGCGCTTGGGTGGCTCAGTGGGTTAAGCCACTGCCTTCAGCTCAGGTCATGATCTCAGGGTCCTGGGATCGAGTCCTGCATCGGGCTCTCTGCTCAGCAGGGAGCCTGCTTCCCTCTCTCTCTCTGCCTGCTTCTCTGTCTACTTGTGATCTCTCTCTGTCAAATAAATAAATAAAATCTTTAAAAAAAAATGAGGAAGTGTGCCCTCCAGCTACTCTTAGAGCATTACAGTGTGTTAAGAAGAATCTTTCATTTCAAAGAGAAATTAGGTGTACGTTGCATTTTTGTCACATTTTTTTCACATTTTTGCTTGAAAAATTATTTAAGCTATTTTTTTTAAAAAAGGTTTGGGACACCTGAGTAAGTACAAGTGAGAAAAAAACAAATGGACAGAATATGAATACATGACTTGGGCTTTTAAGCAGAATATATTTTCAGCATTATGTATAATATTAATCTGAATTCTACATGTCTGGGTTTTCAATAGATGTCATTTAACATGATTTATTTCTGAAAGGTGTAAGATTAATGCTTTATAATTTAAGGCTCTTCTTTTTCATAGCAGGCATAATTAATCCAGAAGCAGTTACTCTAGCAATACAAAAAGTGTTACTTGAAAAGAATAAGCATTTCAAATGCTATGTATTTTACCATAAGGAAAACTATGATCAAAGGGTAAGCCTTGTTACTTGAAGTCTCAAATATACTTATTTGCAATAATTCTATAGGGAAAATAAATGTAAAATAAAATTTAACAATGCGGTGAGCTATTCATGAATATGGTACAACTTGGTATTTTGGCATCAAAAATGAACTGAAATGACTCTAGACTAAAAAAAAAGGTATGCAGTGTTGAGGTTGTTATTTTTTTTTTCTGATATATATGATTAATGACTAAGGTTGGCCACTGTCACCTGAAATAACAATAGAAAAAAAATTCCCAGAAAATGTTTGAATTTCAGGAATAAAGGTAGAAATAGGTTTGCTTTAAGGAAGGAGAAGCAATTTAATTATTGCACAGCACAGTATGCCTCAAGTGTTTTAGAATGAATAGTCAGCTCAGTATTCACAGCTATTATAAATTATCAAAATACTTAAAATTGATATATCTATTGGATATATCCAAAGGGATATAGATATTTCAATAATTTTCAAAATTCTTAGAGTAATTTTACCGTTATTACCATGAATTCTATCATTCCAAATTCAAAATTTCCATTCTGAATCCTAAAATTTTAAAATACATTACATTCTCAAATATCCTGACTTTCTCTAAGACATGATTGTGTAAAAGCATCTGGTCTCAATTCAAATAGTAGAAAATTATGGAAAAATAATTATTTTCTTCAATACTAAAATAAAAGGAACAAGTAGTAATTTCACAACTCCTCTAATTTCTTGTACTATTCAGAAAAAATAAAAAATTAAAGATACATAATGATCATTAGTCTTTTACCAATGTGGAAACCATAACTGCAAGAGGTTTGCTGATTTCTTTCTAGAAACCTACTTTGAGTTTCCCAATGAAACATTCTTTCCCTTACACTATGTTTCCTTTCTCATCACAGAAGTATAAAACAGCTTCAGACAGCCAGGGCCTAGCACTCAAATGCATACTCTGTACAGAACTCCATTGTTAATAAGTAATATTTTATATATTCTAAGATGCAATGAGAATAACACCTATAAGTTATATACATGATCAGAAACTCTTTTTTTTTAAGATTTTATTTATTTGATGGATAAAGATCACAAGTAGGCAGAGAGGCAGGAAGAGGGGGGAACCAGGCTCCCAGCTGAGCAGAGAGCCTGCTGCAGGGCTCAATCCCAGGACCCTGAGACCATGACCTGAGCCAAAGGCAGAGGCTTAACCCACTGAGCCACCCAGGTACCCCCATGGTCAGAAACTTAAGGTTCTGAAAAATCATCTTATAAACTAGTGATAAAAAATAATAATGTAAAACATTTTAATATACTAAGCATGAGCACTGAATTAGTCCAAAATGCTTTAAAAAAAAAAAAAGATGTATCTTTTTTTAGAGAGAGAGAAAGCAAGTGGGCATGAGGGGCAGGGAGAGATGGATAGAAAAACTCAAGCAGATTCTGCACTGAACATGGATACCTGACCTAGGGCTTGATCCCAGGATCCTGATCATGACCTGAGCTGAAACCACAAGTTGGATGCTTAACTGACTGTGCCACCCAGGCGCTCCCTCCTTCCAAAATGCTCCTTTAAAAATGCTATACTAATAAGGAGATTGGAAAATAGTACATTACATATAGACAAATCACAAATGAAGTGATACCAGTTTTTCCCTTAAACATCAGCTAGACACTGTACAATTAAAGTGAAAAGAACATTACAGTACAGTATAATTTAGTCTCTTTGATTAAATTTTTGATTACGACTTATTTCTACAATGTAACATCTTAATTAAATCACAAACATTATCATTTCTAAAAGTTAGTCTTCATATTGTAATATTATATAACTACATCACTAAGTGAATTTATACCCCCATAAATAATATCTGGTAATAATTTCAATACCATTTCTAAATGAATTAATTTTGGGATTCCATTTAAACTTTGGGGGGGGCGGGGAATGAATAAAAACCCAAATCCCTACCTGTAGATTTTGTTGCGAGAATAAAAAACAGTTATGTATGTGAATACAAATAAGGCAAAATGAAGTCAGTAAGTGAAAAAAGAATTATATGTACCCAGTCCAGATCATCTAGTAAGCCTACCCAGATAATCCAGGGAACTGTGGAACCAATCCTACTGTTTCAGTTGGGCAGAGAACAAAGCCAGAAGTCCTATTCAACATTAGCCAGTTTTATATCCCCTTTTACACCTCACCTTGAATAGCTGCCTCACCTTAAAATAGGTCCTAATGACGTTTCAGCAGGTATGTCCAAAAACACACACTGGGATGACTGGTGATGGACCATCTCTGCCAAAATAAACCTGTAAAGTCTGAAAGAGGAGCACTATTACTCACATGCATGGATTCCAACATGAGGAATTAGGTTCACGGAAAAAAAAAAAAAAGTGAATATGATACCAGCAAAAGAAACTAATAAAACACAACTGACCCTAGAAAAGTAAAGATCTATGAATCATTCAAGTATTCAGAATAATCCCTTTAAGGAAGTAAGAAAGTTTAGTGAACTACAAGGACACAGAGACAATCAAATGGAATTAGGAAAACAATTACAAGAACAAAATGAGAAGTTCAACAAAGATATAGCATAAAAAAACTAACGAATGCTAGAGCTGAAAAATACCATAACAGAAGAATTCAATAAAGAGCTTCGAAAGCAGCCTGAGCCATGCAGGAGATTAAATCAGCAGATTGGAAGATGGAACATTTAATATTATCCAGTCAGAGGAGCAAATTACAAAAGAATTAAAGAGTGAGGAAGTCTGTGGTGCTTATGAGACACAGTGAAAATAAACATGTTCACATTATGGAAATTCCAAAAGAAGAAGAGGAATAAAAAAGGATGCAAAGTATCTTTAAAACAATAATGGGTGAAAACTCCCCAAATCTGGATAGAGAGAGTAAGACATCCAGATACAAGAGGTTCAAGTGACCCCAAATAAGTTGGTCTTGAATAACACAATATTAAGTTGTCAAAAGTAAAAAAAAAAATTTAAGAGCAGCAAAAGAGAAGTTATATGCAAGTGAACCACCACAAGACAATCAAACATCCCTCCTTTCTTTCCTTTCCTTTCCTTTCCTTTCCTTTCCTTTCCTTTTCTTTTTTTTTTTTCTTTTTCTTTTTTAAAGAGATAGAGTTTTATTAAGTAAGGATACAGAAAAAAAGATCTCAGGAGTGAGAGGGGTCCCAACAGGTTTGCTGACAATCAGATTTCTTTCTTTCTTTCTTTCTTTCTTTCTTTTTAAGATTTTATTTATTTGTTTGACACAGAGAGAGAGAGACAGTGAGAGAGGGAACACAAGCAGAGGGAGTGGGAGAGGGAGAAGCAGACTCCCTGCTGAGCAGGGAGCCCAATGTGGGGCTCGATCCCAGGACCCTGGGATCATGACCTGAGCCAAAGGCAGATGCTTAACAATTGAGCCACCCAGACGCCTGACAATCAGATTTCTTAACAGAAATTTTAGGCCAGAAGAGAATGGGATGGCATATCTAAAATATTAGAAGAAACAAATGTCAAGCAATAATACTGATGAAGCTATTCTTCAGAAACAAATAAAGGAAAAAAAGACTACCCAAACAAACAAAAACTGAGAAAATTCATTACCACTAGACTAGTCTTACAGGATATGCTAAAGGGAGTTCTTTGGGTAGAAATAAAAGGTTGCTAATTATCATAAAAACATAAGGTAACATAAATGTTACTAGTAATGATAAATATACAGCCCAATTTAGATTCTGTAATATGGTAATAGTGGTACATACTTCACTTACAACTCCAGTTTTAAAGTTAAACAAATGTAAAATATCTATAACTATAACAATGTTATTAGTTGCACAAACTAAAGTTAAAATGTGAGAGAAAGGAGAAGTGTAAAGCTTAAGAATTCTATTAAATTTAGTTGTTATTAGTTTAAAATAGTGTTACAAATTTAAAATAGTTTATGTAAACCTCATGGTAACCACATGGAAAAACCTATAGCAATTACACAAAAGGACATGATAAGCCAAAGCATAATACCAAAATATATCAAAAAGCACCAAAAAAGACAGTAGGATAAGAAATAAGGATCAACAAACAACTAGAAAACAAGGAAAACATAGCACTAGTAAGTCCTTAACTATCAATAATCACTTCAAATATAAATGGACTAAATTCTCCAAAAGACACAGAATGGCTAAATGGATATAAAACAAGATCCAACAATTTGCTACCTATAAGGATCTCAGATAAGCCTTAAAGACATAAGCAAACCAAGAGTGAAGGGATGAAATATATATTTTAAAAAATGATAATAGTAAAAAAGAAAAACATGGGTAGCTATACTTAGACATAATAGACTTAAGAGTGGTAAAAAAGAAGGTCATTATATTATGATGAAGAGGTCAATACATCAAGAAGACTTAATAATTGTAAATAATTTTGTGCCCAACATTAGAGCACCTAAATATATAAAGCACAAACTAATGGAACTAAAAAGAGATCCAAACAGTAATATAATAATTGGGAACTTAATATTCTACTCTCTACGATATATATTCAAAGAATATAGGAGATTTGAACAACACAAAAGGCTAAATGGACCTAACAGATATATGCAGAACATTCTATGTAACAAAAGCAGAATACAAATTTGAAAGAGCACATGAAATATTTTCTAGGACAAACCATTTGGCCACAGGACAAGTAAGCAAATTCAAGATTACTGAAATTATATGTAGTAAATATTCTGACGACAACAGTATGAAACTAAACATAACAAGAAGGAATTGGAAAATACATGAACACATGAAAATGAAATACTCTAAGAAGAAATTAAAGGAAAAATTATAGAAAGTAAAGAAAAAATTATATATTGCACAGCAAAAATGGAAAAACTCATACAACTCATAAAATTTCAAGGCTGCAGCAAAAGCAAAGGATTTATGGCAATAAATGTCTACATTAAGAAGAAAGAAAGATCCCAGAAAAACAACCTAACTCTATTCTTTAAGAAACTAGAAAAAAGATAAACTGAGCCAAAAGTTAGCAGAAGGAGAGGAATAAGAAAGATTAGAGCAGAAATAAGTGAAACAGAGAACAGGAAAACAGCAGAAAAGATTAACCAACCTCAGAGTTGGTTCTTTAACAAAGGAGCAAAACTGACAAATCTTTACCTGGATTCACTAAAGAAAAAAAAAGGTTCAAATAAGCAAAATTATAAATGAAATTGGGTGGGAACATTATAACTGACACCACAGAAATACAAAAGATTAGAGGACGCTACTATTAACAGATATACTTCAATGAGCTGCCAAACCTAGAAGAAATGGAAAAATTCTTAGGAATATACAATTTACCAAGACCGAATCAAGAAAAAAATAGAAAGTCCAAATAGACCAATTACTAGTAAGGTGATTCAACTGGTAATCAAAAATCTTCCAACAAAGAAAAACCCAAGACAAGAAGGCTTCATTGATTAATTTTACTGAACATTTAAGGAAAGATTAATAACAATACTTCACAAACTCTTCCAAGAAATAAAAAGAAATAAAAACACTCCCAAATTCATTCTATGAGGCCAGCATTATCCTAATATCGAAGAAAAGAACATACCAGAAAATAAAACTATAGTTCTATATCTCTGATGCATATACATACAAAAGTTCTTGAAATATTACCAAACTGAAATCAAAATATTTTAAAAAACCACTTAAAATGATTGAGTGGTACTTATAACTGGGGTGAAAGGATGGTTTGATGTACATGAATTAATGTAAAACATTAGTTAAAAAGGGGAATATCTCAATATACACAGGAGAAACATCTGACAAAATTCAACACCCATTCATAATAAAAATCTAACAAATTATGAATAGTAGAAACTTACTTCAACATGATAAAGATTAAATATGACAAGCCAAGAGCTAATATCATATTCAATGATAAAAGGTTGGAGACTTTTTTTACTACAATCAGGAACAAGACAAGGATGCCCACTTTTCACCACTTGCATTTGGTATAGTGTTGGAAGTCTTTCCCAGAGCAATCAGGCAAGAAACAGAGATATAAGGCATCAGACTTGGAAGGGAAGAAGTAAAAATGTCTATTTACAAATGACATAATTTTACGCAGAGAAAATCCTGACTCCACCCCAAAACAGTTAGCTCTAATCAATTAAATCAGTAATATTGCAAGATACAAAGCTAATATATGGAAATTGTATCATTTCCATACAATGAATTATTTGGAAAAAAAATAAAATGATACCATTTACACTAGCACCAAAAACAATAAAGTAGTTAGAAGTAAACTTAATCAAGGAGATGAAAACTTTTTACTCTGAAAATATTGATAAAGCACATCATTGATGAAATACATCAAAGAAGATACAAATAAATAGAAAGGCACCCCATATTCATGGATGAGGAGAATCGGTACTATTAAATGTCAATACTACCCAAAGCCATCTATAGATTCAGTGCAATTCCTATCAAGATTCCAAAGGCAGTTTTTATAGAAGTAGAGAAAACAACTCTAAAATTTATATGGAACCACAAAAGACCTTGAATGGCCAAAGGAATCCTAAGAAAAACAAAGTGGAAGTCAGCACACTTCCTGATGTCAAGCTATACGGTAATGCTATAGTAATCAAAACAGTATGGTGCTGGCATAAAGGCAGCAAAAGAGAGCAAAGGAACAGAACTGAGAGCCCAGAAATAAGCTTGAGTACATTTGGTCAACTAATATTTGACAAGTGAATGAAGAATACTCAATGGAGAAAAGATTTTTCTTCAATAAATGTTGCTTCTAAAATTGGACAGTCACATGAAAAAGAATGAAAAACAGACCCCTATACTACAGCACTTGGAAAAATTAACTTAAAGTGGATTAAAGACTTAAGACCTGAAACCATGAAATTCTTAGATATTCTTAAAACAAAAACAAAAAAAAAACCACATACAACTCCTTGACATGGGTCTTTTTAGGTTGTTTGTTTTGTTATGTTTTTATATGACACCTCAAGCAAAAGCAGTAAGTTTAAAAAAAAAAAATGACTTCAACAAACAAGTGGAACTGCACAGAAAAAAAAATCAACAAAGTCAAAAGACCACCTATAGAATAGGAAAAATATCTGCAAACCATATATCTGATAAGGGTTTAATAGACAAAATATATAAGTAATTCCTACAACTCAACAGCAAAACAAACAAAAACCTATGAATCCTATTAGGATTAGGCAAAAGACCTGAATAGACTATTTTCAAAGAAGATACATGCATTCCAATGAGTATACAAGAAGATGCTCAACATTACTAGTCATTAAGAAAATGCAAATCAAATCTGCAATGAGATATACCTCATGCCTTTTAAAAATGACTATTTTCAAAAAGTCATTTGAAAATGACTATTTTCAAATAGTGGCAAGGCTATGAAGAAAAGTTTACTTTCATACACTGTTGGTGGGATTATAAACTGGCACAGGCACTATGGAAATTATTATAGAGATTTCTTAAAATATTAAAAGTAGAACTACCATATGACACAGGTACTCCACATCTGGGAATACTTCAAAAGCTATTTGCACTCCCATGTTCATAGCAGCATTATTTACAATAGTCAAGATATGGAAGTAAACTTAACATCTATTCATCGGTAGATGAATAAAAAAGTTGTATTTACATAAGAGACTCAATCTCAAGAAACTGAGGGTTGCTGGGGGAGGTGGGTAGGGAGAGGGTGTTGGGGTTATGGACATTGGGGAGGGTATGTGCTGTGGTGAGTGCTGTAAAGTGTGTAAACCTGGCGATTCACAGGCCTATACCCCTGGGGCTAATAATACATTATATGTTAATAAAAATTTTAAAAAATATTTTTAAAAAGTTGTGTTTATAAACAATGGGATATTATTCAGCCATAACAAAAGAGGACATCCTGCCATTTGTGACAATATAGATGGACTTGAGCATTATACTATGTGAAGTAAGTCAGAGACAAATATTTTATCATCTCACTTATATGTACACGAAGAAATCTGAATTCATAAAAAAAGATCAGATTTGTGGTTACCAGAGGCATAGGGTTGAAGGGAGGGAGAACTAGAGGAAGGTGGTAAAAAGGTACAAAATTCCAGTTGTAAGAACAATAAATACTAGAGATATACAACATGATGACTACAGTTAACATTGCTGTATAACTTCTGTGAAAGTTGTTAGAGTAAATACTGAGTCCTCATCAGAAGGAAAGAAATTATGAATCTATAGCAGATGGTTGATGCTAACTAAACTTATTGCTATAATTACTTCTCAACATAAATCTGTTACACTGTACACTTCAAACTGCTACAGTACTATGTCACTAACACTTCAATTAAACTGGAAAAAAAAGTCAAAGATGACTGGGCATGAAGAATGAAATTGTGTTCACCCAGGTTTAAGGTTCTATAGTTATAGAATGTTGAGGTCTTGAAATTGCATTTATGATGTAAGCAAAAATATATAAAACAGCAAGAAAAGGGAGCAAATAAAAACCTGTCGTGTACCAGCATTTCAAGTGAATAGATGGTTTTTTTAATTTCAGACTAAATCTCTTAAAATAGGATTATGGAATAGTCCCTTTAATGTGTACAATACACACTGAGTCAGTGGTATTGCTAATAACAGTCCTTAATGATAACCACTGTTTATTAACTGCATATTTTATCTATTATTTTTCACAAATTCAGACTATTAACTCATTCATTATTGCCTTAACAACCCCATTATTTGGTACTTTTATTAACCATATTTCACAACTGAGGAAACTGAGGCTCCACGAGATTGATAACTTGTCTAAAGTCACACAACTCATCAGTGGTCCTATCATACATCAAACTCATGAAATTGGACTCCAGAGCCTGAGATTCTTATGTCTTTGTTATACTGTCTTCTAAGTATGCATTTCTTCAGTGTGTTATACACACACACACACACACACACACACACACATAAACTTAACTCTTTTACATACTTAACATCACTATTAATCATGGAATCATCCATGCCTTTAGGGAATGTATATCATGGCTTTCTGCATGCCAGGGACTATTAGAGATGCTGAGTATAAAGTGGTGGAGAAGATCATTAAATTCTAACACTTGTTAGAATTATAATACAGACTTTAAGACTCTTGTAATAGTGGTCAGACATCAAGGTAGGATGATTCCTGCTAGGCTGGCCCAGCAGAATTCTTACTAAAACTGGAGGAGACAGGTGAAGACAAGGTCACAAGATGAGGTCTAGTCAAAAAGACTGATCAGAGGAAACTGACTACATTTTGGTCATGGATAGAGTTTTTATTAAGACAAACGGGGGACTTATCCATTGGAGCTCAAAATCTAGTAGAAAGTGACAATAAATAATTTATCAAAGGGATAAATATGGCAATTTCTGTTCCTATTAAAGAACAGAGGAAAATTAAAAGGAAATAAGGCAGGCTTTGGTAAGTTACTGAAGAGTGGTTAATGTGAGGTGCAGGTTTAAATAAGCTAGTGTTTAAGGAAGGCCATTTTGAGGATTTGACATTTGAACTCCAATAATAATCTTCCAGTCAGCTATCAAGTTATTTTTAGATCCTTCTCCTATGAATTACTATGTTGTAGATGTTTTCTTATAATGATCCAGTATACTGTAAATCTAAGTATATGTATATTTCTTCCCATAGATTGTGTTTTTTTAACATAGTTTTATTTATTACAATGTATCCAACCCAAAGTTGTACCTAAAACAATGGTGAGGGGTTCATAAATATTTTTTCCACACTAAAGAGTATAAAAATAATTTTCTGCTTCTATTTTTGTAATTTTGCTTAATGCCATTCCTCTAAGAAGCAGTACAAACTATATTTTAAAATCCTTACTGATAAATGTCTTTTCTTCCTCTAATATATCAAGAGAAGGTTTATCATAAGGTAGGAAAAGAAAAAGAGAACTTAACATTCTCCTCATGACAACCTTGAAGAATCCATCAGAACTTTGGTTTTATCATGTTTTTTCCTCAAATTTTTCTTGTATTTCACCTTACCTGAGAGAGAGAAAAAATAAATAAATAAAGAGAGCTCTTTGTCCTGACCTATACTAACAAGTACTTGTTTTCTCTGCACCCCCTTCCCTCCACCACCGGCTTACCAATCTATTTTTACACATTTCAAAACACCTCTCCAATCCCCCAAGTTATAAAGCAATGCCATCTAAAAGTCTGTATATACAAGATAAATTCAATTATAACAGAGTATTTTACTTTGAAATTGGATTAATAAAAAGGTTCTGAAGAAGATAAGAGCTGAAAGAAAAACCAAGTAATGCTAGATCTTACTTACACAATATACTCACCTAGGAAGTTATAAAAGGCAACTTGAAATCAATAACATTATTATATGTTCACAAGCTAAATGTCAATATGTCACCTGGATGAACAAAGATAAGGGAAGAGATTTTTTTTAAAAAAGGAAATATTAAAAGCTCTTCATTATGTTTGGTGATAGGTTGACATGTTTAGAGTTGGATAGTGAAATACAGGAGCTATTCCTTCCCTTGGTGTCAATATTCAAAGTTTTTTTTTTTCTTTTTAAAGGAAGTTACTTTTGCAAAAAAATTTCTTCAAGGCACTGATGTAAAATATTGGATTTAAAAAATAAAAATAGATTTTAAAATTGGCTTTTTGAAAACAACTTTGAATTAATACATTTTCTGGTGTAAATGTGAATATTTCAAATTATTTTCTCATATGGGCTTCTTTAAATGTTCTTCCAAAGACTCAAAAAGATAAAGTTACTGATTAAAATGCCTAAATCTAACATTGAGAGTAACAGAGTTGTTCAATAAGAAATGAAATGGAAGAAACATTACTGCTCAAATACATTTTTTTTTTTTTTTTTTGAGAGAGAGAGAGAGAGAGAAGGAAGGAGTTGGAGGTAGGGGTAGAAGGAAAGGAAGAGAATCTTAAGGAGGCTTCATGTTCAACACAGAGCCCACCAAGGGGCTTGATCTGAGGACCCTGAGATCATGACCTGAGCCAAAATCAAGGCAGATGCTTGAATGACTGAGCCACTCCCAAACACAAACTTTTGACAATTAGAAGTATACCTGTTTCTTTTTATATCAATCTACTTGAAGTGATTTCTGACTCTTGATAATATATTTTAGGTAATAAAATGAAAATTCAACTAAAGTAAAAAATGACATGAAGATATGTATAAGATATGGAATAAATATATATATAAAGGAAAGGTATGTATGTACAAAGTGTATGCACATACACATATACACACCACAAATACATAAATTGTAACAGGTAGAATATTTTAAATTTGTTTTTTAAATGATATTGGATTATCCATGAAACTTGCAATAATTGAAACTTATTTTTGACTTAGAAACTATATAATTATTGATTTAATATGCATTGAACTTCATAACCTTCGCTTGTTTTATGTTAGCATATAAGTGTTGAATGATGGCAGTTTATAGATGTTGTGGTGTACCTGGGTGGTGCAGTTGGTCAAGCGACAGATTTTTGGTTTCAGCGCAGGTCATGATCTCAGGGTCCTGGGATTGAGCCCTGCATCAGGCTCTGTGCTCTGTGCAGAGTCTGGTTGAGTTTCTATCTTCTTCTGCCCCTTCTTCCTATATGTGCATTCACTCTCTTTCTCTTTCAAATGAATGAATAAATCTTTCAAAAATAAATAAGTAGATGCTGTATCCATACTATATAAGCCAAGAAACCAAGAGATAATTAATTGTATCTGCTTGCTAAGAAGCTAGTTTGGACCCAGTTTTCAAAAGGTGTAATATGGACCGCAGAGTTAATAATTTCAAAGACCCTAGAAAATAATCTTAACACTGTATGAAAAGAAGGAACACAACATATTTTTCAATGGAAGTGCAAAAATTAAAGAAAAAAAAAAAAAAGAAGCCTGGAAAAAAATGTTTCTAGCCTCTACTGATGTTATATGACACCATCTGTAATTTAGCAACAATTATTAAAGTGATAGGTGATAATCTCGATAATTTTCATCTACAAAAAATTTAACAATTTACAAATATTATAAATCTATTTAATTTCTATATGAAGAAGATATGTGCATTGAAAATTTCTGGGATTGGAATCCCTTTATTTTATTGGATTGTCATTTACTTTTATCTATACCTTTAGAAAATAAACTTTTAGAAGTAGCAAGTGATGAATAATTGCAAATGAATATTGAAAATCAGCATCACGTGCTGTGTTTTGAGTAGTAATAAGATATAAATATTATGAACTTGATTTTCCTTAAAATCTCTTTTGTTCACTTCAGTATACCTCTTGAGAATGGTTTCTCAAGCTGTTATTAAAACGAAGATATGATTTAGGCATTGTATTAATTACTAGGGCTTCTAACACAAAATTTGGAAATGAATTTTTTCATAGTCCTGATGTCTAAAAGTCCAAGATTAGTGTGTTCTGGCCAGATAGATTCCTAGTGAGAACTCTTCCTGACTTGTAGATAGCTACTCTTTATTTGTGTGTGCGTGTTGTTTGCTTTTATTTTTTTTGTGCAGGTGCACAGAGAGATATTGCAAGAATGAGCTCTGGTGTCTCTCCTTATGAGGATACTAATCTAGTTAGATTAAGTCACCACCCTTATGACCACACTTAACCTTAATTACTTCTTTAGAGACTCCGTCTCCAAATACAGCCACTCTGGGGTTAGGGCTTCAACTTAATTTTGGAGGGACACAAATATTCAATCCATAACATGTTTATTATCCTTTATGAGTCATTTTGCCATTAATCTAGCCTAGAATGGATAATTTAACAAGAAGTGAGCTCATTTGTCTTATTGAAACCCTTAATATTGACATACACAATTTTGAAAATAATTCCTAGAGTTTAATGGTAGTTGTTTAAAGTGAACTTACTCTATGTATCCATCCCTCAAAGTATCTAAACTTGACAGTAGTACAAGTAAGTGCACATATGAATTATAATTTCATCAATGATAGAGACAGAACACCAAAAACTTCAAATTACCTATATATGGAAATATATCCCTAAATTCTAATAGATCTTCTAGTCTTACTTCAAGGCAGATGGGGAAAGGGAGGCTTAAGAGGCTCGGTTTTTAAAGAGCAGGGGAAGGTTAAGGTTGGAGAGTGAATTCAAAAAAACCAGAAAACCCACTTCCAGTAAGACAAAGATGAGATTAAATGTCAGATGAAGATAATAGGACTTGGTAGAAGAAAAGGGCTTCAAAGTATCCAGATATGAAGGTAGTAGCTTGATAGAAAGTTCTATTCTGGGGAATAATTAAGTAGAAAAAGAATGACAATGAAAGATGAAGAGAATGTAAACGTTCTGCAGAAATATAAAAGAAATAGAATACAGGGCAAGCCATTCTCTCACTACTTACCATGAAAGTCAAACAGGAAAGACTGTCCCCAAAAAACATAGGGACAGGAAAAAAAGCAAACAGATTCCAGAGTAATCTACTTAAAAAGAGAAAATGCAAATCATAATATTTTTGTTGATGAAAACAAGTAGAATAATATATAATATATAATATATAATTATATATAATATATAGTGTATATTATTATACTATATGTAATATAATGTATATGTATTCATATATAATACAAAATACATATGTAATATGCATAATAAATAATATACAGAAAGATTATATGGCCACATTTTGCTCATTGGCTGTGTAACATCCGTACAAAAAATTGCTCTTACACAATACACATTAATCTGTTCCTTCTTTTAAGCACATATATGGTAGAAGGATTTCCAGCTACATGAATTGTAAGTAAAATAAATAAAAGTAAATATAAGAAAATAAAACCTAAGTGAGATTGTATACCAACTACCAATGATAAATTTTATTAGCTGAATTATGAGATGAATCAATCCCTCTACATTCCAAGATATTAATAAATTATTTAAAATACAAAAGTAAATGATACAACTCAAAATTATGCTACACTATTATTATCCTTACTTGTATTTTAAGAACTTGAAAATGACCCAACTCCTTAGTCAATAACAGCATTTTAAAAAATCCTATTTTACCTTTCATCTATTTTAACACTCCTGGCAGCTCTGCCAGAGTTTCTCTTTTTATGTTTCCCTTTCTGAAACAAAATACAAAACACTACACTTTTAGAACTGTATCTCCTCTTTTCCTTCCTATAGGCATGATTATATAGTATTGCTTCCGAACTTGGGGCTAAGCCCTCCTCCTTTCCTATTAACCCTAAAATTCTGTCATTTTATCTTCTTTGCCCTGATTTTTTCTTTTTAAAACCTATACCTCCTCAAATCACTGTGTAACTCAAAATAGACTTTTGGGGGAGTTGGAAAAGGGGCAGTCAAGCAGAGGTATGGAGGGACAGAGGGTGGGTGGAGCTGTAAAGTAGAAACTGACAGAAACAGCAAAGTAACTGACAGGAAAATGTTATCAAGAGCTTCTCTGCATATGTGCATATGAGCTTTCTTTCTTTTGGAAAAAAAGGAAAAAAGGAAGTTAGCTTTGACTATTCACAGAAATGAGGTTCTTCTATCTTACATATAAGACATCAGCCTTGTCAGTGCTGAAGTAATTTTCATTATATCAAATTAACGGAAATTAGTTATGTCTAATAGTACCTTAATCTGACATATTAACTAGGAGAGACGTTCTACCATCTATTTCTTCAGAAATTTTCAGAGATACAATTAATTGATAAATTGTATATTCCGTTGGAAACACAAAAGCATTATACAAAGAAAACAAACAGCTAGAGCAAGGTCATAAGGTGAGAGCTTGCCTAAAAGGTTCAAGGAAGAGCAAGGAGGTTATGAGGCTGGGCTGAGTGAGTGAAGGGAAACACTATATAGATCAGAGTTTTAGGTTGAGGCAGACATTATGAAACCTGTAGGCCACTGTATGGACTTTGGCTTTTAGTCTCAGTGAAAAGGAGGAATCATTGCAGTTCTAAGCAGAGGACTGGCAAACTGGTATCAAACTGGTATAAACCGACAAACTGGTATTTAAAAAAAAAAAAAAAAAAAAGAATCACCCTAGTATTTTGAGAAGAAACTGAGAGGGTAGATGTAATAGCAGCAAGATCTGTTGCTATTACAGTAACTCCAATCAGTAGATTGGGGTGACAACACTAGAGGTAGTAAACAGTGATTATATAATGTTGAATTTAGTAGCAACAAATATTTCTGAATGTATTGGGTAAGTGGTATGGAAAAGAGTGTTGAAAATGGCTCTATTTGTATGTGCATCTTGAAAACTGTAGATTCCAGTGGAGGCGGGTAAGGTGCCACGTGAGGCATAATCTGCTAAATCACCACTTACAACAAGAACCTGGTTATTAGAGTGTTCCTGCAAAAGTTCCCTATACAGGAGCTGCAAAACCTCGGAAAATATTAGATTTCTGCATTGTATGAAAAATATTTGGAAGCTACAGAATAAAAGTGTATACTATAAGTAAAGAATATAAAAAGTCATTCAAAGACCTTGATGGGACTTTTCCCCCAGAAGATTATTATCCTAAAGAACTGGTATTATGCCAAGATAATGGAAATATATTTCAGTATACCCCTAAGGAATTTTTCAAAATGGAGACTATTTCACCATGGGATGTGTTTTCACAGAAGAATTTTATAAATGATCAAGTGTTGAATATGTTTCCTATTTCATCTCTAACGATGGATCCTAAGATGAAATTTTTTTAAAAGATTTTATTTATTTATTTGACAGAGAGTGAGAGATCACAAGTAGGCAGAGAGGCAGACAAAGAGAGAGGAGGAAGCAGGCCCCCTGCTGAGCAGAGAGCCCGACTTGGGGCTCTATCCCAGGACCCTGAGACCATGACCTGAGCTGAAGGCAGAGGCCAAACACACTGAGCCACCCAGTTGCCCCCGGTGAAATGTATTTTTTTTAAGATTATATTTATTTATTTGACAGAGAGAGAGAGATCACAAGTAGGCAGAGAGGCAGGCAGAGAGAGTGGGGGAAGCAGACTCCCACTGAGCAGAGAGCCCGACATGGGGCTCGGTCCCAGGACCCTGAGACCATGACCTGAGCCAAAGGCAGAGTCTTAACCCACTGAGCCACCCAGGTGCCCCGATGAAATGTATCTTTAAGTGAATTATACAAATAACATTAAATGATGTCCAGTGGCATACAGAAAAAGCATGTTATGAGTGGGTAAAGCTCAAACATATTTCCCTCTCAGAAAGTGTTTTGAGAATATGATTTTATTGTTGGTGAAGTTTGGGAAAATTGATTTATTTGGTAACAAAAAACAAGGCATTAAAACCCTAACTTACCAATTCAGTCCAGTTTGAACTAGAAATAGTTCTGGCATATATTTGATTGAATGAATTTGATGTGTTAATGGAGCAACTCTGAATAACTTCATGGTTACAATGCTACAAAATTAACTTTTTATTTAGGACAATGACAGAAAATCATAGAAATTCCTTTTCTAAGATAAGACTTAGCTTTTAATTCCTCATTAACCTTGACATGTTTTCATTCAATAAAAGTTATTTTGACATATTAATCATATAACTATTCACAGGATACTTCATGAAAATGCCTTATCATATTATCATATCAGAAAAAAATGTATTTATAGAAGTTATACAAAAAATGAACTATATCTGGGCAAAAAGGATAATCCATAAAGGAGATGGGGATAGAGAGAACGCTTAGACAAAGTGAAGCCAAGTGGGGAAATAGATGAAAGAGGAAGGAATGCTCAACTATGTTGAGTACTGCCTGTAGTTTGAACAATCCATGAACTGAAAACTGACTACTAGATTTTCTAAAATAGAGATAATTCTGACCTTAACAAGAACAGATTTATAGACTGATGAAGTAAATTGGGTTTGAGAGCATGAGATGAGAAGAACTGGAGGAAGAATGCATAAAAAACTCACTTGAAGAGTGTTCTAAAAAAGCCAGAAAACTGAACAAAATCTGACAGGAAAATGTTATCAAGAGCTTATGTGCTGGGGAGCCTGAGTGGCTCAGTCGGTTAAAAGTCTGCTTTTGGCTCAGGTGATGATCTCAGAGTTCTGGAATCAATCCCCACCTCAGGCTCCCTACTTCGTTGGGGCTCTGCTTCTCCCTCTCCATCTCCCTCTCCACTCATTCATACTCTCACTTTCTCAAATAAATAAGAAAAAACTTTTAAAAGAGAGCTTATGTGCATATATGGTAGAAAATGAAAATTTCATATTGTAGTAAAAAGAAGGAGGAAGTCCTAAAGCACTGTCTTTAAATAGGTAAGAAAAGATTGACTCTCATGCACAAGTAGAGATATTTTTTCATTAAAGAATGATAATTACATGTGCAGTAAAAAGCTATAAAGCAGAGAATATAGTAGCCTGTGTTGGTAATTGGATAGTTGTAGTTATTAGAGTCTGCAAAAATTCTTAAGACTTCAGTTTCCTCAGCGGAGTAGGAATAAAAGCAATTGGTGAGTGATAATAACAAAACAGCTAATGTGGTGTGAATGGAGAGGAGGAAGTATAAAATGATCACATAGGAGAGTGGTAAAGTGAATGGATTAGCAGCTGCATGTAGGCATGTTGTGTGGTTTAAAGGGTCTACTTGATGTTTGTAGGCAAGAAATTAAAATAATAATTTTTAGTGTGGCTTCATGTTTTTCTCCCACCATGCTTTGCCAAAAGGATAGATAGGCACAGAATATAGATATTAGTAACAGCCTTTCTCAAAATAACTCTACAATTTGTACTTAATACTACTTGGTAAACACTGTTTAAGTCCTAGGTCTGAAGAAAAGTGATCAAGGATGATAGCAAGACTAGTGGCTTTGGTTTCATGTGAATCAATTCATATTTCTAAGAAAGAGAAAGGGGTAAATGTTGAAACAAAGAGGATAATAAAGATGGCATATTAGACAAATGCCTTTGGAATCTCACTGCATATAGGCTTAGGTGACAGTAAGACGTAATGATCTGGGGTCCAGGACTCAGGAAAGCATTATGCACTAGAAATGGAAATTGGAAAAAAATTAGCACATAAAAGGTAATTTAATCCACTGGAAAGAATTATATGATCCAAGTGGTTCATCTAGAATTAGAAGACAATGACTTACCTAACTTAGCAGAACGTAGATATTCATGAAATGGTCAAAGAAACAGCTAGCAGAGAAACAGCTAGCAGAGGACAAGAGCTAGGAGGGAAATTCTAAACACATAAGAAGTGGTTGTTTCAAAAACTTAGAGTATAATAAGGCAAAATCAAGATCAATGGGTGGAAATAGATGCCCAATGTGACCCAGAGTATATAGAATATTCCAGGTCATTCGAACCCTTCACTTTTTTTTCCACTTTTTTTGTAATTTTTTAAATTAAATCTTGGGATTTTGGATATGAATGTGGGACTGCTAATATAAATTATCTTAATGAAGGATAATAATTTATCAATACTTTTAGATCACAGACTAGCTTTATATGCACTTCTTTAACTCTCAGAAATTAAAATGACCTTATTTGGAAAAAAAAGCAGATTTCTGCAATTTCCAAGTGGAGTAATAAATTGTTATTTTCAGATTTTGTACTTCTTCAGGGGAAAAATGCTATCATTCAATTTCATGGATCTAAAAGTTCTCTCAAAAGTCCTGTCATTTGTTAATATTTTTCAGTGAACGGTGGATTTGATTCTCCTCTCAGTTCTGTTTTCATTTGAGAACTTAAAATTTAATCCACCTCACATTTCACTTTTCACTTAAAGCACATCTTTGAAACATTCTGATAGACCCAAGGAGGATTAACCTGCATTCACACTTTTGTGTAACTTTAATAAAATAATTAGATTTACAACTTGTGATTATTAAACACAAACAGAATTGAGAATCTTGATTTTGGAAGAGATTTTATGTAAAAAGTTTTAGATACAAACTTTTCAGTCCTTTAAAAAGAGAGTGAGTAGAGTAAGTTTGTGGATGTGAAATGAGGAATTTTATCAAAAAGTAAAAGATTTCAATGTCACAGAGGCAACAGAAGCTTGGGAGAATGTGAGTAAAGGGGATGAAATACTACAAAATAATATCTTACTCATTTTGATCCAGATTCTATTAGCAGGTATTTGCATGTGCCAGTCATTTTATAACTTCTAATGAAATAAATGCTGAAGTTTTCTTGTGCCAAGGTATCAAATACACAGACTTCAAGGTCTTCTAAATCCAACATGGTCATTATAGACCAATCATATTTCTCTCTGAAGTTATTTAATTTCTGTTCAATCCTTAACTAAAACCACTGTCTCTCCTCAAATGGTAGGAAGTTATATGACAGAAATTCAGTGGAGGATGAGAACTGTTTCAGAAATGGAAATTGGAAAATTTCCAAAATGGAAATTGGCTTCCACTTCATTTCTTTTTTTTTTAATTTCTTTTTAAAATTTTATTTCTTTGTTTATTTATTTATTTATTTATTCCACCTCCTTTCTTAATGTCATACTAACAATTATGTCATCATGAATATATTTATATGTGGGAAACTCTGGAGTGACATACCCAGAATTGGTAGTACTTGTGTAATATAAACACAAGTAATGAATTTAAGTTTGTGTATCTACTAAATGAACAGCTAAATTATATATTAAATTAAAAGGAGTCTACAGAGGCACTTGGGGGACTCAGTCATTAAGCATCTGCCTTAGGCTCAGGTCATGATCCCACGGTCCTGGAATTGAGCCCCACATTGGGCTCCCTGCTCAGTGGGAAGCCTGCTTCTCCCTCTCCCACTCCCATTTCCCTCTCTTGCTGTGTCTTCTATCAAATAAATAGATAAAATCTTAAAAAAAAATCCCTCCTTAAAAAAAATAAATAAAAATAAAAGGAGTCCACAAAATAATTAAAATGTTATCACATTGTTTTTTTTTCCCAAAAGTGGGTTTTTAATTATTGTTTAACATCCATCTTGAAGAGAAAGACACAACTAATATTGAATTATTTTACAGAATAATTCAAAAGTTTTGAATTTAAATGTGCTTTTATTGAATTATATTATTTTTACAAATGTTAAATCAATTTTGTATCAATTAGGTGTCATCATTTATAGGGCAATTTCTACATCATTTTTTTATCATTTTATTTTATAGACACATCACATTCCATGCTAAGAAAGGAATGCCTGTAAACAATCTGGTGTTAATTTGAGTCCAGTTTGTTTATTACAGTGGACCAGAGTGGAGTAAGTCTTATTTTCAAAGATTATCATTCTCCATTCCAATTTCTTTTTTTTACATTCCAATTCAACTCTGTCAACTATTTCCTACAGCTGGCTAGATTTTAGCCAGAAACTCAAAGAAATTTAAGGGGAGCAGAATGAGAAAACAATTGAAGAAGTATAGATAAAACATACCAAAAACAAATTTACAGAACTCCCTAATGAATGTTTGACATTTTCAGATTACCCCATGACATTGATGAGCATACAAATTATGCCACGAACTGGCATAAATTCAATGAAATAAATTCAATGAAATTGAAATAAATTCAATGAAAAAAACTAATCTCTACTTAATATATAACCAGAAAGGAAGGTTTTAAATTATCAATGTTAAAATTGATTTTCATACTTGGAAACTTTTAAAAAGATTAAATAAAAAGCTCACCCTTGTTTGGACTTGTATACTTATTTATCCCAGAAATTATTACTTCATAAAAAGTAATTTTTTAGTTAAAGAGTTATAGAAATATTTGCCAAGAGATCAAGTTCCATATCTGCCATTAGTAAAAACCTTTACCTATTAAAAAATACCACAACTCTATCTACCTATTGCACTCAACATATCATATGTTTGGGGGTATTAAATTAAGTCTTGTCCTGAAAGGTGGACAAAAATCTTGTCTATTTATTTTTGTTCTCTTTATTATATTCTAAACAACTTTGAAATAGTCTTCTGGGCTAATATTAATATAAATTGAGGGCTTGCATTGAGTTAACTCCCTTTCTGAATTCAATCATTTCTTTCCTGAAAATTGTTGATGTGACCTGAAAGTTTATTGTCATAGCAAAAAAAAAAAAAAAAAAAAAGACACTGTTGTCCAACTTGAGTAAATTTTAAGAAAAAAACAAATGGGTTGTGTATTGGTCTATATGCATATAACAATTTTTCTTTTACAGTTTCTATGGGATTGTTTTGTACTTGATTACATACGCTAATGAAGGCAGATA
This sequence comes from Enhydra lutris kenyoni, assembly GCF_002288905.1. NCBI lineage: Eukaryota > Metazoa > Chordata > Mammalia > Carnivora > Mustelidae > Enhydra > Enhydra lutris. Next base: position 14,427,483 of record NW_019154087.1, read on the forward strand.
ATAGGAAAGAATGACTGCATATGCCTGGGGAAAATTTTTATATTTGCACAATAATGAATGAGCAAATACTTTATTTCACATTTCCAGAGACTCTATTACATATCTTTTCATCTTTACTAATCCAGTAGAAAAAAATCATATCTCGTTGTTTCAATTTTCAGAGTACCTTTCACATATACTCTAGCCATTTAAATTTGCATGTGAGAGAATTATATATTTCTAACTTTTTTTCAGTCAGTTTTTCTATTGGGTTGTCTAAATTTCTATAAATTTTAAATACTTAAATTCTGTATTTTACAAATATTGGTCTTCTAGTTTATGATTTTGAATAGAACACATCAACAGAAGCAGGGAGGAGAAGTGGACAATTCTGGTGAAGTTATGCATTTCTAATATCTATTAAGATATAAAATGCAGGGGTGCCTGGGTGGCTCAGTGATTAAGTGTTTGCCTTTGGCTCAGGTCATGATCCCAGGGTCCTGGGATTGAGCCCCATGGGCTCCCTGCTCAGTGGGAAGCCTGCTTCTCCCTTTCCTACTCCCCCGCTTCTGTTCCTTTTCTCACTGTGTCTCTCTGTGTCAAAAAAAAATAAATAAAACCTTAAAATAAAAAGATATAAAATGTGTACCAGCCTTAGACATGTTGTTCAGCTAAACAAATGAGATAAATTTATATAAAGAACATGATTCTTGAAGAAAACTGCCCAGATTCACATACCAGCTCTGTTAACTGCATGTTGTTAGGCAAGTTTCTTTTCTTTATCCTTCAGTTTCATCATCATTTATTTCGGTTGCATATTTTTATTTGTTTGGTGTGCAGAAGTTGCTGGATGGAACAAGATTGCATAAGGATGAGTGGCTATTTTTACACATTTTTTTCATTCATTTTGCATTTCATTTTGTTTTGTGGTGAGCATGTTACTTTTAAAGATTTAAGAATTACAGTTTTAGGCTTTACATGATATAAGTAATTATATTGTTAAGTTCTATTTTTGTGTTTATTGTATTTATAAATGCATATTTATTCAAACAACTTAAAAATCCAATGTATTTGTAAATCATTCTATTTCTTTATTAAAGTACTCCATTGCAAATATTTATCTTTATGACTTATTCATTGTTAGATAAATCTTTCAGATTATTCATTCAACACTTCTGAGAATGGAGAGTATAAGCATGGAATATATTGGAGAATCCCTTTATGGAGAAATAAAATCCCTTTCTGGTGAAATAAAATAACTAAAATCTAACCAAGTTGAAATCAAAAAAAGCTATTAATGAGGTGCAATAAAAAATGGAGGCTTTTCCTGCTAGGATAAATGAGGTGAAGAGAGAATTAGTGATATACAACACCAAATGATGGAGAATAAAGAAGCTGAGCAAAAATCAAACAACTACTGGACCCCAAGAAGAGATTTCAAGAGATAAGCCATACCATAAGATGAAACAATATAGGATAATTGGGATCCCAGAAGAAGAAGAAAGAGAGAGAGGGGCAGAAGATATATGGGAGCAAATTATAGTAGAGAATTTCCCTAATATGGCAAAGGGAACTAGTATCAAAACCAGGAGGCACAGAGAATACCCCTCAAAATCAATAAAAATAAGCTCATACCCCATCATCTAATAGTAAAACTTACAAATTTCAGTAATAAAGTGAAAATCCTGAAAGCAACTTAGGACAAGAGGTCTTTAACATACAATGGTAGAAATATTAGATTGGCAGCAGACCTATCCACAGACACCTGGCAGACCAGAAAGGACTGGAATGATATATTCAGAGCAATAAATAATAAAAACATGTAGCCAAGAATACTATACCCAGCTAGGCTTTAGCTGAAAATAGAAAGAGAGATGAAAAGATTCTAGGACAAACAAAAATTAAAAGAATTTGTAAACACCAAACCAGGTCTACAGGAAATATTGACGGGAATCCTATAAGCAAAGAGACAGCTGTAAAGTAACAGACCAGAAACGGATAGAAACAATATACAGTAATACTCACCTTACAAGCAATACAATGGCACTAAATTCAGGGTATCAGAATGGATAAAAACTAGACCCATTGATATGCTGTCTATAAGAAACTCATTTTAGACCCAAAGACACCTTCAGATTTAGAGTGAGGGGGTAAAAACAATTTACCATGCTAATGGACATCAAAAGAAAGCTGGGATGGTAATCCTTATATCAGATAAATTAGATTTTAAGCTAAAGACTATAATAAGAGATGAGGAAGGACACTGTATCATACTTAAAGGGTTAGTCCTACAAGATGATCTACCAATTTTAGATAACTATGCCCCTAAGAGGGGAGGAGACAATTATATAAACCAATTAAGAACAAAATGAAAGAAACACATGAACAATACTACACTAATAGTAGGGGACTTAAACACGCCCCTCAGTGAAGTGGACAGATCATCTAAGCAAAAGATCAACCACGAAATAAAGACTTTATTTTTTTTATTATTTTTTTTATTTTTTATGAACATATAATATATTTTTATTCCCAGGGGTACAGGTCTGTGAGTCACCAGGTTTACACACTTCACAGCACTCACCATAGCACATACCCTCCCCAATGTCCATAACCCCACCCCCCTTCTCCCAACCCCCTTCCCCCCAGCAAACCTCAGTTTGTTTTGTGAGATTAAGAGTCACTTATGGTTTGTCTCCCTCCCAATCCCATCTTGTTTTATTTATTCTACTCCTACCCCCTTAACCCCCAATGTTGCATCTCCACTTCCTCATATCAGGGAGATCATATGATAGTTGTCTTTCTCCGATTGACTTATTTCGTTAAGCATGATACCCTCTAGTTGCATGTCATCACAAAGGGCAAGATTTCATTTCTTTTGATGGCTTCATAGTATTCCATTGTATATATATATACCACTTTTCTTTATCCATTCATCTGTTGATGGACATCTAGGTTCTATCCATAGTTTGGCTATTGTAGACATTGCTGCTATAAACATTCGGGTGCATGTGCCCCTTTGGATCACTACGTTTGTATCTTTAGGGTAAATACCCAGTAGTTAAGTTGCTGGGTCATAGGGTAGTTCTATTTTCAACATTTTGAGGAACCTCCATGCTGTTTTACAGAGTGGTTGCACCAGCTTGCATTCCCACCAACAGTGTAGGAGGGTTCCCC
>NW_019154087.1:14435638-14441156 GCF_002288905.1 Enhydra lutris kenyoni
TTCTCTTTGTCACTAAGACTTGTAAATTTTATTATTAGGTGACAGGGTGTGGACCTATCTCATAAAGAAGTACATTAACAATTATGTTATAGCCACATATTTGAATTGCATTTCTATGTTTTGAAATTAAATAAAAAAGTACATTAACCATCATCTGCTTGAAACATCACAATTCTATTTCTTCCTGAGTTTTAATATTTCCTATTTTTATTGTTTCCATCTTTTCCTTGTTAGTGTCTTCTGAAGCTGCATTTTGCACTCATCTTTGATTTCTTTCCCTGTATTTTACTCATGGTTAAAATCTCATCCCTCTAAAAGATAATTACTCCCATAAATACAAACACACAGACACACAGAATTTGTGCCTGTTACTTGAGTTTTGACCCAGACAACCATATAAGCGTATCTCCTCTTAAAGACACTGGGAGCTGCATATATTCAAAATACATGCATTAAATACTTTAAGAATATTATTCATCACACCTTTGCTAAATAGACTGTAACTTCTATATAATGTATAATAACTCAGCTTCACTTAGTTATATCAAAATATAGCTTTGAATAACCTTTTAATTTCCCCCCAATCCCTGTGTATAGTATGGAGTTCTATTAAATAGAATCATTAACTTTCTCCCCAAATCAAATGGAGTTTCTAAAATATATAAAGAGGAACAGAATAAGCCATCCCAAATATGCCTCTTTGGCATAAGGATTATTTTGAACATATTATTTTTAAGAAATAGCAGACACAATAAAGCACTGAAAAACAGTAGTTACTTTCAAGATTTACAAGCATTGTCTCCGTTTGTAAGGGAATCTCCCTTTCTGTACCAGGAAGAAAGGATGACTGAAACTACAGAAACTCTTATCAATAGAAGACATAGACTTAGTCCTTCATAACCACTATACCCCTTTTTTACTGTGCTTTTCTTGGTAATCTCCCATAAATGACTTCCTACATGTAGGAGGTATACATGTTATTGATTTTTTTCCCTATAAATCTGGAGATAGGGGCAGGATGATAGGTCTCAGCCAAGAACCCAGAAGGCTGTAAGGATAATTATTTTTCCTCCTCTACATATATTACCAATATCAGGGTTTTCTTTGATCATGTTTCCAAATTTGAAACTTTCTCTGAATATATATTTTTGTATTTCTCTTGTAACACTTTTATTGTACTATATTTTGATAACAAAATATTCGTGTGCATTGTACTCTAGTAGATCTCCTTGGGCATGGTCTATTTCCTGATTTTTGTTAAATTTCCATCATTCCTTTTGTTGTTGTATTTATAGTACCAGTGGTAGAAACTCTTTCATTGTTGTTTTTCTTACTATCTATCCAGTTGTATGTTGATATATTAAGAAAGAGATAACAAACACAAAATAGAGTCACTTGTGTTAGGCCCACATTATTAAATCAAAGCTCAATACCTAACTTACAGTTTCAAACTCTCCCTGATCAGCACTAGTAAAACAATCTGCCTGATAGCCTCCTGTTGTCCCCTAAAGGAAGTTGATCTTCCAACAAAAAGCCACTTCTTGCTAGTAAATTCCTTTCTGCCTATAGGCCTTTCATTTTGTACAGCTTTTCAGGGCTCATTTTTATCTGCTAGATGGGATGCTGCCCAATTTATGAACCATTAGATAAAGCTAATACAATCTTTAAAACTGACTCCATCGAGTTTTGTTTTGTTTTGTTTTTTAACAAGATCTTAAGAATTGTCATTAGACATTGCTTTTTAGATAGTGCTTTCTATCTAAATTTTAAGTTTATTATATAACAGCATATATTTTTCCATTTGCTCATCTTAGCCCCTACTTTTTACTATGTGGAGTGATTCAATTGTTTATTTTATGCATGTTTCACTTCTTCAGGCTCCCAGCTGAAAACTTATTTTGTCAATATTCTTATAGATATAAATGCTAGAAATACATCTATTGGCTTAAAAGAAAATTCATTTGTTCAAGGAATGAAAATTGCACAAGAAAGTCAATATCTTTAACAGAGACAATAGTAGAGCTCACCATGTAACAACAAAGTCATTATCAGCTCTTTATCCTCGAAGCTCGCTCCCTTCATACATGTCATAAGATATAAGTCCTCTTTCTCTAGCCATGACAACTTAAAAGTCACAGACTTATGCCAACAAGACCAGAGAAGATAGAACTTTACCTTATTTTATAATGAAAAATCTTTAGCTTCACTCAAATCAGATCAACTTATTTCATACATGTGTATCTTTAAATCACCCAACAGGGTTCAGTGTATGTAACATTTATTAAGAAAAGATGAGATATACATGGAAGGAAGTGGTCAATTCCACTCAAATGAAATGATGTAAGAGTGAGGAGTGGTTTCCCATGGAAAATTCGAGAGTTCATTTTGTGGAAGAATAGTAGAACAGTACACTTCTAGAGTTTATTTTCTGGAAGTAAAGTAGAAAGGTACATTATTATTCCAGGATACTGCAGTGTTTTGTTTTGTTTTTTTTTCTTAAGATTGTATTTATTTATTTGACAGACAGACATTACAAGTAAGCAGGGGCGGTGGTGGGCAGGGGAAGCAGTCTCCCTGCCAAGCAGAGAGCCCAATGCTGGTCTCGATCCCAGCACCCTGGAATCATGACCTGAGGCAAAGGCAGAGGCTTTAACCCACTGAGCCACCCAGGTACCCCTATTGCATTGCTTTTAAAACTGTTAAGGGATAGTTTCTTGAGGGCAAAGCCTCTGTCTTGTTTGCATGCCGTGTCAAAAGCATTAAGTTGAATGAATTATTTTATACCGGAAGAAGGGTGGTCCAGCTTTATACTACAGGCTTAATCTTTAAGACATTTTTTTCTCTTGATATTGAAAACAGAAGCCCAGTTTCTAATTTCAGTATCCATTATCTTCCCAGAGTTTGTAGATTATGGTTAAGTTCACATACAAAAAAAAAAAAAAATTTCCTTCATTCCTTCCCTTAACTGTGTTCTTTACTTTGTGACATGAGGAGAAGTGGTGGGTGGGTAAAGCTTACAGATTTGGTGTTCAGGTTTGGGAATTTATACTAGATACATATATATACACATGTATTCAGGTATGTTCATTACTCTATGTCCATGTACAGATAGGTGGGTAGCTGGATATATACACACCAATACCCTTCTACTTATTTTATTTGGACTGCAGGCCTGAGAAAGTAAAGTGGTAAAAGTTCATTATTTATACAATGAAACAGTAGATAGTCTTTTTTCACATGACAAAAACCTTTTCAGTTCTTGTTCTATTTTTATATTTTTTCCATTTTGCAGACTTTAAAAATATGAATTATTTTGATATTACAAGTTTCTTTATTTAAAAGTTCACAATAATTCTTTATCTAATTTAAAATTAGACTAAAATCATTTATTTTAGCTAATTGATATATGCTACTTAATTCTAATACTATTTATAGTATAATCAAAACATATACCTGTTTCCATATTTGTTTCTTTTTTAAGTAAGTTCTACATCCAATATGGGGCTTGAACTCATGACCATGAGATCAAGAATCATACGCTCTACTGACTGAGCCAGCCAGGTGCCCTATCCATGTTCCATTTATTAATGCAAGCAAGGCTTCAATCACATAGCAGGCTACAAATGACTTTTAGGTTATGCATTTGTGCAAGGAACACATTTCTGGATGAATGCTGATCATAGGCCCTGGCATTAAATTATGAACTAACCCTAAAGATTGTTAGTCAGACATACTTTAGTACTTGAAAATTATAGGTCAGTATACGTATCCCCCCAAATCTACCTACTTGTTTCAGTGATCTGGTACATTGAATTATACACAATAGGTTCCTTCTAAAGCTATACAGAAATATTAAACATGTAAATTGATATAGAAGAAAACTTAATATATTCAGTATTTCTAGCTAGAATTTAATATTAGGAAACATATACTTTCTTTAAATTATCCAGGAGACTCATTTTTATTCACAGGTAACAGGAAATTATTTCTGATAGAAAACTTCTTCTAAACCAGGATTGTATGATTTTTCCAGTTGGCATAGTAAAGAAGGAATAAATTTCCATAGAGTGAGTTCATTATGACTAACTTTACAGCCTACTGGTAGATTTATGTTATACTATATGAATGTTTTTTGACAAGTCTCAACTTTTAAAACATGTTATATAAATCATTAATACCAAATTCCCCTCTAAATTTTTACAACAACCTGTTGGTTACAACAGGACTCATTATTTTGATTTGATAATGCTATAGAAGAGTGTCCTCCCCCAGGATTATATTTTACTTTTCAGTACAGAATTGATATTTACAATAAGTGTTTTTGGATCAAAAATGCCATCCTTAAGAAACAGCTAGAGATGCTAGTGGAATATAAGAATCCTGAGCTCCTTGGTCCCACAACTACATCTATGTAACCAACTCTGAAAATCATCTAAAGAATGGCAGAACAGATTTTCCATGGCTAGTCATAGAGAAAGGGCCACCCTGAAAAGGAGAGGAGAGGCAGAGAAGTGGTCAGAATCCACGCTTCTCACATAACTAACCATAAACAGGAGACAGAGCCCAAGAACAGAGAAATAAGGGGACCATGCTCCACACCAAGTACCTGACTGTGGGGACTGCCATTGGTAACACAAGTCCCTATAATATCTAGTTTTGAAAATCAATGGGACTTAACTCCAAGAGATCCAAAGTAATACAAAACTGAGTACTTTCCCTTAGAAAGCCAGCAAACTGAAACCAAAACAACACAGAAAGAGCAGTTTGAAAAGTGCCAGGGTTATACATGAAGTAGATTTATAGATTAATCTTAGAACCTGTGCTGGAGGGGGCAGGGATTTGCAGGGGATCTCTCTAGGAACAAAAGTGATGAGTGGTGTCATTTTCTCACCATCACTCAAACTAAGTAGCTGGACTTACAGAAGTCAGTTCTAAAAATCTCAAAATACTTTGTCATCAATGTGTGGGCCACCTGACATTCCCTTGCAGACCTACCCTACTCAACCTGCCCACCTCGGCAGGCATTCCTCCAACCAACTCCTACCCAGTAGGCAGCCTCAGTCAGGAGTTGCACCATTACAGAGAGACTCCTGCCCTGAGTAAGTGGTAGGGGGTGGAGTGGGGTATGTGGAGATCTCCACACACCAGCATACTTGCAAGTCCTGCAGCTGGTTTTCTTAGCTGACTGCACAGAGACGTAATCCCTATCCTCCTGTATGCTTCCAACTGTGTCAAAACAAACTGTAGACAGCTTGGTTGAGTGCCAACCCCATCTACCAAGAGGGCTGTGGCCAATATAGTCAGGTCTCTCAAGAGGACAAGGAGAAAACCCTGCCCAGTACTCCCACAACAGGCAAAACAGGTCATTGCAACAATGGACAGGACTGGAAGAGATTATGCTGAGTGAAATAAGTCAAGCAGAGAAAGTCAATTATCGTATGGTTTCACTTATTTGTGGAGCATAACAAATAGCATGGAGGACAAGGGGAGATGGAGAGGAGAAGGGAGTTGAGGGAAA
>NW_019154087.1:14441256-14696084 GCF_002288905.1 Enhydra lutris kenyoni
TGGGGGATCCAGGTGGTGGGTATTGGAGAGGGCACATATTGCATGGAGCACTGGGTGTGGTACAAAAATAATGAGTACTGTTACACTGAAAAATTAAAAAAATTAAAAAAAAAAAAAGGTCATTGCAGATTGAACTGAAAGCAGTTGTGGCTCATCATAGCAGGAGGGGACATGGAGTGGGGACATCCCAGGAGTGCCTGGTTATAGTGACAGTAGGGATTGTGTTATAGGGCACTGCAGGACCTCTTCTATATAAGGCCAGGACTTTTAAGACCAGGCGACATAGCTGACCTAACCTAACACATAGAAAGAAACACAGAGTTCAACAAAATCATGAGATTGAGGAATATGTCCCAAATGTAAAAACAAGACAAAATAATGGAAAAAAAGACCTAAATGAAATAGAGATAGGCAACATGCCTGATAAAGAGTTCAAAGTAATGGTCAAAAAGACACCCAGAAAACTTGAGATAAGTGGATAAACTCAAGGAAAACTTTAACGAAGGGATATAGATTATTAAAAAAGAAGAACCAGGTAAAGTTGAAAATACAATAAATGAAATGAAAAATCCATTAGATGGAATTGAAGCAGATTAGAGGATGCAGAAGAATATATCAGCAATCTGGAAGGCACAGCAATGTAAAGTACTCAAGGTAAACAGGTAAAAGGAAAAGGGAATTTTAAAAAGTGAGACTACATTAAAAGATCTCTGGGATAACATCAAGCAAATTAACATTCACACTGTAAAGGTCTCAGAAGAAGAGATAGAGAAGGAGGAAGAAAATGTACTTGAAGAAATAATAGCTGAAAACTTTTCTAACCTGGGGAAGAAAACAGATATCCAAATCCAAGAAGCAGAGAGGACCCCAAACATAACAAACCTGATTAGGCCCACACCAAGATACATAATAACATATTAAAATTCCAAAGATTAAAGATAAAGAGAGTCTTAGAGCAGTAAGAGAGAAACAATGTTTTAAGTACAGGGGAAACCCCATGAGGTCATCAGCTGATTTTTCAGCAAAAACTTTAAAGTGGCAAGCGATATTCAGAGACATGGGTTGATGGGGACGGGGTTGGGAGGGACCACAACAAAGAATACACTACATGGCAACATTATCATTCAGAAATGTAGAGAAAAAGAGTTTCCTAGACAAATACAAGTTAAAGGAGTTCATTACCACCAAATCAGCCTTATAAGAAATGTTAAGGGAATTTTAAAGTAGAATGAAAAATCCATAACTAGAAGAAAATTATAGAAGGAAAAAATTCACAGCCAAATGCATATAGTAAAGGTAGTAGATTAATTACTTATAGAGCCAGTATGGGGTTAAAACACAAGGGCAGTGAAATTAGTTACATTTACAAACGTTACTCAAGTGATATATGACTAAAAAAAAAGACATGATATACATAAAATAATGGATGGGAGAGTAAAAAGAACATGTTTTTAAAATAGGTATGAACTTAAGCAAACATCAGTATAAACTGATTTAAAATAGGATATTATATACAAAACCAAAAGTTACCAAAAATAAAAAATTTATAATAAATACAACAAAAAAAGAGAAAGGATTTTGAGCATAATACTAAAGTCATCAAACAACAAAGAGAGCAAGGGAAAAACAAAGGAACAGAAAAGTACTACAGAAAACAACCAATAGGAATCAACAAAGTGACAGTAAGTACATATGTATCAATAATTACTTTAAATGAAAATTGATTAAATGTTCTAATGAAATGACATAGGGTGATAGAATGGATAGAAAAGCAAGACCCATCTACATGCTGACTATAAGAGACTTCAGATCAAAAGACACATAAATACTCAAAATGAAAGGATAGGAAAATATTCCATGCAAGAGGAAGTGACAAAAAAAAAAAAAATAAGCCAGTGTAGCAATAATTATATCAGACAAATAGAGCATAAAACAGACTATTGCAAGAGACAAAGAAATGAATTATATAATGATAAACAGATCAATCCACCAAGAAAATATAACAACTATAAATATGTACAGAGCCAGCATAGGAACACCAAAACACATAAAGCAAATATTAAAAGACATAAAGGAAGAAACTGACAGTAATATGATAGTAGGAGGGAAATTTAACACCCTAATTACATGAATGGATAGATCATTCAGACAGAAAATCAACAACAAAACAATGGCTTTGAATGACACATTAGAGTAAATGGACCTAACAGATATATAAGAACATTCCATTCAAAAATAGCAAGATATACATTTTTTTTTCCAAGTGTGCAGGGTACATTCTCCAGGATAGATGACATTGGGCCACAAAACAAGTCTCAGTGAATTTAAGAAGACTAAAATCATATCAAAGTTTTTTTTCCCAACCATAGTGATATAAAATTAAAAATCAATTATAAGAAAAAACACAAACACATGGAGTTTAGTAGACAAATCAGTAAATCAATAGAGAAATCAAACAGGAAATAAAAAAAATACATGGGGATAAATATGAAAACAAACTTCAAAATCTTTGAGATGCAGCAAAAGTGGTTTAATAAGAAAGTTTATTGTAATAAGGTATACCTCAAGAAACAAGAAAAATTTGAAATGAACAATCAACCTTACACCTAAAAGAACTAGAATAAAAAGAATAAGCAGATCCTAAAGCTAGCAAAATAAAGGTTAGAGCAAATATAAGTGTCATAGAAATTTTTAAAAAGTAGAAAAGATATCAATGAAATAAAGCTGATTCTTTGAAAAAAATGAAGAAATTTAATTAGCCTTTATACAGAGTCATCTAGGAAAAATAGAAAGAAAGAACTGAAAATCAGAAACAGAGGGGAAATAATAAACAACACCCCAGAAATACACAGAACTAGAAGACTATAATACTATAACGGAATAGCATAAACAATTATACACCAAACTGTACAACCTAGAAGAAATGGATAAGTTCCTAGAAACAATCTTCCAAAATTGATATAGGAACCAGTAGAAAATTTGAACAGACTGGTTACTTGTAATAAAATTGAATCAGTTATCAAGAAACCACAAATAAAATGCCAGAACCAAATGGTTTCACAGGTCAATTCTACCAAACATCGAAAGAAATCATATTATCTGTTATTCTCAAACTATTTACAAAAAATAGAAGAATGAAAATTTCCAAATTCATTCTATAAGGCCAGAAGTTACCCTATGCCAAAACCAAAGACAACATCAAAAGAAAACTATATGCCAATATCACCGATGAACATAAATACAAAAATCCTCAACAAAATATTAACAAATTAAATTAAATTCAACAATACAATAAAACGGGGATACAATAGTGGTTCAATATTGGCAAATCAATGTGATAAATCACATTAAAAGAGCAAGGATAAAAACCATATGATCATTTTAATCGATGCTGGAAATCATTTGATCAAGTATAACATCTGTTCATGATAAAAACTTTCAATGGATAGAGAAGGAACACACAACATAATAAATATCATAAATGAAACACTTAGAGCTAACATCATACTTAACAGTGAAAAACTGAAAGCTTCCTCTAAGATCAAGAATAAGACAAAGATGTCCATTCCTGCCCCTTTGATTCAACATACTACTGGAAATCCTAGCTCTAGACATCAGGCAAGAAAAAAAAAAGCAAATCAGTAAGCAGGAAGTAAATATCACTATATGCAGATGACATAATACCATATATAAAAACTTTCCCTTACACCATACACAAAGGTAAACTCAAAATGGATAAAAGACCTCAATGTGAGGCAAGAATATTTCAAAATCCTAGAGACCATCAGCAGTAATCTTTTTGACATCAGCCAAAGAAACGTCTTTCAAGACACATCTCCAAAGGCAAAGGAAACAATTTACAGATAAAGAAAGTGAGACATAGGGGATAAACTGCCAAATATCACCTATTTGGAAGTAGACATAAGGTTTGACCTCAGATCGCTGCCAGAGTTCAAATCTGTTGAAGTACTGCAACACACATAAGCCAAATTCAGTCTGGAAACAGGCCTTTGTTCATAATATACCTGTGTATAGATTTCCATAATTATAATATAGCACAGGTGGCAAATAATGAAAGCCCCTATTCTCTAATACATCAAATACTGTTAGTCTACATATGATATGTATACGTTTTCAGATTATTTATTTTTTCATCTTTCTTCCAGGTGTTCCATCATTCACTTGTAACTAACACTCAATTCAAGAACAGCAATATATTGAGGACATTGGGTAAAATATTAAAAAAATATATTTTTCAGGGTCCAAAAAAAGGAAAAGTGTTATTCCTCCTTTCCCATTTGTTGGGGAGTTTATACACTGAGTTTATTTTACAAATCTTTATAAATGTGGACCACAATTTTACTATTATAATAACTTCATATTTTAGAATTTTGAAATTAATTTTGCTAAATACATTTTAAGATAGATGCTTCATTAACTTATTTAGGTTATCTTCAATGTCCCACCATTTAATTAGGATTCTTTAATGTGGTATTAGTCTATGTCTTTCTGACTTATGTAATTTAGCATTTTACCCTCTAGCTCCAACTATTTCCCTGAAAATGACAATATCTCATTCTTTTTTTATTTTTCAAAAAAACTTTTTTAATTGCCCAATTCCTATTTTTTTATTATTTATTTCAGGGGTACAGGTCTGTAATTCATCAGTCTTACACAATTCACAGTATTCACCATAGAAGATACCCTCCCCAATGTCTATTACCCAGCCACCCCATCCCTCCCCACCCTCCCACCCAACACCCCTTGAGCAACCATCAGTTTGTTTCCTGAGATTAAGAGTCTCTTATGGTTTGTCTCCTGCACTAGTTTCATCTTATTTTATTTTTTCCCTCTCTTCCCCTATGATCCTCTGTCTTGTTTCTCAAATTCCTCATTTTAGTGAGATGATAACGATAATTGACTTTCTCTGATTGACTTGTTTCGCTTAGCATGATACCTCTAGTTCCATCCACGTCATTGCAAATGGCAAGATTTCAGGGTTTTTTGATGGCTGCATAGTATTTCAGTGTGTGTGTGCATGCGTGTGTGTGTGTATGCATATATGTATATATGTGATATATATCACATCTTCTTTATTCATTCGTCTGTTGGTGGACATCTAGGCTTTTTCCATAGTTTGGCTATTGTGGACATTGCTGCTATAAACTTTAGGGTGCACATGCCCCTTTGGTTCACATCACTTGTATCTTCAAGGCTGAATAATAATCCTGTGTGTGTGTGTGTGTGTGTATACACATACCACATCTTCTTTATCTATTCATCAGTTGATGGACACTTACACTTTTTCCAAAGTTTGTTGTTATAAATAATACTACTATAAACATAGGGGTGCATGTACCCCTTTGAATTAGTATTTTGTATTTTGGGGGTAAATACACAGTAGTGTAATTACTGGAGTATAGGGTAGTTTAATTTTTAACTTTTTAAAGAAACCCATGCTATTTTCCAGAATGGCTGCACCAGTTTTCTTTGCCATCAACAGTGCAAAAGGAATCCTTTTTATCCACATGTTCACCAACATTTTTTTGTTTCTTGTGTTTTTGATCCTAGCTATTCTGGGAGGTGTGAGGTGATATCTCATTGTAGTTTTTATTTGCATTTCCTTGATGAATGATGTTGAGCATCTTTACATGTATCTGTTGACAGCTGGATGTCTTCTTTTTTAAGATTTTATTTATTTGTCAAGGAGAGAGAGAAAACACAAGCAGGGGAAGTGGCAGGCAAAGAGAGAAGCAGGCTCCTCGCTGAACAAGGAATCCAGTGTGGGACTCAATTCCATGACCCTGGGATCCTGACATGAGCTGAAGGTAGATGCTTAAACCAAATGAGCCACCCAGGTGTCCTCATATGTCTTCTTTAGAGAAATGTCTGTTCATGACTTCTGCCCATATTTAATTGGATTGTTTGCTTTTTGGGTGTTGAGTTTTTGAAGTTCTTTATAGATTTAGGATACTAACACTTTACCTCATATGTCATCTTGTCCCATTTCAGAGGTTGCCCTGTAGTTTTGTTGATTGTTTCCTTCATCACACAAGAAAAAAATATACAGTGGAAAAAAGACAGTCTCTTCAATAAATGGTGCTGGGAAAACTGGACAGCTATGTGTAGAAGAATGAAACTCGACCATTCTCTTGCACCATACACAAAGATAAATTTGACATGGATAAAATATCTCAGTGTGAGGCAGGAATCCATCAGAATCCTAGAGGAAAACATAGGTGGTAAACTCTTCAACATTGGCCACAGCAACTTCTTTCAAGATATGTCTCCAAAGGCAAGGGAAACAAAAGTGAAAATGAACTTTGGGGACTTCATCAATATCAAAAGCTTCTGCACAGCAAAGGGAACAGTCAACAAAACAAAGAGGCAACCCATGGAATGGGAAAGCTATTCACAAATGACACTACAGACAAAGGGCTGATATCCAAGATCTATAAAGAACCCCTGAAACTCAACACACACAAAACAGATAATCATGTCAAAAAATGGGCAGAAGACATGAACAGACACTTCTCCAAAGAAGACATACAAATGGCTAACAGACACATGAAAAAAAAATGTTCATTATAATTAGCCATCAGGAAGATTCAAATCAAAACCACATTGATATACCACCTTACACCAGTTAGAATAACCAAAATTAAGAAGACAATAAACAACAGGTGTTGGAGAGGATGTGGAGAAAGGAGAACCCTCTTACATTGTTGGTGGGAATGCAAGTTGGTGCAGCCACTTTGGAAAACAGCATGGAGGTTCCTTAAGAAATTAAAAATATAGCTACCCTATGACCCTGCAATTGCACTACTGGGTATTTACCCCAAAGATACTAATATAGTGAAAAGAATGGACATCTGTACTCCAATGTTCATAGCAGCAATGGCCACAGTTGCCAAACTGTGGAAAGAACCAAGATGCCCTTCAACAGATGAGTGGGTAAAGAAGATATGGTCCATATATACAATGGAGTATTATGCCTCCATCAGAAAAGATGGATACCCAACTTTTGTATCAACATGTATGGGACTGGAAGAGATTATGCTGAGTGAAATAAGTCAAGCAGAGAGAGTCAATTATTATATGATTTCACTTACTTGTGGAGCATAAGGAATAACATGGAGGACATTGGGAGATGGAGGGGAGAAGTGAGTTGGGAGAAATTGGATGGGAGATGAACCATGAGAGACTGTGGACTCTGAGAAACAAACTGAGGGTTTTGGAGGGGAGAGGGGTGGGGGGATGGGTGATCCTGGTGGTGGGTATAAGGAGGGAACATATTGCATGGACCACTGGGTGTGATGCATAAACAATGAATGCTGGAACACTGATAAGGAATAAAATAAAATGAAAACAAATAAATAAATAAATAAATAAATAAATATGACAATAAATATTTCATTAAAATTCATTAGAATTACTACATTAATTTAGTAAAGTTGTAGGATAAAAATTAATATGCAGAAATGGGTTGTATTTCTTTTTTTTTTAAGATTTTATTTATTTATTTGACAGAGATCACAAGTAGGCAGAGAGGCAGGCAGAGAGAGAGAGAGGAGGAAGCAGGCTCCTGCTGAGCAGAGAGCCTGATGCGGGGCTCAATCCCAGGACCTGGGATCATGACCTGAGCTGACGGCAGAAGCTTTAACCCGCTGAGCCACCCAGGCACCCCTGGTGGCATTTCTATATACTAATAATCAAGTGGAAAATCAAGAAAGCAATCTCATTTACAATTGCACCAAAAAGAATGAAATGCTTAAGAATAAACTGAATCAAGTAGGTGGAAGAACTATGCACTGAAAACTGTAAGATATTGCTGAAAGAAATTAAAGAGGACATGAACAAATAGAAGGATATACAATACTCATGGATTGGAAGAACGTTAAAATGCCCATACTACCCAGAGCAATCTACCATTTCAATGTACTCTCTATCAAAATATCAACAGAATTTTTCACAGAACTAAAATGATTCTAAAATTTATAAGTAACCATAGAAGACCCAGAAGAGCCAAAGTAAATTTGAGAAGGAAGAAGAAACCTAGAGGTATCACAATCTCAGATTTCAAGATGTCTACAAAGCTATGGTAATCAAAAACAATATGGTACTGACCACGGTGGGGGGGCGGGGTGAGGGTGTGGAGGAAGAAAGAAAAAAGAAAAACTAACAATAATAACAACAAAAAAGACCCAAACAGATCAATGGAACCTGATAGAAAGTCCAATATGAAATCTATCCATTTGGCCAATTAATATATGACAAAGAAAGCAAGAATATTCAATGGGGAAAACAGGGAAACAAAATGCAAAAATAAATTACTGGGGCTACACCAAAGGCAACCATTCACACACACACACACAGGAAAGCTACTAAATGGAAGAAAATGCTTGCAAATAATATATCTGATAAAATATTAATATCCAATATATAGAAATAACTTACATATCTTAATTCACACCTCAAAAAAAATCAGTCTGATCAAAAATGTGCAGAGAATCTGAATGGACACTTTTCCAAAGAAAACATACAGATGGTCCACAGACACATGACAGATACTCAAAAACACAGGCATCAGGGAAATACAAATAAAAACCACAATGAGTGAGGTCACTTCACCTCAGTCAAAATTACTAGTACCAAAGACAACAAATAACAAATGTTGTCAAGAAGGTAGGGAAAAGAGAACACTGGTACACTATTGGTGGGAATGTAAATTGGTGCAGCCACTGTGGAAACAGTATGAAATTTTCCCAAAAAGTTAATAAAAATATTATATGATCCAGGGGTACTTGGGTGGCTCAGTAGGTTAAGCCTCTGCCTTCACCTCAGGTCATGGTCTCATGGTCCTGGGATTGAGGCCCACATTGGGCTCTCTGCTCAGCGGGGAGCCTGCTTACCCCTCTCTCTCTACCTACTTGTGATCTCTCTCCTCTCTCAAGTAAATAAATAAAATATTTAAAAAAAATTATATGATCCAGTAATTTCACCACTTATTTACTCAAGGAAAATAAAAACATGAATTTGAAAATTATACACTCTATTATTCATTGTAGCACTATTTACAGTAGCCAAAAGATTGAAACAACTCAAGTGTCCATTGACAGATGAATACAGAAATGCTGTAGGGGCACCTGGGTGGCTTAGTCAGTTAGGCACCTGCCTTTGGCTCAGGTCATGATCTCAGGATCCTGGGATCAAGCCCTTTGTTGGGCTTCCTTCTCCATGGGTAGCCTGCTCCTCTATCTTCCTCTGCCCCTCCCCCTACTTGTATACTCTCTGTGGCTAATTAATTAATTAATTGATTGATTTTTTAAAAGTGCTGTATGTCTGTGAATATATATATATATATATCCAATGGAATATTACTCAGCTATAAAAAATGAGATCTTGACATTTGCTACAAGTTGAATGGACCTTTAGAGTATTATGCTAAGTAAAATACAATCAAAGATGATTACTGCATGATTTATATGTGACACCTGAGAAAGAAATAAGCAAACAAACAAACAAAAAATTAAAACAGACTCTTGAATACAGAGAATTGATTGTTGTCAGAAGGGAGGTGGGTGAAAGATGGGAAAATGGTGAAGAAGATTAAGAGGTACAATTTTCTAATAATAAAATAAGTAATGGAGATGTATATAACACAGGGAATATACTAAAAATATTGTAATAGTGTTTTTTGTAACACAGCAAGCATTGAATAACATAGAATTGCTAACCGTTATGCTATACATCTGAAATATAACATTATAATTATACTTTAAAAATCAAATATCTCATCTGATTTTTCACTTCTGTGAGATGCCAATTCCTATGGGGACCCACTATGACCAAATTTCATTGCTTCCAGACTGTCACTTCTATCCTTTCAGACCCAGGAGCTATATGGACTATCCTTTCAGGCTGAAGGTTCTCATACTGAGTAAATAATTGTAAAATTAATCTATTTATACTTCTGGCTACCTTAGAAATTTGTGAGGAAGCTGATTATGATAAATAAAGAACAAAAGAAAATATTGGTAGAGTATATCTAATTTTTTAGGAGTGCATAAAATAGAATTTCTGAATTCAATGTATGATACTGAAAGAGTAAAGTGACTGGGATGCCTGGTGGCTCAGTCAGTTGAGCATCCAACTCTTGATTTCCCCTTCAGTCATGATCTCAGGGTTGTGAGCCCACGTGGGGCTCTGCACCCAGAAGAGTCTCTTTGTCCCTCTCCTTCCTCTTCCCCCACTTGCTTGCTCCTGCTTGCTCTCTCTCTAATAAATAAAATCTTTTTTAAAAAGTGTGACTAATAGTCCTTAATAGTCATATTAGTCATATAGTCACAATTGTCACATGTAAGTGACTAATAGCTTGCTTGGTTGACTGAAAACTACTTGGTGTATATTAATTTACAATACAAGTTCTTACTTTGTATAGTATATACAAAGAAAATGCTAAGTTCTACAAAGATAGGAATACTAAAGTGTCTGTATTCTATGTGACTTACTTCAACATCATCCATAAGAGCTAGATTATAACAAGGTATTGCATGGTTCATGGGTTACCAAAATATTAGCATCGCTGGAATGTTCTGTAGAGACTGTTCTCTAAAGACAAGTTATGATGGTATCACCATTGGTCACCTGATCTCAATAATGGCCATAGAATATAGGACAGAGAGGGTTAATAGAAGTTCTGTATCACATTATTTGATACTGTCCTGGGGAAGCCCAATAGCAAAGATTAACCTACTAGCCTCCTATAGAGACTCAATGTCCAAACCTTCTGTTGTGTATGCCAAAGATATGTACAACTGAAAAGATGAGTCCCATTGAGAACATTTTTTGACAGGATATACAAGGTCTGTATAAATTGAGTAGGTTAAAAATGGTAATAAATAGATGTATACAGTAACTAATAGAGAATATGTAATTATTTATTTAAAAAATCCAAGTCTGAGGTTAAAAAAAAAATTGCACCTTTAACATAATACAGAAACAGCTCATCTGATTTTCCCTTATATTGTATTTTTCCAAATAAAGTTAATACCAAGATATAAAAGAATTTTTTAGCTAAGGGAATATCTATTAGATTTACAAAAATATTGAAACTCCTGTTATGACTTATGTGTCCTGACAGGGGTGGACCTGTTCCCCCCTTTGCTATGTTCTAGCCAGGGGCCATTTTGTTTTCATCTGCAATATATTTATTAGATTTCTCCTAATCCTGGATATCCATTGTCCTAGAATTCTGTTCTCATATCTACATGTGTTTGACTTCTTCTTAGTATCCATCCTAATATCACTTCTTTGTCGAGACCAACCTTGAGTTGACCAATTAAAAATTTCCATCATCACTCTATCATTTTCCCATGTTTTTATGTTCTCATAGCGTTTATCACTATCTGAAATATCAATTTATCTATTTACATGCTAGCATGCCCTCCTCTCCCAATTTAGGTATTATAAGAGCAGATATTCACTGCTGTAACATCAGCTTTAGGACATAATGGCATAAGACACATAGTGGGAGCTTAATAAAAATCATTAATATGTGCAAATCATGAGTTACAGGCTATTTTTTTAACATGTTTGGGACAGAGTTAATATTTTCTTTAGATAAAATAAGTCTATGCATTTTTTTTAATCTGAAAAATTTCTTTCTTTTCATAGAAACTCTTTATCAACATATAACCTTTGGAAACTTCAAAAATACTTTTACTGAAAATGTCAAGGAAGACCAGATGAATTGGGTCAAGTAGGTAGAACCTCCCAATGGTAACTGTCTGTTCACATGAAAGGTAAATGTTTATGATCTGTGAGTCTTGATGAAGACCGAGACCAGATAATGCTCTTGTCAAAAGGTTGAGATAAAATACATGGAAGCTTACTGAAGACTTCAGATCTCATGGTAGACTCGATCTAAAATAAAGTGATAGGGCACCTGGGTGGCTTAGTTGGTTTAGCAACTGCCTTTGGCCCAGGTCATGATCCTGGAGCCCTGGGATCTAGTCCCAAATTGGGCTCCCTGCTTGACAGGCAGTCTGCTTCTCCCTCTGACTTTCCACCTCTTGTGCTCTCTCTAATTCTCTCCCTCTCAAATAAATAAATAAAATCTTTAAAACAATAAAATAAAATGATAATTTATGGACTAAAGACTTAAATCACAGCCTCCTAACAGGGCGGGGGTGGGAAGTGGACATGGAACAAAGTCAAGTTCCAATGCATTGAGATTCCAGAAAAGCAGATTGAGATTCGAGGACTGAGCCTAATTTTCATGTAGGAAATAGAAAGCTGACCAAAAATTCAAGATTTATGCCATTGTATGGACTGGATGAAGATGGCGGGAGATAGACTGGAGCTCCTCCTTGGCTGCTCAGGTACCTGGACCTTGCAGACTATGGGATCATCCAGGATGGTAAAACAAAGTCTATTGTACTTTAGGGCATAAAATTTTGTTCTGATTATAGGGGAATCTCATAGGAATAATACTAACACAATATAATATAAGCATGTACAACAATGAAATAAATGAAATAAAAGCATTATTGAAGACAGTACATCATTACAAATTGATGGGACTTTTAATAACATTTGTATGTATTAAAAGTTATCTATATCTATCAGCATTTAAAAATATAAATTATATTCATTAAAGATTAAGTAGAATCCTTTGTATAACAGGATATTTGAAAGGCTACTAAAATCTGACAGAAAATCAAACATTTCACTTGGGATAAATACTATGTATTGCTATCATTTAACATTATCTAAGTTTCTGGCAAATTTATGCAAACACACACAAACTAACCGGTAGAAGAAATAATTTTTACTGATGTTTTTATACCTGACCAATCCAAAGAATTTCACAAATTGAGTATTTTTTAAAATGTGATAAAGTGGTTGGATACAGAAACATGCCACAAAAAATAGGTTTGTCTATTTGAACAAATAGTGCTTATAAATGAAAATGAGAATCAATCTAACTACTTAGAAATGTAGGTAGACTATATCAGGACATATATGAAGAATATGAAATGATACTAAAATGTAAAAAAAAAAGTCTAAACAAGTAGCAAGATATAACATGTTTATGTATCCTCTGTGCATTTCTTTCAAGTGATATAAATTTAATTGATTCTAATTAGAATTTTGTCTTTCAATATTAGGGAAAAAAATCTTAAAATCTGGAATACCCTTGTGATGATGACTGGGTGTTAGGTAGAAGTATTGAATCACTAAACTGTATACCTGAAATTAATATTACACTGTATGTTAACTAATTGTAATTTAAATGAAAACTTTTTAAAAAATCTGATTATAAAGTGAACTGAAACTAAGATTAGGTTAGGGATCTTGCCTTACCAGCTAGCAGAATACATGATAAAGTCTGTGTGATCAATATGCCCTAAGGGTGACAAAAAATAGATCACAGGATATATGTGAGAAATCAAGCAGATGTAAGAGAATTCAACTATTGTAAAAATGTTGTTTAACACAGAGACCATGAATAAATTATTTGAAAGAAGGCATTGGCACCGATACATAACTAGAAGATAAATGGGTCCTTAAGTTACATCATACACAAAACTAAATCTTAAGTTTTTTAGTACACTTATCTATTTTGTTATAAACTCTGCTCCCTGATCCACCACAAGGGAAGATCCTCTTTCTGCAAACCAGATAACCATTATTTGTTTTTCCATTTTTATTAAATTGCTCCTCAATCTCCTCCTAGACACAATCCTATGTAGTTTATCAAAAAAGAAATTATTCCTATGAACAAATTTCCTAGTCTGGAACTTAGATCAAAATATTCTTGGAATATGTATATACATTAGTATAAAAGAAGAACAGTAACCCTTGAGAGAGAAACAGGTTAGAAAATACCTGCAAATATTAAATATTTGAATAAACCCTGACTCAAATTATTTTAGATGATGCAAATTAATCATGTTGATTGCTACATCAGGACCACAAATGTTTCTTGCCAAATATGTGTCATTTAACTATATGTATTCTGATATACTTTCAATTTCCAGAAAATCAACTGCATTTATCTTTATGGTAGCATCCAAATTAAGATGAACGCCATTCTGGGTTTTTATGTTTCATGAAAATGCTTTCTTCTGCTAGCTGTGTTTGAGGTTTACTTATTATTCATGCTGAAACTCAAAGGTAGCATAGAACACATGTGGTTCAAAACTCTCTCTAGTGATATAGATATGAAAAGATGCTCAACATAACTGTTCATCAGGGAAATGCAAATGAAAACTACAATGAGATAACTCACACCAGTCAGAATAGCTAAAATTAACAATACAGGGCACAAGTGCTACTGAGTATGTAGAGAAAGGGTCAGGCTCTTACACTGTTGGGAATGCAAACAGCTGCAACCACTCTGGAAAACAGTATGGAGGGTCCTCAAAAAGTTAAAAATAGAGTTATCTTATGATCTTGCAATTGCACTACTAAAAAAGACACAAAAATACTCATTCAAAGGGACACATATACTCCAATGTTTATAGCATTATCAACAATAGCCAAATTATGGAAAAAACTAAATGTCCATCCACTGACAAATGGATAAAAAAGAGGAGGTATCACTACACAATGGAATATTACTCAGCCATCAAAAAGAATGAAATCTTGCCATTTACAATGATGAGGATGGAGCTAGAGTGACTTGTGCCAGGCAAAATAAGTCAGGTAGAGAAAGACAAATACCATTTGATTTCACTTGTATTTGGAATTTAAGAAACAAAACAGATGAAAATAAGAGGGAGTTAAAAAAAAAGAGTCAAATAAGGAAACAGACTTAGCTATAGAGAATAAATGGAAGGTTACTGGAGGAGAGGCAGCAGGGGGGAGGGGTTAAATGGGTGATGGGGAGGTCACTCGTGACGAGCACTGAGTGATGTATGTAAGTGATGAATTACTAAATTCTACACCTGAAACTAATATTAAACTATATGCTAACTAACTGAAATTTAAATGAAAACAAAAAAAGAAAAATATGTATTATTTTTTGTGTTCTTTGTATCTCCAACCTTTTGGTAAAGAAATTCTACGTTGGCGTTTAGACATTTGAAAATAGTTGGTTGTTTTCTGACTTGCAAAGCAGAAAATAATCACCATCCACACTTGAAGTTACAAACTGATCATGTAGACAATTCACCATTTATTATTGTAAGTGCTAAAGTTTATGTGACTCCTCCATATTGTGAAAACTTAAGGTACAACATGTTTAATTTCCATATTGTTAATGCTTTATACATTAAAACTGAGAACATAATTCAAAGGTATTAAAACAAAAATACTTCTTTATTCTTATTTGAGCATATCAAATTTGAGCATCTTTTAGAGGAGAGGAGAGAAGTTACAGCCTATCATAGTATTTACATATTTGATATATAGATTTTATCATAACAGTTTTATAGAAAATACTTCATTATAAATTTCAAAGGGTAAATCACTGAGTCATTAACATATACAGTTCATTATGGGCAGTCCTGGCTTTCCTGTATATATATTCTTAAATCTAGCCTGCATTTGATAAATACAATGATTTGAAAAATACATACAACTTTAATATAGTATTTCAAAATCATTTAAGTCATTGCTTGGCTTAAAAATAGGTACCTACTACACAGTAATGTAAAGTATAAACTTTCTCAATCTAAAAATTAAGAAATTTACATCTTTATAATAAAATAATCTCACCCATGCTGAAGAAAATAATTTTATAAAGAATTTTATAAAGTGTTTGAAGTGTGTAAATGAAATTGTTTCAGCCAAAAAAAATCAAAATAAACTTTTAATCTTATAAATATTTCTGTCTATTATTCGGTATTTCAGTGGAAAAGGACAAAAGGGAATTTCTGGCTATTATTATAAGACTTTCAAGGTCTTGCTTGGCAAAAATTGGGACAAGAAGTTTAGCAAATGTTGCTTCATATCAAGTTAGCAACTAATAAGATTCCATACCTCACAGTCATTTATTCAGCTACATTTCCTAGGGCATTAAGTCGCCCAAGTTCTGTTACTGGTGCTGATTCATTTTCTACTCACAAAGAATAGTCTAGAAGAAACAATAAAGCAAAACAAGTTATATATGGTGTGATTCTAGAAATGTATTATCCCCAAACAAACAAAATTCTTAAGAAAGGTCAATAAGGGCTCCTAAGTGGCTTAGATGGTTGGGCAGCTGCCTTCAGCTCAGGTCATGATCCCGGATCCTGGAATCGAGTCCCGCTTGGGGATCCCTGCACAGCAAGGAAATTGCTACTCCCTCTCCTACTTCCCCTGCTTATATTTCCTCTCTTGTTGCTTCTCCCTCTGCCAAATAAATAAATAAAGACCTTTAAAAAAAAGACAAAAAAATAAGAAAGGTAAATAAACTTGGTAGAGGAGGACATTCTTGTAGGAATCAAAATTTAAGATAAAATTGACATTTATCACAAAAAAAGAAACAGAATAAACTGAAATTCAATAAGAGACAAGAAATTTAAATATACTAGAATTAACTTTAGTAAAATATAATTTTGAGAGTAATCATTTGGGAGGAAAATGGACTTCCAAATTGAACATTTTTACACCTTAAGATTTTATGTACCATTTATCACTTCATTCATAATGATGCCTGGCTCTCACTGTCCTCATTAACCTGTTGCCCAATCTTATGTTAACTTCGGAGAAAAAAAGTTCCTCATTTAACTTCTGCAGAAGAAAGACATTTTAACAGGTGGATAAATGGAGCAAAGGGATTACCGCACTCAATTCTCAAAGTGTCAATTGAGATATGTAAAATTTAGCCACAAAAATAAGCTGATTGGTGCCAAAAAATGTGTTTTGGTTGATTTTCCCATTTAGCTTATTTGGAGTTTTGATATATTTAGGGGTTTTTCAAAATTTATCATCCCAAAACAAAAACTGCAGAATGAAAATAATTCAAAAGAATGCTTATCCACTATCCTTTAAAAATACATGTGTAAATGGAGAGCTTCATGATATGAATGAAATATTCAAAAACATTGAGTTGAGGCAACATCCCTTGCTCATCTCCAGTATTTTTATGCATTGTTTTTTCCTACTCTCATTTGTCTTTCTGAATCCCTGTTGAGAAGTTAAAATATTTTCTGAATATATAAGCGTCTGCTCAGGACAGACTGGTGATATAAATAGGGCTGTCTCATGTTTCCTCATGCTGAGGAAAAAAATGTATATTGATAACTGAAAATTAATACTCCCATCTAAGAGATTAAGAACACTTGTCTTCAGAACTAACTTTAGTTTCAAAAATACTTATTTTGGGGGAGTGTTTTTGTAGTATGTTTCTCAATTGAATTTCTCCTTCTCGTTACTCATTCACTGCCTGTAGACATTTCTAAGTGTTACTTCCCAGTAGACTATCATCTCTTCTACTTAGGACGAACAGGTCAGCAACCACAGCAAGATTGTATAAGTTTTAAGGAAGATTATTTTTCTGTATCAATTAATGACACTAGAGTTGAAGTATAGCTGAAGGTATTTAGGGAAACCATCCCCATTATGTTCCCAAGAGATGGAAAAAGGCTGTCTATGGAAAACAAAGAACCAAAACCAGAATTCCTTAAAAATGATAACAAAATTTAACCTTATTTCTTCCACTTGTCCAAAAGGTAAAACACAGTTTTTTTTTTCTTCACATTAATGCAATTATAATAGTGATAATCATTTTGTCATGTACACATGGGATGATATATGTATATAAAATTGCACAGTACAGTACAAATACAAATACTTGGTCTCTCTCTCTCTCAAATACACACACACACACACACACACACACACACACACACCCCTATGCAAGATTGAGATCTGTGAGGTCATCGGCCATGACAAGTTTTCAATTTCTTGCATGCAGGAATAATAAACTTATATACATTACGTGTTTAGTAAGTAATTATCTTATTAGTACTAAATATTAAAAAGTTCTTAACAATTTCAGCTTAAATGCTTTAACAATCATACCTTATTCTTGGCAAGGGGACTCTGGATCATTCCCCAAACTCCTGAATAAATGTAAATGCATTTTGGCATGTGTCCTTATGGAACTACAGTTTAAATGCTCTAGAAAACTTCAGTAAAAGATTTCACTTAATTAAAATAAAACAAAACAGAAAAATGAAGGAAAGTGAGGTCCTTGAAAATCATTCCCTTCCATTTTTCCCCGTGGATATTTACAAATTTTAATTTCTGTTACCATAGTATATAGCTAGTGATAAAAATATTTAATAAATGAAGTCCAGGAGGACAGAAACTCATTAAAGTTAATAGATACCTGAAAGTATAATCAGCAATGATTTGCTCAGAAATCTCTAAGCTAAAAAGATTTAAAAAAACAAGACACTTATTTTATAATATAGATTCTTATTAAGCAATATATGACTGAGATTAGTTTTTAAAATAAAAAAAGTACTATTGGTGGCAGAAATAAAAAAAAACTATAAGAGGAAAAACAATTGCAATTATGCTAAGGTAGTTCACACATTTATCTTAGCAAATCTCAAGTTTTAAAGTTATCGATTCTTTTTGATATTTTATTCTAAGGAAAAATTACATCTAAAATCCAAAGCAGGGGTGCCTGGGTGGCTCAGTTGATTAAGCATAAAGCATCTGTCTTTGGTTTAGGTGATGTTCCCAGGACCCTGCAAAGAGCAGGGAGCCTACTTCTTCCTCTCCCTCTGCCTGCCACTCCCCCTGCTTGTGCACATTCTGTCTCTTACACACTATCTGTCAAATAAATAAATCTGCTTTAAAAAAATAAAATCCAAGCCAAACCAATATTTTATGGAAGCCAACATTAGCCTTTTGCCAAATAAAATCCAACAAAATTTTCTCAGTAAGAAGCTCTCTTCAGAAATGCCCAAGTATTTTGATAAATCCCGTCCCACTTCACAAAGATGGTTCCTCCCAGATCTAAGAATTATGCTCTCCTTTGTGTTAAAAAAGTGAAATGAAGTAGAGATCAGGCAATGTAGAACAGAGTTTATTTTTCATTTCAAGTTTTAATTTAAATTCCAGCTAGTTAACATATAGTGTAATATTAGTTTCAGAAGCAGAATTAGTGATGCATCACTTACTTATAACACCCAGTGCTATCACAATAAACACCTTCATGGTAAAGTCCTCGTTCATTACCCAAGAGCATTGTGGAGTATTCCTTCAGCTAATCGAGTGTTCCAAAGGCAATGAAAAGTTTCCTGGGGTTGTCTGGAAGACTAGTGTATTTAGGGCCAACACTTCTCATCTCAGGACCAAAGAATGATAGAAAAATAGAATAAGAATAGGCAAGTCCATGATTTTGACATCATTGGTCCAATGACCAAATCTGGAGCAAAAATATTTAAACAACCTAATAATGGGACACCAAGTGTCTATATTTGATTAACTTTAATTACAATTCTGGAGGTAAAAACATATGAAATGCTAAAATGAGTTACACTTTTATGACACATTTCTAGGCTTGGTATCAATAAATAAGTTTACAGCACAAACAATAATAACTATATTTGCAAATTAAATACTAACTTAATGAAACTGGAAATGACTGATTTTTTTATTGACTAAAAACTTTAATCAAGCATTTTATCACCATTTGTGGTGTAGTGCAAAAACAAGTCTTAAGTTTAAAAAAAAATCCCTTGGATATCATACATACCTAAGTACTTCTGAAATGGATTCATAAGTGGTTTTATTACATTCTTTTCAAGTTTAGCCAGGTTTTGAAGTCATTTCAAGTTCGAGTCATGAACTTAAATTAAAAGCATTTATAAATAGTGAAGCTAGATGTTTAAATAAAGTGGTATTTTTCCATAATTCGTTATTTAGACATTCAAGCTATCAACAAGTTCATTGAAGCAATTTTATATTCTAATGGAACTAAATAGGCAGTACTTTCTTCTTATTCATTCTAGAGACAAAAAGTGAACAAGAAACACTACTACCCCTTAGAAAGAAATAAAGTCAGAGACAGTTATTAAAGCTCTAATTTAGTACTTCTCTCCACGTATTAGTTCACATTGATTGGAAGTTCTTAAATATATTCATGGAATTAGCATAATTCCATGTTCAAAATAAATATTTTATTAATAATGATTAGGAAATAATTATTTGATAATTTCATTTGCAATTTCCTTAAAATTGAACAGTGGAATAAAAATTAAACTTTGATAGATACCTGAGAACTTTACCTATCAAAAATCTTCCTTAAGTGATGTATTTTTTTTTAATTTTATATGTTGCTAGGTCAAAAGTGATCTTAACAGATTTGAAATGATCCAACTTTCTCTAACTCTATTCATAACCATCATAATATCATACCCTATTCAAAGTATCAATGTAAGGCAAGATGTTGATTTCCTTTTCTCTGAAGAAATTGGGAAATGTTATGGTGGGAGTTAGATGGCCAAATATTTAAGGGGATTGGAAAACTGTAGAAGTAGCTGATGTGAAAGTTAGGAGAAAAATGAAAGGTTGTCCTGCAACAATGAAGGCACAATTGAATTGAACGTTATAAATTAGTAGCAGAAACACTGAGTTTTTATGATTTTACACAGTATCCAACCACTTCAAATTTCACATAGGGAAAGAATAGTTGGGGTTTCTAAAACTTACAGGATACAAGATTAGGGTTTATTTAAAAGAGTATAGTGCGAATAATTGAGTGAGAAAAAAATGACCTAAAATACGAAATTTGAATTTGAGATTTCAAAGATATAGTAAGTCAATGTTATTTAAAAAAAGAACAGAATATAGCCTTGAAATAGTCATGCAAGGATGCCCAATAAATAGGAGGGTATCATGCAACAAAATACTAGATGATCTTGGATATTAGAAACAAAACCAGAAGTCAGCAAAAATCTAAAGTTGTGTTCTACATTTGAAAACCAACACTAAATTTAAGTTTACTTATAATCAAGAAGAGCTCAAAAGTGCTATAGCTTATAGGTTTTAGCCTCAGTGGAAGAGAACTATTTTACTTATGGCAGGGGTTAGGGGGCATTTACATGCAGCAGTAAACAGTATCACACAGGTCTGGGCTCCCACATTGTTTTTAGGGCCATGGGTATTGGAGAATAAAGTATTCAACTGTGAGTACAGCAGAAGAATTTTCCAGTTTCAGTACAATGTGACTAAGGGAATGGGAAGAGACAAGTTAGGATGAAAATTTGCTTTTTCAACCCATGTATACCAAAACAGAAAGTTTCCAGAAGATGCAGTGAAATGATTTGGCATTGGAAGACAGGGTTTTGGGTAAAGCCAAGTAACTACAGGCTTAGATGAGATGATAGTGTGGGAGACAAAACACAACCAGAGAGTATTATCTTGGGATCACAGGTAATAAGATATAAAATTCGACAGTTTTAAGTGGCCAAAGCATTTCCTCAAGTTTTAGTTAAAACAGTACCCAGATGGATTGGTGCAAACCAGGCTGTCAATGACAGTCAACACGACTTAGCGGGCTGCACCTTTGATGGGTATTTATTGTTTAGTACTTATGGGGACTCCTACTTGAAAGGGTAGAAGATTGAAATATGTAATTTTAAAAACTGTTTTCACATGCTCAACTAGGAAGAAAATATAAGTTAGAGCAGGGTTTTAAGAAAATCGTAAATACTATATTGAAACTCAAAGTTGATAATTATGTTAAAATTCAGATAAGAAAAAACAAAAGTCTTGGCATTTTATGAAGCTTAATCAATTAAAGGAAGAGAAAAAGATTTAGGTAAGTACCTGGCCGTAGAAGGAAATACACAACTTAATTAAAATGCACATTCCATTCCTGTTGGATTTTGAATAAGTTGAGATGAATCCCAACAGTAGCAGATGGTCCCAAATTTCAACTTTATTCCTGATAGAAGCCATATTGGAGATTGAGCCTTCCTACTTGTCACATCAGCTTCTTACTGAACTTATTCTTGAGGGTATGGATCATGATGGACCTGTGAGGCCTACCCCAACAGGGTAGAGCTCCTGCACAAATGAATACCTGAAGTGGTGAAGGAGACTGCTCTGTGAAACAGGATGGCGCTAGAGGAAGGGTGTGAGCCAGTCACATCCTAATGCTCTTCTCAGATGATTAGGCAAGGCAAGATGAAGTAGGTGAAGGAGAAGAGAGTCTAAAAATATCGTCCAGGAAAACCTGTCCACAAGAACATTAGAAGTAGGGAAAACACATTTCTAATACAAAGCAATTTGAAAAAAAAAAGCAAAATTAAAAGGCAATAAATAAGTTGACCTTTTTCATTGGATATTTGAATAAAAACATATTGAGTTTTATATTTTAAAGAAAAATATAAGTGTTCAAAAAAGAGAGAAAAAGACAACAACATGTGTGTGTGAGGGTGGGGGGACAAGTGTGTCCTTAAGCTATTGGTTATTTTTACTTTCTTGTAATTAATTACTTTTTATTATCTGT
The DNA here is from genome assembly GCF_002288905.1 of Enhydra lutris kenyoni. Taxonomy (NCBI): domain Eukaryota; kingdom Metazoa; phylum Chordata; class Mammalia; order Carnivora; family Mustelidae; genus Enhydra; species Enhydra lutris. Next base: position 14,463,722 of record NW_019154087.1, read on the forward strand.
TTCAGCCAAAGCTCAGAAGTGTGTGTATTCTAAATGGAATATGTAGTCCTTTTTTTTTTTTAATTGTGTTATGTTAGTCATCATACGTACACCATTAGTTTTTGATGTAGTGTTCCATGATTCACTGTTTGCACATAATACCTAGTGCTCCATGCAATCTGTGCCCTCCTTAATACCCATCACTGGGCTCACCCATTCTCCAACACCCTCCCTTCTAAAAACCTCAGTTTGTTTCCCAGAGTACCTAGTCTCTCTTTCCTGGAGTCCCTCTCTCTCCCTTGTCTCCCACTCCAGTTTCACCCCCTTCATTTTCCCCTTCCTTCTCCTAATGTCCTCCATGCTATTCCTTATGTTCCACAAATAAGTGAAATCATATGATAATCGACTTTCTCTGTTTGACTTATTTCACTTAGGAATATGTAGTCTTAATTTGTTCTTTTTTTCATTCAACATGCTAGTCTTTAGTGTGTTTATTTTGCACTTTCATACATTTATTCATCCTATGACTATTTTTCCAGTGCCACTTTGTGTTTAGTTTACATGTACAAGAAATTGTATGGATTAGAAACAGGGTCTATATCCTCTGAAAATGTAGAGTTAATTGGATGGAAAGTAAACCAAAGTTTTGATATATACAATTAAAAAAGCTAGACTTTTTAATCCAGATGAACAAGACCAAGAGGCAGGCTAGCTTTGTACTTCCTAGTCACATATATTCATTAGGTCTATGTGAGCCACTGTTAGCTAAACTAAAGCCCTCCAATTAAGTGAGATCACAATGTGTTATTAAATTTGTCTTTTGCTTGGCTAAAAGAAAAATGTTGCTAAGCACATTTTACAAGCTGTTTACATAGTTTGTATTTGCTGGACTGGTTGGTTTATTGACAGGTGGATTGTTTTGCATATTTACAGGCATGCATGTCATGGAATGGACATGAGAGAGAAAGCTTGCTTGGTAGTGAGCTGCTTGAAGGTTGTTATCTCTCTGCCTTGGACATATCAATGATATATATAGAAAATAGCATTTTCTTAAAATGTTGGGAAATAAAATAGATATTAGTAATTTTTCCTCAACAGGGAATTAAGAAAATTCTTGCTCACAGGAATGCCTAGCTAGCTCAGTCACAAGATCCTGTGGCTTTTGATTGTGGCTTCATAAGTTCGAGCCCCACAGTGGTGCAGTGGTGTAGAGATTACGTAAATAAAGTAAAAAAAAAAAAAAATTCTTGCTCACATTTTTTTTCAATATTGAGTTAGGATTTTTGTAGTTTGTGTCAGATTTATGTATCTCAAAAGATCATATGAAAAATAACATGTTTTTAAGACTCTTTGGTCAACTTTGCTCTAAATTGGATGTATCACAAACCTACTATGAAGGAAATGACAAAAATCCATTATCAACCAGAAATGAAGGGACACAATGGCAAATTAGCTTCTAAGCTATAGTGTTTTCTCTTTTACTGTTTCTGCTATATTTGTTAAAGTTTTACTGGAAAACAAGGACTTTATCCCTTTTTACTTTTACTATTTATGACTTCTATTCTTTCACCTCATTTCTACTTATATTTGAGGAACTATTAAGATTATAAGCCTCCCCTGCCATGGGTGATAATGTCAGTAGTCCTATCTTACCCATCACTTCAAAGCTCGCTCTTTCAGGGCCTGAATATCCACAAAATCATGTAATTTAAAAAAAATATGTTTAAAGCTAAGTTTAATTTCTTGAATTATACAACTTAATGTGTTGACTCCATATAATTGCTACAAAAAAAAGAGATAAGCCATTAACTCTTTATTTCCTAAATTTCCTTTTGTATTTGATATGTTATTTAAAAATCCAGCTTAGTTTTATTATATGTCTGTTAGATAAATTTATGCAAAATATATGCTCAACTTTGAATGTTAATGAAACATCAGCATTAAAGTGCAAATATATTACCTTTTCCAAGAAACAAAATCAACAATTAAAAGGTGACCTATTTATGCAACAGATTTTTTATGTCAGAAGGTTAATCATAAGTATGTAAGAGTTTCTTTAAAATTATATGTGTGTTAAATAAGATTAGAGATCATTCAAACCTACGCAAACTTAATAGAACAAAAACAATCTTACAAATACATATACTAATGCAATAAAATTCCTAATATTTTAATCATATTTTGCACTTTGCTTCACATCAGGGCTAACCTTCCTCTTGCTCCCACATATGAAAACTTTAGGAGAGGGGAAAGGTAGCTCTCTGCTAAACTCAAAGTCTTAAGTTGTCTCATAATACAATTCCTGGTCCCAAAATATTTTAGTTTACTATGAATTTAATTATAAATTTTCAATTCACTTGGCTTGTAGAATTCCTTCTCAAGGCTGTCCATCAGCCACGTACTTAACTGGAGCAAGTATCTGGATCAATGTCTTCATACCTTGAGATCAGAGTTTACTTCAGACCCTCATCCAGTATTGGCTTCATATAAAATGTTTCCACTGCCCTCTCTCTCTGAATCTTGGTGTTATTAAAGCAACACTAAAACTGAACTTTAACATCCTAAGTAGACTTTTTAAAACAGGGAAGAACAAAGTCTCGCTCAGCAACAAAGCAGTTCCTTCATTGTGACATTGTCTGGGAAGAGGGTTTTCAGCCTCTCGTGACTTTTTTCATTGTCCCAGTGTACAATTTAGTTCTTGATAGTCTGATTAACAAAGTTATCAGACTTACCATGCATACAAAGGGACAAATTCTCATAATGCCTCCCTCCAAAATAGAAACATTCAGTCTCAGATTTTCAAGTATCAACAAGTAACATCAGTTTGAAAATCAACTTCTTATAAACAATGGCAGTTTTTGTCTAAGGGAGAATTTGATCAGCTATTTCTTGAGAGGAATAGTACATTTTGGTAGGCCTACTTTGATTTAATGAAAATTTAAGTTGGTTTGAAATACTATTAGTAAGCATTTCAAAAAAAGTCTCTATTAAGACTTTTTTGACTAACTTTACATTTACAGCAAAAATGAGAGGAAAGTACAGAAATTTCCCATACAACCCCTAGTCTCACGCATTCAAGGCCTCCTCCATGATCAACGTCTCCCACCACAGTGGCACATTGTGTATTTCTTTTCTGAGGTATCTGCTAAAGTCTTTGACTTGTTTCTCAGTTAGAGTGATTTTATATTGTTGAGTCTTTTTTTTTTTTTTAGCTTTTATTTATTTACTTGAGAGAGAGAGAGAGAGTCTGAAAGGGGAGAGGTCAGAGGCAGAACAGAAGCACACTTCCCCCAAGCAGGGAGTCTGATGTGGGACTTGATCCTGGGACTCCAGGATCGTGACCTGAGCCAAAGACAGTTGCTTAACAAACTGAGCCACCCAGAATCCACTATAAGGTTGAGTCTAAAGAGTTGTTTGGATATTTTAGATAATAGTCTCACTGACTTTCTGCCTGCCAGGTGAGTCCATTTGAATAAAAGTTGTGTCAAAGCCACCAACTATAATAATGGATTTATCTATTTTTCCAGCCCTACAGTCTGGAAACTTTGTTAGACACATAGATTTTAAGGACTGATAGGGCTTCATGGACAACAGAGCAGTTTATCATTATGTAATGCCCTTCTTCATCACTGACAACCTTACTCGCTTTTAAGTTAGCTCTGTGTGCAATTAATATAGCTACTCTTGCTCTTTATGATTACTCTTAGCATGGTATATTTTCACCACCCATCTACTTACAATATTCATCTTTATATATAAAGACAATTTGTCTTTTAACTGGGGCTTTTAGACCATTGATGTTCTGCCGTTATTGGTACAATTGGATTATCATAGAACTATCATGGTTTTCTATTTGCTGCCCTTGTTCTTTGTTCATTTTATCTTCCACTGTGTTTTCTGATTTTTATTGAAGATTATGTAATTTCATTTCTTAGCATATAAGTTATAAAAAATGGCTAACCTAGAGTTTGCAATCAACATTCTTTGATAAAGAGAGCAGAGTGCTCTGAGGTATCACAGAATGGTTTCTTTTTCCTCGCCTGCCGGAAGCACAAAGGGATTTGTCTGATATTTACTAAGAATTTGATGGGGAGCCTAGAGGCAATCAGTGCCAGGATAAGAAAACCTGAACTATTATTGACAAATTGCTATGACTCAATATGGACAACCCCATCAAAAATGCATAGAGTACTCAGTCACAAGGGAGTCTCCACAAGTTTGTGAGTTTCATCTCCAGGATCTCTACTAGGTTCTTGGAGTAAAATCCTGTGCATCCAGTAGGCAAAGGGGGAAAGGAACCATTATGAAATACACCAGGAGCACTGTTCTTAATCAGGCCAGCCCTCAAAAGAAACTAACCAGAATAAAACTACTATATCTGTATGACATTTTCATTATACTGTTTTTCCTATTACCAGATGATTATATTTAAAATATCATCCAATAGTTCCTAAAGCTATTTTTTAAAGATACTTTAATTTCAATTCATACAGGATTCATGTACCAGCTTCTCATATCAATTGGTACATTAATCATGTTCATTGATTAGTAACAGTGCATTGTTTTAATAATTAAACTCAAGTACCTTTCTCTCATACCAATGTAAGGGCTTATATATGGAATGTTTTACTATCACAAAGATTATGCAACTCCAGGTGAAAATACAAAATAACTGTTCAATATTCCAATCTAATAGTTTAATTGCTATATATAATTTTATTTGTGATCATTCCAAATGGTTCAGATTTAAACAGAGGCAATGAGTTTATAAAAATTAAAACGTGAGTCTAAGGAAGAGTCAAGAATTGTTAAGTCCAATTCTCTGATCTTCAAGACAATTACATATAAATAAGTAGAGAAACAGGACTTCTAAACTTTTAAATAAAGGAAAATTGTTCTTTGTCCATTATAAGGACAATAATTTTATTAAATATCTAAATATAATAATAAAACTATGTTTAAAGTTTGTCCCCCTCCCAGAGTAAGCCAGTTTTGTATTTATGGATTTTTAAGAAATATTTTTGTAAGTAACAAAATTAAAATGATACTCATTTTAGATTGTTGTTTTGTGCTTCCTTGGTTCACTAAAATGACCTTAGTTCCCCCCAAAATTGAATTACCTATCCATCTGAATAAGTTAACCAGAGTATAGAATTTTGGACATATGCAGAGTAATATCTAAAAATGATATGCTCGGATATAGAAATAATAAAATGGTAACTGAAACCAAATACTTACAAATGACCAAAATAAAGGAGAATCAGATTAGCTGAGCAGAGTTTCGTTCAACATAGAGAGATGCTCTCTATTCCAGATGTAGTCCATCTTATACAGCAGTGCAATAACAGGAAAAAAAGATTTACCTTAATTTTTATTATGAGTTTTCCACCTTATCATATGGTTAGTAAAATAAAGGTTCAATACCATATGAATCAGAGGACAGTCCTCAAAAATTTTTTATTAAATGTCAATAATAGTTATATACATACCTACACATATATTCATATATTTAAACATATATGTATATATTTTAAAATATATATATTTTAATACAGACTATATATATATATATATATATGTATGTATACACACACATATATATAAAGAGAGAGAAAATATTTGTTGTTAGAACTTTTTATTTCTTTTACTCTAACACTGGATGGCACTGTCATTAGAATTTAATATGTAAAAGTGGACAATTGGCTTTCACTGCCATTTTTATGAAGTGAATTTCATATAAAAATTAAGTAATGAGTTATGGATAATCTCTTTTTTTTTAAGATTTTTCATTATTTACTGGAGAGAGAAAATGCAGGTACAAGTGGTGGAGAGGAGCAGAAGGGAAAAATCAATAGACTCGCCACTGAGCACTGAGCCTTATCTCCCAACCTTGACATCATGACCTGAACCAAAACAAAGAGTTGGATGCCTAGCTGACTGAGCCACCCAGGCACCTTGGATAGTTTCTATTCATTTACTCCAAGAACACTTTTCCTGGATGGACACTTTCCCTTAGTTTGCACATGCTTTCAACTATTCTTTTTATTAAAATGGCTCTGAATCCTATGTTCCCTTTTTTGATTTCATAAACCAAAAATGGACTAAATATCTAGACAGGAACCATAAATTCAGCAGGTATAAAACTGAAAAATCATCATAACCCCCAATGAATTTCATTATGATCCAGCTCTTTCTACCAACACCTTGTAACTGAAAGCAAAAATCTGGAAATCATGACCAATAAACTCTCTTCAACACTGTTGTGACCTGACCTCTTCTTAATACATGAGGAACCTCCACATAATTTTGGTTTGAATACAGAGACACACGATGCCACACACACCAAGAAAGTACGAAAAAGATTATTATACTTACTTATTTGAGGTCTCAGAGATGAGCAGAGCAGTCTCAAGAAGTTCCACAACAGCTTGAGAAAGCAAGGAAAGCATCCTGGGCTGGGGTTTTTGTTGTGGTCAGGGGTGGGCCTGGGTGAGGACTCCCATAGAAAGGCAGGAAATTGGGTGGTTTGAATCTCCTGCAAGTGCTGAAGGGAAACACTTGGGGTCCTTTATCTCTTTGCCCAGGTGTGGGGCACAAGAAGAGGCAAACGTGAGGTCTAAAAGCTGTTTAGAGTCGATCATTAAAATAGAATTTAACTCTTATTACAAATAAAATCACTAACATTTTCTTACAGTCTATCACCCCAAATTTTCTTCCCTCTCCACTTTTGAACCCCTTTTAAGAAGTTATCATCTGAATCTCTATGATAGATTTCTGACCCATCTTATTACTGTAGTTTTGCATTCACGTTCTTTCACACATATAGGTTCTAGAACACAGCAAGAACTACACTGTTCCCCACAGCATTACCTCCTCCAAAAACCTTTTGTGCTTAAATAAAACTGAAGGACATTATTACTATTACATATGCAACCTATCTATTGATCTATGCTTTTATGTATCCATTAATTTATTTTCCTCAATAACCATTTTAAATGGAAGCCACACCTACTATTATTGTATCATGTTAATTACCTGTGGCTGGCACAATGAATGGCAATAACAGTTGCTGAAAATTTGAGCACTTAGGGCTCACAGCCATGGAGATCTCAACCAGGATTAGTCTCCCTGCTTTGGTTAGTTTTCTGAGATGCAATCAAATGTGTAACTTAGAATTAGATTAAATAATTCAAATTAGTTAATTATAATTAAGAATTAGAACCAATCTCAAAGAATTCAAAATATATCTTTTACAAACACATTTCTCCCTAATGATGAGCGGGAAGTAAAGTATTTTACATTTGTTCAAGGCCTCCCAAATGTGTTTGTAGGCTTCTTACATTGTATACTCTTAGGAAATGGATTCACCTGAAGAACAGAAAGGCACTACCTACTTTGAATAAAATTGTGTCTGCACAGAAATTCATTAATGGCCAGACTACCATTTGAATAGATATTTGAAAGGTTTTCAATATATTTCAAATGGAAACATAGACAAATTTATGTATATCCTATTTTTCCCAAGCAGGCAATACATTTGGACCATTAATTCAGCTCATAAGCAACACTGGATTTCAAAATTAACTAGCTGAAAATGTAAATATAACTTTATTATTACTTTATGTATTATGTTAAATGAGAGAGATTAAATGTTGCCAGAGTACATGAAATGTTGCTTGTTTGTTTTGTCTTCACATACTTAGCTGATAACATTTAATATATTCTTAGCTTATTTTACAAGGGTTATTAACATAGCTAATAGTTGAGAAATATTTAATACCTAGAGGGAAAAAATGCATCTTTAATAAGATATAAGTTTACTCTCTGATTTGATCCTAGGTATTATTAAAAATTGACACTGTTGGGACGCCTGGGTGGCTCAGTTGGTTGGACGACTGCCTTCGGCTCAGGTCATGATCCCGGGGTCCTGGAATCGAGTCCCACATCGGGCTCCCAGCTCCATGGGGAGTCTGCTTCTCCCTCTGACCTTCTCCTCGCTCATGCTCTCTCTCACTGTCTCTCTCTCAAATAAATAAATAAAATCTTTAAAAAAAAAATTGACACTGTTGTACAGAATAAAGATTAAGAATCAAATGTCACAAATGTTTCATTTGTGAGTGATCCATATATAATATAAAACAGATAAGATCATCCAGCGGTTTGGTTGAAAATTTTAATAATTGTAGTTCACTCTCGTTTATATTTTATTAATAAACCACAAGTTGTTATGTAACACAATACATTCAAAATATTAAGCATCTTCAAATAATTGCTTTTTTAAATTTATCTGCAGTAGTTTTACCCAATTTGTAATGTAATTTAAACATAGCACAAAGGTCTTCATAGGTGTACCCACATGTTTTTCATAAATTAGGAAAGTCAATTTAAATCTTTGTGTTTATATGTGTACAAATGTGGTTTGAGTGTATCTTTCTCTCCACTTAACTTAATTTTCTGAGTTGAAAATAATATTATGTAAGATAAATAACATAATTGGCTTTCCAAAAAATTTCTGTATTTGCCATATATATCAATCTTAATTCATACAAACTAATTATTGATTCATCTTAATTTTATATTTAAGTCAATTAAACTAATAATATGCCTTAATGGTAAATAATTTCTTCAGAGAGATTTTTAAAAAATGGTATCCACTTGGTAACTGGGGATTCATATAAAGAACATTTCAAAGATCATGACAAGCTACATGCTTTGATACTATCTTCACTTTTAATAGTTCAATTTGAAATATATTATATAGTTGTTTGATCTGAGGAAGAGAAATAAAATTTGAAAGTTTGGTGTAATAGATACAACTAATATCATTGGTGATCATCACTGCTTTCTCCTACCTTAAAAGATCATCAATATTTACAAAAACGGAATTACCCAAAGATAGTACTAGCTCTTCCCTGAAAAGGAGGTGATATCATTAAATATACTCTTTTCCAACCAAAAATCACATTGCTTCCAAAAATGGTTGGTTACCAAATATAGGCTATGAACTTATTCCTCCAAACTAATAAGGACCATGGTAATGCTGGTCACACCATAGGCTCACGTGTGGGTTACTATTACAGACTCAAATTGACCTAGATGATATTTGGATACAGCTTAATACCTTAATTTTGGGTTACAGATTTTTAGTGAGTTTCCTTATTATTAAGATTCAGCTTCTAGGTGTGTATTTCATTCAGACCCAGTTGTATTATTTGTAACTTAGCAACAATATTTAGCCTTTTACTATTCCTACTAAAGTTCATGCAACCTTTCCAAAAGAGCTTGAGACATCATACACCCTGAGAAGTCCAGGTCTGAGATAAATGTGGGTGTAACTTCTAATAATAATACTTGTTTATACTGAGTGGTCTGTTTTGTTCTGAAGGAAAATAATCTGTCACCGAATTTTATTCATGATTCTTTTTTTTTCTTTTTTTTTAAATTTTAAAATTTATTTTCAGCGTAACAGTATTCATTGTTTTTGCACAACACCCAGTGCTCCATGCAATACGTGCCCTCTCCAATACCCACCACCTGGTTCCCCCAACCTCCCACCCACCACCCCTTCAAAACCCTCAGATTGTTTTTCAGAGTCCATAGTCTTTCATGGTTCACCTCCCCATCCAATTTCCCTCAACTCCCTTCTCCTCTCTAACTCTCCTTGTCCTCCATGCTATTTGTTATGCTCCAAAAATAAGTGAAACCATATGATAATTGACTCTCTTTGTTTGACTTATTTCACTCAGCATAATCTCTTCCAGTCCCGTCCATGTTGCTACAAAAGTTGGGTATTCATCCTTTCTGATGGAGGCATAATATTCCATAGTGTATATGGACCACATCTTCCTTATCCATTCGTCCGTTATTTCCACAGTTTGGCGACCGTGGCCATTGCTGCTATAAACATTGGGGTACAGATGGCCCTTCTTTTCACTACATCTGTATCTTTGGGGTAAATACCCAGTAGTGCAATTGCAGGGTCATAGGGAAGCTCTATTTTTAATTTCTTGAGGAATCTCCGTGCTATTCTCCAAAGTGGCTGCACCAACTTGCATTCCCACCAACAGGGTAAGAGGGTTCCCCTTTCTCCACATCCCCTCCAACACATGTTGTTTCCTGTCTTGCTAATTTTGGTCATTCTAACTGGTGTAAGGTGATATCTCAATGTGGTTTTAATTTGAATCTCCCTGATGGCTAGTGATGATGAACATTTTTTCATGTGTCTGATAGCCATTTGTATGTCTTCATTGGCGAAGTGTCTGTTCATATCTTCTGCCCATTTTTTTATATGATTGTTTTGTGTGTGTTGAGTTTGATGAGTTCTTTATAGATCCTGGATATCAACCTTTTGTCTGTACTGTCATTTGCAAATATCTTCTCCCATTCCATGGGTTGCCTCTTTGTTTTGTTGACTGTTTCCTTTGCTGTGCAGAAGCTTTAGATCTTGATGAAGTCCCAAAAGTTCATTTTTGCTTTTGTTTCCTTTGCCTTTGGAGACATATCTTGAAAGAAGTTGCTGTGGCTGATATCGAAGAGGTTACTGCCTATATTCTCCTCTAGGATTCTGATGGATTCCTGTCTCACGTTGAGGTCTTTTATCCATTTTGAGTTTATTTTTGTGTACAGTGTAAGAGAATGGTTGAGTTTTATTCTTCTACATTAGCTGTCCAGTTTTCCCAGCACCATTTATTGAAGAGACTGTCTTTTTTCCACTGTATATTTTTTCCTGTTTTGTTGAAGATTATTTGACCATAGAGTTGAGGGTTCATATCTGGGCTCTCTACTCTGTTCCACTGGTCTATGTGCCTGTTTTTATGCCAGTACCATGCTGTCTTGGTGATCACAGCTTTGTAGTAAAGCTTGAAATCAGGTAACGTGATGCACCAAGTTTTATTTTTGTTTTTCAACATTTCCTTAGCGATTCGGGGTCTCTTCTGATTCTGTACAAATTTTTGGATTATTTGCTCCAGCTCTTTGAAAAATACCGGTGGAACTTTGATTGGAATGGCATTAAAAGTATAGATTGCTCTAGGCAGTATAGACCTTTTAACAATGTTTATTCTTCCAATCCAAGAGCATGGAATGGTCTTATTCATGTTCCTTAAACATTCTCAACAGCTGATGGACTTCCATACAGCCCTAGCATTTCTAAAGAGCTGGTTGGTATACATTTGTCTCACCTCCATAGTCAGGGATAACTCTTGAAGAACATTCTCTTCCTTCCACAAATCCACTCACATGGACCCATTAATGCTAGCTCAATATCCAGGCCTTTCATTATTACCTGAAGCTATTTGGCTTATTTTCTTTCTTTCTTTCTTTCTTTCTTTCTTTCTTTCTTTCTTTCTTCCTTCCTTCCTTCCTTCTTTTTTTTTTTTAAATGATTTATTTATTTGAGAGGGAAAGAAAGGATTGAGAGAGTACAAGTCAGGGAGAGACAGAAGCAGACTCCCCGCTGAGCAGAGAGTCCAAAGTGCAACCCAATCCCAGGACCCTGAGATCAAGACCTGAGCCAAAGGCAGATCCTTAACCCCTATTTAGCTTATTTTATTTTCTCTTTTTCTTAAACAAGTATGGCCATAAAGAAATATGCCCTTTGCTCTTCTTTCAGCAACTGCAAAGAAGACTTAGTTGGCCAAACCTTATTTTGCAGATCATATGTTCTGGGAATAAGTTCCAACTGGAAGATATATAAAAGCCAAATTTCTATGAGATTCCTCATATGTAAAATATAAATCATAATACTTATTCACTTGGCTTTTCTGAAGATAAAGAACATATATACGATAATGGCAATGAAAACAGAAACTGAAGAAAAAGGATGCAGAGGATACAACCCCATCCCATATTCAGCATTAAATGTGAGTCTTTAGAGGAGTGAGACTTGAACTTTTTCTTAAGACATATCACAGGTTAAACAGGAACCAGGGCTTCTTAATCTAATTGGTACTATGTGTGAGTATGGTAATATTTAGAATACACTTTTCAGGAGTCTAGTTTAATAACTGCATACAGAATAAATGTTCTATTCTAAAAAGTTACCACTTGAATCCTGTGTTTAGAAGAAATTTTTGTTCTTAGCTACATTTGAGAGTGTAGTAATAACATTCTTTGATATTTATCATTTCTAATTTTAATCTAGCAAAAACAATTATGGAACTTAACATTTTGTTTGAATGTGAAAATCATGCTTTAGGAAAACAAACATTTCCCTGCTATGAGTATTTTATAACATCATCTTTTTTTCATGTGTTATTTAATTTGCCAGTAGATGGATAGAGGTAGAAGTAATATGGTAGGTATTAAAACTCCAAAATTGTAGGAGAAATGGAGGTTACACTGCAATCAAATTTTTCACTGACATTGGTCTCACAGTCATGCCAGTGGAGTTTTAAAAAATTCATCAATATCACAGGATATATTGCACTAAAGGGACATAACAGGTGAATTTAATTCTGTTCCTTTGAAAGGTTTATTTCTTTAATCATAAAACCACATTCCAACTTTTAATAGGTGAATTTTGTCAATTTCTTCAGCTAATTCTACAGCAATATTAGATAATTTTGTAGCATTAATCAGGTTATGTGAGTGGCTCATTATTTTGTTCTTTCCATTAAGTGATCTGAAATGTATACAATCTGACTTTGAATCATTAGTGAAAAAAAGACTAATACTAGCTAAGAAGGGCTTAATGCAAAAGATAGAGTGTGGAGACTCAAAAGTTCTTTACAATTTCAATCCAAGTGCCTTGTGATTTAGGGAGAGAGAGAGAAAAAAAAGATTTTCTCAAAGTAAAAACATATAAATTTATCAATTTTTTAAAATTTTCCATCGATTATATACAATTATTCATGAATATAAAGGTCAAGTAACCAAATTAACTATGCTATCAAGACTTGAAATATCCAAGCTTTGGGATTAAATTCATTTGTTTAGAATGTTTTAATTATTTTCTCAAAACATCAGCCTTTTCTGTATGTGTATTTCAGTAAGTTCTCAAGCTTTTTTACAGAATTAAATATTCATGTTTGATTTATAATATATAAGTATTTAAGTGAAAAATATTATGGTAAAAACTGAATTTAAAATAACTTTAACAGATCTGACTCACCGCCAAAGGAATGTGGGATTTTTTTTTTAAGATTTTATTTATTTATTTGACAGAGAGAGCGAGAGAGAGAGATCACAAGTAGGCAGAATAGCAGGCAGAGAGAGAGGGGAAAGCAGGCTCCCTGCTGAGCACAGAGCCTGATGTGGGGCTCCATCCCAGGACCCTGAGACCACCCTGTGAGAGGAAGGCAGAGGCCTAACACACTGAGCCACCCATGTGCCCTGGAATGTGGAAATCTTTACAGAAAATCTCATTCAAGCTTATTATTGAGGTTCATTTTGATATTGTGATTGGCATTGCGTATACTGAAGTAAAAAATTACTATGCAGTGCTGTTTAAAGGTACCCTATAATTAAATGAGGGTTAATACTCTGCATTTTCTTTTTGATGCTTTCAGAATTCATATTTCATTAGCATATCATGTATAATTAGACACTAATTAATTATTTAACACAACAGAAACATAGTCTTTACCAGCTCATTCTATGATAAAACTGTATCAAACTGATACAAAAATTCATCTTTCAGAATCTAGAAAATTTTAGCAGAATTAAAGTTCTTTATGTATTTAAGGAGCGAGTGCATTGTGTAAAAATGGTACTCTTTTTACAATGATAATTGTCTTAGGTCTGCTTTTTTATGGTACGTTTGAATATAGAATTAAACTATGCGATAGTGACAATGTAATATGTTTGTTATTTTTTAATATTCAACATGAACATGTTAAGATCGAAATTCTAATGTTTATCTAAAAGGTAAGAAAATGAGCCAGAATTTTGCTTGATTTATTGATTGATGTTCTCATGAATTCTAGAGTTACTGCAGATCATTGAAGAATATTTTTGAACTTTCTGCAATGGTGAATGGGTCAATGTGATAAGCAACCATGTATGGATGTAAGAACAAATAAGAGGAGTGAAAATAATCAGTTGCAAATAATTATGTTTGCCTGATAATGATCTATCATACATTCTTCCTGGAAGCACTTAGAAAAAATAAACAAATTAACCTAAGTCTATTATATTGTTTTTTGTTTAACCCTGAAAGTTAATTATAATACAAAATATTAATTTAAAGATAAAATTTATAAGTCAAAAAAAGTGATATTCTTTGAAATGGTTTAAAGACTAGATATATTTTAAGCAAGCTAATATGTATATACCCCTTGGCATAAGATTTACCTTTTTTTTTTTTTTTAAAGATTATTTATTTGTTTGACAGGCAGACATCACAAGTAGGCAGAGAGGCAGGCAGAGAGAGAGGAGGAAGCAGGCTCCCCACTGAGCAGAGAGCCTGATGTGGGACTCGATCCCATGGCCCTGAGATCATGACCTGAGCTGAAGGCAGAGGCTTAACCCACTGAGCCACCCAGGCGCCCCTAAGATTTACCTTTTGATAACTGCTTGGAACTAGTTGGACTTCACAAAAATATTGTGTTCATTGACCCAGAATATTTTGTATTTCATATGCTTATTGGAAGTTGTGTGTAACAATTATGGTTTTAAAAAGGAAAATTATTCTTGCCAACTACACATCAACTGCAATAGAAGCAGCTCTGATAGAGTTAAATGAAGGCTGTTTACGTGTCTGATAAAACACAGCAACAAAAATCGCTTCACTTCAGAATTCTGCCATGTGTCAATGGTGAGATTGTTTTTGGGAATATTTGTGTGTTTGTGTATAAATGTGTGTGTGTGTGCATGACAAAATGTAAAAATATGTCCGTTATAAATTTACCCACTTTTTATCCATTAGGAGAAAATGTTTGAGGTTGGGGGAAAAAATGCTCCAGAATATCTGTGTAAAATATAAAAATAAATATATACTTGAATCTCTAAAAATGAGACATGCAATATTAATAAAACTTTTATTTGTAGAAAAAAATTGTAGGCCAGACTTAAGGCCAAATACTTTCAAATGCAAAATGGTGACTATCCTTTAAATTTTATAATTTGATTTTAAATTGTTAAAATCCTTTTCAAATATGTAGTGAAAGATATATGTAGAACCTTAATAAAATTCATGATATAATATTTTATATCATAGATATTACGTGGCTTGCTTTAAGTAATTTTAATTAATCTGACTCTAAAAATCATGAATTTTAAAAACAAATACTAAATATGAAAAATAAGTGCTCATATACAGCCAAATTATTTTGGCTCCATGTAATTTTTTTTTCTGTTATTAATCTCATATTAAATGTTCTTAATTATTAGAAAGTTATTATTAATCCTTATTTTGACACTGGTGAAAAATGATTCCCTTACAGAGAACTGGTTCACTTTACCAATTTCTGAAGGGACTGAATTCATCACTAGTTATATAGATATGTGGTTTATTACTGCATGTAATGAAAATCTACCTGTCTTGAAATTAATGTAATATTGTATATTAACTATACTAAAAAGAAAAAGAAAAACATTTGTCTGCCCATATCCATATTCTGCTGTACAATTTCCCACTTTATCACTTAATGTGGTAAGAAAAGATTGAATATTAGAAAGAATATTTCTAAATCTCTTCTGCTTCTCAGAACACAGTCTTCACAATCATTCAGAGTAACAAAGAAGAGTCTACCAGAACTAATAGCTGATTTGCCTGAAATCTAATTTTGAAAATAAATTTTATGTCATAACAATTAAAATTATAAAAAATAATCTTTAATTCTGTAATATTTTTAAATCATTTGCAAAGGTCAATCATAATATATCCAAGCCTATGGGGCACCTGGGTGGCTCAGTTGGTTAAGCATCCAACTCTTGATTTTGGCTCAGGCCATGATCTCAGGGTTGTGAGGTGAGCCCCACACTGGGTGCTGCACTGGGCATGGAACTCGCTTAAGATTCTCTCTTCCCCCCTCTCTCTGCCCCTCCCTGACTCCCTCTCTAAAACAAAACAAAACAAAGCAAAACAAACAAACAACACACACAAAAAAACCTTCCAAAACTTATATCCCCAAGAAGTTATACAGAAAATGAGAAAGAAAGAAATCTTGACATTTGTGACTATATGGATGAAATTTGGAAGTATTATGCTAACTTAGATAAGTCCAAGAAACACATATCCTGTATGGTATCACTTATATGCAAAATCTGAAAAAATCAAATGAAACAGAATAAAATGATGGTTACCAGGGGTTAAGGGGTGGAGGAACTGGGGACATGTTGGCTGAAGGATACAAACTTGAGTTAGATGATGAATAGATTCTGGAGATTTAATGTACAGCATTGTGATTATAGTAAAAAATCCTGTAGTACTGATTGCTAAGAGACTGAATCTTAAATGTTCTCGCCAAAAAAAATGAATAAATATGTGACATGATAGAGGTATTAGCTAATGCTATGATGACAATCATTTTGCAATATATAAATGTATTGAGTCAACACATTTTACATACACCCTAAACTTACACAATATTATATGTCAATTCATCTCAAAAATCTTTAAAAAATCAACAGAAATTGTTCAGTGATTATTAGGAATGTTTATATGATGGCAAGGAACACAGAGAGGCACAGTAAGATCAGATGAGTTGCTTTGAGTGGTACTTCTCAATTTGTGCATCAAAATTGTCTGCAAGGCTGTTAAAGATACAGATGTGTGCTTGAACTCACCTCCTCCACAAACACACTGACTCTACACGTCTCTACATAGCAATTCATCATGAAGAATAACTAAGCACTAAATGAAAAGCTTCTGCACAAGAAAAGATAGAGAATCACACAAAGCAGGAGAGACAGAGACACTGTTATGAAGAGAACCCTCACCTGCAATACTGAGCACTGAGCACTGGGGGGCTGGGAGCAGATTTGTCTGCCTTGGGGCACAGAAATTAAAAAAAAAAAAAGTCATGTTTAAAAGGGCAACTAGAATATAAAGAAATATAAAGAAACTTGCCCTCTGCCAAATTGCAGGGGAACTCAATCCAGAGTGCTGTGGTTTTCATTTCCCTTACACCTTGATAGCACTAACAGTAGTAGGGTCTGGATGCCATAGCTGGCCTGCTGCCTCAGTCAATCCTGAGCCCCTAGTCCATACTAGTCCCATCTATCCCCATAAGACAGCCCCAGTACAGATCATACTGGGACACCCTGGACAGTGCCCACTATAGTTTCAGTCATCTCACCTGGTTTCACAGGCACAAAACACCCTGGGACACCCCAAGCCAACACTCACTTCAGCTGCAGATGACTTGCTAGGGTGCTTCTTCTATGAAATGCCCCAGGACTTCGTACCTGTACCTGCTTCAGTGATACATGTGCTGCCACAGGGCCCCAGCACAGAGAACCCCAGGACTCCCCAGCCTCTGCCCAATTCAGCTCCAGGCATTGCACCAAACAAATTTGGTGTGGAGCACCCAAGGAACCCCTGGCTTATGCCTCCTTTGACTCCAAACACTGCTACAGGATGTCCCTTTGGAGAAACACCCAGAAACTGGCAACTTGCAACCACTTCAAGCTTTAGCTGCTCTGCCAGGGTTCCTTCTTTGTGTTCAGCCCCAAGACTCCTGCCCCACTTGTACCCACTTTAGTTTCAGCTCTTACACCAAGGTGTCCCCAGTTTGGAGTACTGAGGGACTCGCAGGTTATGCTCACCACAGTTCCAGCCAACCAACAAAAGCTTCCAGGCAAACACAGTCTACAAAGGAGACTTCCTATACAAGTCCATTCCTTCAAGTTTAGAAGCAGCTATTCTGTTTAATTTATAGACACAAGCATAGAAAGTCAAGTAAAATCAGGAGATAGCAGAATATGCTCCAAATGGAAAAATAAGACAAAACCCTCAGAAATAAAAAGTTAAACAGAGAAAAAAAAAAGTCTATCTGATATTGAGTTCAAAGTAATGGTCATAAAGATGATCACCAGACTGGACAAAAGAGTAGGTGAACTCAACGAGAATTTCAACAGAGATTAAAAAAAAATAATAATAGGAATAAAAAAAAACTGACATGAAAAATACCCTAGACGAAGGAACAGGAGATTAGGGGATGAAAAAGAACAGATTAGTGTCTGAAGACAGTATAATAGAAAACATCCTAGCTGAACAGCAAAAAGAAAAAAATAAATAAATAAAAATGAATTTTTTAGGTAAAAGATAGGTAAAGAGATCTCTTGGAAAACATCAGGTAAACTAACATTCACATTATATGGGTCCCAGAAAAAGAAGACAGAGAGAAGGGGGAAGAAAAACTTATTTGAGAAAATAATAGCTGAAAATTCCCCAACCTGAGAAAGAAAACAAACATTCAGGTCCAGGAATCACAGAGAGCCTCAAACAAGATGAACCCAAGGAATTCCACACCAAGACACATAACAATTTAAAAGACAATAGTTAGGGGTGCCTGGGTGGCTCAGTGGGTTAAAGTCTCTGCCTTCAGCTCAGGTCATGATCTCAGGGTCCTGGGATTGAGTCCCGAATCGGGCTCTCTGCTCAGCAGGGAGTCTGCTTCCTCCCTCTCTCTGCCTGTGTCTCTGCCTACTTGTGATCTCTGTCTGTCAAATTAATAAATAAAATCTTAAAAAACAAAATAAAACAAAACACAGTAGTTAAAAATAGAGAATTTTTAAACAAAGAGAGAGAAATGACTCTATACAAAGGAAACCCCTGAAGGCTATCAACTGATTTTTCAGCAGCAACTTAACAGCCAGAAGAGAATGGAATGATATATTTTTTTTTTTTAAAGATTTTATTTACTTATTTGTCAGAGAGAGAGAGAGGGAGAGAGAGCAAGCACAGGCAGACAGAATGGCAGGCAGAGGCAGAGGGAGAAGCAGGCTCCCTGCTGAGCAAGGAGCCCGATGTGGGACTCGATCCCAGGACACTGGGATCATGACCTGAGCCGAAGGCAGCTGCTTAACCAACTGAGCCACCCAGGCGTCCCAGGAATGATATATTTAAAGTGCTAAATTAAAACAACAACAACAATAAACTTCAACCAAGAATACTCTACCCAGCAATTATTCAGAATTGAAAGAGAGATAAAAAGTTTCCCAGGAAAACAAAAATTAGAGAAATTCATCACCACTAAACAAAGAAATGTTACAGGTACTTCTTTAGTGGAAAAGGAAGGACATAATAAGAAGAAAATTGTGAAAGAAAAAAATTCACAAGTAAAAGCAAAAATACAGTTAAGGGAGTAGACAAACACTTATAAAGCTAGTATGTAGTAAAATCAATTATATCTAAAAATTAATTAAAGGGCTTTACAAAATAAAGGCATAAAATATGAAAATCTACACATAAAACATGGAGGGTAGAAGTAAAAATGAAGTTCTACTGGAAGTGCTCAAACTAAAATGACTAACAACATAATATAAACTTCCATACACATATGATATTACAGATGAGCCCCCAAGCCAAAAATGTGATATAGAAAAAAGAAAGAAAGAAAAAAGAAACATTAAAGTCATCAGTCACAAGGAAACAGAGCAAAAGATGAAAAAAGGAACTGAGTACTACGAAACAACCAGAAAGTTAGTAACAAAATGGCAATAAGTATATACCTATCAATAAATGTAAATGGACTTAGTGCTCTAATTAAAGGACAT
Source organism: Enhydra lutris kenyoni (assembly GCF_002288905.1). NCBI lineage: Eukaryota > Metazoa > Chordata > Mammalia > Carnivora > Mustelidae > Enhydra > Enhydra lutris. Next base: position 14,483,363 of record NW_019154087.1, read on the forward strand.
AGGGTGATGGAATGGATAAAAACAAAAACAAACCAAACAAAACAAAAAAAACAAGACCATCTATGTGCTGCCTACAAGAATCACTTGGACATAAAGACAATATAAACTAAAAGTGAAGACATGGATAAAGATATTCCATGCAAACGGAAGCAAAAAAATAAATAAATAAAATAAGTAAAATGGAAGAACCTGGAGTAAGAATACTTATATCAGACAAAATATACTTTAAAACAAAAAGTGTAGCAAGAGACAAAGGACATTTGCATAATGATAAAGGGATCAATCCAATAAGAGGATATAACCATTTTAAGTATCTACATATCCAATATAGGAGGACCAAAATACATAAAGCAAACATTAACAAACATAAAGGGGGAACTTGATAGTAATACAATAACAGGAGACTTTAAGACCCCAGTTACATGTAAGTATAGATCATCCAGACAGAAAACCAACAAGGAAACAATGGTTTTAAACAACACATTAGACTGGATGGACTTAATAGGTATATCCAGAAACTTCCATTCCAAAACAGCTGAATACACATTCTTTCAAAGTGCACATGGAACATTCACCAGGATGATCACAGAACTGAAAGAACTGAAAATCAGTTCTCAATAAATTTCAGAAGACTGAAATGAGATCAAGCATCTTTGCTGACCACAACTAGAAATCAACTATGAGGGAAAAAAAAAAAAAAAAGAAAACACAAACATTTAGAAGCTAAAAAACAGTCCACTAAATAAACTATGGGTCAATGAAGAAATCGAAGAGATAAAAAAAAAAAAAAATTACATGGGAACTAATGAAAATGAAAACACAGCAGTCCAAAGTATTTGGGATGCAGTGAAAGCAGTTTCTAAGAGGGAGATTTATAACATGAAAGGCCTACCTCAAGAGACAAGAAAAATCTCAAACAAACAATCTTAATTTATACCTAAAGAAACAAACAACAAAAAGGAACAGTCCAAAGTAAAAACAAAAACAAAAACAAAAACAAACAAACAAAAAACCTCTCAGTAGAAGGATGGAAATAATAAAGATCAGAGAAAAAATAAATTGAGAATTAAAAAATTAGAAAAGATGAATGAAAACAAGAGTTAATTTTTAAAAGATAAAAAAAAAATTTGATAAATCATTAGCCATGATCATCAGGACAAAAAGGCCTAAATAAATCAGAAATGAAAGAGGAGAAGCAACAACCTTCAACAAGGAAATACAAAATATTTGAGAGACTACTATGAAAAATCATATGCCAACAAATCGGACAACCTAGAAGAAATGGATAATTTCTAGATACATATAATCTTCCAAAATTGAATCAGGAAGAAAAAAAATTGAAAAGATTACTAGTGACAAAATTGAATCAGTAAATAAAAAACTACCAACAAATACAATTCCAAACATTTTTACAGATGAAGTCTACCAAACATTTAAAGAAGAGCTGATACTTATTCTCAAACTTTTCCAAAAACAGAATAGGAAGGAAAATTTCCAAATTTACTTTACAAGGCCAGAATTACCTCAATACCAAAAAAAGACAGAGATGTTGCAGAGAAAGGAAACTACAGACAAATATCCCTAATGAACATAGATGCATAAATCCTCAACAAAATATTAGCAAACTGAATTCAACAATACATTAAAATGTACATTGACCACAATCAAGTGGGATTATTACTATCAAAATCTCCTTTATGTTCAATATTCACAAATCAATCAACATGACACATTGCATTAATAAAGATAAGAATCATATTCAACTGATCCAAGAAGAGCTGACAAAATTCAATGTCTATTCATGATAAAAACTCTCAAAAAAGTGGCTTTAGACAGAATATACCTCAACATAATAAAAGCCATATATAAAAATCTCACAGCTAAGATCATACCCAATGGTTAAAAAAAGAGAGCTTTTCTTCTAAGATGAGGGGCAAACAAGGATATCCACTCTTACTATTTTTATTCAGCATAGTACTAGAAGTCCTAGCTGCAGCAATCAGACAAGAAAAAGAAATAAAATCATCCGAAATGGTAAGGAAGAAGTGAAAGTGTCATTATTTGCATGATATTATATAGAGAGAGCCCTTAAGACTCCACAAAATAGCTATTAGAACTAATAAATTAATTTAGCAAAGTTACAGGATACAAAATTAATATAGAGAAGTCTGTTGCATTTCTATACGTTAATAATGAAGTAGAAGAAAGAGAAATCAAGAAAAAAATTCAATTTACATTTTCACCGAAATGAAAAGTACCTAGAAATAAATGTAACCAAGGAAATTAAAAAAAGATCTATACTCTGAAAACCATAAAACATTGCTCAAAGATGGGGCACCTGGGTGGATCAGTGGGTTAAAGCCTCTGCCTTCAGCTCAGGTCATGATCCCAGGGTGCTAGGATAGAGCCCCAGGGTCCTAGGACCTAGCCCCGCTTCGGGCTCTCTGCTCAGCGGGGAGCCTGCTTCCTCCTTTCTCTGCCTGCCTCTCTGCCTACTTGTGATCTCTGTCTGTCAAATAAATAAATAAAAAATCTTAAAAAAAAAACCAAAACGTTGCTCAAAGAAACTGAAGATGATATAGGCAAATGGAAAGATATTTCATGCTCATGAATTAAAAAAATTAATATGGTCAAAATGTCCATACTACACAAAGTAAACTACAGAGTCAATGCTATTGCTACCAAAACCATTTTTCACAGAACTAGAATAAATAATCCTAAAATTTATGTGGAATCACAAGAGGTTCCAATTACCCTCAAAAATCTTAAGAATGAAGAACAAAATTGGAGGTATCACAGTTTCATATTTCTTTTTTTTTTTTTTTAAGATTTTACTTATTTATTTGACAGACAAAGGTCACAGGCAGGCAGAGAGGCAGGCAGAGAGAGAGGAGGAAGCAGGCTCCCCGCCGAGCAGAGAGCCCGATTCGGGGCTTGATCCCAGGACCCTGAGACCATGACCGGAGCCGAGGGCAGAGGCTTAACCCACTGAGCCACCCAGGTGCCCCCACAGTTTCATATTTCTAAGATATACTACAAAGATATAGTAATCAAAACAGTATGATGCTGGCACAAAAACAAACACATAGACCAATGGAATAGGATGGAAAGCCCAGAAATAAATCTACACTTAGATGGTCAATTAATCTATGACAAAGGAGGCGAGAATACACCATGGGGAAAATACAGTCTCTTCAATAAATGTTAGGAAAGCTGGGCAGTTACACACAAAAGTATGAAATCTGATCATTTTCTTACACCATATACAAAAAACAAAACAAAACAAAACAAAACAAAAAAACCACACTGAACATGCATTAAAAACCTAAATTTGAGACCTGAAACCATAAAACTTCTAAGAGAGAACATAGGCAGTAATCTCTTGGACATCGACTTTAGCAACATATTTAGGTGTGTCTCCTCGGGCAAGGGAAATAAAAGTAAAAATAAACTAGTAGAACTACACCAAAATAAAGGCACTTTACATAGCAAAGAGGGTCATCAACAAGACAAAAACACAGGGGCACCTGGGTGGCTCAGTGCGTTAAGCTTCTGCTTTGGCTCAGGTCATGATCTCAGGGTCCTGGGATTGGCCGGCATCAGGGCTCTCTGTTCAGCAGGGAACCTGCTTCCCCCATCTTTCTGCTTGCCTCTCTACCTACTTGTGATCTCTCTCCCTGTCAAATAAATAAATAAAATCTTAAAAAAAACAAACAAACAACAAAAAACAAAACAAAAAGACAACCTACTGAATGGGAGAAGATATTTGCAAGTGATGTATCTGATAGGTGGTTAATATCCAAATTAAAAAGAACTAATACTACTCAACACCAAAAAATAAAACAACAACAAAAACAACTAAAAAAAGGTCAGAGGGCCTTGAATAGACATTGTTCAAAATGCATTGCAGAAAAGTTATTAAGATTTGAATTTATATTTTCCATAAAGGGGGAAATGATAAGAAACACAAACACAGAAATAGATGGGTGGGGATGTATAGTGAGTTTGTCTAAAATCTGACATATTTGGCCAGATTCTAAAAGAAAAGTATATATGAAAGTATATTTTAAGTCTTACTCAATTATTCAGTGTAGAAACGTAATACATCACTGCACTTGCTGTTTAAAGTATAAAAAATATATAGAATGTGAGATTTTAAACTATACTAAGGGATACATTGTAATACTTTATAATTTTATGTTTTCCTATTTTTTTCTATCTATATTCTATCTACATTATATTTTGTTTAGAATTCTATCACCTGTCTGCTAAAAATGATAATAATCAACTGACTCATTTTCCTGCTTTCAATATTAACCCATCAAATCCATTATCCACTTACCTTCTAGAAGTAACTTTCTAAGAAAAAAAGTTGATTAATATAGTCATTGTCCCACCAAAGTTCAAAGATCCTTCCATGACACAAAATCTGCTACTCATCTACACTCTCATCTTTTCTCTTTCTTTCTTGCTTAATCATCAACAATGAGAAAGACTTCTTTCCCATTTACATAATTTTGTTTCATTCTTCTGTATCTTTATGCTTCCTGCATGATTGAACCATATTCCCCTTTGACACAGTCTTTATTTTTAATTTTATTCTTGTTGCCTATCTTGAGATATGCTACTTATAGAAATTTCTATAAATTTTACTGGATTTTGGCCATATCCAATCCTCATGTTTTCCCCAAAATGCTTCATTCAGTTTAGATTGCTTCTCATCTGTTTTCCATAATATCCTACATGTCTGCCTACCTTATTTCTGTCTCTACCACCTTCTGAAGAAGGGTTGTTAGTTTTATTTGTATATTCAGTACCAGAGATGCATACATACACACATACACACACACATCATATATATGAATATATAATAGGTGTATATGTATATACAACTGCATATACATGCATACACATATATAAATAAATATATAATTAAAATATTCCAACATAATTGTTTGGTGGTTTTATTACTTATTTAAATTCTATTGAGGAAACTGAGCTAATTAATTTGTCTCTGTTTAGCAATGTAAGTATAGGATACAGATTTGAACCCAAGAATACCTGAGTCAAAGCTAGTGCTCATTTCACTATGCTTCATGTCTCTAATTGAAATATTAGAATTAAATGTGTTGAAAATTTATAAAATAAATGGGTATCATATTTTAAATGGGAACCCATTTCCCAACTTTCAGAGCATGAAAATGCTCTGAAAGCATTTTCATACCAAAAGATATATAATTACTATACATTCCAAAAATTACGTATGTCATTATATTTACTTCAAATTATTTAAATTGATATATAATTATAGGATTGGCAGATTATATCCATAACCTTATAGTGAAAACTAATACATAGTTACTAAAGAGTTCAAACATATTATTAAAGTTGAATAAAATTAGGAATACTGAAGCAAACTTTTTCTAGACATTAAAGACATTTTTTTACTTAAAGAACTTTCTTCTTCAGATTTATACACACATGAATGAAACAAACAATTCACATATCCAAATATATACCAAAGAAACTGTAAAAATATTTACTATTTTTAAAGGAAACGTAATTCTTTTATTTTTTTTTAACTGACATCCATTACATCATCAGATTTTCTTCCATCTGCATACAACATTACTGGGTGTCATAAATCTAGAGGCATCAAAAAAATACAGGCCTACATAAAGCATCCTACTTATGCAAATAGTCCATCTGCTACTGTTTGAGGAAGCCAAAGACTATTTCCAAGTAGACTCAGACATCCATAATACAGTGAAGATTAAATCAATCAAAACCAAACTATATTAGAAATATTTAAAAGCTTAAATATCATCATGTACAACCCACTCATAGAGTCACTTCAAATTTCCCAGGAAATTTGGATGTCGAATCATATTTTCACCTACCAATACTCATTGTTCCCAACAAAGAAAGTTTCCTCTGCATTTTAATAAGTATAATTAGCATTTCTAACTATTTCACATTGTTACCATATTGACAATTTATTTTCCAGTTAATATTAAAATCTTTCTAGGATTCACCTATACGAGGTTAAAGCAAGGGCAAAATAACATTTTTCTCGGGTTTAAATATTTTATGGATTATTTTCTCTGTATAAGGAAATACTGGTTGGACATTTATGCTTTTGATTGCATTACTAATATGTGTGACTGAAATAAAAATAATGTTTTATCATTTCAGAAATATGGTTATATATTAGTTATTAAACAGTCCAGTTCCAGGCCAAATTGTATGTAGAATCTTTCAAGGCCAACCACAGGCTATCACAAGGCCTTGGCTGGCAAGTCTTAAAGGGGAAAGCAGCCTTCCCCATATTAGACTTAGTGCCCACCCAGGGCATTACAGTTTTTTTAGAGAGAGGTGCAGACCAAGACCCAGCCTTAAACCCCTCCTCCAAGTCCCTCCTTCCATGGCCTGCCATGTTCATGCACATGTCTTTGTTGCTAGGCCTGCTTAGATGTTTTGGGGTAAGGTCTTGACTAAGATATTTCTCCACTCTGACTCAGTACTTTTCCCCTCCCAGCTGTTTTATTTCTCCCTCCCTCAGACCCCCCCCAGGTCCATGAAATGGCAGAAACTTTTTATTCAAGGTTCTTCAACAGTGAGAGGTTTACCCCCATTTATACTACATGTCATTTGACTGACACTGTACCAATACAGGTCCAAGGAAAATGAAACATTCCTACTTCTCTTCTTGGCCTCTTGCTTACACTATTGTAGTAAATGGATGAAGATTTGATTGTTACTTTCAGTTGGAGGTCCTTATCCTAATTGACCACTTCTATAACAGAAGCTCAAAACTTAATCTTATATTTCTTCCAACCACTCTGTGAAGAGAGCTGTTAAACTATTGAGTGTTCATATATAAAGTTGAAAATCCATGCTCATTCAGAAAATAGATATTTTAAATGTAAGATACAGTTTTCTGAATCCTGCAGACAACATGTAAAATTTGCTAAATGTGTATAGCTACTAAGTTTATGTTACACTTAATACTATTGAATTTACTTATCTACATATTTAGTAAAAACAAACTGAGTGATATTAGGTATTAAATTATTTACAGATGAAACAAATTCTAAGACTTACATTAGCTAAGAATAGAGTTTAATACAAAGAAATGATCTTCAGAATATATAATTTATTTAACTGTTACTACTATTGACTTCAATTTAAGAAGTGATTTATGTTTTATTCTAAAGATGTTTCTGAGCCTATTTATTGTTAATTTTTTTGACCTAAAGATATGATGCACTTATATCAGTATCAGTGACCAGAGACTCATTATAAATAATTTGTAATGATGAGGTAAGGGAAGAGGATATAATTACAAGTATTCATGACTGGCGGTTCTCTTCCTACCTCCTGCAAGGGTATATACTGCCCTATATTGTCTCCAATGTTTTAGATTCTATTTAAAAAAATAATAAAAACAGCAAAGAGAAATGAACACAAAGTATGCTGCACCCCCTTCTTAAAATTATCATTTTAAAATGTTTATTTTGTATGTTTATTGTGATATATTTCATGCTATCAAATGTAAAATTTATAAAACAATACATTGTAAACATCTAGTCCCCATCCTTTTGCCCTCAAGTAAGTCCTGTTTCTAGATGCAAATTAAAAAAAAATCCCAGTGTTTTGAAGAAAATTCTAAAAGTATGTTATATATATTCAAGTCAAAATATATACTCTTTTTTATGCTTTTTATACTAATGGTGCCATATTATTACTATTACTACTTTTTAAAGGAGCTCAGAATTTAATTAAAGAAAGAAAAACAATATATATATGAATATGCATTTGTCAAGTAAATCATGAAATTTCTAGAAATTTCTCAGGTCCCCACAGCTGTATGTGGGAAATCTAATGTTGTCATATTATTAATAATATTCAGTACTCAGCTTTTTTATATCTATACAGATTTTATGTCTGTGTATCATCGTGGTCAATTAATATTAGGGCATAAACACATTGCTCATTCATATTTCAGCTACACGGAAGCTTTACTGACATAATCTAACTTATTTATCAGTCTCCTGTGGACAAGCATCCTGTTTCAACATTATTTTGTTATCAGACATAATGATGTAATCAATGATGGTACAATAAATAACCCTGTATATATTTTGTATGTACAAATATATCTGTAGAATCAATCCCTTGAATGAAGACTGCCTGGTCAAATGATTATATAATGGCATCTTTGAAAAATATAAATTATAAAATGATTTATTTGCAATCAATTACTTAATGTCTGTGTTGTCCACTAGAATATCAGCTTGGTAACTTTATCTTCTTTCATAAAATTTAGTGCAGTCCAAAGTGTAATATACTCTTTTGTACCATGTCAATGCAAACTTTATGAAATTAATAGCTACTTCTATATTCTTAACCAACATACTTTCTTTCTGGAATTGCTTTTCTCCATCTTGAAACACTATACTTCTATTGGTTTTTATTGACTTCTCTGCTAATACTATTATACCATATTATGGCTAACATTTTTATACTTTTGGCTACTTCTTTTATTGCTGTTACTGTTGTTTACTGGGCCCTATTCAAATACCTTAGTTTATTTGTTGTACTGTTATCTATACTTATCTAAATAATCTCATCTGATCTTTTGTTTTCAGACACCATGCTGTAGCTTCCCACCTAGACATCCCAGCACTGTTCTTTAGATGCCCCTGTTAAACTGCCTTCTTGGAAGCCTGAGGACACCTCTGTTTTTGGTGAATTGCACCACCACACCCTCTTTTGTCAATGCTGGAATCAACTACTATGCATATCTAGGTCAAAATTCCCTTTTAATTAAACCATTCACTCATCTCTTCACTTTTTTCTAATCTGTTTTTCCTAAAACCCATTCTTTCCACTGAACACAAAGTGATCCCTTACCAGTCTAACTCAGTTAATGTCATGTCTTCCTCAAGCCAAGGAGTGGCTTTTCATTGCCTTTGTTCTTCTTCCATATGTCAACCGCTATTCCTTTTGGTCTTCATTCTCTAAGTTTCAGAAACAATGGTTACTTTGATATTTTCTTATTCATTTGTCAAATATCTATTACATGCCAGTCTTTACTTTCAATAATGGGGATACTATAGATAACAACAACAAAAAAGACAGATAGTCAAAAGTATAAACTTCCAGTCATAAAATAAAGAAACCACAGAAATATAATGCACAGCATCATGATTATAGTTAATAATATAGTACTGTAGTATATATTTGAAAGATGCTAAGAGAGTAGATCTTAACAGTTATCATGAAGAAAAAAATATAACTATGTATAGTGATGGATGTTAACTAGATTTATTATGATCATTTTTATTATATATATATGTATATATATATATATATAATCATTATGTTGTATACCTGAAACTAAAACAAAGTTATATTCTAATTCCATCTCAATTAAAAAAAAAAAAGAAAGAAAGAAAACAGAAAAAAAGAAAAAATGTCCTGTATTTATAATGCTTCACTTTACTGGAAGAAAACAGTACATGAATAAATAAATACATATCTAATATGGTAAGTGGTATAAAGTACTAGAATGAGAAAAAATAGGTTAAAGGTTAAGGGTCATAAAGTGATGACAGATAGTGTTTTTAATAGGATTGCAAGTGAAAGACAGAGATACAACTGTGGAAAAGCACAGTGGGATAGAAGATGAACAGTTACAAAGGACCTGAGACTGGAACATTCTTGATGGATTGAAAGAAGAGTATAACCACTGTGGCTGGAATGGTGTTGGTGAGTGAGCTAGGAGAAGGAACTGAAGATAGATTGTCAGTAGGGGAAGAATTATGTAGAAACTTGCTTGACATGGAAGTTCTTTGGCTTTTACCATGAGAAGAGAACCACAGAGACATGACATAATGTAACCTCAATTTTTAAATATCACAGCATAAAATGTGGAAAATATAGTTGGTAGATATGGAAACAAGGATAAAAGAAAGGAATTCCTTATAGACTAATGCAAAATCTAAGTGCAGATGATGGTGCCATGAACACAGGCTAAACAGTGGAATCCAGAATGAATTTCAAGTTGGATTTGCTAATGAATTTCATGTGAAAGAGGACAGAAACATTCAAGATGGAGCTGTGGTTGTTGTTTATTTTTTGACCAGAGCAACTAGAATATGTAGCAAATTGAGCAAATTTAGAAAAAGCAGATATTAGGGGAGCGGAATCTTTCCTTGTTCACAGGTAAGTCATCTGACATGAAATAGAAAAGGAGGAAAAGAAGCGGCAGCCAGGAGGTGGGAGGAGAGAATGATCTGCATAGTCAAATGTTGCCAATAGGAGAGGGAGATAAGTAAGAATCACTGTTGGATTAGGTGGTGTCAAGGCCTGGGTTGACCTGGATAACTGCAATTTTTGTGGAATTATGGGGATTTGAGCCTTATTAAACTGCGTTCAATATGCAATTACAAGAGTACTAATGTAGACAGGGAACATAGACAACTCTTTCTGGAGGTTTACTATAAAAAAGAAAAACATGATAGCTTCTAGAGTGATATGAGGACAAGCAAATTATACATATATATATATATATATATATACATATATATATATATATATATACATACATCCACATACTGAGATGGGAATAATACAACATATTCAGATAGTGATGGAAATAATAGAAATTTTAGTTAAAAAAAAAATGACATGGCATTATGAGAGAGAGAGGTGGCAGATAAAGGTAAGAATGTGTAGGCTTCCTGTGCTTAAATGCTTAAATGAAGCACAACAATCTGATTTTCTCTTTACTAGTTCTTTTTATTTATAGAGAAATGTAGAGGACCCAACTATAATTGTGGAATCATACATTTCTCCTTTCAGTTCTTTCAGTTTTGCTGTGCGTATTTTGAAGTATTCATTGAGTTTACAGTTATATTTTTTAAAGATTTACTTATTTATTTATTTATTCATTCATTCATTCATTCATTTATTTGACAGAGAGAGAGAAAGATCACAAGTAGGTAGAGAGGCAAGCAGAAAGAGAGGAGGAAGCAGGCTCCCTGCTGAGCAGAGAGCCTGATGCGGGGCTCCATCCCAGGACCCAGAGACCATGACCTGAGGAAAAGGCAGTGTTTTTAACCCACTGAGCCACCCAGGAGCCCCTAGCTTCCTGTTATATTTTATTATTATTCCTAGTTACTTTCATTATGGTAAAATAACGTAGTTTATATTATTCCAGATCTTTTAAATGTGTCTAAATTTAATTTCACAGACCAAGGTAAGTGTTCCATGTGCACTTGAGAAGAACAGAATACATGTTTTGTTATTATTAGGTGGAGTGTTTTATAAATGTTTATTAGATCCAGTTGCTTGATGATTTTTTTTGTTTTTTTTTTCCAATCCCCTATATCTTTTTTGATTTTTGATTTATTAGTTCTATTAGTGATAGGAAAGTGTTCAAGACTTCAATTATAATTGTGGATTCACATATTTCTTCTTTTAATTCTTTCAGTTTTTGTTTTGCATATTTTGAAGTTCTATTTTTAGGTGTAATATTTAATACTGTTATTTCTATTTGGTAAACTAATCCTTTTTTCAATATGCAATACTCCATTTTCACCATTGGCAATTTTCTTTGTTTGGAGAACTATTTTGCATATTAATATAGCCACTCAATCTATGAGTAACTTTTGTATGACAAAAATTTTCCCATCTTAACTTAGCCTACCTATATCATTAATTTTAAAGAGAGTTTCTTATGGATAGTACATAGTTTAGTCATATTTCTGAACATGTTTTGACAATCTATATCTTTTAACTGGTGTTTTTAGATCATTTACACTAATGTAATTATTGATGTTATGAAGTACTATTTTTTGTTATGTTTTCTTTTTCTTCCCTCTTATTCATTTGTTTCCCTTTTCTTATTTTACTTCGGGTTATTTGAATGTTTTTATGCTCCAGCTTAATTTATCTTTTGTAATTTTGACAGTATCTCAAATAATGTTTTAGTTGTTACCTCAGAATTTAAAATTTATACTTATTTTTCATAAACCATTTAAAATCAATATTTTCTACTTCAGGTGAAAGTTTAGAAACTTTACAGTTCTCTTCACCCTTTCCACTTTAAGTAAGCTGTATTTAATTTATATATTACATATACATATACTGAAAACATTTTCAATGTTGTATATATGTCTGTGTATATATATTTACTATATTTGTGTATGCACATATTAACCCTTCTTAGAGTTCTTTAAACATGTTTGCAATTGTATAAATACACACACACAAACACAAACACACAAACACACAATGCAATTGCCAAACACATTTTAAAAACTCTAGAAGACAGACTGGGGTTCAAGATGGCAGCATAGGAAGACACTGAACTTACTGCTTTCCATGGACACACATATCAAATAATCCTTTCTGAAAAATACCTAAAATTAGCTGCACAGGCCACTCTAAAATGATGGACAAAACAGCCACATGAAGATGGTTAGGAGAGGCAGAGATACAATCCTGTCAAAAACATTATCCCTGGTGTGGCAATCACTAATAGAGAGGAAACTCACAAATATGGAGTTTCTCCCTTAGGAGCAAGGAGTTTGTGCCCCACATGAGACCCACTAACCCTTGGGACCTGTACAAGAGAGATGAACCCCCAAAATGTCTTCCTTTTCAAATCAATGGGGACTACATCTAGCAGACCCAAGGGGATGTAGGAAACTGAGATACTTCTCTGAAGGGGCTTGCAAGCAGACTCTATCAACCTGGGATCCACCTAGTACAAGAGCAGCGATTTGGAAAGAACTTGACTGTACATGAAGGATATTCATTTTCTAATCTTAAAGTGCCTGCCAGAGGGGAAGATTTCTGTTAGAACTCACTCCAGGGATGGAGGCACTGGTAGGCATCATTTTTGAACTCTTCTTATACCTTGCTACCACCAGTGGGTAGGCACAGTCACAATACTCTCTTGTTGTCTCAAGAAAGCTGGCAGGTATGAATTAGCCTTGTGCTCTCCTGCTGAAATGTTAAGGCCAGCAGGCATGCCTTCGCTCTACATTCTCCAGTTGCCTTGTTAAAGCTAGGGGTACATGCAGTCCACACAAAGGTGCCCTTTGATCACAGGGTTCTGATAGGCAGGGACTTGCATATCTGGCTTCATATGCCTATAAAATTGAAAAGACACTTCTTGGCTGGCTACAGGTCCCAAAATACTCTACAGTAAGCAGCCTAAAACACACTCCTAATATTTCTGTGAAAGAGGATTATTTATTTGTCCTTAAACTTTTGGCCTGAGGGTTAGACCTCATGTTTGCCATATATTTAGAGGTTTCAGAGGCGCTTTCCGGGAACAATAACCAGGAAAGTCACCTTTGCCATCTGTCTTGGCCTTGTTGCAGTTCACTGGTACCTCACAAAAAGGAGCCTATGCACATGTCTGGAGTCCTGATTTCTGCAACTCTCACCAGGGTATATTTCCAGATCACCTGGTCTGGAGGCCAGCAGTTTCTGATATCATCTCACAAGACTGCATAAATTTGCACTCTTAAAAATTGCTGTCTGTGGATCTGGATTCCAATCATCCTCAAGCTAGATGATAGATGCTGATAGATCTTAGCATACCCTCAGCAACTGGGATGCATCAAGAGTAAATAAATCTATTTACACAATCACAAAGGTTTGAGAGACAATCAGGAGTTATGGCAAGGTTGAACAATGAGGTTCACCTCTGATATAAGACCACTTCTTCAAGACTGGGAGAGGTAGCTATTTCACCTAATAAATAGAATTATACACCAAACCAATATTACACTGTATGTTGACTAACTGGAATTTAAATAAAACTTGAAAAAAAAGAAAAAAAAATAAAACAGAGAATCACACAAAATAAGAAAACAGGAATATATTTTAAATGGAATAAAAAGGAAAAGAAAAAAAAGACACAATAAAAATGAAGATAGGTATTTTACATGATGAAGAATTAAAAGTAATGGTAGTAACAGTCACAAAGATGTTCATAGAACTCAGAAGAAGAATAGATGAACATTGGGAGGGAGACAAACCATAAGTGACTCTTACTCTCACAAAACAAACTGAGGGTTGATGGGGGGAGGAGGGTTGGGAGAGAGGGGGTGGGGTTATGGACATTGGGGAGGGTATGTGCTATGGTGAGTGCTGTGAAGTGTGTAAACCTGGCGATTCACAGACCTGTACCCCTGGGGATAAAAATATATGTTTATAAAAAATTAAAAAAAAAAAAGAATAGATGAACATAGTGAGAATTTCAAAAGAGAGATTTAAAAAATATCCAAAAGTACCAAACAGAAGTACAAAACTAAAAAATATAACAACTGACTTAAAAAATACCCCAGAGGGTTCAATAGAGGACTAGATTAGGCAGAAGAAAGAATCAGTTTTATGGAAGACAAGGCAGTGAAACTTACCCAAAGAAAGGAAAACAAAAACAAAAACAAAAACAACAACAACAAAAAAGCACACATACACACAAAAATAAAAATCAAACAAAAAAACTTATTTTTTTTTAAATAACTCAATGAAACTATGAGACAACCAAGAGCAAAAATAATGTTGGTATAATAGCAGTACAGAAGGAGAGGAGATAAAGTGGCCAAACTTATTTGAGGGACACCTGGGTGACTCAGTTAGTTAACTGTCCAGCTCAGATCACGAGCTCAGGGTTGTGTGATCAAGTCCTGTGCTGGGTCTCAAGTCAGGCTCCTCACTCAGCGAAGAGACTACTTGCGTTTCTCTCCTTCTGCCCCTCCCCACTCCCTGTGTGTTCTCTCTCTCTCTCAAATAAATAAATCTGAAAGAAGAAAAAGAAGAAAGAAAGAAAGAAAGAAAAAAAGAAAGAACTGATTTGAAGAAAGTATGGCTGAAAACTTTCCTAACCTGATCAAGAAAGTAAATTGACATCCAGATCCAGGAAATCTGGAGAGTTCTAATTAAAATGATCCCAGAGAGCCACACTATGATGTGTTATAATTAAAATGCAAAAGTTTTAAGATAAAAAAAGAATCTTAGAAACAAGAGAAAAACAACTTATTATATACACAGAAACTTTTATATGGCTATCAGCAGATTTCTCAGCAAAAACTTCATGGGCTAGAAGGGCATACGATGATATATCAAAATGGTGGTAGTGGGGGAAGGGAATGGTCAGAATCTCCCAAACAAAAATACTCTACCTAGCAAGATTATCAGTTAGAACATAAAATCTCCTTCAGAGTTTTCCAGAAGAGCAAAGCAAAAGAAATTCATCACCACTAAACTGGCCTTATGAGAAATGTTAAAGGGATTTCTTTCGGTTGAAAAGAAATGGCACTAAGTAATTACACTAAAACGTATGAAAGTAAAAATCTCACTGGTAAAGGTAAATATATAGTAAAGAGAGTAAATTAATCACTTTTAATACTAGTATGAAGGCTAAAATAGAAAAGTAGCAAAAACTAATTGTGGTACACAATATGATATAAAATGTGACAAATAGAGCATAAAACATGTTGGTGTCAGAATTGCAGAGTTTTAAAATGCTTTCAAATTTATTATGAGATAGAGTGTTATACAGATAGAATAATACTTGTGAATTTGAAAGTAACTCACAAAGAAAAAACCTATTATAGATACACAAAAGGTAATGAGAAAGGAATAGAAACATAACACAAAGAAAGTCATCACAACAAGGGAAGAAAACAAGAAACAAACCACAGAACAGCCAGAACTAATTTCCAAAATGGCAATGAGTACATACCTATCAATAATTGATTTAAATGTAAATGGATTAAATTCTCCAATCAAAAGATACAGAGTGGCTGCATGGATTAAAAAAATAAGACCATTATATATGCCAAATGCAAAGGACCTACTTCAGATGTGAGGAAACACACAGACTAAAACTTAGGAGATACAAAAAAGTGTTTTATGCAATAGAAACAAAAGGAAAGCTGTGATAGCTATACTTACATCAGACAAAATAAACTTTAAAACAAAGACAATAGTAAAAGACAAAGATGGTCAGTGAAAGATAAAGAGGTCAATTCAACAGGAATATGTAAGTTTTTTAAACATGTATGTACCGAGTTTGGCAAACCTAAGTACAGAAAGCAAATAACATACCTAGAAAGAGAAATTTACAACAATATGTAATAATAGGGGACATTAATATCCTACTTATATCAATGAATAGATGATTCAAACAGAATATCAACTGGAAATGTTAGACGTAAATAATACATAGGCCACACAAATTATAACCCAAAATCCATATAATCCAGAAGCAGAATTTACATTATTGTCAAGTACACATGGAATGTTATCGCGGGTATTTTAGCCACAAAAGAAGTCTCCATACATTTAAGAAGTCTGAAATCATATTATGCAACTTTCCCAACAATGGTTTTAGAAATCAATTTCAAGAAAACTTAAAAAAATATATAAATACATGGAGAAGAAACAACTTGCTACTGAACAACTAAATGAATCAATGAAGAAATCAATGAAGAAATAAAAATTACCTGGAAACAAATGAAGATGGGACTACAACATACCAAAATCTATGGGATGCAGCAAAAGAAGATCTAAAAGCGGAGTTCATAGTGATACAGGTCTACTTTAAGGAATAAGAAAAACCCCAAATAGAGGAAGGTGGGGAAGATGGTAGTTTTGGAGGATCCTTAGCTTACCTCGTCACATGGACACACTGAGGCAACAATTATATGTATGGCAGTCAACTCTGGCGTAACAGATCTTCCACAGCTAACATTGGGAGAATGCTGCATCATAAAGGGTAGTAAGGGTAGGGACACAATTAAGAATCAAACCATTGGTGTGACTAACAATAAAAGGTAGGAACATAAAAAGCATGAATGAGGGACGCCTCAGTGGCTCAGTTGGTTAAGCCGCTGCCTTCGCTCAGGTCATGATCCCAGGCTCTTGAGATCGAGTCCCGCATTGGGCTCCTTGCTCAGCAAGTCTGCTTCTCCCTCTGCCCCTCTGCCTGTCACTCTGCCTGCTTGTTCTCTCTCTCTCTCTCTCTGACAAATTTAAAAAAATAAATAAATAAATCTTTAAAAAAAAAAAAAAAAAGGCATGAATGAGTAAAGGGATCAATCACCAGGCACCACCTAGCCCCAAATTGGGAAGATGAGCCCTATAATGTCTGGCTTTGAAAATCAATGTGGCTTAAATCTGGGAGCTTTAAAATTCACCTGGGTTTAACTCCAGCAGAGCCAGAGGGCTACAGGGAACAGAGACTACACCTATAAAGAGCCCCACGCTAAGTAACATGGCCCAAGACACAGCACAGAACCAGCAGTTTGAAAAGTGCCTAAGTTATATGTGAATGGAGTTTATTGACCAATTTTAGGACCTGTGCCAGAGAGGCAGGGATCTGCAGGAGATTTCTCTGAGAACAAAAGTGTTCATGGGTGCAATTTATCTCCTAGAGAGCTGGATGCTTGCAGAAGCCATTCTAACACTTTCCATCTTCCTTTTTAGCACCACATGTTATTTCCCAGTCTTATTCTGAAGACCCACCCTCCCTAACCTTCCCACTTTGGGAGACACCCATCCAAAGTAGCTCCTGCCCCTGGGGAGAGGGGAGAGATAATTCAACATACCAGTGCATGCCCAGTTCCTACAGCTGGACATCTTGGCTGGCTGTGCAGGGAAGGAGAAAACCTGCCTTTTGCTGTGCCCACAGCTGTCACGGTGGCTAAATTAAGAAAGCTGGGCTGACTGCTGGCCCGTCAAACCAGCAAGTGAGCCCATAACAACCACAACTGGGCCTCTCAACAGTGTGGTAGAAAACCTGCTCAGTGTACCCACAGCAGGCAAAGTGGGCCATTATGCCAGGTGGGCTGAAGGCCAGCCCCACCCTCAGTCTTCTAACAGAAATTGTGACTTAAACACAACAGGAAGGCTCATGCAGCCTACTCAGGAGACAACTTTGAATTGCCTGGTTCTGGTGTCCAGGGAGGATTGTCTTCAGAGAACTGCAGGACTTCTACACAAGGCCACCACTTTAAAGACCAGGAATCATAGCTGACTCATCTAATACGTGGAAATAGACAGAGAATTTGACAAAATGAGGAGACAGAGGAATATACCCTACACAAAAGAAAAAAAAAATCACAGAAAATGAATTGAAATCACAGAAAAAGCAAATGAAACAGGGATAAACAACATGCTTGATAAAGAAATCAAAGTCATAAAGACACTCGCCAGACTTGAGAAAAGAGTGGATAAACTCAGTGAGAACTCTGTCAAAGAAATAGAAAAATAATAAAATAAATAAAATAACCAGTCAGAGCTGAAGACTATAGCAACAACAGTGAAAATACAATAGAGAGAATCAATAGCAGATTAAAGGATGATGAAGAATGGATAAGCAATCTGGAAGACAGGATAATGGAAAGAAACCAAACTAAATAGCAAACAAGAAAAAAGAATAATGAAAAATGAGAATAGGTTAAGAGAGCTCTATGACAGCATTGATAAGTCTGAATTATAAGGACCGCCCCAAAAAATGAGAGAGATAAGGGGGCAGAAATATAAATGGATAAAGATGTGGTATGTGTGCATGTACACATACACATATATACATGCACACATACATATAAATAATGGAATATTACTTAGCCATATGATAAAAATGAAATCTTGCCATTGACAACAACATGAATGGACCTAGAGGGTATAATACTAAATGAAATAAGTCACAGGAAGACAAATATCATATGGTTTCATGTATATGTAGAATTTAAGAAATAAAACCTATAAAGAGAGAAAACACAAACAAACAAAAAACAAACTCATAAGTACAAAGAACACACTGATGGTTGCTAGAGGGGAGGTGAGTAGAAGGACAGCTGATATAAGTAAAGGGGATTAAAAGTACATTTATCTGGATGAGCACTGAGAAATGTATGAAATTGTTAAATCACTAAATTATGCAACTGAAAATAATATAGCACTGTATGTCAGTTATAATTCAATAAAGACAAACAAACAAGTTGGGAAAAATTGGAGTGTGGAAGAAATAATAACTGAAAACTTCCCTAACCTGGGAAAAGAAACAAGACATCCAGTTCCTGAAATCAAAAAATGTCCCAAGAAAGTGAACTTGAGGAGGCCCATGCTAAGACACATAATAACTAAAAGAACAAAATGAATTAATAAAAAGAAATTTTTAAAAGCAGCAACAAAAGACAGTTATATACAAAGGAAATCCCATGAGGTTATAGTCGATTATTCAGCATAAACTTTGCAAGCCAGAAGAGAATGGCAGGATATATATTTAAAGTATAGAAAGATAAACAAAATAAGTAAGTAAACAAAACAAAACAAAAAACTACAAACAAGAATGCTCCATTCAGTAAGGTTATTTAGAATAGGAGAGATAAAAAGATCCCCACACAAACAAAATTTAAGAGTTCATTATCATTAAACCAGCCTAAAAAGAAACATTGAAGAGAATTCTTTAAGTGGCAAAAAGTGGCCATAACTTAAGAAAACAATGAAAGGAGAATATTTCAGTGGTAAAAGCAAACATAGAGTAAAGGTAGTAATTTAAACACTTATAAAGCTAGCATAAGGATTATAGTACAAAAATAGTAAAATCAACTATGTCCATTAAAAAATGGTCAAAGCATACACAAAATAAAAAGATGTAAACCATTATATTATGTACATACAACACGGAGGAGGGGAGTAAAAATTTAGCACTTTTAGAACGTGTTCGAACTTAACGAACCATCAACACAATAGAAACTGCTATACAAATAGGTATTATTTATGAATCCCATTGTAAACCACAAATTAAAAATCTACAATAGATATATGAAAAATAAAGATAGAAGAATACAAGCATAATACTAAAGAAAGTAATCAAGCTATAAGAGAAAAGAGCAAGAGAAGAAGAATGGAATAGAGAAGATATGCAAAACAAAACAATTAACAAAATGTCAATAAAATATACATATCAGTAATTACTTTAAATGTAAATATTCCCAATGCTATAATAAAAAACATGATGACTGAGTGGATTTAAAAAAAAAAAAAAACTACATGCTGCCTACAAGAGACTCACTTCAGACTTAAAGATCACACAGATTAAAAGTGAAAGGATGGGGAAAGATACTACATGCAAAAGAAGTGAAAAAAAATAAGGACAGCAATACTACAAAATAATCTTTAAAACAAAGACCATAGCAAGAGACAAAGAAGGGCATTACATAATGATAAAAGGATCAATTGAACAAGAGGATATAACAATTGTAAATATCTATGTACCCAACATTAGAGCATCTAAATACATAAAGCAAATTTTAACAGACACAGAGAAACTGACATTAATAAAATAATAGTGGGGACTTTTAACACCCACTTACATCAATGGGCAGATCACCCAGGCAGAAAATAAACAAGGAAAAGGGGCTTTGATCAACATAATAAGCTTAACATATTAACATATTAAGCTTAACAGGTATATATAGAACATTTCATACAAAACAAAACACAACAGAATGCACATTCTTTTAAAGAGCATATGAAACATTCTCCAGGACAGATCACATGTTAGGTCAAAAAAACAATTCTCAATAAACTTAAGAAGACAGAGATCATGTTGAAGCAATGTTATTTCTGGCCACAGTACAAAACTAGAAATAGACTAATAGAAAAAAAATTGGGAAAAGTACAAATATTTTGAGGCTAAACAACATGCTACTAAACAATGGGTCAAAAAGAAATAAAAAAGAAATGAAAAAAGATAGACAGAGATAAATGAAAATGAAAACATAAAGGTCCAAAATCTTTGGGACCAAGCAAAAGAAATTTTGGTAGGGAAGCATACAGCAATACAGGCCTACCTCAGAACACAAGAAACATCTTAAATAAACAATTTAACCTTACACTTAAAAGAAATAGAAAAAGAGGAACAAATCCCATCTCAAAGGACACTGAGAATGCATTTGAAAGAAAATAATATTCATTCATGATAAAAACTGTCAACAAAGTTGGTTTAGAGGGAACATGTCTCAACATAATAAAGACTATATATGACAAGCCCACACCTAACATCATACTTGATTGTGAAAGATGCTTAATAGTTTTCCTCTAAGATTAGAAATAAGACAAGATTGGCCACTAGTGCTACTTATATTCAACATAGTATTTGAAGTCCTAGTCAAAGCAACTAAGGGGAAAAAAAAAAAAAAGTAACATATCCAAGTAGGTAAAAGAAGAGATAAAAATTCTCACTATTTTCTGACTACATAATTCTATATTAGAAAACCCTAAAAATTCCACCAAAAAGTTATTGGAACTGATAAATGAAATTTTCAGGGTCTAAAATCAATATACAAAAATTGGTTGCATTTTACACACTAATAATGAACTATGAGAAAGAGAAATCAAGTAAATAATCTCATTTATAATTTCATTAAGAAGAATAAAATACCTGGAAAAAAATTAACCAAAGAAGTGAAACACCTGTGCCCTGAAAACTGTGACACATTAGTGAAAGAATTTGAAGATGACAAGAAAAAAAAAAAAAAGATATTCCATATTCATAGATTGGAAGAATTTTTATTGTTAAATTTCTCATACTACTCAGAGAAATCTATGGATTTGATAGAATCTCTATCAAAATGTCAATGGCATTTTTCACAGAAATAGAATACAGAGCCTTAAAATTTATATGGAACCACAAATGACCCCGAATACCCAAAGCCTCTTTTTTTTTTTTCTCTTCCAAAGCAGTCTTGAGAGAAAAAAACAAAAATCTGAAGGAATGATTCTCCCTGACTTAAACTATAATACAAAAGCAAAACAATCAAAACAGTACGATATTGGCATAAAAACAGAGACATAGAACAATGGAACAGTACAGAAAGCCAAAAATAAAGCCACGTGTGAATGGTTGATTAATTTATGCAAAGAAGCCAAATATACAGCCAATGGGAGAAATGATGGTCCTTTAATAAATGGTGCTGAGAGAACTGGACAGTCACATGCAAAAGAATGAAGCTAAAACACTATCTTACACTAGACAAGAAATTAACTCAGAAATGGATTAAAGATTTGAATGTAAGACCTTAAGTCATAAAACTCCTAGAATAAAACAGGGTGTAAGCTCCTTGATATCAGTCTTGGCAGATTTTTTGGATCTGATTCCAAAAGCAAAGGAAACAAAAGCAAATATAAAAAAGTGGGACTACATGATACTAAAGTTTCTGCACAGCACAAGACAAAGCAAACTACTGAATAGGAAAAAAGAAAAAATTGCAAGTCATGTGTCTGGTAAGGGGTTAGCATCCAAAGTATGTAAAGAGCTCATACAACTCAATAACAACAACAAAACCAATTCAATTAAAAGAAAAAAAACAAAAAACAAAAACAGGTGGAGGATCTAAATAGAGAATAAAAAAAAAAAAAAAGAATAGAGATGGCCCCCAACAGGCACATGAAAAGATGCTCAACATCACTAAACATCAGGGTAAAGCAAATCAAAACCACAATGAGATCTTTTTCACACTTTTTAAAATGGAAATTATCAAAAAGATAAGAAATAACAAGTGTTGGTGAACATATGGATAAAAGGACCTGTTGTTGGGAATGTACATTGGTGTAGCCACTGTACAAAACAGCATGTAGGATTCTCAAAAAATTAAGAAGCAGAACTTCTAAATGATTCAGCAATTACACTTCTAGGTATTTATTTGAAGAACATCCAAATACTAATTGAAAAGTTATATGCACCCCCATATTCATTGCACCATTATTTACAATAGCCAAGATATGGTAACAACCTGAATTTTCACAAGTGGATGAATGTTTATATATATATATATATATATATATATATATATATATTTGTATATATATATATATATATATATATATATACAAACACACACCCCCTAAATCTTTATTCACCATATCCATATATATGTACATACACAAACACACACACACACAATGAAATGTTACTCAGCCAAATAAAGAATGGAAACTTGCCATTGGCAAGGATGGATCATGACAGCATTATGCTAAGCGAAATAAGTCAGACAGAGACAGAAAAATCCTGTATGATTTCTGTAATCTAAAAATGTGTGTAATATAAAAAATAAACAAACAAAACAACACTCATAGATACAGAGAACAAATTAGCGTTTGCCAAAATAGATGGGGGGTTGTGGGGTGGATGAAATGGGTGAGGGAGTTATACTTCAATTTAAAAAATAAATAAGGTATGGGATGTAATACACAACACAGAGTACAGTCAGTAATTTGTATGGCACACTATAAAGTTGGTAAGACAAGTCTTGAGGGTTTTCATCAGAAGAAAAAAATATGTAACTTTGTGTGGTGACAGATGATGGCTGAACATGAACCAATAATAATTTTACCGTGCATATCAACTTTCAATTGCTGTGTTTTAAACCTGGAATTAATATTATACATCAATTGCACATCAAATTTAAAAAAATTGTGTTTAAAAGAAGAATTCTAGAGAAGAATAGTTATTATATTTACTCAAATATGTAATTTATGTTGCCAATTCTTCCTTCTGGATGTTCTAGTGTTTTAAGTTCCCTGCTGATATAATTCCCCTTTGGTTTAAAGACTTTCTTTACCAACAATTTTAGAGCTTCTTTGTTGGCTATGAATTGTCTTAGGTTTTCCTCATCTGAGAAGGTTTTTATTTCACCTTCATTTCTGAAGCATATTTTCAGTAGGTATAGAATTTAACACTGACAATTCTTTTTTCTTTTTTTTCTTTCTAATACTTTAAATATGCATGCCACAGTTCCTTCTTGGACTTCATGGTTTCTGATGAAAAATTTATTTGATTTCTTATCCTCCTAATACTTCTCTCTTTACCACCAGTGAAGCTGTCAATGCCATGGAATTGTCTATGATCTGGGGTATGAGGAAACAGAAAAAAGTAAAAGAAAAAAAAAATTACAGGGGATTTTCTACCCTCAATCTGAACATTATATGTTTCATTTCCTGTTCCTTAAGCCAGAAGTAAGAAGCTTCACTTGCAGGTATCTGTGCCATGATACTCAATCCAGATTCCCAGTTTAGCTAAATTAATGTGGGAGACTAAGGGAATTAGTAAGGAAAATTAAAAATAAGCTCATGCAGTTTTAGTGGTGCTTGGAATTTTGGTGTTCTTCTCTGGTCCAGCAGTTTCTATTTACTTTTCATTCCCTAGATACTTTCCCTATGCACCATGTCCAGATTTTAACCCACTGAGTCACAAAGGCACCCCTGCCATCATGTCCAGATTTTAATACTACATTCCATGCAAGAGTCAGGCAGGGCAGCATATGTGGACACCACATCACCCGCACAGAATCCTACAGAAATTACTTATGCTTTCATCTAGGAAAAAGGAAATGAGGATTAAGGACCTACAGAAATGATTTAAATAAAAAGTGGAAACAAAGAAAAAAATTTTTCTTTTTTTTTTAAAGATTTATTTATTTATTTATTTGACAGAGAGAGAGAGAGAGGCAGAGAGGCAGGCAGAGAGAGAGGGGGAAGCAGGCTCCCCACTGAGCAGAGAGCCCGATGCGGGTCTTGATCCCAGGACCCTGAGATCATGACCTGAGCTGAAGGCAGAGGCTTAACCAACTGAGCCACCCAGGTACCCGAAAAAAAATTTTCTTATTCCCACCTTACAGTTGTATTCTACATGTCAGTTAATACATATAGAGTATTTCAATATACCAAATATACCTATATTGTATCTGCTGTGATATGCTGTACTTCTCCCATCTTGTACATAAATATTTTATGTTTGGGGCCAGCCTTTAATTTATCCTAAGCAACATACATTAGTTTGAAACTCAATTCCATCATCCAACCTTTCCAACCAAATCTGGGAATAATTTCATCTGTTGTCTTTGGTTTCTACGTCCAAAGCCATTCCTAAAAAGTTTGCGCTTATGAAGATATGATGGATAAATAAATACATTGGGATATGTTCATATGTCTGAGGCAATTCATAAGAATATTAGGTCTGTCCAAGAGGTGCCTGGGTATCTCAGTTTGCTAAGTGTCCTACTCTTGATTTTAGCTCCTAAGATCAAGCCCCACTTTGGTCTTCATGCTGGACATGGAGTCTGCTTAAGATTCTCTTTCTCCGGGTGCCTGGGTGGCTCAGTGGGTTAAAGCCTCTGCCTTCAGCTCAGGTCATGATCCCAGGGTCCTGGGATCGAGCCCCGCATCGGGCTCTCTGCTTAGCGGGGAGCCTGCTTCCCCCTCCCTCTCTGCCTGCCTCTCTGCCTACTTGTGATCTCTGTCTGTCAAATAAATAAATAAGTAAAAATATTAAAAAAAAAAAGATTCTCTTTCTCCCTCCCCTTCTGCCCCTCCCCTCCTCCACTAGCTTTCTCTCTTCCTCTCTCTAATTAAAAAAATAAAAATAAAAATAAAAATAAAAAAGAATATTAGATATGTTCAAAAATGTTTCTGAGTCAAATAATTTAAAAGGGATATGTCACCCAAACCCTGTGACAGTTTTCCTATATTGGCTAACACTCAAATCTCAGCTTCTACATCAGAGTCATTATAGTGCATCTCATGCAATAGTTCATTTTCTGTGAGAATCATACACACAATCACTGAGAAATATTTGCAGTCACTACACAATGAGGCCGTAAACAATTGGAACAACTGCCCTGTAATATTGGTGAATGTTAAATTTTACTTTATAATAGTTCTAGGACATTTTTAAAAGAAGGATTATAATAATCTGAATGGCTGAACAAAACCACCCATTTCACAATATTTTCACAGCTAGAAACCAAAGTATACAATTTTATGATTTGCAATGTAATGAAAAACATGTAATCATCAGCCTAAACTGCAATTTTTATACATAAAATGAAAGCCTGGGACTTAAAATGTAGCAGTGAGTAAATGAGAATTCTTTGTACTTTTAATGAAATTTCAGAGTCAATCAATGAAGGGATAAGCAAGATGTGCTACCTTTGCCAAGCTGTCAGTTTATGTAACTACCTTGTGGGAAAGCCACTATTAATGGTTGAGACTCCTTAATGGCTTAGGACTCTCTTCATTTCCTAAGACGTGATAATCAGCTATGCCAGGCTGTGTGGGCTCTGTCTCTGCCAACTCATGAATATATTTCTCAAAAAGTTTCATAAACAGAAGGAAGATAAGCTGCTTCTGTCTTCAGAGCCTTCTGTCAAGAATTTAGAAGCTCTCTTATTTGGAAAGAAAAAAATAAATGGAAGCCAAATTGAAAATGTCAGTCCTTAGCAGGAAAATACGTTTAGGTCATATTCGACTCTAAATGATCTTAACATTACAAGAAAAAAAGCAACATTGTAATTTCTAATCCAAAATATTTGAACATCTAAAACATATGTTAGTGAGGCATAGTCTTCTGAGCTCTCTAAATTCTGTGAGAAAGTATCATATTATTCTCCTGCTTCACTAAAATAGTGTTATACGTAACCTGACTGGGTTTTTTTGTTGTTGTTGTTCTCTGTGGTTTTCTCTTCCACTTTTTTCAGCTGGATTTCTTTCTTCTAGACTTCTTTTAATTTGATATTTAGGGGAGAATAAGTTAATTTTCAACATGAAGAGACAGAAATATATATTTGTTATTTTCAATTTATGCTGCTATTACAAGATCATCACTATACTAGAATCATAATATGATAGAATGCAAAAATTGTCTGAATCTATCCTTTCATTGTGGCCATTTCCTTTGTTAGTGCATCACTTGGTTATATTATTTCCTTTGACCAATGAGACATTAGCAAATATGAAATGCTGAGGCTTGTTTTCTGGTTATTTTAGGAAATGTAGTAGAGTTCAAGATACATCTCCTAGCTCCTTCAGAGTCTGTCTCAATGATTTGTGGTGCTGGATGTGAAGCCTCTCTGATATTCACTACTCACTCTAAAACTCCATGATGGACTGGAATGGAATAAGGATTCACTGGAGCAGTTTCACAGTTTGACTTCTTTCTTTCCAACTATGATTCTTCTGGCTTCTTTTTATAGGTGTTGATCACAAACAAATAACTTGCACCTCACAGTTCATCTCCTGGCATGATTTCAGAAAAGTCAATCTGAGACAGAGAACTCTATTACCATGTGAAAAAGCTTGGATTAGTCTGCTGGAAGAGAAGATAGTATATGGAGAATATATGAGTTATATCAATGGAGGCCTCACTGAATCAACCAGCCTGAGCCAACTGGTTAACCAATTAAAGACATATGAATGAGCCTAGGTAAGAAGAAGAGAAGAGTCACCCACCTGAGCCCAACCCAAACTGTTAACCTGTGGTTTGTGATAAGATTAATATTTGTTTAAAAACAAAACAAACAAACAAACAAAAAAAAACTCCACTTTGTTTTGTGCTAAGTTTATTGTAGAGTTAACAACAACAACAACAAAAACTTAAATAATTAAAGGGCTTAAATAATTAAAGGGCTTAAAAGATACTTAAATAATTAAAGGGCTGCTGACAAAAATCTTACACCATACATCACTGATTTGTCAATTTAAATATAAGTTGAACTAGCAAAAGGACCAAAGGCTTGAACTAAAAGAGTATGAGTTGAACTTTGAAGAGGACACTGGGACCTCAACTGTCTCCAAGCAGAAAACACATTGGCAGAGGTATTTAGTAGCAAATATGGACCATTTGTTAGGGAATATAAAGGAATTATTGGAGAATAATTCTGAGAGCAGAGCCAAGAGACTCAAAGAATGTTGAATGGGGGAGGATTCCTAGAGAAAATTGAGGGCAAAAAGTGACAGAGGACTCACTTCCAGGGAACACAAGCTAGGCCTAAGGAAGATACATCATTTGTTACCAGAAAAGGTAGCTTTGCAAAATGTGCCAAGCTGCATTTCAGAATGCTAAGAAGAAGGAACTCTTATGGGAATATAAATGTCTATAGCAGGTAATCCCTTGTCTCAACATTGGATGTTGGGTGAGTCAGATGCAGAAAACATCTTTTAAGTTCATCAGTCTCTGTATTCAAAAATTTCCTTAATACATAGTTAAAGATCATGAAATCCTGGCCTTTGAGGCTGATACAATGGTTTTATTCAATTTGTGGAGGTTCTAGAGTGGCATTAAGGATTTTTTTTTTAATGTTTTCAATAATCCTTTTAATTTATTTTTATTTTTTTATAAACATATAATGTTTATGTTTTAATTTTTTTAATAATCATATAATGTTTTTTTAGCCCCGGGGTACAGGTCTGTGAATCATCAGGTTTACACACTTCACAGCACTCACCATAGCACATACCTTCCCCAATGTCCATAACCCCCCCCACCCCCCTCCCTCCCCCCCTCCCCCCAGCAACCCTCAGTTTGTTTTGTGACATTAAGAGTCTCTGATTGTTTGTCTCCCTCCCAATCCCATCTTGTTTCATTTATTCTTTTCCTACCCCCCAAACCCCCCACGTTGCTTCTCCACTTCCTCATATCAGGGAGATCATATGAGAGGAATATTTTATGGGGAAAGATTATGAGTAGTTTATGGCCAGAGGTACAACTGTTTAATAGTTTGTAAAAATGGCTACAAAAGTTTCCTCTCCCTTGTTCCGTGCCCTCCAGTAATAAGTTCCCATAATGACTTTAAGAGTGGCCACGTTTCTGGATTTACCAAAAGGATAATAAGCAAATGTAACAGAAGCATAGGCTTAAAAATGCTTGTGTTTTAGGGCAGGTTCACTAGCTGATCCTGGGAAACACGGCACCATATGAACAACCTAATCTGCTGGCTGGTCAATGAGAGACATTATGGAACAAATATGAGTCTAAACAGCTGAGGCCTCCTTAGAACAACAGGTGCCTTCTTCCTCAGTTGGCTGGTACACAGAAAGTTAACTAAATCAAATATACATGGAAAGTTAACTAAATCAAATATAAAATATACTCTAAATTAATAATTTCAAGAACATTAAGCCATTATATAACACAAAGTGAACTTTTAAATTCAAAATGCTACACAAATGTCAAGCTGTTGTGTGCATTAATATTATAATATTTTAGATTTAATTCCTTCCATTTCATCAAAGTTTAATTTTACCTGAGAATACAAGCATATTATTATGAGAAATATTATATCACATTGATAGCTTAATTCATGAAAATAAACAAAATTCAAGTAACATTTATTTATTTCAATTAATTATATCATGATTGCTTATCAGCTCTTGGACATATGGATCAACTGTTTTTGATAATTTGATACATTACTAAATGTAATATATATTACTAAATATAATTTAAATTATAAATTTAATTTAATTTATAAATTAATATAAATATAAATTTATATATATATTTATATATATATAATATAAATTACTAAAACAACAAGTTTTACATAACCTGTATTTCTTATTTTGAAGTAGTGAATTCAATATTTAAGAATTTCTTCATTCTTTAGAAAAAAAAATCACCAGACTATCTTATCTGTTGAAAATAAAGAACTTGGGGCGAGGGTTTAAACTATTGCTCAGTCATATAATCCTTTAATGTGCCAACAACAGCTGGGCAATAAACTTTCCATCATAACTATCTACAGTGAGCAGCTTGCCCACAGCCAAGTCAATAATTATAGAATCAAATGGTTCATCAACTTTCTTCTAAGGTTTAATTTGGCATAGAGTGCTTTGAAAAGTAAAACCATTATAAATATTATTATGACTCTTGAATTTAATACCCTATTAGTGTTTCTGACCTAGTTAGGTGGAATAAATTGAAATCCTTTTCATTAATATGTTAACAGAATCATTTTAAAATTGAATTTTGATAGTAATCCCCTTGAAATTGCTTATAAAGAACTATGGTATATTGCTCAGTTTCTTATGCTAATTTTAAACAGATGATACTTGTCTTGTGACCTTAAAATATCAATGCAAGGTTCTGTGTCAATTTCTTGGCAACAAAATAAGTTTTAATCTGATTACTCTTGATTGGAAGATTTGTTAATTCTCTTGTTTAATTTGTGAAAAGTAAGTTTTAGTAGAATGTTTCATAGATAACCTACAATTATAGGAGGTAAATGTGACCTTATTTTATAAATATTGCTGAGGTGGTGTCATACCTAACTAAATATGTGGTTTATAAATATTGGTGGGTTAAAAAATTTCAGGTATCTGAAGAATCATGTTGGTAACACTGTACATGTTAAGTAAACATGTGTTAAGTAAACACTAGGTGCTCCAGGATTTCTGAACCATCATTCTAAAGGAATTCCTTGATGATGATATCATGTAAATGAGTATATTAGATACTATAAAACAAATATTGGTCCTTTTCAATATAACAGAGCTGAATGAAGCATTTTGAAACATTTTCTCTATCGCCCTCTAGAAAGGTAATTTTTAGTCCTCAAAGCAGTAAGAATTGTGTTACCATAAACATAAAAATAGTCTCAGAAATACTTGTTCAAAATGTAAGTTTCTATTCTACTTCTCCTTTTCTATATGAATCAGAATTTCATGAACTAAGGATAAGAAAATGAATTTTTAGCAAGTCTAGAAACTGAATAAGTGGTTCTCAAAGTGGTTCTGTAAAATAAAGCATTTACTAATAAAATATTTTTGTGTGGATATACTATTGCTTATTAAATCTTCTCCTTTAATAGGCATGCAAGTACCTCTTAATCTTATTCATTTTACTGCTCAAAACAATCATATGAAGTAGATATACTTATAACTATGTTACAGGTGTAGAAACTGCTGTAAAAAACTAAATGATTAACCCAAATCATACAGATACCAAGGAATAAAGCTGGGAAGTAACCCTGGTATGTCTGACTTCAATGTTAATGATAATGATTTATCTAAATGCCCTAATATTTTACTTTGATTCTTCAAGTCTTAAGAGGGCTAAAATAATCAAGCTCAGTAAATTAAGGCCACTATAAATGTTGCCGTTGTGTGTAGATATTTAGAAATAGGCTGCATGATGAACAGACGAAGACAGAAGGAATCACTAGGAGAAACTTAGTGATACCTTAGTGATATCTGAATCTAAACAGGTGCATTTCTTTAAAGTCGTTTTAAAATTATTATCCTTTTTCCGTATTCCAAAGTTAAAGAAAACTGTGCATAAAATACCATATATAAACACACACACACTATATTTATACACACACGTGTATATATATATACACACACATGCATGCATATATATATACACACATGCATATGTGTATATATATCGTGTGCATATGTATATATATACACACATGTATATATATATATGCATACTTATATATAAGTATATATATACTTATATATACATGTATATATGTATATATACTTATATATGTGTGTGTGTATATATATAATTAAAAAGCTACAAGGTGGGTGGGATAAGTAAATAAGTGCTGATAGACTGAAGTAGGTTAAGATCCTTATATGAATAGAACATTTATGAAATACTCATCACATTATCGAAGGATGTACTTTCCACAATTTTTTTCCCCTTGGGATATCTTTCTCTGGTTTTGTCATTGGCATAATATTGGTCTCGTAGACTTAGTTTAAGTGTTTCCTCTTACTTTTTGGAAGGGTTGTGAAAAGTTAGTGTTAATTCTTCATTAAACATTTATAAAATTCAC
Organism: Enhydra lutris kenyoni; assembly: GCF_002288905.1. Lineage (NCBI taxonomy): Eukaryota > Metazoa > Chordata > Mammalia > Carnivora > Mustelidae > Enhydra > Enhydra lutris. The sequence continues at coordinate 14,515,027 of NW_019154087.1, forward strand.
AGTGAAGGTCTCTGGTCCTAGGCTATTCTGCTTTTGGAGATTTCCTTTTTTATTACTAATTCGATCTCTTTTGTTGTTATAAGTCTATTCATATTTTCAGTTTCTTCTTGAGTAAGTTTTGGTAGTCTTAGTAGGCATTTGTTCATTTCACTAAAGTTCTGTAATTTTGTATTATCCATGGTCTTCCCTTGTAATCATCTCTATATTTCTATAAGATTTGTAATAATGTTCTTTCAATTTTGATTTTAGTAATCTGATTCTTTCCTAATTTTTCTCCTGGATGTTCAGTTAAAGGTTTGCTACTGTGATGATCTTTTCAGGGAATGAGCTTTTGGTTTCATTGATTTTTCTCTCTTATTTTTCTACCCTCTACTTCATTTATTTTTGTTCTGATCTTTATTATTTCTTTTCCTCTGTTTGCTTTGATTTTAGTTTGTTTTTGTTTTCCTACTTTCTCAAAGTAGAAACTTAGGTTGGTTATTTGATATTTTCCCTTTTAAAATATGGACTTTTAAAAGTAAGTGTTTAAAGCTGTGCTCCATAAATTGTGGTATGTTGTATTTATTTTCATTTACTTCTATTACTGAAATTCTCTTGTGAATTCTTCTTTGATTCATTGGTTATCAGGAGATTTTATACCTTCTTATTTTTAAATTTCTCTTTATTTTTAATTTCCCAAATTTCTGTTATTATTTACTGATTTCATTGTATTATGTTGAAGAACATACATTGATTTAAACACTTTTAAAATAATGAGGTTTGTTTTATAGTCTAGCATGGAAATAACATGTGCACTTGAGAAGAATGTGCATTTTGTTATCATGGGTGGAGTCTTCTACACTTCTCTGCCCAGTTGGTTCATAGTATCATTCAAATTTTGATAGTTGTTCCAGTCATGGAAAATGAGGCACTGAATTATTCAATTCTTATTATTATATTGTCTATTTTTCCACTCTATTAATTCTTGCTTCATGCATTTGTTGTTAGTTGCATATATGTTTATAATTTTATATCTTCCTGATATGTTAACATTTCATAATTTTATAAAATGTCCTTTTTGTTTCCAGTTATAATTTTTGTACTAAAGTTTGGTCTGCCTGATATTAGTATATCCAATCCAGTTCTCTTTGGATTACTGTTTAAATGTATATCTTTCCGTTCCATTCTAATAGAATCAATCTATTTTCTTTTTATGTGTTTTATGTTTACTTCAACCAATTTGTGCCTTTGAATCGAAAGTGTGTCTCTCAGCCCACAACGAATCACAATTTTTTATACATTTATATCAATCTCTCCTTTTTGAATGGAATTTCTAATCCATTTTCATTGAGTGTAATTATTGATATAGTAGATGTTATGTCTCTTATTTTGCAATTTGTTTTCTATTTGTCTTACTTTTTTGGATCTTCTTTTTACACTACTGCTTTCTTTTGTATTAAATAGATATTTTTAGTGTACCTTTTTATTGTTGTTGTTGTTGAATAAATATGTACCAGATTTGGGTGCCTCGGTGGCTCAGTGGGTTAAGGCCTCTGCCTTTGGCTCAGGTCATGATCCCAGGGTCCAGGATGGAGCCCTGCATTCAGCTCTCTGCTCAGCAGGGAGCCTGCTTCCCTCTCTCTCCCTGCCTGCCTCTCTGCCTACTTGTGATCTGTTCCTGACAAATAAATAAATAAAGTCTTAAAAATTTTTTTTTAAATAAATAAATAAATAAATAAATAAGTACCAGATTGTTGCATGCCTTCAGTTAATTTACAGAGTTTAAAAAAAACCCTGATATTTGACTTTTAAAAAATTTTTGCCTTTCTCTGCTCAGCAGGAGGCCTGCTTCTCTTCCTCTCTCTCTGCCTGCCTCTCTGCCTACTTGTGATCTCTGTCTGTCAAATAAATAAATAAAATCTTTAAAAAAAATTTTTTTTGCCTAGTTTTCTCATTCCTTTTATGGAAGTTAGAATATTTGGAGGTCTTTGTTATTTTTTCTGATGTCATCTCTATGGACCCTTTTTGATTGACATATTAGAACTATCTTAATGACTATTAATTTAAAAAAGCATAAAAGTGAATCCACACAAGTGATTAATTAACTATTATAATTTTTAAGGGCAAAGTTTCTGTCACATTAGCTATCAAATTCATATTTTAAAAACTTCTTAATAATAAAATGGGTTTATAAAAGTCCCAAGTCAAAATCATCTGGCTCTAAGAATTGCTCTAATTATAAACATTAGTACTCCTCTATTACACACCCATTTTTTATATCCATTTCAAAGTAGATTATCTCCTGTTCACTAAATCAAATATCAAATTACCCAGACAGAATATTATAATTTCTGTGTCCCAAAATGTATCTAAGAAACTTGGAGGAATATTTTTAATTTTTTAAATGTCTAATTTTATATAAGAATGGCTTAAGTGAAAAAAGAGTGGCCTACGGTCGCCAAACTGTGGAAAGAACCAAGATGCCCTTCAACGGATGAATGGATAAGGAAGATGTGGTCCATATACACTATGGAGTATTATGCCTCCATCAGAAAGGATGAATACCCAACTTTTGTAGCAACATGGACAGGACTGGAAGAGATTATGTTGAATGAAATAAGTCAAGCAGAGAGAGTCAATTATCATATGGTTTCACTTATTTGTGGAGCATAACAAATAGCATGGAGGACATGGGGAGTTAGGAGAAGAGAATTGGGGGAAATTGGAAGGGGAGGTGAACAATGAGAGACTATGGACTCTGAAAAACAATCTGAAGGGTTTGAAGAGGTGGGGGGGTGGGAGGTTGGGGGAACCAGGTGGTGGGTATTAGAGAGGGCACGGATTGCATGGAGCACTGGGTATGGTACAAAAACAATGAATACTGTTATGCTGAAAATAAATTTTAAAAAATGATTAAAAAAAAACAGAAAAAAAAAAGAGTGGCCTATATATTTCTTCAGTTTGTCATCTTATTGCAGTAGTATAACTAAAATAAGTTTGCAAAGTCATCTAATCTGTATTTCTATTATCTCATTAACAGATGGTAACTCAAATTTTATTTCAATACTTGTAAGTATTAATAAAAAACAATTCCTGAGACAGCCTGGGAAGCTCTAATTATTACCATTTATTCTCAGCTAAATGAAGTCTAATTATTTGAAATTTATATTTTAGCTCCCGCCTGGATTCTGGAATAAAACAAAACAAATCTGTTACTAACATACTGAGGGTCTTTTTCTTTTTCTTTTCTAATGACTATAAATTGAGTAAGTTTGGACAAAGCTTACTTTGGGAAAAGGGACATTCATATGACCTAGTGGATAACTCCTTTTGGACAAATTGATTTGCTGTTGTTTCTACATCTGAATGTGTAGTTGAAATATATTTGTTATATATCTTTGTCCTATGAAGTACTGGGGAGGGGAGGTTGGATTGGAAAGAGGTACATGTAGAAAAGTACAAGTACTTTTGGGTACACACAACTTTAAGATTCCTTTGAGTTAAATGTCTCTGTGGTTGACTTTGAGATTTGGAGACTCTGGAAAAAGGTGTCCCTTGGGATGTTGTACTCATCACCTCTCTGACACATCTATCAGGAAAAACACTCTTGAAGAGCAGATTACTAATGGACTTTTACTGAAATTTAATGTCTCATTCATAGAAACCATGTAATTCATGTATCCGATGTTCCCGTTTTGGGTGAGTCAACTCAGATTTGGTGACTACAACAAGTTGGAAGTCCTCCACTCCCCGACCACAAAGCCTCTCTTATCAAATGAAGATAGTATGTTTAAGAGTTGACATGTACCCCATAGCCCCTAGGTTTAGATGAAAACACTGAATCAATATATTTTTTAAGATTTTATTTGTTTATTTGACAGAGATCTCAAGTAGGCAGAGAGGCAGGCAGAGAGAGAGAGAGAGAGAGAGAGAGAGAGGAGGAAGCAAGCTCCCTGCTGAGCAGAGAGCCCAATGTAGGACTTGATCCCAGGACCCCGAGATCATGACCTGAGCTAAAGGTAGAGGCTTAACCTACTGAGCCACCTGAATCAATATTTCTGAAATAAATTTATTCCCACTCTGCTGCTTGAAGCAACACTAATTATTCATTGAAGCTTTGATTCACAGAGGTTTCCCTAAATAGCTGGGCCTTGTTGGTTTACTGATGATCCAGCTAATCTGGAAACTAATGGTATCTATTGGGCCACTGTGGCTGATCAGCTTAAGAAGAAGTAATCCAGAAATAAAAGTACACACAATTGTTAAAGTATATAAGCAGAAATCAAGGCTGTTTTCATGGCTCTGACCAATATTCCCCTGGATAAACTTTGTTATATTTTTATTGACTCTTGGATGGTTTTCAATGATCTAGCTGTTTGGACTGCTACTTGGAAATCTATAGACTGGAAGATTAAAGATAAATCTATTTGGACTGTGGATTGTGGAAACAAATTATGGTTGTTGACTGAACTGTTTGGGTCATGAATATAGATGCCCAGAATAAGGGCAATTCTCTGATGAGAGAACTAGATCGCCACTATTGCTGCTTAGATCCATTATCATACCAGATAAAACAACACATCCACCAATAAAAATACAAGGCACAATGTAGAGATTCTACATTTTACAGAATGATGCAGAGGCTACCACTGCATGCCAGATTTGTTATTTCTGTCAAAATCTGACTCATTTGTCTAGGTGAAGGAGACCATATTACATATCCTCTTGTCCTCTGGCTGCTCCCAGCAGTTTGACTATCAGATATTTGGTGCTTCCTCACTATTGTCTACACAGTTCTAATTATGCTGTTGCTGTTCTATCACAAACAACTGACTGCTAATGGATGTTATATGTTTGGCTTTCCAGACCATTCATAGTCTGACAATGGTATAATGTTTATTGTAAAAATCACTCAAAAATGAACTCATAATCAGTGTGTTCAATATATTTTCCATGCTATCTACCACCCAGTCATCTAATATTTTTGACCATTGGAACAGCTCAAAAATTAACTCAAAACATTAGTGACATACCTCCTCTTGATCTATACTCCTCAGCAAGGGAATTTAGTTAGTCACTGGGTATAATTCTCCCCCCAAAAGAATTATCTTGTCTTTGCCACTTCTTAAGGAATGATCAGGATCAAAGTAGTAAAGAGTTATACAAATCTTTTTAGAAAATTCTAGATTCTTCCCTGGATACTCCTTGGCATTTTTCCCCCCTTTCTCCTTCTGAATAGCTATCTTCCTTAACAGAGGTGTAAGGGATTCAAACAATCTCACTCAGCTGCTTGGATTATTTTTTGGGTTGTCGTGTCTCTGGATAAAAAAAAAAAAAAAATGACCACTTGGTTGAGTATACCCTGAATATTACACCTACACTGATTCAGGTGAGCTAAAGTAGGGGATATATAGTTCTCCATAATTTTATGATAATATTTTTGTTCCTCTTGCACCTGACTCTTTTTTCTACCAGTAAGTCTTGGTGTAAGTAGAGAAAAATGCAAAAATGGTGGAATTATAGTTATTGAAATGGGACACTCTGGGATTTATGGCACTGGATGGAGATAACCCAAGTAATAGGTGGGGGAATAAACTTAAGGCTTGAGAAGATAGAAGGGGGAAATGAACATTAATGATCTCTTCCACTTCTATACCTGGAGCCATTTTCAAGAAGAAAATTCCTGGTGAGCTCTCCAAAAGTATTGACAATACCTTAAATTTAAATGACTCTCAAAGTTTGCCATTATCCTCCAAACGACTACTTGCAAAAATAAAAACTGTGCTCAATTATTTGAACTATTTGGTGACCTTAAGATCTACTAACTAGTCATGAGGCAAGATGAAAGTGCTGTCAATCTATGCCCTCAATTGATATAGATCTTATTGGGGTCCCCACCAATTGCAGACAACATTTTATTTCCAGGATCATTAATAACCCCCAAGGTATCATATTTCTTATATGAAAACAAAGCTTTAGTGGACATATCTTGTAGAAAAATCATGACTTACATTTTAAGAGCTGTTACAAAATACCATAAAGAGTTTAATGAGATATCACCAGTAGATGAACAAGATGGTATGTGTAGTACTTTCATGATTATAGAAATGTCTCCAAACTCAGGCTACTCTTAGTTAACTGAGGAGTTTTCCAGAAGAATAGCATTATATGGATAGTAATTCCTAAGTTGAGAGCCATACACTTAAAAGAACTGGTGTAAAATTTCTTCTGATTTTAGCTGATCAATGATACCACTTCAGCCTGTAAGTCATTCATGTGAGCCTTAATTCAATGGCCAGGGTTGATATGAATGATGGAATTGTCCTAAATGTCCTCCCTAAAAGCCAAGATAAAGTCTGTGTAATGTCTAATATATTTGCTTCCCCATGTGTTAATTAATGCCTTAGTCCAAGTGAAAAAGCTAACTGAAATTATAGAGAAAGATGCTTGGATTTCTAAGGTACACACCAATAGTTTATGAGATTTGTTAAGCTGGTTGGGTCTGGGATCTTGGTGTTATAGTTGGGTTTAATTATACAAATTGGTTTTATTATGTTTTTTGGAGTCTTAATGATATTTATATTAATTAAATATTGTGTGATACAAAAATCAACAAATTTGGCCCTATCCTTGGTTGATCAGATTTACCAAAGAGGTTAACCAAGTTGTGTACTGATGGAAACATTCACTAGAAGCCAAAAAAGATGTAGAAACTAGAGGTGAATGCTGTTGAGAGACAATTCTCCAAGGTATCTCACATTTCTGGATATCTTGCCATAAGATATATTAATTGTCCTTTTCTTACAAATACCTTTAGAAGAGGGACACCTGATGGATCACTTGGATGAGTATCCCACTCTTGGTTTTGGCTTAGATCATGATCTCAGGGTTCTGAGATCAAGCCTTGAATCAGGCTCCATGCTCAGTACAGAGTCAGCTGGAGATTCTTTACCTTCATCCCCTGCCCCTCCCCTCATTTGCACTGTCTCTCTTAAGTAAATAAATAAATAAATAAATAAATAAAAATTTAAAAAAAGGAAACAAGAACAAATAGCCTTAGAAGGTAAAGATTGTATCTTTCTCTGAATCAGTGGGAAAGTTTTCTCACTGAACTGTCTAAAGATAATGTCTCTTACTGAAGCAAGGTCAGTGAGATTTAGTAATCTTATAAGATTCAGTTTCCCTATATTTGGTATTCTTTTCCTGTAACATACCCCACTGCATGCACTGTTATCACCTGTACCCCTTCACTTTGCTTTGTAGGAATGGGAGTCTGGGGAGAGTGCACATATGCTTAAATTCTGGCTACTCTTATCATTATCAATAAAATGCTATATCCCTATCTCTGACCCATGAGTATTGTGTCTTCTATCATCCCTGAACTATAGCAGCCTAGTATTTTAGTTTGCAGAAAAGATAAAATCTAGGCCTTATACAGTTTTTTACAACTTTTTTCTGAGATAGTATAGTAAGTATGAGCTTGATCGCTTCCCGAAACTGAAAGGTCTTTTAGAAGAAATTTGACATGATATTAACAAGTGTTGTGAATGGATAAAACAATATCTCGCAGGTATCAGTAGATGTTGTAAATGGATCTGACTTTATCCAACTATAAAATGCTAATCAACAATAAAATAAATACAATAACAAACACAACATATAAGAATTTCAAAACCTATGACTTTCAAAACCTTTACATGACTATACAATTACAGAGTATCAAGATTTACCCTTTAAATAGATCTATTTCTTAATTTAAACTATGTATCAACAAGGCTGAAAAAAGTACTAAGCATTATTTTACAACATGATTTTTCATAGTAAAAAAAAAAAAAAAGTTCATCCCAAAGATTATCAAGATTTGTTTAAATGGGCTTCAGACTCTCACAGCTACTAAACTTAAAGATCTTTCAGAAATTGCCAAAAATGAAATTTCCAATGAAAAGCATAAAGAGCTTCCTAGTTTAACTTGGATAGTCTTTGCAATTATTTGACATCTTGCTTTTTAAAATACCAGTTTAATATGACTTTTAAAAATTTACATTTACATTATATATTTATATTTAATGTTCAACTATTCCTGTTAGTTTACAAAGTTCATGAGAACAAGACTCATAAATTTTTAATTTTATCTTTAGGTATCTAACATCATTCCTAGAATTTTGGTTATTCTAGCAATAGTCAAAATGCAAACCTAAAGCAAGGACCTCTCAGCTTCTCTTTCCTTATAGTTTCAATTTATTGTGGAGGTTTTTTGGTTAAAAGTTCGACCATATACTAGGGACTTTATTTCAAGACTACTACTCTAAAGGTAGAGTACTATGAGATAAGATGTTAGTAAGGATCCTACAGCTTCCAAATCTTGACTGTAGAGTCACAACAGAAACCTGTAAAAAGGTCAGTATTGAGTAGATGATAAGCCAACCCCATAGGAGATACATGTGCAGTGAAACAGTTCTCACTTTGACATGAATCCCTAGACTTCCTTTTTTTTTTTTTTTTATAAACATATAATGTATTATTAGCCCCAGAGGTACAGGTCTGTGAATCGCCAGGTTTACACACTTCACAGCACTCACCACAGCACACACAACCCCCAATGTCCATAACCCCACCACCCTCTCCCGACCCCCCACCCCCTGGCAATCCTCAGTTTGTTCTGCAAGATTAAGAGTCTTTTATGGTTTGTTTCCCTCCTGATCCCATCTTGTTTCATTTATTCTTTTCTTACCCACCAAACCCCCCACGTTGCATCTCCACTTCCTCATATCAGGGAGATCATATGATAGTTGCCTTTCTCCGATTGACTTATTTTGCTAAGCATAATACCCTCTGGTTCCATCCACATCGTTGCAAATGGCAAGATTTCATTTCTTTTGATGGCTGCATAGTATTCCATTGTATATATATACCACCTCTTCTTTATCCATTCATCTGTTAATGGACATCTAGGTTCTTTCCATAGTTTGGCTATTGTGGACATTGCTGCTATAAACATTCGGGTGCACATGCCCCTTCCTTCGGATCACTACGTTTGTATCTTTAGGGTAAATACCCAGTAGTGCAATTGCCGGGTCATAGGGTAGCTCCTAGACTTCCTTCTATTTAATTATCCTTCTTATAGATGCCTTTCAAGGCCAATTTCCTTTGTGGTTCCTATGCCTTTTTCAGTTTTTATGGTTTGCAGAAGTACTAGCAGCTATGAAAATAAAGTCCCTGGCATCTGTTTAGTCAGATGGGGGAAGTGGGGCATAAGTCATTTTCATATTTTGTTTGTGAGCTACAAACAAATTGAAGGATAGGTTTTGGAACCACAGAAAACATGATTTGGATGTAAGGCCTAAATACAGTTGAAATGAAAACAGTTCAATAGGAGTAGATATGAAGTTCTCCTTTCCTTCTTTTTCCCAAATCTAGAGTCAAACTCTGAAAATCAAGAAGATATAATGCTGAACCCAGAAAAAGGATGATGGGGACTGGAGTGCAGACTAGGTTGAGAAAGAAAACAAGACAGATATCCATTTCAGTGACCAAAATAGAAGATAGGATATTTACTACAAGGAGAAACATTCAAAAGAAGAAAAAAAAAAGGTATCTAGATTATCCTTTGATATTTGATACAAATAATAACACCAGTAGTTAATAATAATGCCATTTGATGTTTTAAAACACTATTGGAAAATTTCAATAATTTGTCAGACCTAATTCTAAAAACAACTCTACCATTTAGGTTGAGGAAGAATTAATTCCACATCTACTGCCATTTAGTGTATTAAAATTAGCAACAGATTCTTGCTTCAGATTTATCTGACTACAAAATTTATATACTTTCCTTCATACAACTTTCCTTGGGTATGCATGATATCTCAGTAACTAGCCAGTAATTTAGTATCTAGACATCAACTCAAATCATAGCAGGCTGTCATGAACACAACTGGTATCTTTCTATAGTAACTGCCTTCACCTAGCTGTTTGCCAGTCTAGAAGAATAGAAGTAAAATCTGAAACACTGTACTGGCAGAATAGATCTCATGTTTTTGAACTATCAGAGAAATTATTCAGAGCACTTTGTATGGCTCTGTCTATACAGTTGAGTTATAAAATAAAAAAGTGATTTAAGCAAGGAATCATTACAAGGAGAAATGAAGCAACAACTAAACAAACAGGAATTATAATCTTGAATGAATGAGCAGGTTTGTAACATTTTTCAGCAAGCAATCCAAAGCAACAAAATTCAGATTTTTTTAAGGATTGCTTTTGCTGAGAAGAGCAAACAGATTTGTCCGAGACAAAACATTATAAGGAAAACTCTATTAATTTTATCAATTAACAGATGGCATATAAAAGAAATCCAGGAAAAAAATCAAGTTATGAATGAAATTTTCCTAGCAACCTTTCCAAGTGTTTAAAAACAGAATAAATGTGGCCACTATGACTGTTTATATACAGACTATTTCAATAACTAAATATAAACAAAAATAACAAGATTTTCATCAGGTTTACTGGTGGCTGAGTCTACGAGATTCATTTTACTTTTTATTAAGAAAAGAACCTGCATTTGGTGATGAAAAGATCATGAAGAAGCTACTGGTGACTCATCACTAAAAATATTCCTATGAATTGACTAATGTAGAAAATAATTTTCAAGATATTAGAGAGCATAGGACACCTGTGTGGCTCACTCAGTTAATCAATGGACTCTTGATTTCAGGTATGAAATTCTGTGTTGCAGACAAGTATTACTATTTATGATGGCCTCCTCATGATTCCTCCTTCAGTGAAACCTGCAATAGTGCTGACCAAATTCCACCGTAGGATTTTTCATTTATATAAAAAGTATAGTGAAAGTAAATAATAAATCATGGTAATTTTTAATTTCTAATTGATTCCTAATTAATTTCTAATTGAGTATTCCCATTAAAATATTCTAAAATCTTATTCTTATCTATTGATTAAATCCATATTAAGGGCGCCTGGGTGGCTCAGTGGGTTAAGCCGCTGCCTTCGGCTCAGGTCATGATCTCAGGGTCCTGGCATCGAGTCCCGCATCGGGCTCTCTGCTCAGCAGGGAGCCTGCTTCCCTCTCTCTCTCTCTCTCTCTGCCTGCCTCTCTGTCTACTTGTGATCTCTCTCTGTCAAATAAATAAATAAAATCTTTAAAAATAAATAAATAAATAAATAGATAAATCCATATTAATATCACTCAGGAAGCCTGTGAAAAACTCTGAGATATGAAAATATGAAAAGCAATGATTCTCATCCTTATCTGTACATTAAAACCATTTAGTTGTGGGCCACTCATATTCTCTCCCAGGAATTGCAGCATACAGTCAGAGTTGAGAAATTAATGCTCTATAGAAAAAACAAACAAACAAAATCCAATGTAGGGATTATTTTGAAAATGGTTTAAAACAACCCAAAATATTAGCTGTGAAAAAAATAAAAGGAAGTAAATTAAAATACAAATTGGGTACATGTTAAAATGGGAGAAGTTCAAGAAAGCTTTGAATAAAAAAAACTAACATTCACCGCAAAAGAAAAGTGTTTTATCTTCTATTATAGACAAAGATTATTAGGAAAAGAACAACTGCACAAAGGGAAGAAACAAGAATGAAAAAAAACATACAGAAACTATACAATGGATTGTAAGTATTGTTAAGAATAAACTGGATACTCAAGTAGTTATTGATATTACCCATATTTCTGACTCCACATAAGCCTAAGATTAAAAGAAAAAAAAAGAATGATGGTAATTTTTAAAGGTCTTGCTTCATTCTCTCACGAAAGATCTAAAACTCAACTTCAGTGTCTCCTGTATACCTCTTTTCCTTCCCTCATCACCAACTGTTATTAGGTATGACCAACTATATAATCTACTCAGTTTTCAAACCACAGCTGTCATTTGTTCCCTCTTCTCCATTAACCCTCTAGAATAGTATGCTGAGCTCACTTATGTTAATGACTGTGCTGTCAAATTCTGCTATCTTCCACTGTTGCCAGCAATCACACCTGTTTTACCCAGAAATCAAGCCATAGAGAACAACTGTGTTTATTCTTTCTGCAAAACCAACTATACATTCAAGAAAAATACTGTACTAAATTGTCATAACCTATGTATTCTCCTCAAGTCAGACCACTCTGCTCTGCCACTTGTAGGCATGTGATACACAACCCAGCTTCTTCATGCTGGCACCTAAACTCTGTGCCAAATCACAAAATTCTTATGGCCATACTCTCTGGCTTCCGCCTGCCGCTGTGAGTACCCATCACTGTGAGCAAAGTGGAAGGTAACACCAAGGTCAAACTAGAGAATCATCCAATGCCCACTGGCCTTAGCTGAGCACTGTGAACCAGGAATACTCATCAGTCTCCAGGTGATGAACAGTACAAAATCCACCAAGCTCCACAGCCCTATTTTACTTCAGCATCGTTTTCCTTTGCCAAGAATTTCCCTCTTGCATTCTCATATTCATAGTACTTTGGTTTCTCTTCCTCCCTAATAACACACTTCTCTTTTTCAACAAACCCCATTGAGCATGCCCTTTGAAATTCCTGTTCCATAACTTAAAATACTCTTTCATCTCCAGGATTTTGTCTTTCCTAGGCCTGATTTATTTAGGAAAGGACAATGAATTCTTCTATCATATTTTTTGTACAAGTTTCTCTTTCTCTTCACTCTTTTACCTACTTAGCAAGGATAAATCATCTTTGTTTCCAACACACTCTTATTTTTGTCTGGTAATTCTGAGATGCAGTTATAAATTTGCCATTTGATTCCTATTAATCAGAATCCAGAGAGGTTGGTGATAGTAGCAAAACATAGAAATAGGAAACATGGGCCAACCAGGACAGCTGTAATCTATGGCAAAGGCTAGGATCTTTAATTGTGATCCCATCTGTCAAATCATGAAGTCAGAGATGTATAAACCCTTGGTGTTTCTAATGCCCAATTCCCTTCTATAAGGTATAGGAGCTTATCTCATATTGTTAACTCCATTACTAAGACCATTTTCAAAAAGTTTTAAACCTAATAAAATTGACCTAAATGGATTATTAGTGAGGTGAAACATACTAATGCATAGATATAAATTAACTTTATAACTTTTATAACTTATAAAACTTAATTACATAAAGCAATCTCTGATTCTGTGGTCAGAACTTCACACAGGCATAGCAGAGATAACTTATCTTTGTTCTAGAATGTTTGTAGCTTCATGCATGAAACCCAAATACTGAGACCTAAAATCTTTTGAAGGATAATTTACTCACAAATCTAATGGTTGATAGTGGCAGTCACCTAAGAACTTCACTTCCTATCTATGTGGTCTCTCCTGATAGGCTGGCTCAGGCTTCCTGAAGCAAAGTGACTGGGCTCCATCTCCATGTGTCCTGACAGAGAGAAAGCCAGATAGAAACCGTTAACATTTTTAAGATCTAGCACTGAAATTACATAGAATTTGCTCCCACCATTTTCTATGGAGACAAACATTATTATTCTAAACCAGATTCAAAAGGAGGGAACATAGATCCCACCTCTTAAGTTCAAGAGTACAAGTCATATTGTAAAAACAGCAAGTGAGAAGGGATATGTAGCCATCTCTGGAAAATACAATACACTACAAATATGGTTATGAATTTACCATTCACCAGAGAAAAGGAAGACTTCTCTTTTCTTCATCCTTTATTATTAAATATTATTAAATATTAAATATTTATTATTAGATATTCACAATTAATTAATAAATTCCCTATATACTAAGTCACTTCCTTAACTATAAGAAATATGTAGATATTATAAAATTCAATAATAATAAAATCTCCATATTTTATGAATAAATACTTAATTTCAAAAAAATTCAGTTTGTTTTGATGTGCAAATCATACTATTTAACATTTCTGTAACTTACCTTGTTGTGAGATGTATTGTTATACCTACTTAGGGATCATAAATGCATTTGGAAGAAAATGAAGGCACCATTTCTTGAAAGATCTAAATTCCAATTAATGTAGAAAAAAAGAAACTGCCAAATAAATTCTCAATAATAACAACCTTACATAATATCATAGTTGAGGCACAGTATCATGGAGATTTCTTTAAATCAGAGTTTATTTAAAATATGATAACTCTATAGAAAATTTTGGAAAAAGAATTTGGAAGAGGTAATCTATAGGTAGTACTTATCAATTCCTACAGTTTTATTAAGGCCATTTTTCTAAGTAAATTAATTCTAAGTGATTTTATGTTATTATCAATCTCTCTACCTTATTATGGTTCTCATCAGCTTACTTTGGTTAGCACAGTCCCTAAAGGGAACTATACTGGAATATAGATATTTTTTACAATTATGAGAACATAAATAGTCAAAACTTACTTTAAGAAAGATAACAGGCAAAACAGCACTCTTGATTAGACTTATTGGCAATATATTTAATTCAATACACTGCTTTTTCCTAAAATAATACTGCTTAAATTCCTTTCATTTCACCTAAAAATTTTTAAAATAAAACATATCTTGGAGTGCCGAGGTGGCTCAGTCGGTTAAGCTTCTGCCTTTGGCTCACGTCATGACCTCAGGGTCCTGAGCTCAAGCCCTGCATCAGGCTCCCCGCTAAGTGGGAAGTCTACTTTTCCTTCTCCCTTTTCCCCTCCCCTCATTCGTGCTTGCTTGTGCATGCGCTCTCTCTCTCCCTCACTCATTCTCTCTCAAATAAATAAATAAAATCTTTTAAAAAACATAAAAAGGAATGTGTATCTTTATTATCATATACAGACATCAATGTGGAAGGTAAGAAAAAAATCAGAGAAAATTCTTGAGAATTAGATTAGGCTAAGATTTTTTTAAAAAACAGAAGAAATAAAATGCACAAAAAGTGATAAAATAAACTTCCTCAACATTAAAAATGTCTCTTTTTTGAAAGGCATAGCTAAGGAAAGAGAAAGCAAAGTACAGACTTAGGGAAATTTTTGGCAGATCCCACAATGGGTTCCTATACAAGATAATTAAAGAACGCTTACAACTCACAAATAATGTATGGCCTAATTAAAAAAATCAATAAGAGGGATGACTGGGTGGCTCAGTTGGTTATGCAGCTACCTTAGGCTCAGGTCATGATCCCAGCGTCCAGGGATCGAGTCCCACATCGGGCTCCTTGCTTGGCAGGAGCCTGTTTCTCCTTCTGCCTCTGCCTGCTGCTTTGTCTGCCTGTGCTCACTCTCGCTCCTCTCTCTCTGACAAATAAATAAATAAAATCTTAAAAAAAAAAATCAATAAGATACATACAGACACTTCACAAGGGAAGATAAACAATGGCAATTTTTTTATGTGAAAAGATGCTAAACATTACTAGCCATCAGAGAAAAACAGAAATTAGGATACCACAACTAAACATGCATCAACTAAAATGGCTATAGTTAAAATCCTCAGGTATGGTGAGGACAGGGAGTAAGAGAAACTTTCACACAATGTTGATGGGTGTCCAGACTCTTAACCACTTTTGAAAACACTATTGCTATATCATATAGAGTAAAACAAACACATACTGGGCAAACCAGGAATTCTATGTTTTGGTACTTATCAAATAGAGATGAAAATATATGTTTACACAGATATATACATGAATATTCATAGCTGCTTTATTCAGAATAACTCAAAGCTGCAAGCAACCTATATGTCCATCTACCAGTGAATGGAAAAACAAATTGTGGCTCAACATGCTGTAGGTTATTACAAGGTGATGAAAAGGAGAGAAAAAAATAATACACACAACAACCTGGATAAATCTTAGACGTTACCCTAACTGAAAGTAGTAAACTGTAAAAGACAATTTAAGTCGATTTATATAAAATTCTATAAAAGGGAAACTGTAGTGATAGAGAGCAGAGCCATCTTCCCTGGCACTAAGGGTGCAAGGAAGTATCCACTGCAAAGAAGGAAAAAGCTTTTTGGGGAAATGGAATCTGTCTACATCTTAATTATGATGTTGCTGGGTACATGTTTCTAGACAGTTTCCCAAATCCATCAAACTCTGGACCTAAAATGGGTCAGTCTTATTGTACATAAATAACTGAATGAAAGTTTGTTTCATTATTGAGAAAACCAAAAGAAAAACATATTCATAAGTCTATGTCACAATTTGGGTATCATTATTCATGATCCCAGAGAAAAGGCCATTTACAAAACTGTCTTAATGAAAAGTCAGAGTATTTTCAATTGTACAAGTTAAAAAATCTTCAGACTTGATGAACAATAACTATCCCCCTCTATTAACAAAATCAGCAATAGGAGAAGTTTCATAGTCTGTGCTCTGGTACTCATCATTCTATAGACATCAAAATACAAGACTATTTTTTAATGGTGCTAAAACTGGCACAGTGCTAGAGTGAAAAATGAGTTGAAAATTTTAAGCAACAAGTAGTAAATACCTAGTAAGTGTTCAATTTTAACTTGAAATTTTTCTCTGAGCAGAAAGGAAAGAAGATTATAAGTGTATTTTAGTCCTAATTCTATTATAATAAGTTCATGTTAGTCTTAATTAAATTTTCTGAATTAGAAACACTAGTTTTGATTTTTGAAGCACAATGATTTCCTGAAGCATATGAATTTCCAAGAAAATTTGAATTATGATGGTATTCTTTCTGAAAAAGAAAATATGACCTTTAGTATTTTATCATAAATATATATTTGTATATACTTACAAGTAATGTGCATAATAAATTTATGTAGCCTTATATAAATACAAGGCTGCTATAAATGAATTTGACTAAATTTTTAAATAATTTATTCTTCATGGTTTTCTATAATATCACTTGATTATACCACATTTTCATTAGAAAATATTTATATATATAGAAAGTCATAGTAAGATTTCATCTATATGAAGTTTAAATGTATAATGTAATTTTCAAAAAAACTCTGGATTTTCTGTCCATTCAATGTAGTCTCTGTAACAGCAAATATGAATTGAAAATAAGCTTAATTATCTCTGTTGAAAATAAGAGACTTTCCTTTCCTCCTTTTTCTTATTTACTTTAGAAGACTTATAATTGAAAATTTTCAGATACTTATGTCTTTTTAAAAGTTAAATAAGCCTGTTACCATCTTTCAGACCCCAGAATAACTTTCTCTAGGACTGGGAATCATTTCTTCATAGTGCAAACATCAAAGAAAATAATGTCCCTCTCTCCCAGCTTCTGTGGGAAGGTGGGGACCTAACAGCAGTGGGCACCTCACTCTAAACTGCGAAACTACCTCCTGTCATACAAAAATGAGAAGTCTATTGTTCTTTTAGATAAAGCCAGTCAGCTAATAGATGTTCACCCCAATTACCAAGTTAATTTAGGATGAACTATGTGTGACAAATGGTGCTGTCAAATCCTCTCAGTTGATAACTCATTACTGTTTATCTTGAGAATATATATGTGATGGTTGAATCTGCTTGGTTATATTCAAGAGTGAGATTTCTCTGTCTCTGCAATACTTTGGAGATTACCAGTGATGTGCCTGACATTCTGGCCACTGCCTATGCAATTCTAAAATTATGTTCTTTCTCCTTTACATTTGTGAAGAAGTATTCTGGGTTGGAAGGAGATTTTTAAAAACATTATATTCCTCAACAACTCTTAACAATGATAAATTTTTTAATTTTACTATTTTGGTAGGCTTTTTTTCTTTTTAAAGATTTTATTTATTTATTTGACAGACAGAGATCACAGGTAGGCAAAGAGGCAGGCAGAGAGGCAGGCAGAGAGAGAGGAAGGGAAGCAGGCTCCCTGCTGAGCAGAGAGCCCCATGTGGGGCTCCATCCCAGGACCCATAAAGGACCTATCCCAGGACCGATCCCAGGACTCTGGGATCATGACCTGAGCCGAAGGCAGAGGCTTTAACACACTGAGCCACCCAGGTGCCCCCAATTTGACTTTACTTTGTAATCTCAAAAGTGCTGTCAGCCTGTTCATAAAGTATTTATATTTTCAATTAAAATGAGACAGATGATTTTGATAGCATTCCACTAACCTGAACATGTTTTGTGTATGTTGAAATGCACCTCAGCATTTCTTACTGAGAAAATATGTGTTTATATATTTTGGCTTGAATTTTACTATACTTACTTACTTCTCATTGACTCTCAAAAAAGAGTACTTTAAAGTGTAAATTTGGAAAGAAAATAGATGAGAAATTTCAAAATCTGATGAAAACCACAGTTAACAAGAAGAGCCATGATCTTGAGCACAGAATCAATCTCCTTCTCTCTCTTTCTCTTTCACACACACACACACACACACACACACAGAGCCTTACCTGAGCATTGGGTGTTGTATGGAAGTGTTGAATCACTATATTGTACACCTGAAACTAATATTACACTGTATGTTAACTAACTGGAATTTAAATAAAGGCTTTAAAAATTATTATAAATTATAATGAATCTAAATAAGGAAATTCTAAAGAAAATGGAATTATATATAAAGAATACTGAAGAAAATATAAACCAACCTAGAATTCTTTACACAGAAAAAAGTTCCTAAAATGAAGAAGAAATAAAGGCATTCCCACAAATATATAGACTTACAGAATTTGTCACCATCAGATTCATCTTATAGAAAAAGAGCATTCTTTTATAGAAGGAAAATGATTTTTTATTCAGAAATGTTGATAAAAACACTTTAAAGCCAACCAAGGAATTGTTGTATAAATATAAGTGATATAACCTGTACAAAAACATAACAGTAAAATCATCTGGGATCAAAGGAATTTGTAAAGAAATCATTACATTTAATAATAGTTTAGCAAGGTAGCTGGATACAAAATTGATATGTATCAAATAACTATATTATTTTTACCAGGAACATACAATTTTAAAAATGAAACAACTTAAGCTACCATATACATTAAATTAAAAATGTGAGGTAATGTGAATAAATCTAGCAAAGGTTCTGCAATGTCCTATATGAGAAAATTTGTAAAAGGTTTATCAAGATTTACTTAAAAAAGACCTAACTTATCAGACAATAAAATACATTCTTGATTTTGAAAACATTATTCTATAAAAATTCAGGCTTTTGAGATTACTTTACAAAGAAAATTCAGGTTTACAAAGAAAGACCAGAAACCAGGCAGATATAGAATCAGGAACATAAACCTCATTAAGCCAGAATTAACAAAAATACTGTATTACGATATATAATGAATCAAGCCAAATTATCCTTGTAAATATAGTAGAAAGGATTTGCAAATAGCAGTGCAAGTTTTCCTAAGTAGATGTATGTTATTGACATAAAAAAGAAAATCTGAATAATTTCCATTCCTCATCTCTAGATGTCAACCCAAAATTGTGAAGGGGCAATAATTAAGCAAAAGTGGTTGAGCTCAAAGAACTGCACTTTCGGGAAGATTTAGGCAACAACCCAAACAATGTGCCACTAGGAAGCAAAAGTCAGACAGAGGTTTTTCAAGCAAAAAGTGAACATTTGTATCCATTGTTTATAAAGAATTTTGATTGGTGATGGTGTCTCGAAGCCAAATTTAACTGAACATAATTGGTTGTTAAAGCTCACATTAAGCAAAAGTCTCTTACTATAGCAAGTGGCAGGTTTTCTTGCAGAATCCTTGGAATTTTTGTGATTTGGCCTAGTTCAGAAGTTCATGGTTCCATCTGCTGAAAATGTGCGTAATGCCCATATCCTTAATGGCCTCCCAGGTCCATTTTAGTCCACCTTTCACAAACACAACATAGTCAAACAGTTATCTACAGGTGGATGTTCCATTTTCTTTCTTAATTTTAATTATAATGTACTGTTATAATTAACATTTAGTATTTATGTTATACAGGTTCCCTGTGCCCCTATATTCTGTTTATTTTCTCTTTAGGGTAAATTATTTAACTGAATCATGACATTATAGGATATAAGCCTTGTTTAGGCTCCACCAAATTGGAAAGACACAAGCTCAGAACCATGATTGAGCTGACGGCTCTTCAGATTCACCACGGAAGAGTCTGCTGGAGTCTGCTCACTTTATTGATACCAACTTGTAAGGAGCATTCAGATGGTCTAAGAATACTTTTTTAACTGAAAATATTACTGAGATTATTGTCAATTGACATGCAGTTGAAAGAAAATAAAACAGAAAGATTTCCTATACTTTTAAACTAATATTCCCAAGGGGTAACATCTTGCAAAAATTTGCTACAATATCATACTGATAATACTTTGTGAAAGCTTGAATTCTGTTAACTATCT
This sequence comes from Enhydra lutris kenyoni, assembly GCF_002288905.1. Taxonomy (NCBI): domain Eukaryota; kingdom Metazoa; phylum Chordata; class Mammalia; order Carnivora; family Mustelidae; genus Enhydra; species Enhydra lutris. The sequence continues at coordinate 14,535,245 of NW_019154087.1, forward strand.
AATTCCTAATAAGAGTGTCCTGCATTATCATTATCCTCCATATTTTATAGACAACGTCCAGGAGGAGAAGCATACAAGAGAAAGAAGAGAGCATGTCCTTCCTCTGCCCTCCCAGAATGTATGTACATGGCTCACTGGTCCTATATCCGGCTGTGAGCTCCTGACACACTGGAAATTACCAGTAAGCCCTCCCTAAAACAGAGTTCACTGGTTTGAAAGGAAAGATGTAGCCAGCTCTGGAAACTGGAAACCCTAATTATCCATTTATCTGTCTCTTTACCACCCCCAAAGACAATGATCATGTGATCAGGAAGGATTGTAATTCTGCTGAGACCTAAGACTGAACCCTCAGCAGCAAATGTACTCAAATGCAAATATGATTACGTGTGGGCTTCCATCCAAGATAGGAAATTACTGCTGAAGTAATTAAACAGGGAGGCCATTAGACCAAGTAGGTGTAACGCCTTGGTATCATTTGCAAGCAAACCAAAACCTAATTCAGAGTCAAGGCACTTGAATTTAAGAAAGTGAAACTTAGGAACAACCCCCCACCAACAACCCACTAGGCTTTCCTGAATAAGGCAAAGAAATAATGTCCTTGCTTTGCTTCTGCTTCTTCTGTGTAAAACCCAATGAAATAATACCCAATGAAATAATGTCCTTGTTTTGCTTCTGCTTCTTCTTTATAAAACCTTCAGTCTAATTCCTGTCCACACAACACTCCTAACCACTACTCCATTCCAACTGATGTATGTTCAAATATACAATCGAAATTTTAATGTGCCTCAGCCTATTTTTTAAACATTGCAAATGTTTGCAACAGGTTGCACCAGGTATCTGGTCACTTTCCCATCAGGCACATCTTCCCCACTTTATGACACTAGCAAAATCCCCTCCCCTCCCTTGTCCCAGACAAGGGAGGCCCCCAGAACACCCAGGAGCATTAGCCAAAGCGTAATTCTATTTTTACCCCAATATTTTCAAATGTACTGTAAATACATCTGATGAAATTCATTCTTACTTAGTTACATGGTGCATTTAAGGTGTTACCTTTAAGACTATAGACCTTATGAATTATTAGATATTCCAACACAGTTGATGTTGGAAACTTTGTGTTTGAGATTTGGAGACAAGACCAGTAATTTCAGAGAATGATATATCTCCCATTCAGCACATCCTAGTTTTAACACCCACATTCCTTCCACTGATCATAATTTCAGTAGAATAAATCACAAACACCTGCTTCAAGCAACCTATGGATTCCTCACAAAATTAAACAAGTATCTACCAGAGAAGCAGAACACACTCCAAGTACACTGCTATGCTTTTGATGGGATTTTATTTGGCCCATCTCCCATTTGCCATCAAGTTTGTCACATTTCGGGGCTGCCTGGGTGGCTCAGTGGGTTAAGCCTCTGCCTTCAGCTCAGGTCATGATCTCAGGGTCCTGGGATCAAGTCCAGCATCGGGCTCTCTGCTAGGTGGGGAGCCTGCTTCCTCCCCTCTCTCTCTCTCTCTCTCTACTTGTGATCTCTCTCTATCAAATAAATAAAATCTTTAAGAAAAAAAAAAAGATTCTCTCTTTAAAAAAAAAAAAGTTTGTCACATTTCTGTTAATCACAAAGCATATGGACCATTAATAAACAATGTTGTCTCACTCAGGAGAAGCACAAATTTTAAATTGGATAGTGTGGTCAGATTCCACAGAATAATTTTCTTTGAATGAAAAGCACTTCTCTTAATGAAAGCAGGAGCCTCTGAAAGTGCCAAATAACTTGCGAATTTGGTTAATTTGAAAAAAATGAGCATAAAATTATTACAGATGATAAGAATTCAAAACGACACACACACTAAGCTCATTAATTATCAGATGTCGTGACACGTCTATTCATGTGACTCCCATCAGGTCCTGTCATTCCAAATAACAAATCTGGATGATATCTAAAAGTATTAAAAATGATTTATTGTTCCTATTGTTGTTGTTGTTGTGATAGTGATGGTGAATAAGTTTCATATAATTTTGGATTGATTTTCTTCCCTAAAAATGCGCCATCATATATCCTCTTTGGTGCAACAAAAAAATACACAGGCAAAAGAGAAGGACCCTGTTTTCCATAAGAAGTATTCCCATGGTTATCAGTGTTGTAGGAATAATTTTTTTTCTTCAGAATGATCACTTTTATTTTTCAGCCTTTACTTTTGTACTGTTTTATTGTCATCAAAGTCCAACTCATATTGGTTTTTGTTGCATTGAGAGAGCAATCTCATATACAGACCACTGAGGTGTCTTGCTGTTGAAATCACTGAATCATAAAAACTGCACAAACTGATGTAGAATATTGGAAAAATATGGCTGAGTTTATTTTAGAAACTAACTGATAGCAGGAAGGGGGGATAGTGTATGAAAAACTCAGACATACAGGAAAAATGGATGGTCCTTACAATCCAGACATTTTCACATAAAAAATATGATCTCAACCTACCTACATGCCATGTCTCATCAACATACACCACACCCTCAGCTTCTAACTATTGTCTTGCTGTCTCTGCATCTATTATTCCCTTTATTTGAAATGCTCTTTCCCTCTTATTTATTTAACTCTATTCATTTAGTCAGTCATAGCTGATAATCCTGGAAAAACCAACCAAAATGGTGCTGCGAAAAAAAAGGGGTTGGCTAGTATTAGAAGGGAGGGGAACCCCCCAAGTTTTCTGATGGGTGAGAAAAGAAAGTGTAAGGTTAACTGTATTATCCAAGAACCAAACTTAGAATTACACAAATACAAAATATGTTTCAGGGGAAGATTGGTGCAGGATTTGTCTACAAAGGGTACAGTATGGGGTGCAATGATAATGAAGTAGATGAAAGGAAGTAGACTTAAGCCATGGAAAAATGAATGAAAAAAATCAAGTTATCAGGTTAACTAATCTTTTAAAGGTCTATTAAAGATTTTAAGTGATAAGACTAAGTAAAGATAAATTTTAAAATTCTTGCAAGTACCAATCCAAATTTGGAGGAAAGTATTTCTCTTCAGAGAATGATTAACATTCAAACTAGTTTTAATTATCTATAAAAGTTAACTGTATCTTCAGGAATAGAGTACAATAAATGTATGGTACAGCATTGTATACAAATTTCCATTACTTTGAATTTATTCAAATTATATCTGTGAACAGATGTGTATATATAAATTATAAAACTAAGATGTTACTTTTAAGACCCTGAAACTTCATAAATCATCATGTATATAATATAATATCATCATATTATACACACATATGCACACATATATGGGGCACACATATACACACACACCTCTTTTACTTTATTATGTTCCATCTGGCTTTCAGCACTAAGGAAAATCTGATCATGTCTATGCTTATATGGGACATATATGCAAGTGATTGAAAGCTGTATTTCTGGAGGCATTATCTGGTTTATTTCACAACTATATCTTACCAGGTTCTTACAACTATAACAAATTACCACAACATTTGGACCTTAAAACAGCAGATTTTTTTTTTTTCTTTCACAGTTCTAAAGACCAGAAGTCCAATATTGGTATCGCTGGACTGAAATCAATGTGTCGATGGGCTGTGCTCCCTGGGGAGATTCTAGGGGAGAATTTGATCCTTGCATTTCCAGCTGCCAGGGGCTGCCAGCATTCCTTGACCTGTAGCCACATTACTCCAATCTCTGCTTCTTTGTGTTGGGGTGTAAACCATCCCTCTGCCTTCCTCGTATAAGGATACATGTGATTGCACCTGGATAATCAAGGATAATCTCCATGTCAACACCCTTTACTTCACTACATCTCCAAAGACCTTTCTTTTTGCGATTTAAAGTAGCATTCACAGAGACCAGGGATTGGGAGGTAGAGATCTTTGGGGTGGGGAGCATTTTTTGGCCTACTACATCCACTAACCACCTGTCACCTTTGAGAAGTTACACTAAGATTTACAGAGTGCCAAAAATAAAAGTATTTACCTTACAGTGATGACTAATAAAATAAAGAATATAAAGCAATAAATATAATTCATGACACATGATAAATATCAAGAAATACTGCCCATTATCGTCATTATTGTTTGTTCCATTGATTTTTTCACTAATATCTTGCAAATGTGTGCAAATGTGTTCCTCCACTATGAGGAAGATTTAACATTATTATTGGTTCACTCTTGACAAGATGTGTCTTTCCCTGTTTCCTGGGCCATTTCCTTGGTTTGCTACACCTCCCTCTGGCCCCAATCCCCTCCACTGGTAACATCAGGGCTCAGGCTATCAAAATAGAATGTTAATAGGAAGCCACACTCAACATGAGTTTTGGTTAATGACTGCAGAAATTAGTCTAAGATTTGCATCCAGTAACAAAGAGAATTATCGGAAATATCAACTAATTAGAAAAAGTTAAACTAAACTGAAGGTTGACTATTCTATAAGACTGATTACGACGTTTTATAAGGTGTGTGTGTGTGTGTGTGTGTGTGTGTGTGTGTGTGTGTATTCGTATATTTTTAGTTTATTTCTGAGTTTTTGAATTTGACAATAAATCTTATTTTGTAATAGGAGAAATACAAAATAGAAAATATGCATTACTAAAGAGTTAATCCTAAAAGACTTTCATGAAAGTAGTAGTGCTGGTAGAGTTTCTAATCTTACTGCATCTCTGCATAAAATCCAACTCCATTCTAAATTGGCTCTCTGCTGTCATTCAACTTCTCATGTCATTCCTGTCTTTCAAGTATACATTATAGTCTATAAATGGATAGTCTATAACTGGATTTCTTTGCATAATTATTTGATTTTCTCCTTAAATAGTAGGATACATGAAAGTTTACAGTGCATTTGTTTTATTTATTGTTATAACCTCAGTTCTTGGTCAATTGCAACCATTAAATATGTCTGAACAAAAACTGATTTCATAGCCTCTATCTTCTGTTTTGTTCTTCATTTATTCAATTATGTTGGTAAAATTAACCAGCCAATTTATATGCAGAATAGATAGATACTGGATAACTTAGAGAAACTTTAATACTTATATAATGGATATGTAGACAATGCCTTTGACGCTACAGCTGAATTTTTTTCATTTCATTTTACCACATAAAATGATAATTAATTTTTAGGCATTTGTATATTTAAGTTACTTTACAAAATTAAACCCTGCATTGTTTTTCTACCTATACATCAAATATTTTCTAAAGAGAGAGTATATGACCAATATAATCTCAAAAATGGTGCTTTTTCCTTAAAAAATATTTTATTAATATTCTATGAAAGAAAAAAATAATGTTCATCTGTTTAGAGTGACATGTTAAGCATCATTACTAAGTAAATCATTTTGTCACTATCCCTATTAATTTGGAGGGGGAGGTTTGATTTAAATTTACCCTAGAATTAAAAACACTATTTTACTTTAACACATTTTTTTTCATTTCATATTTTTGAGACAGAAAAAAACCTCTTAAATTTCTATTGATAAAAAAACCCTATTCAATATTTCAATATTTTGTTTACAAGAAATTTTGCGAACAAATGTAATTTAAAAATCACAGTAATGATAAGAAGTTAAACAGATTCACTGAACTACAAAAGGGAAACAAATCACTTTTGCTAGAATGCCCTGGTTTCTAAAAATAGGAGAAACTGAAATCCACACCTTGGTTAACAATCTTACAATATGGAGAATTTACCTTTACAATTACATGAATGTAAAACAAATTTTCTAAATGTTTGCATATTATGATACATTTTGGAGTTATACCTAGATAAAAGTAGTTTTCCTTTGATTTTCAACTGGATTTCTCCAAAAGTGATGACATTTGAATCATTATTTCATATTTAACAACCACATATGTAAGAAAATACATCTCTCCAGAGGATGACTCTGTGTTTGTGTGTGTGTGTATGTGTGTGTCTAAATGCATGCTGTATACAGGGGAAAAATCAATTCATGAAAGCATATTTATTTTAGGGCAATATGTTTCCTAAGGGTGTTTCCTAAGGTGAAATTCGGGTTGATTACACACATATTTCATTTTGTAAGAGAGTATGGGAACTGAAAAGTCCTAGAACAGCTGCTGTTATTGGGAGAAGGCAGGAAATGGTGGCAACGCCCAGCAAGGTGGCCAGATATACATCATTATATAAAAGAAACTGATCTTTATCTAGAACAAAACAGAAAAATGAGTTCATAAATTATAAAGGTAACAGAAATTTGATTAACAAAATTGTTCTTTTTTATTACATAAATGCAATAAAACTGTTACTTCAGAAGGCAAGATATATTAACTGAATTATTTAAATAAAATGTAAAAAATCCTATAGCACAAATTCTTTAGGAATCCAATAACTTTAAGATTAGTTAAATATTAGTTAAAAAAATGCCACTGGTACTAAAATAGATGTTAGGGGTGGCAGATTGAATGGTGGCAGATTAAAATTTTATTTAAAAATTATTTTAATATGGTATGACATTTAAATAATTTACATATAAGATGAAGGCATTATATGTATCAAAAACCAAATTAAATTACGTATTAAATTTTAAAAAGTCTCTGAAAGATTGTAAGTGAAATAGATTTTATCTGCATATAAAATGGATAAAATCTGTCTCATTTAATATGTTTAAATATAAATTTTATATAGATTGATTTTTTTTTTTTTATTTGACAGACAGAGATCACAAGTAGGCAGAGAGGCAGGCAGAGAGAGAGAGGAGGGAAGCAGGCTCCCCGCTGAGCAGAGAGCCTGATGCGGGGCTCAATCCCAGGACCCTGAGATCATGACCTGAGCTGAAGCCAGAGGCTTTAACCCACTGAGCCACCCAGGCGCCCCTATATAGATTGATCTTAAACTAAATTTCTCTCTGTGATTTTTTTGTATGGGTGGTGCTAAGAAATATGGGAGTACTCTAAGATTGAGAGAGGAAATAGTATATAATTGTTTCAGCATGTAGCAAGACACCAGGCAGGACTGCAGTATGGCATAGGACAAAGCCAGGTAAGACATAAAGAACACTGCAGAAACTTGGGGACTGAACCTCTAATGGGTGCCTAAACAGTTCAGGAAAAAGAGAACCATACTGGAACTTAAATACTAGATGTAGAGTATAAAGTCCAAATGGGTCACAAAGCAAGACTGACCTGATTCTGGGCTTTACACATAGGGAATTAAGTTTCCTTTAGCACAGCCTGCCCCAAAAGCCCGAGATGGCAGAGACTTAATATGCAGCCAAGTGGCCTCAGTTGTCTGGACCAAGTGCCTTAAAAAGAGATGAGACCTCTGTTTGCTTCTCCAGTTATTACTGCATGTCTTCCTCTTGGGACTGGTGTAGAGATGAAGAACAGTAGGGACACATGGGGGTGGAAAAGGGATGGAAATCTAGGCTGATAAAAAACAAAACAAAACAAAACAAAACAAAAACAAAAAACAACAACAATGAAAAAAGCACTGAGTGGTTGAGTGTGAAGTTTAGACTGGGTCATGAAATGCAAAACCAGAAGACTGGGTAGGGTAGAAAGAACTGAGTGACTGAGGTCTCGGTATGGCCACAAATTGAAAAATATATTCTTCTCTTTGCTTAATGGTTGAATCTAAGGCATGTAATACTATCTTTTTAAAAGTCATAAAATTTTAAAGTCACTAGGTTAATTATATTTTTATATATTTATGTACTTATTTGGCTATGTATTTAACTACAATAATATATATACAGTAATATATTTCATGGAACACTCCTTTAATTCTTATTTGGAAATATTACAGAACATCTACAAACTATTAAAGACTCTCAGATACTATCTTTTAGCTGTTATTTTAACTTATAACCTCCAAGGAAAATTTGTTTAGGGAAGAGCATGCCCAATTTTCATTGTGTCCTGAATAGCTTGGTTATTAATTGCAAGTAAATCTAGCATGCTTTTATGAAAAGAGCTTTACTTAATTGAGAATGATAGGATTCATTTAGCTAAAAATATAGCAGGCAACTAAACTAATTAAAACATTATCAGACATTCCTTATGTCCACAATGTATTCAAGTCACATTTCAATACTAAAATCTTTTTTAATATTAAAAATTAACTATGTTCTGTATCTAAAAAATTGGAAACTGAGAATGGACATTCCAGCTAATGTATATTACCATGTTCTGCCAAACATGGAAAAGAACAAAAAAGTGCATTACGATATTTAAAAGAATGATGACAAAGCAAAGAGAGTGGCCTTTAGTAAGATTTAATATTTTGAGAAACATAGTTTTATTTCTACTAATAATGTAATAGTGTTGTTGCTAAAGTTTATCAGTTGATATTTGAAAAGTTATTTCATAATTTAAAAAAACTCAAATTTCTTTTGCCAAAATGTAAGCACATTTTTTCAATTGAGTATTTTACAGATGATACTGATTGATGTTTAACTCTAATGTTATTTTGTTTTCCTAGTGATATTCTCCCTCATTTAAAGTCATAAAACAGGTTATATATTTTTTCCAAATTGTTATAGCTGAACATTAAGTTCTTTTCAGTATGTGTTTTGAAATAATCATTTTTCTAAATATAAAAAGGGCTCTTTATTCCTTTTTTTCTCATTCATTATTAATTTATTTGACAAGTAAGTAGCACACAGAAAGCCTACTCTTTTGCAAACCCCCTTCTACTCTGTGGGAGCAGAGCAATAAAAATCATTTATTTCATCCTATCAGCCTTTATACAATATACTGTTAGTGGATAAAAAACCCAAATCAGTAGCATTAATTCCTCCCTTCTCATTTTGACTTCTACTACATTTATTTACATAGTTTCCTCTCTCAGAAATTCTTTCTTTCTTTCACAGATTTGAGAATAAAACACAAAATCATTTTCTCTGCACCCTAGATAGTTGCCAGAGCCCACAGCACCAATCTGAAACTTCAAAAGGAGGAGTATGAAAACTTTCTGGATGTAGGAAGGTCTTTTAATGCTCCATATTGCAATCTCTGTCAATGCTGTCCAAATTTACAATCTAGATAACTGATATTTATAGATTAAACTTATTATTTTAAAAAAAAGTTATCCTTGGTCTCAGAGGATTTGCCAATGTTTGGCAAAGGTGCACATGAAACTTTATCTCTATACTTGAATATAAAGTGAAGCTGCGTCTCTTGATGCTACCCATAAAGTAACAGTTTTCTGTTTCTACAAGAAAAAAATAGCCTTTATAAATTCAAACTATGTTTATTATAATTTTGAGTAAGGGACCATGCGGGTCAACTGCCCAAACAGGCCAGATCCGGCAGTTTCAGGCAGAATGCGATTACACTTAAGTGAGCATCACTACCCTTTAAAACTCCAATTAGCCAAAAACAACGAACAAAACCCAAAACATTGGTGAGGCAGCCAGGTAGCCATGGGCTAAATGAGGTACACCTGAAATTAATTTAATGTGTATGTTACTTATGTCTCAATAAATGAAAAAACTACAAAGTAAGAAACATTGGTCGTCTGGGTGGCTCAGTGGGTTAAGCCTCTGCCTTCAGCTCAGGTCATGATCTCAGGGTCCTAGGATCGGGTCTCACATCAGGCTTTCTGCTAGGCAGGGAGCCTGCTTCCTCCTCTCTCTCTCTGCCTGCCTCTCTGCCTACTTGTGCTCTCTCTTTGTCAAATAAATAAAATCTTTAAAAAAAAAAGACTTAAAAAAAATAAGAAACATAATAAGGGGCATCTTCAAATCTGATGTTTTTCCACTTCATCATCTACCATATGATATACCATAATGTACATTATATACCATAATGTACAATGTAGCAGAAATGTACAGCTATTGGAATTGGAAAATTGTAGCTCAAATGTAGTTCTGCCACTTTTTCTTTAACAAAGAGTAATACTTATTGTAAGGGCTTACTTAGCCAGAGCAACTCCATCTCTGTAAAACAGCCATTTTGTTGTTTGTGCAGTAAACTCAAATTGACCTTGCCCTCCCAGAGGAACTTACTTAGAAGCAAATCTGGGAAACCAGTAAAATATGGCCGACCAGTCCCTGATAACAGAGCCCAAATACAAGGATGGGTCAGGTCAAGTGGAGATAACAGAACCCAGAATGCAAGGATGAGTCAGGCCAGGTGGAGACATCCAATCAGTAAAGCTATCTCCCTAACCACCAAAGAATGTAAACCCCACATTTTGGGCACCAAATTTGGGTGCCAATTCTGGCCAAAGTGATAGGCTAGTTCAAACAGCTACTATAGGATAAATTGTAATTCAATTGGCCACCCGTGTGTGACCTAGCATGACATGCAACTTTCTCTGTGTGTTACAATTTCATTGGCCAGGCTCAACCACATGGCCTTTGATCTATAAAAGGCTAGCCTGTGATACTGGGGGTGGGGGTCGCTCTCTCTGTAAGAGACAGCCCCAGCCAGTCGGTTTGATTGTCTCTGCTGGCACGAAATAAAGCTTTCCTTGACCTTCACTTTGTATCAGTCTCGCTCCTTTGATCACGGACCCCATCACTTATTTTTTAGAACTTACACTTATTCAAAAAGGAACTAAAGTGTTCCTAATGCCATGTGGGTTCCACCACTCTTTGTTTTCCTCATGTTCCAAATCTCCCTGTTTAGGTTTGCTTTTTCCTTAAAGAGAGAGAAAGCACATATGTGAGTTGTGGGGAGGTGGGTGGGGGGAGAATGAAGAGGGAGAGGGAGAGAGAATCTTAAGCAGACTCCACATTCAATGCAGAACTCTAAGCAGGATGTGGGCTCAATCTCACAACCGTGAGATCATGACCCAAGCTTATCGGACTCAGCCACCCAGTGGCTCCTTCCTAGGTTTTTGTCACTACACCCTACACCACTGGGGTGAGAGGCTATCATCTGAGTGTTGTGTGGCAGAGGAGACAATGGGGTCACTGACTGACCAAACCATCATGGTGACTCCAATACCTTGATGAATGAGTAACCCATTCTCACATTCCTGGGACTTTGGAGTGTTTATTTTACAGCTCAGGAAAGCCACACAGTAAGGAATGCCAAGGAAAAGGAAGATGCAAAAGTAGGATTGCAATATATTTAGAAAACTCAATCCAGGCATGCTTTGGACTTTGTAACCTTTGCAGGGTAAAAGGAAGAGGGCCTTGTAAATATGTGTTTTGTAGATGTGGTTAATGGTTTAGAGACAGGGCCACATGAGAGTGGTGCTTATTCTTCTCATAATTGATTATCTACTTGAGTTACTTCCTGCTCTTTTTCCTTCCCAAACTAAGAACTGGAAGAAGTCTTGGGCTGGAGTTTAAGCAGTAAACAGACAGTCTAATCACTTCTTTGTGATTCTGCCCCTCCCTCCAATAACAGTGTGATTAATGAGAGCTGAGATTGGTGAACAGTCACCCACCCTAATGTTCTAGGTTCTGTGTACACAACTCCCATCTTTTCCTACATCTTTCCTCCATCTCTCCTTCACTCATTTTTCTAGTTGTCTTCGGCCCAAACTTCATTTATTAAGGCAGAGAAACAGATTGTGTGTGTTTGTTTTTAGAAAAAAAAAAAAAAAATGACCCAAGCACGTGTTGCCCGGTCCTAAATATCACAGTTAAATCTGAGGTAAAATATTCATTCATTTGAATCATGTAGGAGTTAAACAAATGATGTCTGCCCTCCTTTATTCTCCATGGATCTGCCTTATTTGATTTCCTTAAATCTCAAGTTAGGGATTTTTTTTTTTTTTAACGTTAGAATACTTTTACATTAGAATTTTTGTTTACATTAGAATTGATTCTATTATCTATAAGTGTTTGTTGCTTATTACTTCATCCATAAATAAAGAAAAAAAAAGAAGCTGGAGTTTAGTTGTTCATGAATGAAATACCTTGGTCTTTTCTGGTCCCTTCAATTTCCCAATTTTCCCATGTTTGTCAGAAGTACAGAAAGAAGGGCTAGAACTTAAATTCCTCAATTTAAGTGCTCTCACCTAGAGTTATTACAAGATTATATTGTTATGTTCTTTGTGTTATTGTAAATTATCACTTATTAATTGTATATAACTATTTTTATGGTTTAAAACTCTCCAGTATTCACCCCACAGAATTTCCTATACATATATAAAACTACCCCTGATTGTGAATTTATGAATGTCAAAATATCTTGCTAAAGGCTTTATAAGATTATCTCATTCGATTCTCATAAATAACCCCAGGCCGAAATCACTTTTAGCCCTATTTTACAAATGAGACTAATGAAACTCAGAAAACAGAGGTAATTTGCTGCAGGTCAACAGAGTTTATGGGGAAGTATCTGAATTAAAATCTAATTTGAACAACTCTAAACTTGTGTGCTTTATATGACATACAGTTTGGAAATATGTTTGCTTTTTATAATTAATTATAATTTTACTAAAATTTGCAATTAATTCTCTGACTCAATTTGGAATTTGCAAATGTTATTGAACTTAGTGACTCGGAAGTTCATACAAATAAAAGAAACAATAGGTAAGGGTGCCACACATCCACTTCAAAGACATCCGTCTGGAGTAAACATTGCCAACCACATGACAGAGCTAAGTAAGTAGTAAAACAACTAAACTAGATAAGAAACCAGGTCATTCCATCCATTCCACTTACACTTGTAGAAAGCCCTGGGTGATCTATTCCATTCCTGGACCCTAATTCTTGCTGTTATGTTTTCCCCAGTAAAGAGTAAACTCATGACACTCTAGGTAGCCCCCTCTTAGCCCCAATAAAAGCAGAATTCCAGGTTCCCTCCTTCCATCTCTCTCTTCCCTCTTTCTCTACAAGCAACCTCTCTATGGGGCCCCTGATGTGTCAGGTATGCCCTCTAGGACTTGTGAGTAACAAACCTTGCTTTCTCAATGTGCCTTGCTGGTTGTTGCTGAGGTGCATCTTGCAATCATAAGAACCACAAGGGCCAGTCTGGTCACAATAATGGCTCTGAAAGGGATAAATACCCAGGGGAGCTCACCTCAAGTCAGAGGGACCCAAGTGAATGCCCCAGCCAATGCTACCCTTAGACAGACAAACACATAAACAAAGGGGGTATCAACCTCTTGTATTTCAGCTTCTTTAGCCATAGACTGCCTTTCAAACTGTAACAAAAATTAAAAAAAAAAAAAAATCAATTTCCTAACTCACCAGTCAGGCTCAAAATGAAATAGGAGTAAAAACTGTTCTTCAACAGTATAACCTTGAGCATCTTTAAGCTAGTTATCTAAACACAGGGTCTCTAGACATTGCCTCTGCCTCCTAGAATTCAATGAAACCCTGCAAGGAAATCACTTAGGACCATGCCAGGAACATGGTGAGTACCTAACAAAGGGCAAGCATTATTTTTCATTTCATCTTTATTTTTCTCACAAAATACACAAACCTTTCATAATTCAATAGAAAAAAAGTAAAAATGTAGCACACTCCAAACTCAAAAAATAAAGTCAAATGCACTGCTTGACAAAGCTATCTTTCTCCCTCCACTCTAAGCTGGTTAAATGGATGACATTTTCAAAAGGAAAAGGAAAGTCTTTCTTTTACTTCCAAAGTTGGCAATTTCCCAGTTTTAAAGATTTCAGAGTCACTATTACAATTTATTAACAATTCTCACAGCACTATTCTTTTTCTCTTCCTAGACTATGCTGCCTGTGGTACTGAGGCAGCCACATGTCTTATATAGATAACTGTTAAGGCAAGACACTCCTAGCCTTGGTTGCAGCATGCCCCAGTGCTCCTTGTTCCCCTGTACAGTTCAAGAATATTACTGTGTGAGCTCTGGGAGTCTCCCAGGGAAAGACAGAAAAGGATATCTTGGAAGACAAGAAGGAAAAAGAGAGACTAAAGTTTGTGATGAGAAAACAAGAAATGAAGAGGGCTTTATTTTTTAAGACTTAGAATTGAACAGAAAACTTCAGTTACTATATAATGTTTCCTGAATGCACTTAGATAGTCAAGGGTTTGTTTATATGGTTCTTCTTATAATTTTCCTTCTTTGTCACTGCCACACATTTCCAACAAGATCCAAGTGTCCAGAACACATGTTTGGGTCATTCCTCAAGCACTCCAGGACCCTTACATGTTTAGTAAATCATCCATTACCTCTTCCCCACTCCACACGTACAAAGAATGCCAAGGCATCCAATAGAAATATCCTATAATTAGGCCAGGGCTAAAGTGTTGTCGACAATCCTCTAGCCTTTAATGGCATGGTGTTCCTTATACTATGACTTCAGTAGTACAATGTTTATAATTTGTTAGGGCCATTAAAAAACTATTATGCACAAATGGAAAGCTCTTACCCCATGAATATCTGCAAAGATGGCAAAACAATCCTAAACCAAGGAATTTTAAGAAAGACAATTAAGGGATCATGTTTCTTTTATTCTGAATAGCTATGCTTCAAAGTCAAAACAAGGACCAAGGTGGAGAAGATGAGCAGATAATATCGAGAGAATTGCACAACAACATGATCTGGCTTAAAGATCTTCCACTTATTTATTTGCTTCAATGATCTAAATAGCAACTGTGAGCAAGGAGGAAGCGATGGAGTAGATGATGTGTGCTTCCCATATAGGAAATGACCAGTCTCTCTCATTGCCCTGGACACTGCTTACTCTTGGCCAGCATGCCTTGTGATCTCTTCTGACAGATCTCTCTTCTGTTTTCTGGAAGGTCAGGTGTCCCTTCATGGTCAGCATGTGGCATACCAAAAGCAGCTCAACATGCTCAAGAAAGATGCAGGAAGTCAATGTTAATGCTCCTCGTGTCTGGCAAGCCAGACAGTTCTCTGTGGTAATGGTGCTGTGCATATGCCTCAGACTCTCTTGACTTGTAGCTGCATCTGCCATATTCTGACTGGTGACAAATACTCTTTCAATGGCCAAACTCCAAAAAGGTTCCTCTGAAGCTTCTTCTGTCTAGGCCTCATTCTTTGGCCTCAGTTAGTTGTAGCAAGAATCCTACTAAGTCAGTTAAATGAGTCCCCTCACCCTTGATATCTCACCACCCTTAATATCTGATCAAATTCCTTATTCTTCTCTCTCAATATCTGATCACCCAGATCTCCTTCAGCACAAATCTTGTTGTGTTGGTTTAGCAAGAATGCCCTCACCCTTGAAATCTTCTCCACCAACCTTGATATTTCCATCCACCAACTTCCAACTACCACCCACTCTACTCTTAGGCTATAAATCCCCAACTGTGTTTACTATATTCAGAGTTGGGCCTGATCTCTCTCTCCTCTGTTATGATAGTCTTGACACCTATTATAATAGTCCTGAATAAAGTCTTATCATTTTAACTAGTGTCAGAACAATATTTTTCTTGAATACCAATTATATCCAAAGTAATATAAAATCTTACGTAGTTGATTATAATTTACCTACAAGTAATTCCTCTCCTTATTAATGCATGCAAGAACTTTTCAGTACTTTTCAAAATATGTTTGTAATTTTGGAGTACAGCAGGTATTTATCTCTTCTGAGCAGGTAACCATATGTGTAGGCAGGAGGGGGTAAATATGTTTCCAAATTTAACTACTTTTGAGGAAAATATTTTTATAAGCAAAGGAACATTCTTGTTGGGAAAGCATATTCAAGTATAGCAATCAAATTTTTAAAATTTTGGAGGAGTTGACTCCTCCAAACATTTGATAAGAGTCAAATGTTTGATAGGACATTTGACTCCTATCAAAATGTCGCATGAGGTATTCTTTAAAAAAAATCACTCATCATTCTGTGAATTGTATATTCATTGTTATTTTCATTATTAGGAGGTAAAGGACACACTGAATCATGACATAATTTTGTGTGATGCTTCTGGATATTATTTTATTCACTTTAAGTTACTTACATGAATAAGGCCTTTAGGATCTCTTTTGTTTTAAAGATTTTATTTATTTATTTGACAGAGAGAGAGAGATAGTAAGAGCAGGAACAGAAGGATGAGGAGTGGGAGAGAGAGAAGCAGGCTTCCCTTGAGCAGGGAGTCTAATGCAGGGGCTCTATCCCAGGACCCTGGGATCATGACCTAAGCTGAAGACAGATGAGCTTTAGGACCTCTTAAAATTACAATTACAACCTTCAAAAATCTCAAATTGAGAACACAAACTCTCATTAAAATGTAATGTCAACTGTATTAGAATCAAGGCCTATGTTTCACTGAATTTCGTGAGAATAAATGTGACCTCACTTCTTCTAAAAACATATTTGCATTTTTCATTAGCACATGGAAGTTTTAACAACTTATTAGTATATAAACAGCAGTTAATTTTTATGCTTATTAAACTCTTGAGGAGTCTCAAAAAATACAAACAGAATAACTTGATAATATTAGAAATAAAAAAATTTAAAAGTATGTACAATTGTAGAAAACTATCACAATACCTATGTAGATACAGCAGCAGTTTTAAAAATTGCTTTTGTGTTTATTTAATAGAAAAGATAATGTAACATACATATATAGATAATACATGTATACAATATAAATTTGAAAGTATAAGAAACAATAGAATAAGAAGTCTCTTTCATTACTGTCCTTCACCTTCCACTTCCCATATTCCTTCTCCAGAGGTATTTAGTCTCACTAATTTATTATGAATATTTTCAAAGAAACAGACTTACCTAGCTATGTGACCATGGACAAGTTATATAATCAGCCCCTAACTCATTTTCCTAAGCTACAAAATAGGTGGAAGAATCTTGAATTAGGTAAACATTCTTTTTCTATATAAATTACATTATGTTCTAATTCTATGTACTGTACCTTGTTTTGTTTTTCTTTTTCAAGCTGTTGGAGCTTATTTCTTATCAAGTATGTATTAGTGTCTCTGTATTTTTGACAATTATCCATTAGCCCATTGTATGCTTGCATGATAAGTTATCATATACACACATATATGAATATATCTGCAATACATATGTCAAGTCATTAGGCTTGTAGACCTTAAATTTATACAGTATTGTATGTCAATTATATCTCAACAAAACTGGAGGGGAAATAATATATGTTAATCAACTCAATTATGAAATTGTGTCATCCTCAGACTTCTAATGTTTGATAATATTAACTCTTTAAAATAAAAGAGATTTTACAATAGCTTTCCCTCTATAGTTTATCACATCTTCAAATTTAATTGAGTAGTTTTTCTGTAGGTTCAACTTTCACATGATCAAATATCTTTTCTGTTATTTATTTGTGTACTCAGTAAGATTTATTCAACGGTGACTATTCTAGTTGCTGAAGTTGTAGTAAGAAACACACATAACATGAATAACCTCTTGGAGCTTTCATATTAAAGAGAGGAGGAAAAAAAGGACAAATACTTTAAGAAAATAGTTTCAAGAAACTTTCTTGCTTAAAAAAATAACAACTCTCAAGAAAAGAGAAATGACCAGGAGCTTTCTAAATCCGATAGAAGGATCTACAGAAAACCTAAAGCAAACATCATACTGAATGAAGTATCCTTAATAGATTTACCCCTGAAGTAAAGCAGAGTACTGCTCCTGTGCTCTCATCACTTTTATTCCACAATGTACCAAAGACCCTAGTAATTGGAAGAAGTTAAAACAATATACGAATTAACACTGGAACTTAGGAATGAAAGTAATGATTCTCAACCAAATGATTATATATTTTAAAAATATGTTTATTATGAATGTACAAATATAGATATGGGATATATATAAGAAATATATACAGATAAATATTAGAAACTAATAAGTGCTATTACTAATATCATAAGATACAAAAGACATTTTATTTCCATATATCAGTGTTCCAGTTGTTTATTGCCACCCAAAACTTACTGGCTTATATGGCAAATAACTCTTTTCTTCAATCTCAAGAGTCTGTGGGTCAGTTATTCAGGTTGGCTGGAAAATTATCCTATTGTATAGAGCATCAACAAAGGTCTCTGTGGTGTTCTGCTAGTAGATGGGCTAATCTGGAACATTCAAGACCAATTTATTCACACGTCTGAAGTCTTGATGGAAATGGCTATAATCCTAGGCTCGGCTAAAACTATGGACTAGATATCCTACATATAGCTTCTCCAACATGGCAATCTCAAGAGCAATCAGAAAATCTGCATGACAACTCAGAACTCTCAAATGTAATGTGTCAAGAGATAACAGGTGAAAATTGCCTGGGCTGGGAAAATGCTACAGAGTCATTTCTATTAGCAAAAACCATTTCAAAGCCTCTCAAGATTGAAAGAGACAGGACAACAATCTCATCTTTTCATGAGATAACTGACACAGCCAGTTATAAGTGGTAAACGAAGTCCTGGACCAAGTACTACACACAGATTATCTCCTTCAATTCACTCATACAATGCATTTAATTGATGAGAAATTCAAGGTACACAGAGGTTAAGTAGATTGGGCAAGCCTTAAGAAACTAACTCACCAAAAAAACAAACCAAAAAATCCAAGGAATTAAGCGGTATCTCTTTAGAATAGAAATATGTGATGTAAAGATTATATATACATAGAATAAATCAAAGCAGATTTCAAAACACATGTATTGATAACAGTATTAATTTGTTAGACAATATATTAAAAGAAAAAAAAACTTTAGTGACAAAATGAAAACTTGTAAAGGAGCCACAAATCACAAACAGTCCAGTTTATTTAAAGTACCAATGGTACAGTGGTATGAAGATGCAGGTAGAGAAACGAATCATGCAATAAAATGTCATAAATGCACCATACTTGTCATAGGGAAGTGTGTGTGTATGTGTGTATGTGTGTGTGTGTGTGTGTGTGTGTGTGGTGTTCACTTGAGAAAAAGAACAGGATGGCAAAGAAAACATGCAGCTCTCAACTGAGAAAACTAAATATATAAAACATGACTATAAACAGCTTTCTAAAGACAGGTACACTGTGTTAAACATGATTTATATATTTAGCTCCAGGCTTGAAAATGAAAACCATCGGTGGAGCTACAAAAGCTGTTGAATTTTTCTCAGGTTTAACACTACAAGAAATTGTTCAGTAACAACTTTTCTCAAGAAGCTGACTGGTTTGTAACTTTATGCAAATTTTCTACCTGGTAAATTCAGTATGGGGAGGCAGGGAGCAGAGAAGAAGGCAGGCTTCATTTACTTGGATGTATACTTCATGGTTAGTAAATTGTAACAAGCACAAGTAAGTAAGAAATAGTTGCTCAAGGAGAGTACAGGCAAAGAAGCATTAATTTTCCTCACTAAATGTACTTAATTAGCACAGCTCTCCTCTAGGGGCCAGGAACTAATGAGACCATGAGAGTTCTTGACTGTGAAGGCTGCTAAATCTGTTTAAAAACAAGCAAACAAAAATAAACAAAACTACTACAACTGTAAGAAAGCTCTCCTATTAGATCTCCACAACTCTGTAATTTTAAAACCACAAATTTATATACACAAATACTTACTACTTAGGCTATATACAACCTTTCCAAAATAGGTTGAGTTTTTTAAGCATACAATGAATTGATAGTGTATTTGTAGTTGATGTGCACAGTAAAATGGTACTTTCTGAGCACTCAAAACATTTCCTGAGATTATGCATGCTTTGTAGTATAGATAGATAATTATTGGAGGACACACTCTTGTTCAGTCACTTCAAACTTTATGAGACAGGTATTATTTTCATTTTATATATGAGATGGCTATGGTTCAGAAGATTAATAAATTGGCAAGGTCTCGCCCTAGTGTGTACCTGAAATTTCTACATTGTCTTGCTCAGGTCCAAAACACATTAACTTTTTGCTTTCCATATAGGCTTTTATAGTAGGAGAAAGACAATTCCCGGATTCAACTTGTATAAATTAAGATGTGTTTTGAGCCGTAACCATTCGTTTCATTTAGTTTTCCAACATAAGTCATTGGGGGTGGAGAGGTGGGGTGTAGCAATAAAATGAACTATTCACTTAAATGTCTTCCTTAGAATAAAATGATTCAGGGCCCCTGCAGCTAGTCTACCACGTGGTTCTAAGGAAAAAAATATTCAGTCACCACACTAAATTATTTAAAATGAGCATTATTTGCATTACACCATGATGGGGCAGGAACAAACCAAAAGAAATACACCACATAATGTGATCCGCCAGAAGCCTACATTCCAATTTGAAGGCATTAAGTGAAATGTTAAATGGAGGAGAGTTTATGATCTAGAACTTCAAATGAGACTATTTCATGAGTTAATTTAGGAATAAGACTTTCCCTAAAAGTTAGTGAGGCATCGGATTATTTCTGACTCCCTGCTACTTCTATCCTGAGTATACCTGAGCTATGATTTTAATTGTGAAATGCTCCCAACATTGTCCTCTTTTCTTTCTTTCTTTCTTTCTTTTTTTTTTTTAAGATTTTATTTATTTATTTGACGGAGACAGACATCACAAGTAAGCAAAGAGGCAAGCAGAGGGAGAGCAGGAAGCAGGCTCCCTACTTAGCAGAGAGCCCGATGCGGGGGCTTGATCCCAGGACTCTGAGACCATGAACTGAGCTGAAGGCAGAGGCTTAACCCATTGAGCCACCCAGGTGCCCCCACCTTGTCCTCCTTTCTACTTCATTTGTTCATTTCCCCCCTGACAATATCTAGGAGGTAACATGTATTAGCTTTTTTTTTTTTTAATTTCTTTTCAGCATAACAGTATTCATTGTTTTTGCACCACACCCAGTGCTCCATGCAATACGTGCCCTCCCTAATACCCACCACCTGGTTCCCCCAACCTCCCACCCCCCGCACCTTCAAAACCCTCAGGTTGTTTTTCAGAGTCCATAGTATCTCATGGTTCACCTCCCCTTCCAATTTCCCTCAACTTCCTTCTCCTCTCCATCTCCCCATGTCCTCCATGGTATTTGTTATGCTCCAAAAATAAGTGAAACCATATGATAATTGACTCTCTTTGCTTGACTTATTTCACTCAGCATAATCTCTTCCAGTCCCATCCATGTTGCTACAAAAGTTGGGTATTCATCCTTTCTGATGGAGGCATAATACTCCATAGTGTATATGGACCACATCTTCCTTATCCATTCGTCCGTTGAAGGGCATCTTGGTCTTTCCAAGGCCGTGGCCATTGCTGCTATAAACATTGGGGTACAGATGGCCCTTCTTTTCACTACATCTGTATCTTTGGGATAAATACGCAATAGTGCAATTGCAGGGTCATAGGGAAGCTCTATTTTTAATTTCTTGAGGAATCTCCGTGCTATTCTCCAAAGTGGCTGCACCAACTTGCATTCCCACCAATAGTGTGAGAGGGTTCCCCTTTCTCCACATCCTCTCCAACACATGTTGTTTCCTGTCTTGCTAATTTTGGCCATTCTAACTGGTGTAAGGTGGTATCTCAATGTGGTTTTAATTTGAATCTCCCTAATGGTTGGTGATGATGAACATTTTTTCATGTGTCTGATAGCCATTTGTATGTCTTCATTGGAGAAGTGTCTATTCATATCTTCTGCCCATTTTTTGATATGATTATATATTTTGTGTGTGTTGAGTTTGATGAGTTCTTTATAGATCCTGGATATCAACCTGTTGTCTGTACTGTCATTTGCAAATATCTTCTCCCATTCCGTGGGTTGCCTCTTTGTTTTATTGACTGTTTCCTTTGCTGTGCAGAAGCTTTTGATCTTGATGAAGCCCCAAAAGTTCATTTTCACTTTTGTTTCCTTTGCCTTTGGAGACATATCTTGAAAGAAGTTGCTGTTGCTGATATCGAAGAGGTTACTGCCTATGTTCTCCTCTAGGATTCTCATGGATTCCTGTCTCACGTTGAGGTCTTTTATCCATTCTGAGTTTATCTTTGTGTACGGTGTAAGAGAATGGTCAAGTTTCATTCTTCTACATATAGCTGTCCAGTTTTCCCAGCACCATTTATTGAAGAGACTGTCTTTTTACTGCCTAGAGCAATCTATACTTTTAATGCCATTCTGATCAAAATTCCACCAGTATTTTTCAAAGAGCTGGAGCAAATAATTCTAAAATTTGTATGGAATCAGAACAGACCCTGAATTGCTAAGGAAATGTTGAAAAACAAAAATGAAACTGGTGACATCACGTTACCTGATTTCAAGCTTTACTACAAAGCTGTGATCACCAAGACAGCATGGTACTGGTATAAAAACAGACACATAGACCAGTGGAATAGAGTAGAGAGCCCAGATATGGACCCTCAACTCTATGGTCAAATAATCTTTGACAAAACAGGAAAAAATATGTATTAGCTTTTTTTTTTTTGTACATTTTATTTATTTATTTGACAGAGAGAGATCACAAGTAGGCAGAGAGGCAGGCAGAGAGAGAGGAGGAAGCAGGCTCTCCATGGAGCAGAGAGCCCGATGTGGTGCTCCATCCCAGGACCCTGGGACCACGACCCAAGCCGAAGGCAGAGGCTCTAACCCACTGAGCCACCCAGGCGCCCCTGTATTAGCTTTATAATCCTTAGAATAAACCCATGAGATTTTACCTTGTCCAAATAGGACTTGTGATCATCCTCCCTTACTAACTGGCACACACCATAAATTAGATGATTAATCCTTCGAAAAAACTATGAGATAGTTTCTATTAGGCTTCTCATTTCAAGCTGAGGAAGCTGAGGCACTCAGGCTATAAAACACCCATAACTAGAAAGTGGTGAAGATGGTTTGCAAACTCAACTTGTTCCAGAGTCCATCCAATCAACCATGACACTATCACCAAATCTCTTCAGATCTACCTCAGCAACAATCTCAAACTAGATCACTTTTGGGGCACCTGGGTGGCTCAGTCATTGACCAGTTGCCTTCAACTCAGGTCATGATCCCATGATCCTGGGATCAAGTCCTGCATTGGGCTCCCTGCTCGGCAGGAAGCCTGCTTCTCCCTCTCCCACTCCCTCTGCTTATGTTCCCTCTCAGGCTGTGTCTCTCTCTGTCAAATCAAGAAATAAAATATTAAAAAAAAAAGGATCATTTTTCTGCATCTTCAAGCTATTGCCCAATGCTGGGTACTGCTAACTCAGATGTCCAAAAGATATTCAAACCCTACATACTAATTTTCTCTCTTGATCTTCTTTCAATGTTAAAACTTACCATATGTCAAACACTGTTATAAATAATTTTAATGCATGATCTTCTTCAAATCTCCTTCTAGAGCAAGTAATGAGACAGGTATTAAAATTTTGACTTTATAAATGGGCAAAATAAGGCACAGAGAATTTTAAAAACTTGCCAATGGCTGATAAGTGATGAAGATGGAAGCATTTATCTACAGCATCCACATTTTCACAATCACTGCACTACACACTTCCCCTTTTCCTAGTCTGCCCTGCTACAGGAATGCACTTCTAACCATGTGACAGGCAGGCCAAATTCCTGGGTCTTATCCCTGACTTCTACACTTTTATTACTTCAATTATTCCCAACATGCAATTATTAAGCACATCCTTTCATCACTACCTTCACTGTGTATATGTATATGTATAATACACATATGTATATTGTATAATATGTATAATATGTATATGTATATGTATAATCACCTGACTATTTCTGTCCATCTTCACTTTGATTATCCTCCTACATTCCAGCATTTTCAAGTTCCTGAAGTACATCAATAGCACATTCCATATTTCCTAAAGTCCACCCTCTTTATATCAGCCAGTGTGGTCATTTTAAAACCAAATAAGGCCATGTCACTACAGAGCTCCTGGAATCGAATAAAATCCAAACTCCTCTCCAGGGCCAACCATCTCCCACAGAATCTCACTCCAGGCTCCCTTGCATCTGCTATGTTCTAGTCACACTGATTTTCCTTCTCTCCCTGGATGACACAAGGCTCACTTCATTTGAGCGCCTCTTAGCCTGGATATCTAGATTGTAGGCTCTGTCAGTCTTACAGGTCCTAGCCCCTGTTACAGCAAGGTCTTGCCTTGGTCACCATCACCAACTCACTCTTGGGCACACTTGGCATGCTTTATCTCATAACCTGTTTTGTTTTTGCATAGTTCCTATCACACTTGAAATCACCACATACATTTATTTGTGAATTAATTTTCAGTCTTTCCTAACTAGAAGGATGGCTACTTGAGGGCCAGACTTGCCTGCTTTGTCCATCATTTCACAGTCAACTCCTGGAAGTGTGCTTGGGACACACTAAGCATTCAGATACTTTTTGAATAAATGAATGCCAAAAATGATCCTATTCTCTGAGTTTATACCTCTACTTTTTTTTTTAAAGATTTTATTTATTTATTTGACAGACAGAGATCACAAGTAGGCAGAGAGGCAGGCAGAGAGAGAGAGGAGGAAGCAGGCTCCCTGCAGAGCAGAGAGCCCGATGTGGGGCTCGATCCCAGGACCCTGGGATCTTGACCTGAGCCAAAGGCAGAGGCTTAACCCACTGAGCCACCCAGGCGCCCCACCTCTACTATTTTTAAGGAAACCATTTTACTCATTTTAAAATTTCACCTACATGTTTTTCAATTATACTATCCTTACTCATTGTCTAATTATTACAATAAATAGTATACACTTATTAAGGATTTACTGTGCTAAACAGTTTATATGTCTTTCAATTCTCATGGATAATGCATATAACCTATGAGGTCCATGTTTTCATTTCACAGAAAGGAAACTGAGGTTAACAACAACAACAAAAAAAAAAGTTAAAGAACTTGCCCAGAACCACATAAATTGACAAGGCTGGGATTTAAATAAAGGTTTACCTCACTCTAAATGTCAAGCTCTTTCAAATGTATCCAGTTAAGTATCTAATAAGGGTAAATAAATGATAAGTTTAAAAAAACTGGTAAAAAATTCTAAAATACAAATGTAAAAAAACAAGAGCGAAATGGTTCAGTTCTATAATTGTAGGAGCAGAATAATGAGTTATTTGGTTAAAGTGAGGGGCTGGTAAATTAATTTCATAAAAAAGTAAGCTCTTGGAAATCTCAGAGTAACAGATGGTAGAGCATAATTATATAAATATCTTCAAATATTTTAAATAAGTTATATTATAGATAGATAATAAATTATTTAAGGAAACTAGGATGTCTTAAAATTATATCCCTTACGTGAAGAGACTAAGTCAGGGAGGCCAACCACACCTTCACATATAAGCCCTTTGGCAGAGCTGCTGGACAAAGCTTACCATGTGGATATATGACAGGGAGTTTAACTCTCAAGAAAGGGCATTTTGCTTACTCAATCTTGCCACATAATTACTATGTTCAAATCAGTAGGTGCTAGATTTGAAATTTTAGAGAATCTCACATAGTTAGAACAAGTGGAGATTTCAGAAATGACCTAATCTAATTTTCAAATCTTCTATCTTCCAACAGATAAATAAAAATTTATAATGTGTAAAGGGTGTTCATGTCCATGTGCTTATTACATTATATTAATAGTCATTTGAAATAAGAGGCATAACTATTTTCATTCCCATTTTTACAGAGATTTAGGCCTAGGATGGTGACTGGAAGAGGAAAAGTCACATGAACGCTAACCTGCTATCAACTATCAACAGGACTCATGCAGTACAGGAAGAAAAACAGAGGAGAAACATGAAATGCTGAGGCTAGCTATTTCTTAAAGAGCTTATGTAAGTCTTTGTAGTGTCAGTGAGATTTTCTTAAATCTAATGTGTAAGAAGCTTTATATATTTCTCTGGAAGCATAGATATTAGAGCTTCATTTACTAACTAGGAAACATACCATTCTATTTATGGTATACAAATAAAAGAAATACTGGCAACAGAGACATGAATTTATAAGAAAATTAATTCCTTCCTTTATTTATAAGAATGAAAAAAAAATTCTAGGAAAAACTAGCAAACACTATTGTTCCCAATTTATACGTACTTTTTTCTTTGTGAAGCAATGTTATTAAGTAAATAAGAAAAAGCCCAACAGAAAAATAGAAATTAGCAATTCTAAAACTAAAATAAGACAATATAAAGTTAACTTCAGATAGAAATGGGACACAAACAGATTTATAAATAAGGAAGATCAGCTTAAGTAGAGAGGAAAGAACAACTGTTAGAATTAAAACACTTAGGAGTGAAAGAAGATTGCTAATGAGGAGTAGAATTTCACAGGTGTTTTCAAATTGGAATAACTGACAGTAGAGATTACAAGATGAAAACACCCACTAAAAAGAAAAAAAAATTTAAAAAGATAGGACAAGAGAGAGCTAAACTGAAATGGACAGACATCCTAAAACGTCAGAAACATGTAAAAGTGTTAAATCAAAAAGAAACAGGGACCAATCTTAAAAATTCTCTGAAGAAAACTTATTTACCATATTTGGCAAGTCTAAATTTAACCTGGGTCATTTCTTGTTTATGCCTCTGCAAATCACAGTCAAAACTTGAATCATTTCCTAAGGTTGATATGACATAACCATTGACCAACCCTATCATTTAAGAAATTCTAATATATAACCAATCACTGTGAAGAATGAACACTCACTGCTTTCTCTCTCTGCAAACTGTTTTTTTTTTAATTATGTTAGTCACCATACAGTACATCATTTGTTTTTGATGTAGTGTTCCATGATTCATTGTTTGTGTATACCACCCAGAGATCCATGCAATATGTGCCCTCCTTAATACCCATCACCAGGCTCACCCATCCCCTCAGCCCCCTCCCCTCTAAAACCCTCAGTTGGTTTCTGGAGTCCATAGTTTCTCAGGGTTCATCCCCACCTCTGATTCCCCCCCTTCATTTTTCCTTTCCGTCTCCTAATGTCTTCAATGTTATTTCTTATGATTCACAAATAAGTGAAACCATATAATAATTTACTTTCTCTGCTTGACTTATTCCATTTAGCATAATCTCCAGTCCCATCCCTGCTGATGCAAAAGCTGGCTATTCATCCTTTTTGATGGCTAAGTAATATTCCATCACATATATGGACCACATCTTTTTCTATCCATTCATCTGTTGAAGTGCTTCTCGGCTCTTCCCACAGTTTGGTTCTTGTCAACATTGCTGCTATGAACTTTGGGATGCATATGGCCCTCCTTTTCACTACATCAGTATCTTTGGGGTAAATACTCAGTAGTGTAATTGCTGGGTCATAGGGGAGCTCCATTTTTAATTTTTTGAGGAACATTCACACTGTTTTCCAAAGTGGCTGTACAAACTTATATTCCCACCAACAGTGTAAGAGGGTTCCCTTTTCTCCACAGCCCCTCCAACATTTGTTGTTTCTTGCCTTGTCAATTTTTGCCATTCTAACTGGTGTAAGGTAGTATCTCAATGTTGTTTTGACTAGAAATTAATTATAAGAAGAAAAATGAGAAAAACACAAATATGTGGAGATTAAACAACATGCTACTAAACCATCAATGGGAGGAAATTTTAAAAATGCCTAAATACCTTGAGACACAGGAAAATGAAAACAAAATTTTCCAAAATCAATGGGACACAGTAAAACCAGTTCTAAGAGGGGAGTTCATATCAATATAGCCTATCTCAAGAAACAAGAAAAATCTCAAGTAAACAGTGTAACTTTTCACCTGAAGGACCCCCAACCCCCATGAAAGAAGAGCAAACAAAGCACAAAGTTAGTAGAAGAAAGAAAATAATATCAGAGTAGAAATAAATGAAATTGAAACAAAAAAATAAAAAGAAAGAAAAGAAAAGATCAAAGGTACTAAGAGCTGGTTCATAGAAATCTGTAGCCAGTCTCATTTAAAAAAAAAAAAAAAAAAAAAGAGGGCCCAAATAAATAAAATCAGCAATGACAAAGAAGTTGCAACTGACATCACAGAAATACAAAGGATCATAAGAGATTACTACAAACAATAATACACCAACAAATTGGAAAAACAAGAAGAAATAGATAAATTCTTAGGAACACACACTATCCAGGATTGAATCATGAAGAATAGAAAATGTAATAGACAAATTACAAGTTAAAAAAAAATGAATCAGTAATTTAAAAATTCCCAATATACCAAAATACAGGACCTGATAGCCTCACTGGTAAATTCTACTGAATATTTAAAGAGTTGGTATCCATCCTTCTCAAATTATTTCAAAAAATTGAAGAGGAAGGAATGTTTTGAAACTCATTTTAGAAGGCTGGCATTATCTTCATACAAAAACCAGACAAAGACACCAGAAAAAAAAACAAAAACAAATCATTATCCCTAATGAGCATAGATACAAACATCCTCAACAAAACAGCAAGTCAAATTCAACAATACCTTAAAAATATCATACTGTGATCAAGGGGGAACTATTCCACGGATGGAAGCATGGTGCAACATCAGCAAATCAATGGACAGGGCAGGCCACATTAATAAAACAAAGCTCAGCATAATAAAGGTCATATACAACAAACCCAGAGCAAACATCATACTCAATGGTGAAAATCTGAAAGTGTCTCCTCTAAATATCAAGAACAAGACAAAGAGGTCCACTGTTGCTATTTTTATTTAACATAGTATAGGAAATCTTACAACAATCAGACAAGAAATTTAAATAATCATCTGAATTAAAAAGGAAGAAGTAAATTGTCACTAATTGCTGGTGACAAGATATTATATATGGAAAACCCTAAGAATGCCACCAAAGAGCTATTAGAACTAGTAAATGGAGATAGTAAAGTCACAGGATACAAAATTTACATAAAGAAATCAGTTGTGTTTCTGTACAGTAATAACAAACTATCAGGAAGAGAAATTAAGACAATAATCACATTTACATTTTCATCAAAAAGACTAAACTACCTAAGAATAAATTTAACCCAGAAGGTGAAAGACCTGTACTCTGAATATGATAAGACACTGATAGAAGCAACTGAAAATGACACAAATAAATGGAAAGATATATTATGTTCATGAATTGTATAGATTAATATAGTTAAAATGTTCATACTTCCTAAAGCAATCTATTGATTCAAAGTAATCCTTATCAAGATACCAATGGCATTTTCCACAGAACCAGAATTCTAAAGAATTCTAAAATTTATATGGAACCATATAAGACCCCAAATAGTCAAAGAAATCTTGAGAAAGAAGAACAAACCTGGAGGTATCACATGTCCTGATTTTAAATTATACTACAAAGCTATGGTAATCAAAAGAGTATGGCAGTGGAACAAAAGCAGACACATGGATCAATGAAACAAAATAGAGACTCCAGAATTAAACCAAAGCATACGTGGTCAATTAAACTATTACAAAGGAGGCAAGAATATACAATGGGGAAAAAACAGCTTCTTAAATAAATGGTATTGGGGAACCTGGACAGCTACATGCAAAAGAATCAACTGGACCCCTATCTTATAACATAAACAAAAATAAATTCAAAATGATTTAAATACATGAATGTAATACCTAAAATCACACAATTCCTAGAAACAAACATAGGCCGTATGTTCTCTGACACTGGTCATAGCAATATTTTTTTCTGAACCTTTGAACCAGTCTCCTTAAGTAAGGGCAACAAAAGTTAAAATAAATGGGATTACATGAAACAAAAAAGCTTTTGCACAGCAAAAGAAACCATCAACAAAATGAAAAGGCAACCTACAGAATGAGAGATGATACTTGCAAATGATATATCCAATAAGGGATTAATAGCCAAACTATGTACTGAACTCGTAAAAGTCAACACCAAAAAACTGAATAACCCAATTAAAAACAGGGCATAAGATTTGGATGGATTTATTTCCTGAAATGACAGATAGCCAACAGACCCATGAAAGATGTTCATCTTCAGAAATCAACAAAATGCAAACCAAAACCTAATTAAATACTGCCTTGTACTGGCCAAATTAGATATTATCAAAAGACAAAAAATAAGAAGTGTTGGAGAGAATGTAGAGAAAAAGGAATTCTCATACACTGTTGGTGGGAATATAAATTGGGGCTGCCTCTATGGAAAACAGTATGGAGGTTCCTTAAAAAATTAAAAATAGAACTTTCCTATGATCCAGTGATTCCATTTCTGATTACTGATTGATGCAAAGAAAACAAAAGCATTAATTCAAAAACATATATGCACCATTATGTCATCACAACATTACTTACAATAGCAAGATATGGAAGCAACATAAGTGCCCATCAACAGATGAATGGATAAAGAATGATATATAATATAATACACACACCCACACCTATATACACAATAGAATATTGCTTAGCTATAAAACGAATGAAATCTTATAATTTTGACAACATGGATAGACCTAGAACATATTATGCTAAGTGAAATAAGTCAGAAAGACCAATACTGTATTATTTTATTAATATATAGAATTAAAAAAATAAATAAAACAAAGGAAAATAGAGACAGCCTCATAGATACAGGAAATAAACTGTGGGTTACCAGAAGAGGGAGGAGGTTGAGGGGTAAGTGAATTAGGTGAGAGGCATTAAGAGGTACAAACTTCCCATAATAAAACAAATCATGGATACATGGGTGGCTCAGTTGGTTGAGTTGGTTGAGCGACTGCCTTAGGCTCAGGTCATGATCTCAGAGTCCCAGGATCGCGTTCTGCATTGGGCTCCCTGCTCAGTAGGGAGTCTGCTTCTCCCTCTGACACTCTCACCTCTTGTGCTCTCTCTCTCTCAAATAAATAAGTAAATAAAGTATTTTTTAAAAAATGAATCATGGGAATATAATGTACAGCACAAGAAATAGAGTCAATAACATTTGAATAACTTTGTATGGTGATAGATGGTACCTAGACTTAGCACGGGGGGTCATTTCATAATTGATAAAAATATCAAATCACTATGATATATACTTGAAACTAAAACGATACTGTATGTCAATTATACGTCAAAAAAGAAAGAACAAACTTTTCACCATTATGTTGTATATACAATGAATTTTGTAGGTGTGTGTATTTTTAAGTTTAGGCTCAAATCAAAATCATTTTTATTGTTTTTTATTAGGAGGTAAACTTTTGGTAATAAAAATATAGTTCCCCATCCTGATTTATTATTTGAGAAATGCATATTTATACAGATTTCTCTTATGACAAATGTGAGGAGTCAAACATTTCCTAAAGCACAATAAATTTGGTAGTAGACCATGATGGTGTCATATATGCCTTATGATTTATCTTAAGGTCACTCTCTCATAACATTTAATTTCCCTGTGTTTATGTGTGTTTAAGGGAAGAATAATAATTATGTGAAAATAGTTAAAAGTTTTTGAAATATCTTGTTCTGCTATCATTTAAAATCTCTTTTAAATCTTTAGGCCCTCTGAAAAATTCAGGCATATTTCTAACAAGTTAGAAATGTAGGTGCTTTTTAGAGTGGACTATTAGAATCTTAGGTTTTACTTATTAATAAAGTCCCATGTCAATAGTACATATTAACTGCCTACCATATCCCAGGCACTTTTCCATGTGTTATGAGAAATTTAAAAAAGGGGGAGGGAGTCATAGCTCCAGGTCTTCCCATTAGTGTGATATTATGTTCCAGTATTCTTTTCAAGTAAACTAATGATCTTAAATTAAATGATTTCTAAGAACATTCTAGGTCCAAAATCTTGTGTTTGTCACACAAAATTATTAGTGAAGAATACTGCAGTGGATTAAAGGCAGCCACAGATTCTTTACTACTTTACTTCCCCCATAAAGATGTAGTGTTGATTTCCCCTCTCCTTGAGTCAGGGTTGGCCCTGTAACTGCTTAGCCTATTGGAGTTGGGTAAGGGAACCTGTGACAGTTCCAGTCTAAGGCTTAAAATCTCCTGGCAGTTTCTACTTTTGTGCTTGTGGTTACTCTAAGTTTCCATGTATGAAATATGGCTACCCTGTTAAGAATGGAACATAAACTGAGGGTTGCTGGGCGGTGGGGGGTATGGAGAGGGTGGTTGGGTTACTGACATTGGGGAGGGTATGTGCTATGGTGAGTGCTGTGAAGTGTGTAAGCCTGACGATTCACAGACCTGTACTCCTGGGCCAAATAATACATTATATGTTAATAAAAATTATTAAAAAAAAAAAAAAGAATGGCACATAAAGAGACTGAGTGGAGAGAAGAGGCTTTGGGTTACTAAGAGAGAGAGGGAAGCAGGGCCATCATAACCTGCCAGTTATCCTCAGATGTTTCCTGCCCCACTGCCTTCTGATTATAATGCTGTAAGAACCCAAATGAGATCAGGAGAACTGACCAACTGAGCTCATTCAAGCCACAGAACAATGAGAGATATCAAAAGCTAATAGCTTTTAAGCTTTTGATTTAATTTATTTTTTTTTACAAGTTTTTTTTTTTTTTATAAACATGTAATATAATTTTATCCTCAGGGGTACAGGTCTGTGAATCGCCAGGTTTACACACTTCACAGCACTCACCATAGCACATACCCTCCCCCATGTCCATAACCCCACCCCCCTTCTCCCAAACCCCCTCCCCCCAGCAACCCTCAGTTTGTTTTGTGAGATTAAGAGTCACTTATGGTTTGTCTCCCTCCCAATCCCATCTTGTTCAATTTATTTTTTAAAAAGATTTTATTTACTTCTTTGATGCAGAGAGTGAGGGAGAGAGCACAAGCAGGAGGAGTGGCAGGCAGAGGGAGAGGGAGGAAACAGTCTCCCTGTTGAGCAAGGAGCCTGATGTGGGGCTTGATCCTAGGATTCCAGGATCATGACCTGAACCAAAGGCAGGCACTTAACTGACTGAGCCATACTCACACCCCTTAAACTTTTACTTTTAATTTAAGATATTAAGTTCCAGGATCATTTGTTATATAGCAACATATAACTGAAACAGATATTCTATCTTTACATTATAGCAAGTATAATTACATTATTTATCCTATAAAGTATATATTTCACACTATTCAGTATATATATACAGAATAAAGTACCTAAATATACATATATATATAGTCAGTTTTGCTATAATCTCACATAAGCAGTACTAGAAACAGCACCAAATTATGCAAAATCTTGCTATATAAACCATAAGCCTATGCAAAACAGTGTTAGGTATATAAAACTCAGAAACTTTGTTAGTTACACATAAAAAAATAAAACTAGGAACCTAATTAATGTGTCAACACAGTCCTGCACATGCTAAATAATTGAAAAATACATGAATATTACGGTAAATATGGCACTTTACCTTGATAAAAAACCTGAGGTTTACTCATGGAGTGGGTGTCAGAAGAGTTGTAGCTGTGAGTTATTATGAGTTGGCCTTGAGCACTAAAGAGCAGCAGCAGCTTAAGCACAGCTGGACTGCAAGAAAGTTACATAGCCAAACATTCCCTTTACTATGTGTGTGTGCGTGTGTGTATATTTTATATATGTGTATATATATATGTACATATATATATAGTTATAATTTCTCCAATCTGACATCAACAATTGCATATGTCAATTTTTGCTCATAATGTACTTTATCTGCATGACATATGGTCTAGGGAAAAAATTAAAATAGTATCCCTACTATCATTAAAACTAATTTTGAATCTTACCAAAATTACTTAAATATTTGGCTATTATTTTCAGAAATAGACTCCCCCCAAAATTGACCATATTATAAATCAACAAATTAGTAACCAATATCACAAAAATGCAAGTGTTCTTCTGAGATATTTTGATATTTTGAAATCCATTCATTTTAAAGATGTTAAAGAAAAATTTTAATGGTGAGAACCATTTAGAATAAATATTTTACATACTT
The DNA here is from genome assembly GCF_002288905.1 of Enhydra lutris kenyoni. Classification (NCBI taxonomy): domain Eukaryota; kingdom Metazoa; phylum Chordata; class Mammalia; order Carnivora; family Mustelidae; genus Enhydra; species Enhydra lutris. The sequence continues at coordinate 14,568,845 of NW_019154087.1, forward strand.
GAGAAGATAATCTTCTATTTTTCCCATTAAATGAATTTAAATAAAAACAATTAGCATATCATAGGTAAGGTACTGGGAGGAGGGGAGAAAAAAAGAGAAAAGCTCTATTAGATGAAGCCTTGTGATATTTATTGTCCTGTTTTTACTAGTGTCTATTTTATTAGTGAAATCCAGGAAAGAAAAAAAAAATGTGCGTTCTATGTCAACTTTTGAAAAATTTTCTTAAACTACATTTTGGTTCTATGTCCTTTTTTTTTTTTAACTTTTTACAGTTTTTTTAATTAACATATAATGTATTATATTTTTCAGGGGTACAGATCTGTGAATCATCAATCTTAATTCACAACACTCACCATAGCACATACCCTCCCCATTGTCCACCACTCAGCCACCCTCTCTCTCCCACCCCCCTCCCCTCTAGCAACCCTCAGGTCTATGTCTTTTTAAGGACAAAGTGTGAATGCCTAATAGTTTGAGATTGGTTTTACTTGTGTCTCAATACTTAAGTACTAGAATTTAATTAAGGCATTTCTGCTGTTTTAAAGTTTTGTTCTCACAATCCTTTCTCGTTACATTGTTTACATTGTTGCTGTATTATAATTGTTCATAAAAAGAGAAGTAAAACTTCAGTCCTAACTAAATTGGAAATTCAAATGATTCTCAGAGCAACTAATTGAAGAAAATAGCACGCATTGTGTCAAGTAGGACTCCCTAATACCTGTTACACAATTCCAGTGTGGACCAACAGAGGGCCCTAGTTTGTTTAACACACTTGTCAAATAGACAATCACAAATTTTTTACAGAGATCTTAGACAATTAGCAAGGGGGAGGGTGGTGATTCTTTTCAATGTTGGAAGGTTTCAAAAGAGAAAATTACAAATAAGTTAGAAATTATTTCTTTTTGTGTAAGTTCTGTTTTTCTCGATGTAATTAAATTGAAATGATTTCAAGAGATCAAAATTAAGTCTCTTGGTTAAGTCGGAAATTATCTCAGTAATTAAATTTAACAGAAAGCTGCTTAATTTCTTTAAAAGTTAATATATTTACAAGTGGGTTGTTATTATTATTGGATAGGCCAAATAATGGTACACACTTACCTAAAGTTAAATTTGTGCTCAAGTCAACACTTCAGAAAATTTTAAGACAGGCATGAAAAAGCAGAAAACTGCAATATCCACTCCCATCTGTTTAGGCTCTTTGGAAAGAGACTTCACAAGAAACAGCCGAATTGGTAGTGGCCCCAAAACTTTGTGTTATGTAATACGTAACTAAAATTAGCCATACAATGTCTATGAACCTGGTAAGACTCAGAGTGCCACAGCGTGTAAGAAGCAAAACCCATCACCACGGGACTGGCTATGGTACCATTCCTAGAAGATAGATGCTAATTCTAAATTGATAAAAGATGATGCTTAAGAGCCACAACAATCCTGTAATGTGGCTTAAAGAATATTTTAATTTTCGAGTTTCTAATTAGCTAGAAAGTTAACAAATATAGATATGCAAATAACCACATACAAAAACTTTTAGAATAATGTTTTCGACCCAAAATACTCCAGGGGAAGTATCACCTCCTAACTAAATAAAGTTATTTAAAACAGGAGAGAAAAGCTGGCTATTAAAATGAGTGTCAGTTTCAACCACATCATTTCAAAGCCTCGAGAAACTTGTCCTGATCAGGAGAGTCACCTCTGGAGTCCTCATTCCGAGTCCCACAGGTCGGGTTCCTGGGCGAGGACCGGCCCCGTCCATCTTCCACGGCGATTACCTCGGGCTGCAGGCGTCCGTGGGATCCTCCTTCCCGGGGTGCTCGGCCTCAGCTACTCCCGGGGACAGCCCCGCGGTCCGGGTGGCGTATGGAAGGGACTCCGTGCCAGGAGATGAGCGGGGACGAGGCGGACGGCCTTCCCCTCGCCCGCCCGGGGACCTCTCGGACGCAGCGGGTGAGCGGCTTGGGTTGATCCGCAGCGCGGCTGGCGCGGGGCTGGAAGCAGCTGCGGGGCGAGCGCGGCGGGCGCGCCGGACACTGGTGCGCTCACTCCGATTCGCACCGCGTCCCCGGGACCCGCCCGTCCGCTTCCTATCTCACGGCCGGGGCGCCAGCCCTTGCGGGGCAGGAGTGGGGACGGGGGCGGGAGCAGGTGACTGAAGGGCCTAGCGTCGGGGTCTACCCTGAGGATCCACCAGCCGGGGGCTTGACGTGGTGACCTCGGGTGTCTCGCTCTGGCCGGCGCGATCCCGTGGCCTCTGCTGGCAGAGGGTGGGGGCCGCCAAGGATGAGACTAGTTGCGCTTCCTAAGAGAGTGTGTGTCTCTGAGTTGGCGCGAGATGGGTGTCCGGAGCACCGCAAAGTCGAAGTCCTACTCAAAGACATTCACTTTCCACTCCTAGGACAGTGTATGGGAAGAGGCAGTTGTTACTACACTTCATATAATGTAATAATTATTAGCAGAGCATAGCTACTCTGCCATTTGGCCTCAGCGTGAGTTATTCATAATTGCTGCTTCCCACCCACTTTCACTGTCCTTCCAGAGTTTCTTTTATTTTTCTGATCCACACCCACTGGACAGATCTAGAACTCTGCTGACACTAGAATTGAGATTTTGAATCTTGATCTACAGATTCAGCTCCACGTCCCTATCACATCGTAGGCTTAAAGCCGATGGTTTCCTTGAATGAAAAAATAAACGAACAGATGTGTGGTGAATGGTTTTGGATCTGAGATGTGAGGTTTTACGGTCTAAAATTGGTCTTTTATTAGAGGTTTTATTTATTTATTTATTTATTTATTTATTTATTTATTTATTATGAATTCCCATTTTGGTTAAAAGTAGCTCGGAACATATAAATAATTTATATAATGTATATATTAAATAGGAATCAATCTTTGGAATGTTTTAAAAAAGATTTTATTTATTCTTTTGAGAGAGGGAGAGAGACAGAGAGAGCACAAGTAGGGGGGAAAGGCAAAGGGAGAGGGAGAAGTAGACTCTGTGTTGAGCCAGGAGCCCTAGGCTGGGCTCTATTCCAGGACTTGGACATCATGACCAGAGCCTAAGGCAGGCAGAAGCTTAACTATTGAAGCCACCCAGGGTCCCCAGAGTACTTTTAAAAAACAAAACAAAACAAACAAACAAAAAGATCTCAGATATTTGCAGGGTTGCCTGGGTGGCTCAGTCTGTTAAGCTTCTGATTTTGGCTCAGGTAATAGTCCCAGGATCCTGGGATTGAGTCCCACATCAGGCTCCTTTTTGGACAGGGAGCCTGCTTCTCCCTCTGCCTGCTACTCCCCCTACTTGTGTTCTCTCTCTCTCTCTCTCTCTCTGATAAATAAATAAATAAATAAATAAATAAATAAAATCTTTTAAAAGATTAAACAGATATGCAGATTTGTTGCCTGACATTCCCTCCCTTTTGTGGAAACAGTACCTGAATTTTGCATATAAATATTGACTCATTCCTTATTTTCAGTCCATTCATTTCCAGTGATGCTAACTGCTGCCCTGATTCAGGGCACATAACCCTAACCTGCTTAGTTTAAGTTACTTATTCCCCTGGTAACAGGGATTACTTCAGAAATATGTACTGTGCTCCAAAACAGGCCAATCAGAGACAAAAAGACATAGTTCTGGAACTCTGTGATCTTGCAAATTAGTGTCACCTAGCTTCAGAGATTTTTAAATGCTCAACCACTGCAGGTCTGTTATGCTAAGGTTAGACCCCCTGTAAGGAAAGAAAAATGAGATGCCAAAATGCTGATATGTAGATGGATGCTTCTGAGGATATTGGCTTTGTAAAACCACCTGGATCCTCACCCCTTGCAAAGGTGTATGTGCCCCCTCCACCCCACCCAACATCCAAAATAAGAGATAGTGCTTTTCCTGTGCTGCTACAGAGATTTCTCCTCCACGAGTGGACATGGACCCCTTCGAAAGTTTTACCCACCTACTGTTTTGGTTGTCTCTTCTCTAGGGATAAATCCCAACATGACCTGACTGGGGATATGCTGAGGTTGACATGAGTGAAAAGAGGAGTTAGAAGAATTGGGATCTATAGTCAGGAGCCAGGTGAGTACTCTTGGGATGACGTTTTGCAGGTGCTTAATCAAGGTGACCAAAACCTTTAACACTGAATAAGCAAGAACTCATTTATTTGGGACTAATTCATGGGACATGAGATCGACTACCCTAGAGAGGAGCCAAAGGGAATAGGTGAACTCACTTCTAGTGTGGCTGTGAAAAAGTGATGGCTAAGCCTATGTCAGATAAGTGTTAGTTGCTATGGCAGACAGCAGGGAAGGGCCTAAAGGCTGAAGGAAGAAATAATATATTATTTGAGGCCAAAATACCCACTAGTGGATTGTATTTCACTGGAGGGCCAGAGGAAACACTGCTCAAAGAAGGTCATCAGGAATGTACTGGTGAGGGGGAACTGGCATTGCTAAGATGCTTAGTGGAGATTCTCCTCTGTGGACATAAGTTAATAGCAGGAGAGATGTTCACAGAGCTGGATTCATTGACATTCATGAAGATAATGACTTGGCCATAAAGCCAGAAGGTAACAATCACCAGAAGACAGAAAGCTTTCATCATCACTGTGGAGGCCAAGAAAAACAAGGCTGTACCCACCTCGAGTCTAGCCCTGACATAAGTACAGCCATCTTGACAAAGTAAAAGCTGGCACTGTGCATCCCCTCTCTACCTGCTTCCCTCCCCCTCGGTAGTATATGTGAACAAATGCACAATCCTGCAAGACAGGAGTCTCCCTCGGTTTACAAATGTCCCAGTGCTAAATCTCACTAACAAGGATGCTTGATAGGAGGAATGTGACATTCCACCAGGAAACTCCCAACTGTCTTCATGTTAGAGCCTCATTAGAGGGAAAAATGGCCTTGGCTTGATAATAACTAGGCCTCCAGTATCCTGACAGTCTTCTTTACCCTGATAGCTCTTCCGAATATCCCCTTTGTCCTCACCCACCGCTGAGTCCACCCCTAGTCTGCCTTTAAAAACTCTGACTGTAATCTGGTTCGGGGTTCAAGTCCCTACTCCACTGTGTCGGGTATACTTGGGCCCAAGCTTAAGCTTGTCAAATAAACCCTCATGTGATTACATCGGTGTTGGCTCCTTGACGATCTCTCAGACATGAAAACTCAGACATAACAATCATAAAGACCCACAAGGTCAGAGGGCAGTCAAGAAGGTTTGACACACAGGGAGTTGAGATTGTGAATAGACCATTGTGTTAAGAAGAGAAAAGACCAACAGTCATCATGGGTGTTAGGTAACAACCACAACCAGAAGAAGGCAATACTGGAAAAGCAGGAGACTGAGCAAAGTCACCAAAATAAAAAGGCATGATCCAAGCAATTCATTTCCTAGTAAGCCAAAAACTCAGAAATGCTGTTACAGTTCTCTTCTGGCATTCAGATCTACAGTTCTCTTCTGGCATTCAGATCCAGGTGCTTGAATTCCCCACAGACTTGAGGGCATGAAATTGAAGAGATGGGACATATCAGGGTTTTGAAGGAACATGGCATTCTTCTAAACCATGGCCTGTGACTCAGTTAGATACAAAAAAGTACCATTAACCCTGTAGTTTGTCTCATTTGTATAATTAGCTCATGAATGAAAAGATTATCATCATCACTCAGCTGGACTTCTTACATTATAAACACTTGGGCTCTGGTTGAATGAAACTACTAGATAAAAATATATTTATAAGAATGACGTCACTTGAAAATCATCCATGACTGTCACAATTTCAAAAGTAGGAAGAATTCCTAATTTTGTCAAAACTATAAAAATGAATTTTGGTTTTGAGATTTAACTTCTGAGAGAACACACAAATTTTCTTGAAAAAAAATTAACCAATTCATGTCATTTAGCATCTGTAGTCTTATTTCTTTTTCTTTATTTCTTTCTTTCTTTCTTTCTTTTTTTTTTAACATTTATTTATTTGAGAGAGAGTGTGAGGAAACAGAGGGGGGAGGGAGAGAAAATCTTCAGCAAACTCCCCACTGAGCACAAAGCCCTACACCAACAGGAACCGATGAGCCCCAAGATCATGACCTGAGCCCAAACCAAGAGTGGGTCATTTAACTGAGCTACGCAGGTACCCCATAGCATCTGCAGTCTCATTTCTTAACAGCATATACTTCAAATAGAAACTTAAGTTCCTGCTATATGCTGTCTCAATCTTGTTGAAAATATAAAAGTAGAGGGTCCCCTGGGTGGCTTGGTTAGTTAAGTGTCCAACTCTTGATTTTGACTTAGGTCATGATCTCAGGGTCCTGGGATCAAGCCCCACATTGGGCTCCACACTCAGCAGAGAGTCTTCTTGGGATTGTCTCTCCTCCTCTCCCTTTACCCCTCTCCTCTTAAATAAATAAATAAATCTAAAAAAAAAAAAAAGGAAAGAAAAGTGGAATAAAAGTGGAAAGAAAAATCTCTTAAAAAATAAATGCCTATTCAAGGTGATGTCTTGAATGTTTAGCACCCTAGATATTCAATTTTTTGCATAATCACAAGTTTCATATTAAAATATTCATTATTAACATGAAAAATTTTAAATAAATATGAGGTATTTTAATGAGCATGACATTAAAATAATAATAGCCAAGTGTTAAAAAGTTTTGAACAAAATTGGTTCGTTTGTTGTGGTAGTACAAATTCATAGTTCCATTTAGAAAATAATCTGACAATGCATATTATAGACTATAAAAAAATCTTTGACCTTTGATACAATAATTTCACTCTTGAGAAAGTAGTTTATGGAAACACTTCAAAAGAAAAAGAAAAAGATTAGATGAGGAAGTAAGGGAAAGAGGAAGAAGAGGAGAAAGACAAAAAGAAGAAAAAGAAGAAAAAAGCCAAGTGCAGAGAGGCATATGGCAGCGATGAGTATAACAAAGAACAATTATACATATAATTGTATAAATATATTGAAACAGTTAAACTAAAATACTTCTATTTGAAATCATCTTATGCTGCCATTAAAATAATTAGAAATATGATTTCAACATTGAAAGCTGTACCCTGTAATGTTAGATAGTAAAAACATGGAAACTGAAGCTTGATGTAGACTATGTTCTCAAGTATTTACAAGACCAAGTACAATATGAATATATCCTAGAAGAAAAAATGAAATAAAGTTTTCTTTTAAAAAATGTTAGTGTCTTAATGCTTATATTACATTTTAGTGATTAAATGGTTAGTTTTGTTTACTGATTATTAAAATATTTTAGAAAAAAGTAATTCCTTTAGGTTGCTCACTGTTTGTTTTTTTTTTTAAAGATTTTATTTATTTATTTGACAGACTGAGATCACAAGTAGGCAGAGAGGCAGGCAGAGAGAGAGGGAGGAAGCAGACTCCCTGCAGAGCAGAGAGCCCGATGCGGGGCTTGATCCCAGGACCCTGAAATCATGACCTGAGTCGAAGGCAGAGGCTTTAACCACTGAGCCACCCAGGCACCCCTGCTCACATTTTTATTTCTCGCTAACTTCATATTTGCTGTTATAATGCTACAGCACCATTCAATGCTGTATATAGCATTTGCAGGATGGATAGTTTTTGTGAATCTACACTATAGATATGTATAATCTGTCATATCACAAAGTTAGATGATGAAATACATTCTCTCTGGTTTTCTCTTTCTTTTTCTGGCTATCCACACACACACACACACACACACACACACACACACACACACACACAAAAGCATGTACATATATACTCTTTCTATCTCTCTCTATATATCCCCCACATATATGTATTTAATGTATATGTATATTGATATTACATGTGTTTAGGGTGTATTTATGTAGGTATGTCTTTGGTAGTGATAGAGATAAAATTCATTCATATTTCCAAAAATATCTGTGCTCCTACCAAGGAATAATATACACAATAATAAAGTTACTTAAAATCTTAAAAAATTACTTCATAGAGTAATAGTATATTGTTTGAGGAAGGATAATGCGGACAATGAAAATAATAAAATAAATTGTTTATAAAACTAAGTTAAAGACAGACACCTAGATATATATCTCTATACACATTCTATTCTTTGACACAGCCCAACAGCCTTAGATACTTAGGGGAACTTAATCATCATCTAGATAAGGGATTTTTTTAACTTCAGTATATACAAGGACGAGGCCAATAACATAGAGGAAGCTGATGATAATTGTGACCAGTCCAACTAGGAAAACAGCAACTGAGTGAGAAAATAGACCCAGCACACAAAAGAAGTTATACATGTAGACTTTTTAAATTTTTTTATTAACATATAATGTATTATTTGTCCCAGGGGTGCAGGTCTGTGAATCATCAGACTTATACAACTCACAGCACTCACCATAGCATATATCCTCCCCAATGTCCATTACCCAGCCACCCTACTCCTCCTACCTTCCTCCCTTCCAGTAACCCTCAGTTTGTTTCCTGAGAATAAGAGTCTTCTATGTTTTGTTTCCCTCCCCGGTCCCATCTTGTTTCATTTTTCCCTTTCTTCCCCCCACGACCCCTGCCCTGCCTCTCAAATTGCCTCTCAAATTCTTTTTATCGGAGAGATCATATAATGATTGTCATTCTCTGACTGACTTATTTCGCTTAGCATTATACCCGCTATGTAGTTGCAACCATGTCATTGCAAATGGCAAGATTTTGTGGGGTTTTTGATGGCTGCATAGTATTCCATTGTGTGTGTGTGTGTGTGTGTGTGTGTGTGTGTGTGTGTGTGTGTGTACTACATCTTCTTTATCCATTTACCTGTTGGGCATCTAGGTTCTTTCCATAGTTTGGCTATTGTGGACATTGCTGCTATAAACATTCAGGTGCACATGTGCTTTTGGATAACTACATGTAGATTTTGATATAAAATTTTCTTTGTTTGACATTGGAATGTTTAAAAAAAATTAATGCCATGGGTCAAGCAAATAACTTTTGCTATCTCGTGTGATAAAAATGTTCCCCCCTCCAAATTCATATGTTGAAACTTAACCCTCCAAAGGTAATGGCATAAGGAAGTGTAGGATTTGGAAGGTGATTAGGTCATGAGAATGAAACCCTTATGAATGGGATTAATGTTCTTATAAAAAAGACCCCACAGAGATCTCTCATCCCTCCCACCACATGTGAACAAAAGATGTCTGCAGTCCAGGAGAGGTTAGTCACCTGACCATGCCGTCACCCTGCCTTAGGACCTTCAGCTTTCAGAACTGTAAGAAATAGGTATCTGTTGTTTATAAGGTACCCAGTCTGTTATTTCGTTACAGAAGCCTGAGTGGATTAAGACTTCATCCTATGTAGTTTGTGAGCTCTGGTTCTAGCTCAAAGTCTTTTATTTTGGAAATTAATGTATAAAACTTATGAAGTGAGGCTAAGATCTAAGAAGCTAAGACCTAAGAGCTGAGATCACAGATTTAATTAATTGGTCACAGAGCAGCCTTGGTACCCAAGAATCCAGGATTGTCATTTCCACACAATATATTTGTCTAATTAAAAATTCTTTATCATGCCAAGTTTAAAAAGCAAATGAAGTTTTAATTTCTATATTTATATTAGAATTAAAGTAAATCTTTTAAGATGGATTAGCATTTAGACATATAGAATATAGAGATTGCTCTGAGTAACTGTAAATTCTACTACTAGGCTTCTAAAACTTTTAATGCAACCTCCTAAACCCCAGTTCCCTTTAAAAATTCAACAATGACAAAAAAAAGTGTGAGGCATTCTGCCAACATTAAAGCAATGACTGTTTTTTAAAATTAAAATTAATTAAAATGGAAATTAATTTTGCCTACTTGATTTGCATTTTGCATGCAAATGTAGAAACTTTGCCATCATTCAACACCCCAATGGCATTGGCATTTGAAACATTGATTTAAGTAAAGCTTTTTATTCTACTCATTTATTGCTCATTTTTCAAATGTCTCCTCCAAGCAGTGGGATTTCAAAATGCTGACCTCTGTGTCTCTTGCCATTCCCAGAATAAAAAGTGATTTGCAATATCATTTATAGTGAAAATTTTCTTATGGAGAATTGGTTACATTCTCTATTCCAACCCTAAAACTTCACTAACATTCTAAATCCCTTTTCAATGTCATCCTTTTTTTAAATTACTTACTCCCTTTTCTTATTAACTTACTGCCCTTAATTTTCCCAGTCAACTCAATGGTACTTTAATTTGTCAAAATTCCATTAATGACACAACTACCATAAACAAAGTATGCTAACAAGGTAAATCCTTAATTTGCCTCAGCTGGATTATCTACTCACTCTTCCTGCTTTTAGCCTTTTCTTTTCTCAGTCTCTTTTTGTTGGGTTTTTATTTATTAAGTTTTTAATCTTCCAGGAATTTTTAAGTCATTGTTTGATTAAGTCATTATTCTGCCAAAAAATATGTCAATAATCCTCATTAGAGTGAATCTGTAAGTTATATTCAGAGTTCCTTAAATATTGCCCAAGTGCAACTTTAAAGTTAATTTAGAATATCTAGAATACTATTTTCCTATTTGGATTCCCTTTTGGAGAATTAGAATTCTCTCCAGATATTATACTAGTTTATTCATTATCTCTTCAACCACATGCCTAACCTACTCCTTTGGCTATTTGTTCTCCAACCTGGACTTCCCAACATACCCTTTTTCACATATGGCAGAATAATTTGTTAGGACATTAACTTACATTTTGCTATGTGTTTACTTTTGCCTCACTATTCCAAATCGGTTTCCCAGCATACAGATTCTTGAGTAAAAGCAAATTTACTTTTCCAGAGGGCAAGAATAAACTTGTCATAGAACATGTTTCCCTAGCTTTGTGGGGATTTTGTTTTGTTTTTCCCATAAGGCCAAACATCTTGAGGAATCTTTAAGGAGAGTGCAGAGAAGACACAGTTTATAGGGAGAGAAAAGAATATATAAAGGAAACCCTTAAGTGAGACGAGAAGTCTATTAGCAGGTAACAAGAGCATAAGAAAATACTGCTTATTCCCTAGGACGACCCAGAACAGGAGGCCATGCAACAGTGGGTACTGACTTGATTTCTGGGACCCTCAAAGTAGAGAAACCTGAAGTACAGGGTTCCTCTAAAGAGCAAAGATTCTTGTATGCAAACTTGACATAGAAGAAGTAGTCACCTTTAGTCAATAGATCATATTTGACTTTTACAAACTAATTATACATTTTTATACATTTTTACATATCTTGGTATAAACTAAGGTATATCCCTAAATCACCCATCTTCTAAGACTTTAAATTCCACATTGTTGTAAAATTGTTTTTCTGAAATCCCCATTTTGAATCTTTCCTTTTCTTCTGTATTGATTGTCTTTTTCATTTATAATTTATCATGAACTGCCCATCTTACCTCCTTTTTTACACAAATTATTTGTAATTTCTACCTTGTTAAGCCTTGGCTAAAATATAAGCTGCTTTTAAAGCAGGGAGTATATTTTATATCTCCTAGCTGCTTCCAATATTCATATCATGTCTTACATCTAGAAAGCACATAATTAATATACTTTTTAAAGATTTTATTTATTTACCTTGGTGCAGGAGGGGCAGAGGACGAGAAAGAGAGAATCTCAAGTAGACTCCATGCTGAGCACCAAGTCCAATGAGTGACTTGATCCCAGGATCCCAAAGTAATGACCTAAGTTGCAATTAAGAGTCAGAAGCTCAACCAATTGAGGGACCCCCAGAAAACACACAATTAATATTGATTTAATTTATTTTTGTATAACTTTTGTCCAGTGGTTCCTACTTTCCCCCATTTCTTCTCTGACATTTAGAACATATATATTTTAGAAAATATTTTGTCTAATACCTTTCCAATGCAATAAAATTACTTTAGTTTTATGAGAGTGTTTATACTTCCAATAGTAACTATGACTTCAGCCACCCCAATTATTTCAATCTTCTAAGATAAATGTCAAGCAAGAAGAGTAGGTTTTGTTTTCTAATATCTCATCCGAAGTGCACCAAGATTGCTTCCTCTTATTTTGAGCAATGTCACAAGCTAACTTTGGCAATTTCTGACTTTCACAATTTAGTTTGCTTTATCAGAAGTGAGCTCTGGGTGCATGGGTGTTTAAGTTGGTTAAGCATCAGAATCTTGATTTTTGGCTCAGGTCATGATCCTCAGCATTGTGAGATCAAGACCTGCATGATAGAGCCCTGGGCTGGGCTCAACACTGGGAATGGATCCTGAATGAGATTTTCTCTCTCCCTATCCCTCTGCCTCTCCTCATGTTCTCTCCCTTTCTTTAAAAAAATTAAAAAACAAATTAAGAAAGGAAGGAAGGAAGGAAGAAAGAAAGAAAGGTAGGTCTAAGTGTGAGATATGTCACAATCTGATATGCAATTAAGTCATGTGGGACTCAATCGATGTTCTTACACATATACTCTGTTCCACTTGGTTCAATTTCCTTGGTATCCAAATTTTGTTTTGTTGGAACTGGAAGTAATTATAAATTTAGGGAAAATTAAAATAAAATTTTGCTGTCACTTTTTCACAGCAAACACAATTTGTTTTTTTCATTTTGGGACTGAGTAGGGTATCATTTTCTTCTGTCTGAACAGAAAGATGGACAGACTCCAGCAAAAATGAAACTTCTAAGTCAGTGAAACTTTTTCTCAACTCCACATCATCCTGTGCTCAGAGTAGTGTTTAATAGCTCCCAGGAAGTCTCGTACTTTGTTTTTTGGAAAGATAGTTAGATTTCAGATATGATATGATCTTACACTGGAGGTAGATATTTCTTATTTAAACCAGTGAAAGTAAGGAAGTAGAATCAAATACTAAATTATTTTCTAACTATTCTAATATAAAATAGCCACTTTGAAAATGTCTTAAATCATAGTCCTAAAGAAAAAATAAACACATACTCTTACCATTTATATTTAATATTACAAAAAGAAGTATTTTTTTCACCAAAATCCTAATATGCAACCCCATTACAAATACAAATTGATTTTTCTATGTTCAGTTGATTTTTGTGATATTATGCCTTCCTTTAATCCCTTCTCTGGATGTCCAGTTTACAGCTGGATATTTCCCTAGGCTGTGCAATAAATAAGTTACTTAGCTCAGGACTCAGGTGTCCCACAGCAGGTAAGTAAGTGTTTATCTTGTTACTAAGATCAGTTTTGTCTCTGAGTGCCATGGTCTTAGTAAGTGTTTTCTGCCTTCATAACTTCCTGGTCCTTTAGTTTCTTTTTTTTGATTTCCCTCATAATACTACACGTTATGGCTAAAGTATACAACTGAGATTAGACCATATGTGGAATCAGTTCAGAAACCCAAAATAAAAGCTCCAGGAGATATCATGTGCAAAATGCCCTCGTGATTTATTTAGGCTGCCAGAAAAGCCAGCCATCTTCTTTAGACAGTGTGTTATCGCCAAGAGTCCAAGTCCACATCTTCATCATTGTTACTTCTTCAGCGAGAGAGTTTTGTCCCCTGGCCCGTGTCTCCCATCCGCAGTGAACTGCCAAGTTAACTGCCCATTTGAGTCATGGGATTTAACAAGCTTTATATCTTCCTTGGTCATGCATCTTGGTTTTGAGTTAAATAAGGTATGCAACAGTATCAAGTATAGGAAATGGCTATTTCAAGGGTGGGTGGTATTAGAGTAAAAGTCTGGGAGTAGGGGGGAAAAAGACTGTTCCATTTTGTTGAATTGGAAAACATGTTTCGTATAAATGGAAGGGATGAACTTTGAATCCTACAGGGCATTCTGTGTTCACTGACTTGGGTCCTTTGAAATAAATTTCTAGTTTGACATCCTGCACAAGAGATCTCCCTTCTCTCCCTTATTTAGGGAGGAATGATTCTTTGTGCAAAAATCACAGAGAAATAATATGGTCGATGGATAAAGCTAAAAGCTGAAGTTATGGGCTATTGAAATTCTATTTCCACTGGAGGCAAAGAGAAACAAAACAAAACAAAGCAGGGTCCTCATGACTGTTGTGTCTCACACCCCAAGTTCTTCAGCCAGTTGTCTTTTTTTCTCTACTTTTTGGAGTCTTCTGTCAGTTGCTTCATAAATCCTGTGCAGGGGTTTTGCTGTAAATGGTAGAAAGGGTAAGGTCAAATGTGTAGACTCCCACCTTGTTCAGAACCAGAAGAGCAGTTATGTTTTATAGGGGCATAAACATGAGGAAGAAAAGGGCTTCTGAAACTCCAGTCCTTGTCTCCTTAACAGAGTGAGAACACTGCACTGGGTTTAGCTTCTGCTTCCTACCCCAAAGCTCAGAAACTTCCTTGGGGCTCTAAGCTTGGGGAAAGGCAGCCTTGATTCTTTGCTTTTCTTCTCTCAGTTATCCTATAGTCCTCCCTTGCCTGTTGACAAAATATAAAATCTCCTTTTCATATATTTGCTAGTTTTTCTAGTTCTTTTTTTTTTTTTCCATGGGAAGGAATTCTCTGCAGTTAATTCTTCTTGATAGATACAGAAGCACTCCTAACTTGTGTCATTTTAATTAAACTGAAACTTGCCCATCCTTGACTTATGAATGCCAGCTTTCATTTCTGTAGACCCTCTACTTGAAGCTGGGACTTTCTTGGATTCTGTCATAGGGAGCATTAGGAAGGGAGTTACAGATGTTTTCAGTTAGTACTTAAGCATTGCTACTTGCTTGAGGCTGGCTTTTGGTAATTGTAGAGCTACTGCACTGCAGAAGTTTCACCATATGCAAAGTATTGCGCCTCTGAGTGCACTTTCTTACCTATGATAGTTTTGAGCCAGCAGGTTAGAATATAATGAGTTGTAAATCTGGAAATATCCTTCAGCGAAATGGAAAAATTCGGTAAATGATACGTATTTATAGTTCCTGTTCATGGTGTGTTTAGTAGAGAAACAGTTAAAATCTATGGAAAACCTTTGTCTCTTTCTACTTTCTTTTTTTCCCCAGGCCACATAAAGTCTAAATCAGTGAACTAAGGGTACGAAAGTTTTCTTTTTTCTGTATTACAATTATCTTTTCACTTTCTTGGGAAAGTTACAGAATATTTCTGTAGGTATCACATCTACCTATCTTGAGCTTGTGTTTTTTATGGCCCTATTTTGTATGTTTAAATGAAAATGAATATCTTTTTTTAGGGATCAGAGTGGTTAGAAAAAATAAAAGATTTTTTCTTGTGCTTGTAAATATGCTAGGACATATGATTATATAGTGACAATTTTCACACTAAACTAGGATAAGGGTTCAATTAATTTTTATTACATCAAATTCTGCACAGACATCCCTAATGCACTTATGCTGCTTTTAATCACCAACCCCATTCACATTTATAATGTTGTTTCCACTACAGTGTAAAAAAAAATAGCGTGGGCATTTAAGAGAAACATACTTGAGTTTAATTCTTGGCTCAGTAACACAGCTCACAAGTGAGCTAGAATGCATACATGTGTACACACACACACACACACACACTTGCACACATACACATATTCAGAGAGTTGTACCTATTATGAAAAATAAGGGAGATAGTATACTAAAGTATATTATTTTAAGGTATTCATTATAGTGAGCACATTTTAATTCTTATACCTGATAGATAATATGAGTATTATTTAATTTTATGAGTTTATAAAGCTTAAAATAGAACATTTTTGGTGATTCTCGAAACTCAAAATTCCACATAAATTCACTTCTAACAGCTCATACCGTATCTATTAAGATGAATTGAGATAGCGGTGCCTGGGTGGCTCAGTCAGTTAAGCAGCTGCCTTGGACTCAGGTTATGATCCCAGGATGCTGGGATTGAGTCCTGCTTCAGGCTCCCTGCTAAGAGGGGAGCCTGCTTCCCCCTCTGCCTGCAGCTCCCCCTGCTGGTGCTCTCTCTCTCTCTCTCTCCCTCTGACAAATAAATAACATTTTTTTTTTTTTAAGATTTTATTTATTTGACAGAGAGAGAGCACAAGTAGGTAGATAGGCAGGCAGAGAGAGAGAGGAGAGAAAGCAGGCTCCCTGCCAAGCAGAGAGCCCGATGCGGGACTTGATCCCAGGACCCTGAGATCACGACCTGAGCCGAAGGCAGAGGCTTAACCCACTGAGCCACCCAGGCGCCCAATAAATAACATTTTAAAGAAAAAAGAAAAGATGAATTGAGATAATAGTGAAACCCCAAATCTACCTGGTCTTCTTTCCAGTGCTGTGGACAGTCTCCTGCTGCTGTCCTCTTTTGTCCTGACTCAGGAGTAAACATTTTCCCAGCAGAAGTGAGCATCAGAATATGTATTGTTCATATGTTAATTCTCTAAATATTTAGTGAACATCTATGAAAATGATAATAAACAGATATCGATGCCTTGTATAAGAAGAGATATCTAGGATTTTACTCTAGTTCTACAGCTAGGACTTTTACATAGATTATCTAACTCACTTCTCTATTAAGCAGTGAGAGGTAAGTAGTATTCCCACTTCCTAGATCAGGAAACCAGCTAAGAGGTTAAGTGACTCATTCAAGGTCACACAACCGGTGTGACTTAACTAGTTTAAGGGGCTTGCTTATATTTGGAAGTATTAAATATTACATGGACTATATAATTCTTATTATTGCCACTCTTTTCAAATGAATATGTTTTAATTGGGTCCCTCTAAAGCTTAAAGGTTTTGGATATACGCGCAATACAGGTCTTTGCTTTACTCATAGCAAGATTCTGACTAGTAGCTTAAACCCTGAAGAAGCACCTTCCTCCTTTTCATAGATTTAATAATAGCAGTCTTTTCTCCCTAGATGTCCTTTTCCAGTGATATAAAGGTGCAGTATTTCTTTTATAGATAACAAAACACAAGATCAAAATGTGCAGAAGTAAAATAAATGGTCGATGAAGATTATCTATTGCCCGGAGGCGACGCGTCAGCAGCAGTTTGGTTTGCTTTCGTCCAGGCTTTGCAGGCGTCCTGCTCTAGGCGCGTGAAGCCCGTGAGCATCGGCAGCGGCTGCAAAGCAGCTTCCCATGATTAAATCTCAGTCTTCCAGTCAGGAAACTGCCTGTGATGTCTTTCCTCACAACTACTTATGTCTCATTACAAGCCTCCTTTCTTCTCTGTAGATTCGACTCTGGCATGGCAAAGAAAAAAAAAAATACTCACATGGCCTGTTCTGTTGTTCAAGGTCCTTACCTTTATATTTAGGTTTAAAAATGTTGATATATTCATTAACAGAGAAGCAGAAAATAGGCAAATATATTTCTGAAAAGGTTGATGATTGCACATGCCTTGGAATGCAACTATACATTCTTGAGTATCTCTAATTGCATTGCTCTGTTTTCAGTGATTTTTTTTAACTATTTGTTTCGAATAGTATCTTAGCATGTGTATTGCTGTGGGGTGTGCAGTCTAGATCAAAGTGTGTAGAAATTCTTAAAGCTGAAATAGAATTTACATATGCATAGGCGAAAAAAATTGTTGTAAAAATCTGAATGCATTTATTTGGATAATAAGTGCAGGTTGTCTGGATGAAGATGGAGTGTTAGAAAAGATGTGAAGACTGAATAATATTCAGACATGTTAGTTCCAGAGGGAAGCTTTTCCAACCCTGAAGCATCATGATTCTAGATTAAGAAACAGATAAGGTAGGACTGGGTACATTAATTTAAAGAAGCACTAGGTCACATAAATTTTAACATGCTTCCCCCACTGATTTTTTTTTCTCACTTTGTCCCTATCCAGCCCTATTTCCATTGATAAATGGAGTATGCTGCTTCTCAAATGAATTACCTCAAGAATGTTAATAGAGACACTTCTGAAACTACTCTGGAAAAAGAAATGCATCCACGCAACTAGAATCTATTAAAGAAAATAATTTGTATGCTCACACTTACACATCCAGAACCGATCCTAGAAGAATTGTGGCTACTAATTGACCATCTGACTAGGAAGGACCATCTTTCTTCAAATATGTAAAATCTTCCCGTTCCATACTAATTCTTATGAGCAAATAAATTTATCATTTATCAATTATAATTCTGATACCTTGGGGACATTTCAGTTACTCACACCTTAGCACTGATTAACAGGTTGCTATTTTCTTAAGAAGTAGATAAGTTGAGGGAAATGAACTTTATCGGTATATTAAAAGCAAAATTTTTTTAAAGATTTTATTTATTTATTTGACAGAGAGGGAGACGGTAGGAGAGGGAACACAAGCAGAGGCAGTAGGAGAGGGAAAAGCAGGCCTCCCACTGAGCAGGAGCCCGATGCAGGGCTCGATCCCAGCACCCTGGGATCAAGACCTGAGCCAAAGGCAGAGGCTTAACAACTGAGCCACCCAGGTGCCCCTTAAAAGCAAATTTTAACTGTGCTTGATACATACTGAAATAAACCATACTAAGAAGCTTCGGATAGCCAAAAATCAGTATGAAAATCCTGGATACATGGGGAACAATTAAGAAAGGATAAGCTTTGGGGTTCCTGAGTGGCTCAGTGGGTTAAAGCCTCTGCCTTCAGCTCAGGTCATGATCTCAAGGTCCTGGGATGAAGCCCTGCATCAGGCTCTCTATTCAGCAGGGAGCCTGCTTCCCTCTCTCTCTCTCTCTCTGCCTGCTTCTCTGCCTACTTGTGATCTCTGTCTGTCAAATGAATTTAAAAAAAAAAAAAAAAAAAGACAAGCAGCAAAATTGTCTATGCTTGCTTCTCAGAGTCAGACTGTCTGGTATATGGCTATAAAAAATACTTGAAAACTAAAATTGGGGAAAAATTTTGCCATCCATTCTTCACTCAGTTTTCCTGCACTATTCTTTCTCTCTCTCTTTCACTTTTCATTTATGAAGAATCCAATTATATTTAAGTTAGAAGGCTTGGTATTATGCAAAAGTCAGTGTTCTGCATTTTTCATAAACTATTTTATTTTCTTTATATCCCTCAGGTTGGACCATTTCAATAGATCTCTCTCTAATTTCAGTTTCTTTTGCTCTCTCTGATTTCTGATAAGCCTATAAGGTAATTTTTCATTTTGATTATTTTACATTTTGGTTCTAGAGTTTTGATTTTTATTTGGTTTTGTTTTGCTATTTGTATAGATTCCCATTGAGTCAATTATTATGATATTTCCCTTTGGTCCCTGTGTGTGTGTGTGTGTGTGTGTGTGTGTGTGTGTGTGTGTATAGATCACCTCAAGTTTATAGTCCCTCAGCTGCTTTGCTTTTGACCATTAGTGATTTTTCCCTGTTCCTTTGCACATCTGGAAATGTTTATTGTTTAGCTTTCTTCTCTTTCCCTTAATTGTGTTGATCTTTGTTCTAGTAGTCAAATAACTTATTGAACTCAAATCCAAAAAGAGTCATAATGGATATAAGCTATAATTGTTATGTTCTTTTAGTTTTGTGCTGTGGCTTCCCACTGAGCACCTTGAAGTTTCCTTATGCATGCAGAGTTTAGGTGCAGTCTAAGGACTTGGACAGGAGATATATATATATATATATATTTGGGGCACTTTCTGCTACAAATCATTCCTTTATGAATGGCCCTCTCAACTCCCTGCCATTCTGGTCACCTCCTAGGTCTTTCTTTTATACCTAAAGTCAAATTCTGAGGCTTTCTGCTTAGGTTCTAAGGTGCACTGAGCAACTTGGATTGTGAGAGCAACTGGACATGCTCTCAGGAATGTTATATATTAGTAAGTCTCACTCAGTGTAGTTCCCTTTGCCAAGGGTCAAATATCCTCAGGTTTTTGCCTGTTTTTTTGTCACTTTCTAGTGCTGTTAATATTTCTTTTAAATATTGTGCAGAGTAAGTAATGTTTTCCTCTGCAACGGTTGGTCTAATACTAACCTTCTAGTATTATCAAAATCCTTTTCCTTACCTATTGTTTTCTGACTTGACTAATTTCTATGTTATTTATCAACTGTCAAACAATTAACATTAATAATGATGGTGACTAATACTACCATTTTATATTTATTTAGTTCTGTAAATATTTTATATTCTTCCATCTCTGTTATGATTCATGGGGGTATGCATTATAATAAAGAAAAGTAGTTAAAAGAGAAAAAGTAATTTTTATATCATTTATCTTTAAAGAAAAGAGAGACAAAGCAAAAATGATTTTTATTTAAATCATGAAATTGAACCAGAGTGGGGGCTACATAACAACAGTAACCAAAAATGCAAAGAAGGATGGTTATTGGAGAAAATCTGGCATTTAATCTTCTGAGCCTGCTAGAGCCTATGACAACTCCACTGGGAATCTGTTTAAAATGCATTGCCATCTTTGCATTCAACCATAAACTTTGTTTATCTATCTGGAAAATTTTCTTTTTATTTTTTCTTTCATGGGACCGGGTGGAATTTAAAAAAAAAAAAAAATGGCAGACCTAATCAATCAATAATGGAAGTTTAATATTCTTTGGATAACACCATGACATTTCCCATATTCTCAGAATGTATTTTTATGCTTATCACATGTGAGAGACATAGTTAGGTTTAGTTGTTTTATAGTTAGTGTTTTTGCTATTTTAGAATTCCTAAGTTGAATACATCATTAAATAAAATTTATATAAGATGGAAAACTTATTTAAATTGCTTTATTGAGCTCAGCATGTGGTATTCATTCTCTCTAAATTTAAATAAAGCTCCCATCTGTTCTTTTATTCAGACATCTCTGATTAAATTTTCACACAAGATACAGATAAACACAATATATGCAAGCAAGTTATAAAAGTTCTATTAAAAGTTCACCTTCTCATTCAAATGTAATTTTGAAGTTGAAACTCATTACCTAAGAGTTTTTCTCACAAGAACAGGATGTGATTTTGTCTAATTTCAAAGCAGATATTTTTGATCCAAGCTTTATAGGGTGCCAACAAGTGGTTGTGGAAATGCAGTGCTTATTATTGTCCATTACATACTTTCTCAAAACTTTTTTATTGTTCAAAGGAGAGACCTAGGAAGACTTTGTATTTGGAGCTTTTGGCTTTGCCAGTTTTTGAGTTTCTTATGATTTTTGAATGTCAGGAACACAAATTTATTTTATTTTCCTCATTTGCTTGCTTTAAAAGTAACCTAAAATAAGAATGAAGATTGCCTTTTTTTACATCTTGGAAAACATCTCCAGAAGAATTTACTGTCTAGGAAATAACCTTACTGATCTCAATTATCTTAATTTAGGAGAATTATTTTCAAAGAATCAATTATTTTTAAGAATCAGTGAAATAACTTTTAAGTATAATAATGATAATTACAATTTTTAAGGTCATCTTTGTTTAAGAGTTACTTAACATAGTTACTTTTTTTTTTTTTTTAAGATTTTATTTACTTATTTGGAAGAGAGAGAGAGAGCATGAGATTGGGGAGGGTCAGAGGAAGAGGCAGACTCCCTGCTGAGAGACTCCATCCTGGGACTCCAGGACCATGACCTGAGCTGAAGGCAGCCCTTTAACCAACTGAGCCACCCAGGCACCCCTTAACATAGTTACTTCTTAATCTTACAAAGTGAATCTATAGTAATGTTTTTAATATTGGTTTTGCAGGGGATAAAAATCATTGTTGAAAGCATGTAATTGGTCCCAATTCTTGTAATTCAAAAGTTAAGTTGGAATTCAAACTCAAGCCTGTTTAAATTCAAAGCCAAATGCTCCTTTCATGAGTTTGTATTGGATCCCATATTAAGCCCAATATCTCTCTTTTGACAGATTGGGTTAAAGCAGAATACCAACCAAATTTTGAAAAAGTGGTTGTGTTTCTAACATTCTTCTCCTCTATTTTATAAGCTTATGCTGTTATTTCTCTTGAAGAGTGAAATGGAAGAAACTAAGAGGCTGATCCTAGATTTCTGAGTACTTGCCTAGAATTTCCATCTGAAGGGCAGATAGGTAATTGGCAGATTTCTTTATGAAAATGCCAATGACATATGACATATAGATATATTTTTCCTTCACCTTTGTTAACAATCCAACCTACCTGACATCCCTTGGCAGAGTTGGAAATTTTCTAGATTCATTCTTTTAAAGAACAGGATGAGTTGGTATCATCGTGTCTGTTAGGTGAGTAACATGCCCAGCACATTGTGGCCTGTAAGAGAACAGGCTTTTTTTTTTTTTTTTTTTTTTTGTTGTTGTTGTTGTTGTTACTAATACAGTGCAACCATTGATACTATTGATTTTCTTTTGAGCTTTTGGAGATTTGTGTATGGCAAGTGACATTTCCAAAAATAATCACACAATAGAAATGAAATACATGAAAATTTAGATATTACTATGATCATATAGAACTGATTTTATTAGTAATATAAAAAGGTATATATAGAAGAGTGGGTTTTATCTTTCAGCACAGTTAAGTTGGAAGACCACGGATTTAGCTTAAAAGTGGAGCTGCCTATTAAGACACTGTTAATTTGCCTTAATTCTACTGTCTTTAATTCCATCTTCTATGCTTATGACTGGAAATAGTATCACTGTTTCTGATCCTTGCCTTAATCATCAGGTTCATTTCTTAAAAAAAAAAAAAAAGGCTATTTCTAAAATCAAATTACAAGCCATCTTTGGCTCTAGCATCAACTTGAACATCCTAGGATATTAAAAAAAAAAATATTTGAGATTCTGAATTAATTTCCCTTTCTTCCAAACTGTCAGTTGGGTGCCTTTTCTATTGGGAATTATGCCTATCTAATTCAATTAACAAACTTAATGCTCTCTTATTCTTAAAATAATGCTTTTGTTAAATTCTGTTTAGCGGATATTTTTAAATTAATGGTCCTTTTCCACTCTCATCAGTTAGAGAATATTACTATTCTTTTACAGCTAAATGATTTTTCACTTAGTCTCTCTGTTTCCTAAGGAACTGCTCTAGCAAGTGCATAAATTTTTTCACCATGAAGAATTAATTGACTAAACAATATATCAGTCTAGAAAGCATGCCTGTCCAGTTCTACTGTTCTTTGTTTATAAGGGTTTATCACCATTGTTGGGAGATACTAGGGAATGATGTTTGTTTTGTTAAACAAGTCCAGCACTTATAGCTTTGAGACTTTAAATAAGCTAAGGAACTTGACTATACATGTTTCCTCACGTGCAGAAATTAAATATTAATATCATTTACCCTTAACTAGTCTGAAATTATTAAATGTGATGATTTATGTAAAATGTTTAACAAATATTTGGCACATTGAAAGTGTTTAATAAGTGCTAGATAATATTGTTGGTTTATTATTGGCTATATTTTGTTATTTTTATATCAAGTTCCAAGGATTCTCCTCCAAAGAACCCTCCGGGATACACCCTGTTTTTTTTTTTTTTTAATTTAAGATTTTATTTATTTATTTGTCAGAGAGCACAGGTGCATGAGCAAGCAAGCACTCACAGGGGTGAGGGGGCCACAGGCATAGGGAAAAGTAGGCTCCCTGCTGAGCAAGGAGCCCAATGCAGGACTCAGTCCCTGGACCCTGAGATCATTCCGTGAGCCAAAGGCAGATGCTTAACCAACTGAGCCACCCAGGTGTCCCTATACCCGAATTTAATAAAAATCTTTTGAATCTAAGCTGTTAAAGTATTATGATGCAATAATTTCCTGGACTTTAACTCTGCCCTGGATTTTTTCTACAGTGTGTGTGTTTACTATTAGTTTAAAAACAGAAATTCAAAAATCGTAGATATTTAAACATATTTTTTAAAAAACATATGAGTATATTGTGATATAAGTAACTGCAAACTGTTTGCATAAGTAATAGCAGATATATATATTTTTTCTGAAACGTGCTATAACTGGTTCTTCCTGAAAACAGGGCAGAATATGAGATGCTATCTGAGGTTCTTCCAGCATTAAACACATAAACATAAACAATTTTTGTAAACTAAGAAGAACCACTTCTCATTTGGGTGTCCTGTAAGTTTAAAAAGGCATTTTGTTTACTTAGATTTGAACGATGAATTATATGAATGTTTCAGGACATGCTCCTATTATATCTCCATTCTTTCCTGAAAAACAAGAAAAATTGTGCAGGGCTGTAACATTATAAAATATTAAAGTTAATAGTATTATATTGCAAAAATGTTTATGGCAATAAATATGCATATATAGCCAATGGATACTTTTCTACACAATTTACTAAACCTACTATAAGAAGTAAAAATGTGTAGCATCTTTATATTTCGTAAGGACATTGACTCTGTACTGGAGAATTACTCCCTCACCCCAAAATAAAACAAACAAAACAAACACATCAAAGTCAAGATGGCCAACTTCACTGATAAATCTTTTCAAACATTCAAGGAAGAAATATTACTGATCTTATACAAATTCTTTCTGAGAACAGAAAAAGTTAGTTTACAAATTTATTTCATGAGACCGACCGAAACTCAAAGATATGTTATAGGAAATGATATATGAAGCACAAGCTAACTCTTATAGACATAGATGTAAAAACCTTAAATAGAACAAATAGGATTTAACAATATATAAGAAGGATGATTAATTATGTCCAGGATATTTCTAGGAGTGTGAGTGGGCTTTACCACTGGAAGATCAATCAGTATAATGCACTGCATTTGTAGGATAAAGGGAGAGAAACATAATTGTCTTATAGATGCTGGAAGTATATTTCAGCGTCCATATATGATTACTATTCTCAATTAACTTGTAATAGACTAATCAGACAAAAGGTAACTACATCTATATTTACTTATCATCTATTCCTACATCTTGCTACCTATCAATCTTTTTAAAACTACAGACAACAGGGGTACCTGGGTGGCTCAGTGGGTTGGGCCTCTGCCTTCTGCTTGGGTCATGGTCTCGGGGTCCTGGGATCGAGCCCCATGTCGGGCGCTCTGCTCAGTGGAAAACCTGCTTCCCCCTCTCTCTCTGTCTGCCTTTCTGCCTGCTTGTGATCTCTCACTCTGTCAAATAAATAAAAAATCAAAAAAAAAAAAAGAAAGAAAAAAAAAACTACAGACAATATTAAAGTCAATGGCAAAATTCTAATGTGTATCTTTAGATGGTGGAAGGAAATACTGTGGGTTGCAGGAGCAGAGGTGGGTGGGGAATGGGATAATTTGGTCATGGGGATTAAGGAAGTCACTTGATGTAATGAGCACTGGGTGTTATATTCAATTGATGAATCACTAAATCCTACCTCTGAAACTAATAATTCAATATATGTTACCTAAATTGAATTTAAATTTTAAAAATATACTGGAAATCACTGCTAATGAAATAACACAAGAGAGAAGTGGCATAAACAAGGGAAAGGAATGGTAAGACCTGTTTTTACACACAAATTATTTGTTGTTTCTATATTAAAATATATCAGATTTTAAGTATAAGTTTTATAAGATTCTCAGACTCAATGACAACAACAAAATCAATTAGACTGCATCAGCAAAAATATAAAATTATATAGGAAAATCTTAAAAAGTTTAAATATATAAAATTATATTACATCAACAAAAGCATGAAATAAAATATAAAAATTCCATTTATAGGTGCATATAATAGTCCAAAACTATTGAATACAAAAACATATATCGAGAAAAGCACCAGAGATCTCTAAAACTTAAACTATAAAATATTTCTGAGAAAAAGTAATCCTAAAATTGGAAACATATACTTTGTTAATTGACTGATTCCATATTATCAAGATCCATATTCTACGTTGCTAATATTATCCTCAAATTAATATATAGATTGAATATAATCCAACAAATATTTTAAGCATTATTTAAATGGAAATTAACACATAAAATTACCATTCTAATTTGAGAAGACAGAAAATTGGATATTCCTCTATGTATTAAGATATTAATCATGTAATTATCCTCCCTCACCAAAAGTAAAATTTTTAAGGCCCAATAATCTCATTGGTATTTCAATAAAAAAGGAATGTGAAAGTTTAGAACTTATATAGAAAGCAACAGATTTAGAACAGGTAATGCAAATTAGAAAAGCAAGACAATATTGGAAAAATTATATTATGCTTTTTAAGCTCTGGTAAGACAGTGCATTATTAGTGCAAGGTAAGACAAATTGACAAATGGAACAAATAAAAGAGATACTCAAATATGTTCACTTAATTTATGGCAAAAGAGACATTGCAGTTCATTTGGAGAACGAATCAGTTCAGTAAATTTGGCAGGAGTAATATTGACTCCTACATCATATAAAATGAAATATTAATTTTATATGGATCAAAGACACAGACATGAAGGCTAAAACAATAAAGAATATAGATTATAGATATAGGAGTTTAAGATTATAAAGATTATAGAAGTAAACATAGGAGATATCTTTATGATATTGCATAGTCCAAAACATGTTATATAAGTCACAAAGAGTACTAGACAAAAACTGATAAACAGGACTTCATTGAATTTAAGAATTTCAATTCATCAAAATACAGTTCTCAGAAGCAAGAGGCAAGTCACAGACTGAAAGAAGATATTTCAAATTTATATATAAGAAAAGATTAATATTTAGAATGTATAAGTAACCCACACAAACAGGGAAGAAAATATCTAATTTATATACGGGGCACAAGTCTGGAAAACACACTTAGCTGAAGACAATATCCAAATAGCCAATAAGCCTAAAAAATCATGATGGATACCATTAATTATTGGGGAAATGAAAATGACAACCACAGTGAGATAGTACTACAAATGTCAGAATGGATAAAACTTTAAACGTTGACAGTTTTAAGTTGTAAAGATGTAAAGCCACTTGCAATCTTCTAATTTCTGGAAGTGCAAATTGACTTAAAAAGAAAAAACAACTTTGGAAATCTCTTAAATGATACTTATTAAAACTAAGCATTTTTCTATTCCATGAGCAGGAATTTCACTCCTCTATCTGTATGTCCAAAAAGAAATTCTAGCATTTGGCTATCAAAGACACATAAAATACAGTTCACTGCAGCTTTTGTCCTCCTAATATCACCAAACTGAAAACAAATAATTGCTGTCAAAAGGAAAATGGAAATTGGAACAATCTAAATGCCTGTGAAAAGAAGAATGCATCAGTAAAGTCTGATATATGCATAAAATGCTATCTTATAAAAAAAATGTACTTACATACACAATAACCTGCTGAATCTCAGAAACAGTATGCTGAGCAAAAGGAATTATATAAAATGAGTCTATCTTGTATTATTCAAGTTTAAATAAATTTTGACAATAAGTCCCTAATATATAAGGTGATAGAAGTCAGAACAGAGGAGACAAACATAGGTACATGAAGAAAGCCTCTGACATGGTAAAAATGTTTTATATCTTGATAACTTTGGCTGTTGCATAGGTGCATACATAAAATGTTTATTAATATGTTACTTTCAGATTTTAGATTGTAACGCATATATATACAAAAAGGTTAACAAATTACAAATTTACATATTGCCAATTACACTTAATTACACGTTAAATGTATTTTTTACATTCCTTTAGGTGTAAACATTAACACACAGAAGTCTGTTTTCAGAGATCTTAAACATAAGATAGCCGATGTTAATTTGGTACAATTACATAGTTAACAATGATATCTGATTGTAGATCCTGGACTGAAAATGCCTGTTAAGTGTCATCATGTTCAGAAGCTCAGGTTTTCTTATTTTGACTCCAAACCCTAATAAGGACTCCAAGTCCTCTCTCTGTAGCGGTTTACAATCTTCTAGAAGTATGCTGTCTAGTGATAGGCTGAAAGATACTTTCACCATTAAGAACATCTTGTTACTGTCATTGTCGGCCTTTCCCCCCGCTTTGAAGACTACTTCCCTGTACATCCTCCCCTCTCATTTCAGATGCTCTTCCATGTCCTCCTGCCCCTCCTCCATATCCAGCATTAGCTCTTCTTTGGGCAGATAACAGTGGTTCTTAAGCAGCTTCAGATGATATCTTTCTTATGGGAAATACAAATGTTTTTCGATATACTTATTTTTGCATTGTTACTACCTACAGTTGCCATCAGGATGCCTGAATGGGAACTGAATGCACAAAACATAAATTTAACAGCAGATTAGTATTTTGAGATATGATCACTCCATACTTGAGTTTTCTCTTCACCTCCAATGCACTCTACATCTTAACATGGTAAAAAACCCAGGCATCTTACAAGTCCTATAGTGGGAGTCATAGGGAGTCATAGGACCTATACAGTGTGTGTCTTCTTTCTTTGTTTCTCCTCTTTGTGATACAAACCTTTGAAAGGGTTTTTGAAAGCATCATATACCAACATATACACTAATTACCAAGGACCTTGAGGGGTTCATAAAACAAAGACCCTACTCTACACTGTATTTCTACTTGAATTATTACACAAACCAAGGTTCCACAATTGGTATTAAAATGCTGTCACTTCTAAGCATTCTTCCCAGCCCAGGCAGCAAAGTGGACTTATTGACTGCAATTGAAGATTTAGTTATGGTTTTAGCACAACGGAAATATAAGCAACTTTTGGGTTTCCTGGCTGTCTTTTAAGTTGAAAGGATGGACAGACAGGTCAATAATTTTTTTTTTGTTTGTTTGTTTGGTTTAAAGCACTCTTTCCTTTAAATAATTTAATTCCATTAAATTAAATATTATTTAATTCCATTAAATTAAATATTTAATTACATTAAATAATTTAGTAGTTTGTAGCTTGCAGACCTGTGATACTCAAATTTCATCATGTATTAAAATCACTTTGAGGGTTTGATAAACAGATTTCTGGGCCCAAGTAATAGAGTTTCTGAATGAATAATGTGTTTGGTGATGGGATAGGATAAGAATGCACTTTACTAGTAAGTACATAGGTGATGTTGATACTGCTGTTTCAGAGTCCATACTTCAAAACCCACCACTCAGGGCTCATGCTTTCCTCACAAGTTATTTTCAACTATAGTGAAAGTGCTGACATTTCTGTGACTAATCTTGGTCAATTTTTGAAGCAAATCCCGCTCCCCCTGACCATGTAACATTTCTTACATTTTATAATTTTACTGTGGTTATGTAAGAAAAAAATGTATTATTTCCTTAGGAATACATACTAAAAACAAAGCAATGGTGATATATGTTGTATACAATGTATATTTAAATTTATGGGGGTTGCAGAGAGAGATGGGGGTGAGGTGAATGGTAAAACAAAAGCAAATGTATAAATGCTAAACATTACTGAATTCGGGTAAATGGATTTCTGTATTTGATTCTTACAAATTTTCCATAACTTTGAAATTATCTCAGATATATTAGTTACAAAAAAAAAAAAAAAGAAAGAAATCTTGAGACCTACACTTTTAATAATTGTATTTATGTTGTTCATTTTAGAGAGAGAAAGAGCACAAGCTGGGGAAGGGGCAAAGGGAGGGAGAGGAGAGAGAGAAGCAGATGCCCCACTGAGCAGGACCTCAACACAAGGCTTGACCCCACAACCCTGAGATCATGACCTCAGCCAAATTCAAGAGTCAAATGCTTATCCAACTGAGTCACCCAGGCCCCACAATTGTATTTAAGTTCTATTACTTCTGCAACAAATTGCCACAAACTTAGTGGCTTAAAAAACACACATTTATGTTCTTATAATTCTGTGGGTCATAAATTTCTGTGGGTCATAAATCCAACAATTTGCTGAGCTAAAATCAAAGTGTCAGTGGGACTGTGCTGCTTTTTGGAAGACCTGGAGAAAATCCCACTGTTTACTGCTTTTGGAGATCACCTGCACTCCTTGGCTTATGGCCCCCTGCCTCTACCTTCAAAGCCAGCAATAGTGAGTTGCAGCCTCCTCACATCAAGTATTTTGACCTCTACCTGCTTCCCTCCCCCTCTTACAAAAGCTCCTATGATTGCATTGTGTTTGCTTGAACAGTCTAGGATAAACTTTCCATGTCAACGTCGACTGATTAGCAGCCTTAATGTCATCCAGATTGTCTTATAAATTCTGCTTTCCTCATAACGAGAGGAGAACAGAACTGCCAACCTTTCTGCTTATATTACAAGGCCTGCCTTCCTCAGGCTTCCAACAACATACCTCTCATTTCTTTCTGAGACCTTAGTATTAGAAGTAGCACTTTGAGCACACATCTTTCTACTAGCAGTCAGTTCACAGTAATATAAGTATTTTCTGAGATAAAATTTAGATTTTTCTAGCATGCTCCTCACTTCCATCTGAATCCTCGATTGCAGAAATGTTAACATCCATATTTATCCTAACAATCTGTTCAAAGCAATCTAGCCTTTTTCTGTCATGCATCTCAAGACTTCTTTCTGCCTCTCCACACTGCCCAGTTCTAAAGATAGTTCCACATTTTTAAGTATTTATTATAGCAGTTCCCCACTTCCAGCATTAAAGTCGATTACTTTTCTTTTCCCACTGTAACATTACCACAAACTTAGCAGCCTACAATGATGCAAATGTATTATCCTACAGTTCTGTAGCATGGATCTACTGGGCTAAAATCAAGGAGCAGTGTCCCCTTCTGAAGGCTCTAGAAGAACATCCATCGCCTTACTTTTTCCAGCTTCTAGAGGCTACCCACATTCCTTGGTTTGTGGTCCACTTTTTCTACCTTCCAAACCAGCAAAAACAAGATAAGTCTTTCCCATAACACATCACTCTTGCTTCCTTTTCCTGCCTCCCTCTTCCTATTTTAAGCCCTCTTATGATAAATACAAGCCAGAAAATCTAAAATAATCTCTCTATTTTAACATCATTTGATTAACAAACTTATTTTCATTTATAATCTTAATTCCCTTTGACACGGAAAATGCCATGTAAAATATTCACAAGTTCCAAGGGTATGTGAGTAGGCCTATTATTCTGACCATTACAACAATAACATGAAGTTCCAGTACAATATTTTAATGTCTTTGTAGTACAATATTTATGTCTATAACAATATGTCTACAAGAAGAAATTAATAATGTTTTTGGAAATTTGAAACATAAAGTTGAATCTAAATGGAAAAGAGTAAAGAAAAGCACTTGACTTTTTATCTTTATGAAAAATTAATTGTTTATCTTCAAAGACTTTAAGAACTTTTTCCACTTTTAAAGCACTTACCTAAAATTCATCTGCAAGGTCTCTTCTTGTCTCTGACATCTCAGACTTGTTAACTACTGAAATACTTTACAGTAGGTCTTATTTTGTCTTCTATACCCTGGATGAAGGGTGTTTCATGATTTATTAGTAGCTAACAACACGATAAGAAACTCAGAAAGATAATATTTGGAAAACTACAGTTGAGCTAGACCTCAGTTTCCCAATTAAAAACTTAAGCCATATTACTTCCCTAAATACTTTTCCAAGAACAAAAATAGACTTAATAAAATAATCTTAATAATGCTAAATGATAAACAAATCAAAGCTTCTTCCCAAATATACATGTATTATGGAGAAGGGTTTATTTTTTTCTTGGTATGCATCAAGATCACAAAGAATAATTACAAAGTGTATAATTTGATGTGCAAAAGAGTTAATGGTGCCTTGACTGTTTTTTTTTTTCATTTAGTAATGATAGCATTTAAAATAAAATGCTATAAGTCTGGAAACTTACAAATGTATAAGATTGTTTCATTCACATCTAGAACATTGCACTAAATATCAGATACTCAAGAAAGATATTTACTAAACCTATCCTTTTTTTGCAGCTAAATTATCACTCAATTGAGATAATTTCATGTATTCTTGCCATTAATCACATTATAGATATAAATAGGGTGTACAACTTGGTGGGAGAGTGAAAGAATAAAACTCTGTAACTTATCTAGTAAAACAGATTTTTTTCCTAAAGAAGCGAATTTAATTAATTCAGTGGTCTTGCAAAGAAAAAAAAAAGCGTACACTTAGGTTTATACTTAGGTCATTAGATTAGTAGGTCAAAGATTTCTTTATAAAAAATCTTCTAATTGCATGTATAAAAGGGAGAAAAATGTAAAAAAAAAAAAAGATCAAGGATACGTGTCATGATACATTTTTCCAAATTTATGGAATGCACAACACCAAGAGTGAACTGTAATGTGAACTCTAAGCTCCTTTCATATTTTGGCTATTAAGGACTTTGCTGCTATAAGCATTGAGAGGCATATGCCCCTTTGAATCACTGTTTGTATCCTTTGGGTAAATTCCTAGTACTGCGATTGCTGGGTCGTAGGATAGCTCTATTTTCAAATTTTTGAGGAATCTCCAGACTGTGTTTCAAAGTGGCTGTACCAGTTTGCATTCCCACCAACAGTGAAGGAGGGCTCCCTTTCTCAGCATCCTCATCAGCATCTGCTTTTTTCCTGAGTTGTTCATTTTAGCTACTCTGTTTTGTATGAGGTGTTATCTCATTGTGGTTTTGATTTGTATTTCCCTGATGCTGAGTGATACTGAGCATTTTTTCATGTATATGTCTTCTTTGGAGATATGTCTGTTCATGTCTTCTGCCTACTTCTTGACTGGATTTTTTGTTCTCTGGGTATTGAGTTTGATAAGTTCTTTATAGATTTTGGATACTAGCCCTTTACCTGATAAGATATTTGCAAATATCTTCTCCCATTCCTTAGGTTCTTTTTAGTTTTGTTGACTGTTTCCTTTGCTGTGCAGAAGCTTTTTAATTTGGTGAGGTTTCAGTAGTTCATTTTTGCTTTTGTGTTAACAAGTTTTTGATATAACCGAACCTATTTCTTCTTCTTCTTTTTTTTTTCTTTTCTTCTCCCCTCTCCTCCCCTTCCTCCCCTCCCCTCCCCTCTTCTCTTTCTCTTTCTCTTTCTCTTTCTCTTTCTCTCTCTCTTTCTCTTTCTCTTTCTCTCTCTCTTCTCTTCTCTTCTTTTCTCTTCTCTTCTCTTCTGTTGTTTATTGCCAGAGACTTGTGGAATCATAAGAAGTGTCACAACACTTAGTGCACACAGTGACCTGGGAAAATACTCATGGGAATATCTCTCAACAAATTGCTCCTTCAGACCCAAAACTGCTAGACTGAACTCTTAACTGTAGTCCCATGTGGGACTCCATCCTACTCCTTCTTTTTAGTCCTTGATATTTAGAGTGACCTCATTTTTCCACATGAAGCCAAAAGTTGGTTTCAACAAAAATAGATCTCTCCCTAAAAAGGAATATTTATACTTGTTACTAAGATAATAACCTTGCATTCTCTTCATGTTCTTATGTAGAAGTATCACCCAAAAAAATGTATAAAGAGAAAAAAAATAAGAATTCTGTCCCCACCAAATAATCAAATGCCTAAGTGAAACAAAATTAAGTAAAAGGATATGTGTTGGCTTACACACATGATTATCTGAGATGGGACTTCCAAAAGGGTGTAAGCCTTGATCCATTTCTTTTTAGTCTTCTTGTCTTTTCTTTCCATGTAGCAAGATGACAGTGTAACTCAGGTTTAACATATTCATGTCACTCCCAGGAAAGCTGAGGAAACCTTCCCTGAAGATTTCCCAGTGATCTGAATTTTAACATATGCCCATTCTAAACTCATCACTGGTTTAAAAAAAAAAAAAAAAGTGTGTGTGGGGGTATCCTGAAGCTCGTTACCCAGTATTGCCAGTGTTGGGGGATCTTGTCATCTTCTCTTGGTGCATATAGTTTAAATGAAGGAAAATGTGAACACAGAATAAAATAGGAAGGAGGAAGAATGGATGCTTTTTAGGCAAGGAATAAAGCCAAATATGTACACATTTTGACATAAAATATATTGGATTTGTTTGTTTTGGCAGTTTTTGTTTTTGTTTGCCAATATAGCATTAAAATGTCTGCATCATTGATTGAAAAAAAAAAAAAAAGAAATTCTCTGGGTGCCTGCATGGCTCAGTTGCTAAGCATCTGCTTTTGGCTCAGGTCATGATCCCTGGGTCCTGGGATCAAGCCCCATATCAGGCCCCCTGCTGAGTAGGGACCCTGCTTCCTCATCTCCCTGCCTGCCTCTCTGCCTACCTGTGATCTCTCTCTCTCTGTGTCAAATAAATAAATAAAATCTTAAAAATAAAGATTTAAAAAATAGTAAAAACTAAATAAAAGGGGCACCTGGGTGGCTCAGTCGGTTGGGCATCTGCCTTCTGCTTGGGTCATGATCCCGAGGTCCTGGGGTTGAGTCCCATGTTGGGCTCCCTGCTCCATGGAGAACCTACTTCTCCCTCTGACTCCCCTCCCCGCTCTGTCTCTCATGAATAAAGAAAATCTTAAAAAAAAAAAAAAAACCTAAATAAAAAAAAAAATTCTCACTCCAGATCTGTAAATGATGGGATGAAGGTTGAAATTCTCTGTTCATTTAAATTATTTTTATTTCTTACTATTTATTTTTCCAGAGACTGTAATTGTAATAAAGTAAGTGTGCAAAAGGTGCCATACAATTTATGCATGGATTAGGCTCACTACTTGATTGACCATAATTATGTTATAATGATCTTATAATGATCCTAATCAATCAATATATAGGTATGAGTACGTGAGGCTATATTTATTCAAAGACATGCTGTCCATATGTGTGGTTTGCCTGTCTATGTAAGGCCAATCAGTTTTACTCTCTCAGAACTTGCATCAAAGTGAGTAAATGACAATGTACTAGAGATAGAGGGCAAACTCTTACTACTAAGGTTCCTGGAGATTTTATGATGCTAAATTTTCGAATCTTTGTGGTTCAATGGTTTCTTGTTTTCTGTGAACTACCACTGTATCCTTCAAAAAAAAAATCTGTTTATTCTACAAAGCTGAAGTCAATATTTCTAATTTGAAATACAAAGCATCTTATCTCTAATGAGGAGGAAAAACAGAAGTTTAGAAAAGAAATGGCAGGAAAATAAAACCGTCGACATTATCATTCTTTTCTGATATTAATTTCCAGTATGGATTTAAGCATCTGCATATAACCATCAGAATGAGTGGCAATGTTCAGTCAACAAGCACCCTTAAAATCACTAAAAATCATAAAACTTTTTTTTTAAAGATTTTATTTATTTATTTGATAGACAGAGATCAGAAGTAGGCAGACAGGCAGGCAGAGAGAGAGGAAGGGAAACAGACTCCCCACTGAGCAGATAGCCCAACGTGGGGCTCAATCCCAGGACCCTGGGATCATGACCTGAGCCGAAGGCAGAGGCTTTAACCCACTGAGCCACCCAGGCACCCCTAAAAATCATAAAACTTATCAATTATTCTTCCTTGATTGTAGAGTGATTTTTTGATATAGGGCAGACAATTTACTACCTCTAAAGAGTACTGAAAAAGGAAAACATGTTAATTTACTTGAGTCATATTGTTTCTTTCTCAACCTCTAGTATTTAAAAAAAAAATTTGGAAATTTGCTTTATGTTAGTGCTTCCTCTACTACTGTTTGATTTTTATATAAACAATAATTTGGGTTCTCAGAAGCATATATTTGTGTAGTAACAGTTATGATGTAATTTTTAAGGCTTTTTCTTTTGCTTTCCTGGATACTTAGGTGGTATCATCCGTATCAGTATATTCCAGTGAAAATATATTCTGTCTGTAAAAGTCAACAGGTTAGAAATGCCCAAGTGGCTCAGTCAGTTAAGTGGCTGGTTTTGGTTCAGGTCATGATCGCAGGGTCCTGGCATGGAGTCCCATATGGGGCTCCTTGCTCAGGCGGAAACCTACTTCTCCCTCTGTGTGCTCTGTCACCTGCTCCCCCTGTTTGTGCTCACTCTCTCTTTCTCTGACAAATAAATAAAATCTAATTTAAAAAATCAACAGATTAAAGATTTCTTATGGAAATATTGGCAGTCTGAAGAGAAGATTCTAGAATTATGTCAGTCTTTTTTAAATAGACTATTTTTTAGGGAAATTTAGGGTTCACAAAATAATTGGTAAGGACAGCAACTTCCCATCTGTTCCATGCTTCTGTATATGCATGAATTCCCTCATTTTCAACATCTCACACTACCTCTGTACATTTGTTAAAATATATATGTATCCATGTAAATACATCATTATCACTTAAAGTTGATAATTTACATTAGGGATCACTCTTGGTTTTGTACGTTCTGCAGGTTTGGATAAATGTATAATGACATGCATCTACCATGACAGTATCACCCAGAGTAGGTTCCACCACCCTAAAAATCCTCTGTGCTCTGCCTATTCACTACCCCTCCACCAGCTCCTGGTAACCACAGATCTTATTATCTCCATGGAGATAATAAAATTTCTAGAATGATGGAATCACAAAGTGTATAGGTTTTTATTTTCTATCTTTTACTTAATAATATGCACTCAAGATTTCTCTATGTCTTTTCATGCCTTGAGAGCTTATTTTTGGTGCTGAATATTATTCCATTGCTTGGATGCATAACAGCTTATCTTTTCACTTACCAAAGTTTATTCCTTGCTTCCAAGTTCTGGCAATTATGAATAAGGCTGCTATAAACATCCATGTGCAGGTTTTTGTGTGAACATGAAATAATCAACTCTTTTGAATTCATATCAAGAAGCATGGTTGCTGGATTGTATTGTAAGAGTATGGGATTAGTTTGCTAAGAAATCCAAAAACATATTCCAAAGTAGCTATACCATTTTGCATTTTGACCAGCAATAAACAAATTTCTGTTGCTCCACATTCTCACTAGCATTTGGCTTTGTCAATGTTCTGCATTGTGGCCAT
Source organism: Enhydra lutris kenyoni (assembly GCF_002288905.1). Classification (NCBI taxonomy): domain Eukaryota; kingdom Metazoa; phylum Chordata; class Mammalia; order Carnivora; family Mustelidae; genus Enhydra; species Enhydra lutris. The sequence goes on from NW_019154087.1 coordinate 14,605,362, forward strand.
TCAAAGAAGTGGTTTTAATTTTCATTTCACTGATAACATATGATGTGGGGCAACTTTTATATAATTATTTAATCTGTTTACCTTCTTTGGTGAGATATCTATGAAGATCTTTGACTCCTTTTAAAATCAGGTGTTTGTTTTCTTATTGTTGAGTTTTAAGAATTCTTTGTATATTTTACATAACTATATCAGATGTATTTTTGAAAATAATTTCTTTTAGTCTGTGACTTGATTTTCCTTCTCTTGACAGTGTCTTTTGCGAAATAATAATAATAATTTTAATGATTCCAACCTGCCAATTCTTTCTTTTGTGGATCGTGTCTTTGGTTTAGTGTCTAGAGTTATCACAATATCCAAGGTTATCTATTTTTTTCCTGTTATTTTCTAAGAGTTTTACAGTTCTGAGTTTTACATTTAGTTCTATGATCCATTTTGAGATTTTTGTTTTGTTTTGTTTTTGTTTTTTGTTTGTTTTTGTGAATAGTGTAAGGTCTGTATTAAATATATTTTATAATTTTTACCTCATTATTGCTTGTCCCATGTAATCATAGGATATATAAGAAGATGGACATATCTTTATTTAACAAGTGGGGATGATTTTTACCCACTTTTACAGAATGAAGTTTATTCAAATTGATACTTTACTGTTAACTTGCAACATAAACTAAAGGATTACAGTTTCAAACAAAGTCACCATACCTTAAAAACTTGAATATTCTAAGGGTACCTGGTGGCTCAGCTGTTAAGTGTTAGCCTTCAGTTCAGATCATGATCCCACGGTCCTGGGATCAAGACCTGAGTCTGGCTCCCTGCTCAGTGGAGAACATGCTTCTCCCTTTCCCTCTGCCTCCCGCCCCCCAACTTGTGCTCTCTCCATCTCTCTTAAATAGATAAAATAGTCCAAAAATTTTGAACAACCTGTAATTCTCTTGAAGACTAAAGTGCTCTCTACAACTTTACAGAGATCCCTTAAAAATATACATGATTTCAGCAAGTTATTACTTCAGCAAGTATCATTTTATATCAAAGGAATTTTAACATCTTTGTTTATTAAATAAAGTTCTCAATTTGAGAACTAAGGAGTGATTAGGAAGACATGATCTAAATTACACAGTGAGGCAGTAGGGTGTACTATGAGAATAACTTTTAACATAGGCTTTTAGAAGACATCATGTGTTTTTGTTCCAATTAAAAGCCTCTAAGCTCTACTAAGTTTTTCATCTGATATTTGGGATATTATATTGTTGTGGTATGTATTTTAAGACAAGTGCTCTTTAGGGGTGCCTGGGTGGCTCAGTGGGTTAAAGCCTCTGCCTTTGGCTCAGGTCATGGTCCCAGGGTCCTGGGATGGAGCCCCGCATGGGGCTCTCTGCTCAGCGGAGAGCCTGCTTCCCTTCCTCTCTCTCTGCCTGCCTCTCTGCATACTTGTGATCTCTGTCTGTCAAATAAATAAATAAAAATCTTTAAAAAAAAAAAAACAAAAAGGCAAGTGCTCTTTATAGAATGAGCAACATTGCCTTTTGGATGATATTGTATGTGCCAAAGTAATTTCATCAATGTGTCTTCTGCACTTTCTTCCAAAATCTATCCCCAGGAGTGAAAGAGACAAACACATTTAAGTGGAAAATAGCATGAAAAGGAGAAAAATCACATTCTCTTGTGTAGTCATACGAAGTTTCAAGGAAGAACAATTGACTGGATAGAATTTCAAGAATTTTCCTATAAGTATAGATGTCATTGTTCATTTTGCTAGGCACCAGAAGACTTTTGAGGAATGGTGGAGAGTTTTTGAATAGGGTCTCTTTAATTCACATCCAGCCCACATTTCTGATATAATTTTTTTTGTGATACTTTATAACTAAGGGAGCAAGTGCAACTCTTATTTTTGTACAATATCACTGCAAATGGGTGAAGCCTCTGTCTGCCTTGCATAGTAATTGACAGTCATTTCCTCAATAATAAATGATCTGTGCTTAGACTACATATTTAGATTTCAATTTACTTTATGAACAGTTTTCACTGAGTCCATCCATTGGAATGACAAGTTCCATCTACACACTTTATTTTGTTTAAACATGATGTGCTCCTCAGGTTGGAACTTAGTTATTTTCATATTACCCATCCATAGATAATAAATCTTAATTTCAGCTCTAAGTCATAAATTGATGTCCATTGAATTTCTATTTTAAATGTCATCTTACATTACTCCTAAAACAATCTCAAGAACATTGCTTCCTTGGTATTCTAGAATACCAATTTTGAGAAACTATTCAAGTGTTTATACAGAAAATTTGACAACTATAGTAATGGAAAATGTCAACACTCCTAGAAAGATTTCTAGGATTTCATCTATTTTACCGCAAGGAAAATAAGTTTAGACTTGGAAACAATAAAAATTTAGGGAGTTTGATGCTATTTTAATTTTTTAAAATGTTGTGAAGAATAACAATTAATTTGATTTTTTCCTTCTTTTGCTACTATTAGGATGAGGACTTTTAAAAAATATTTTTCTATCATTTCCTTTCCTGTGTAATCTCATATATCTGATTAAATTGAAAACTCATTTACCAATTTATATTCACTTATGAACTTCTTACAAAGCATCATTATAATTTTTCTGCTAAACTCCTGTTGCTATAAACCATCTGACCAACAGTATATTTTTCTTCTTTCCTTGAAGTATTAATTATTACAACAACTTACAGAGGGATAAATATTCCTTTTAAATACCCACCATTCATGGTTTAAAAATATTTAAATAGCTTTTTTTTTAAATGCTACAGAAATCTTAATAAATCCTGAGGACAGGTTTGATCACAGTGACTTACTTCTGGATTACTCCAATTCATAATGTCTAGATTTTGACAATTCTAGCACCTTTCCATATAAGCACATTTGATTTATGCAGTTAAATGTCTCATTTTAGCTCCAGATTTCATAACTTTGTCATAGTTAACTTCTTGGCTAATTTCTTCATTGTTAATGCACAATATATGCTACTATCAGATATTTTACTTTTTCTTTTACTTTCTGTACTTCCTTTGTAGCTTTTCCTTTGGGAGAGGTGTAGTAAAGAAAACTTACCTCCAAGACTTACCTCTTTGTGGGTAGTATAATGCTATCTTCTCAAGCAACAGTTTTGCTGAAAGTAATTGGTTTCTTCTTGTGATTCAGTTTTGGGGCCTTGTCTAGAGTATGGTATCAAATGTATGGTTTTTTGATAGATGTTTTTAGTATTAATTTAAAAAAATTATATATATAAATGATGATAATTAAAATATTTTCTTCTTAAAGAATATAATCAACTTCTGTTTTTATGTATAGCAGTCAAGAATAAGAGTGGTATAAAAAAGAACATCATTGAAAGCAGAACATAACTATGTGTTTATATTACATCATATATATCATATATCATAGATATATGTATCATATCATATATGTCATATTTTTAATGTTCAGAGAATTCATACAATTCAAATTAAAAGATCCACCCTGACCTAGATAAGCAGAGAATATATACAGCCTTACATCCTTCATCTTTCTTCCTGTTTCCCTTTTTACTTCTTTTTCAACTTGCTTTTATTTCTAATGGGAAAAGGATATGGGCTAAGTACTTTAATCTGAGTTTCAAAAATTAAAGTAAAACGTAAGCCCTTTCAACACTCTGCTGCTCCATACAAACAATTCTACAGCTTTCCTTGACAGGTTTCACTTGTTATAAGAGTGAACAGGGAGAGTTATGTCAGCAGAAGGGTTAAGAAAACACAAAATCTACATTTTCAGATCTAATCACTTCTCTGTGCTCTAAAACTACTTTTTTTTTTTTTTTCAGTTACCACTGGAACATCGCTACTAAAATTTATAATTTCTAAAACTGAACACACACATACCAACGAGCATGCACCCTCAGAGAGGTAAGTCCTGAGTGCACATGTTAGACACAACAATGAAACCGGGCCTTCAGGTTAAACAGAGTAGGAAAATAATAGAAGGCACCCTCCTTCCGGATGGCTCACTCTGCAGGTCATTTCAAGAGAGCAAAATCTCTGAATTGATAGAACATTTCTCGTCTAATGGCTGTCTTACATGTCTGGCAGTCCCATAGCTCTCATTTCCTTCAGAATGAGAAGGAAGAGAGAAAAATATGTCTATTTCTAATGCAGCAAGCTGATATAGAGCTAGTTGTAAGATGTTTCAGCTCAGCCTCTTTTCCATAGGAAGCATGATGTTGGGTTGGTTCTAACTTCCCCACGAGGTTACTGTCTTTATGTTGCCAGACAAATGAGTTCAGCTTAGGAAGTCAGGTTCTTCCTGCACAGATAGAATAAAGACTTCTAATTTCCAGGTCCAGCTACTTTTAAAACAAATGCCTTATACATATGTTTTCAGTGTTTTTTGGAAAATGTAAATCTTAAGCCAAAAGTCATTGCTTGAAAAATGCCAAGATGTGGATTCCAAATGGTATTAATATATGTAACAGGGGCACAGGTTAATGTGAATCCAAGAAACTAAAACCACTACCGACAGGGGCGCCTGGGTGGCTCAGCAGGTTAAAGCCTCTGCCTTCAGCTCAGGTCATGATCCCAGGGTCCTGGGATCCAGCCCCTCATCGGGCTCTCTCTGCTTGGCAGGGAGCCTTCTTCCTCCTCTCTCTCTCTCTGCCTGCCTCTCTTCCTGCTTGTGATCTTTGTCTGTCAAATAAATAAATAAAATCTTAAAAAAAAAAAAGTGAAACCGACAACACATTCATCCTTTAATTGAATAGCTAATGCAGCATATTGTCTGAGAGAGGGGATTTAGGGGGAAAAAAAACCCTTTTAAATACTGATATGGATTGGCAAGCCAGTAATATGTATTATATTATTGTAACCAATTTAATTTATTTGCAATTAGAACAAATATAAATTACTATACAAAATAATTTTGATCTTGACAGTTTTATGTTTTGCTGCCAAGTATTTCTGATTTAGCATGTCCTTTCTACCTGTACACTTATAAAGGCTTCCATTCATCAATAGAAGGTAGACACCATTTACATAACAAATGAGTTAGGGACAAAGAACCAGCTGATTGAACACATCATGTAACTTATTAATAGTTATGTTTAACATATGTAGTTACGTTTAATTCATTATTATTTTGTAATAATTGTGTGGGTTCATCCTTTATTTTGTTGACACTTAAGAGAAATTAAGAAGTGAAAGGAAATTCAACTTTTTTACATAGCAACAGTATGATTTCAGAGGTATTGAAGCAGCTATGCCAACTTGATGTCAGGAGGCTGAGATATGTGCACATATCATCTGGTTGTTATTATTAATGCAGAGCTAAGCTGTCGCACAGTTTGGGGGTTTTCAATACAATTTTTATTTCTTCATTTAAATGAATGAATTATACTATTGTACTTGGTTTCTGTAACTTAAGATTCAGATGAAAGAAGAAAGAAGTCTCAAATATTGAAGACTTCTTTTGTCTCTGAAAATTGACTTTCAGAAATGGGAAATTGAAAAATAGTCAAGAACTCATTAGTAAAAATTCACTCCACCCAGTGCACTTTTGTGTTTGGTATAATATGGCAGCCTAGTGTTCTTCCTTGTCTCCCTGCTTCACTGTCATCTCCTCACAGGCCCATTAGCATAGAGAAATAAAACTGATATACCTCACTGAATAGTTTTCTATCCTTTCATGTGTTGTATACTTTAATGCACATACACATACCCACATCATTTTAAGTTCAAATGCTAAATGTATTAATTTTCAATTGTAACTTTAATATTTGGAAATCTGTTTTCTCACCTGTTAATGGGTGTCATACAAAATTTGCAGTGTTCTGTGGCAGATGCATCAAATTAGTTGTGATTGTTTCAATCTCAAATTTTTAATTCATAAAAGTTTGCATGTACGTTTTTCCTTTTTGTATCTGTATTGAATAATAGATTACTTGACTTGTATTTCTGGTATACTTTAAAAGTAGCTTCCTGTCCAAGAAATGATAATTTAACCATGTAATATATTGTGAATATAGCTACAAATTTGCTTCTACTTTGCCAGATTTAACTTCTCTTTGTAATCATCTATTTGCAAATAAGTTGGGAGATTGATGGCGATCATAGAAATAATGGTAATAGCTAACTAGTAGTAACAGTCAGTTCAGCTGTGGTGCTATACTTTTATCGTATTTTACATTATTTTAAAAATAACCCAATGAAGGAGGCATTAGTATTCCCACATTTAATAAGGTTTTTTCTTTTTTCTTTTTTTTTTTTTTTCCCTTTGAGAGAGAGAGAGAGAGAGAGCACTAGCAGTGGAGGGGGAAGGGGCAGAGGGAGTGGGAGAGAGAGAGAATCCCAAGCAAGCTCTATGCCCAGCATGTAGTCAGATGCAGGGCTGTCTTACGACCCTGAGATCATGACCTGAGCCAACATGAAAATTCAGAGGTTTAACTGACTGAGCCACCCAGGTGACCCCCTCAACATTTTTATAGATGAAACTGAAGCTTAGAAAGTTTAGTTTCACAGATTTAGAATTAAGGCAGTTAAGTTCCTGGTTCTTTCTCTTAACTTCTGAAACTCGGGTTTTGTGTTAAATGAGAATCATAATGACTGGATAATAGTTATTGCAATAATATGGTGATATATTTTGTGACTAGTAAAATATAAGGATTTAATGAAGTATGTTTACTGTTATGGGGTATATCTCCTCTACCCATGACTTTTCTGCCCATTTTCTTCCATTTCTCCCAGAACCTAGCTCTGTCATTTATTGTCTCCTCTCATTCAGATCAGCAATTCAAATTCAAATTCATCTGCTCATCTTTACTTTCAGGATACAGATGTATTTTGATCTTCTCCATCCTAAAGCCAAAACCATCTGTATTTTCAAGTCAACCCTGAACATTGCTCCATACCTCAAGTTACTCTGCTCTTTCTAAACTGCTAAGTTATTAATGTATCTTATAAAAGTAATTTATCATAGTAGATATTATTTTCTCACTACCAACTTAACCTAAAAAATAAATTATGATTTTATCTAAGTATTACATGTCCTAAAACCAAATGATATAAGATCTTAATAAATAATAACAATAAAAATAATAATAATACTAATAGCAAAAATCACTAGCCAGCCTACTCTAAGTTCCAAACTAATGAGGCCAACAGCCACAGAAGTGAACTCATTTAAATTACTTAATGATTTATTCTGGCATTTACCACCATTTTGCTCAATAATATGCTTATACTACTATTATTGGTATATCTCTCATAAATTATCTATTTATTTACTATTGTGTTATGAGGATACAGCTATCTAATCCTGCCCAACCCAAAGCTGTTTACTTTCCTTTATTTTAAAGTACTTGAAAAAGAACTGCAAACTCCTTCTCACTACAGCTGAAGAAATTAAGTAAACCATCTGTCTCCTAATCCTTCTTTTAAAGCTGCTCCAATCTGTGCTGGATGACTGCTAGCCAGATGCATAGCCATAGACCCAGAATATCCCTTAACCCCATCTATCTTCTGTCCCCCACCCCATCTGCTTTCCAGAGTCTTGTGTTTTAAGGATTTATAACTTATTTTTTTCTTTTTCAGACTGCTTATCTTGCAGTAGTTTTTTTGAGAAGTCTCTAAGGAAAATGAGATGTTCGTGCACCCTTGCATGCAATAAATATGTTTTAATTTTCGTCTTGACCTTGGTGGACACTTGAATATAGAGTTTCAGATTAGTAATCAATTCTTCTCAGCCTCTGAAGGTATTAACTACTGTATTCTGTGTCTCAGTAATACTCTTGAGTAATCTAATGGCAATCTTATTTCTGGCTGTGATATGTGACCTGCTTATTTTCTTTTGCTTTGTTTTGTTTTTCTTCTTTGTTACTTTTAGGATTTTAAAATTCCTTCTGTTCTGAAATTTTAGAATAACTTGTGATAAAATAATTTTATCTTCAGTTTTTCTAAAAAAATATTTTATTTATTTATTTGAGGCGGGGGGAGAGAGAGATAGCATGAGTGGGGAGGGACAGATGGAGAAGTAGAGACATAGAATCTTAAGCCAACTCCATACCGAGTGCAGAGCCAGACTTGGGACTTGATCTTATGACCCCATGATCATGACCTTAGTGGGTACCAAGAGTCAGATGCTCAACTGACTGAGCCAGCAAGGGGACCTTCATTTTATCTTCATTTGTGATGATGGGCGGTTGTTAGGATCTTTGTCTGGACACACATATTATTTTGGAAATATCTCTTCTTTATAATCTTCTTCCACTTATTTTTTCTGTTCACTTTTTCTAAAGTACACATTACTAGAAAACTGAACACCCTGCTATAATATCCCATTTTCTTTTCTATTTTCTATCTCTGCCCTTTTTCCTACTTTCTGGGAGATAATCTCAACATTATTATAAGCTTTCATAAAATTTCTAGTGATCTTTGGCTATTGAATCATGATTTAAAGTGAGACACTAAAAAACTTACTGTGAGACTCTACATGTGTTTGTGTAGATGTGTAGAGGAGGGCGCTTGTTGAATGATGAACTTCTTCATAACAAAGTTCTACCATAAAATCTCAAATTGCTTTTGTCTGTAGTTTTTGTTTGATTACTTTTTGTGTTTTGTTTGTTTGCTTGCTTGTTTGAATCTTTCTAGGTCGCTTTCTTCATAGATGAATTTTCAGATGTCTTGCCTGGTGCTCCACACCTGGCTGCTTTCATACTGGTGACTGATTCGAGAAACAGGATGGGAACTGTAAAGCTTAATTAGCAATTTCATTTATTTCCCTGATTGTCAGGACACTGTTTCACCCTCATCCTCACCATCAGCTATCTGTGGGTTTCCCAGCACAGGGATCACTTTGACACATTTTTTTTTTCCCCTGAGAATAAGCATGTATATGCTGTTTTGTCAGGAAGGGCTATTCAGATGCCTGTACTGGTTTGGGGAAGGTCTTGAACAGTCTAACTCCCTTGGTAGACTGTTAGAAACTGTTACACCTACCACACTGAGACACCTTGTACCTCAATTACAGGAAACTTTCAGTGGTAGATTCTGTAACACAACGTGCTTCTTCATGGCCATCCTACCCTGCAGGATATTAGCTCTCAGCTGTAAGTCATTTATGTCCTACTTATCTTTCTGCTTCCCACCTCCAGAGAAAGTGTCGGCACCTCTTACTTGCTGTCAGCTCCTCTCTAGTACTCCATATAGTTAATGGGCTTTAACAATCTTTTTACTTGCTTTACTGCCTTTCAAATTTTAGGAGGAACCAGAGAAAAACACATATGTTCACATCTTCATGCTAAGGATACTCTTCAATTTTTGACCCTTGCCTTGGTAAAACCCGCCATTCATTCTGTCACACAACTAGAGTCAACAACCAAGTCTAACAATCCCCTTTCAGCTTATTTCTTCTTGACTTAATTTCATTTACAAAACTTTCATTCCTTTACTGAATTTATTTATACCCTTGCTTTCTATGACCCTCTTCTCTAAGTTTCCCTTAAACCTCTGTGTAATATTTTAGACTCATTCATCCCTCTCTTTCTCTGATTACATCTTAAATTTGACAGGGCAAGGATGGGGAGACTTCAACATATTTGTAATTCCAGTGTTGCTCTGTTGTGTTACTTCTGTAAAACTCCATGTGCATTTGCATTGCTAACCTTCCATGGCAGCCCAGTCCTCCAAGGGAAGAGAATTCTTGTTTCACATGCAATGTTGTCCAGATTCTGCCAAAAAAAAATTAATAAAGAAAGAAAACATTTATATATATAATTTTTTTCCATATTTTTCTCATTTCTTTGTTTCCAAAATAGCTGTATCTCATTTGTAATGTTTCTGATGGTGAGGAAATTTTCATTTCAGTATGAATCAAACTTGGGGGTTGGGGGGAAACAAACGACAAATAGTCTTTCCATTTTCCTTCATGAGAGCAAAATTTTAAAGCTGCTGTGACCTAGACAGAAAAAATCAAAGCCATTACTATATCACAAGAAAAGTACAAGAACGGGAAAAATGCATCGAGAGGTAATAAAGAATTTGAATACCTAAACAACTCTGCCTAATGCTTCATTGAAAAATATTTGGTGGCATTTGCCTTAAAAATTCATCCTCTAATTACTTTTCATAGTCAGCAAATTGAGAAATCTGTGGCGAGTGGGCGTATAACAATGCTAAAATAATGTTGGAACACCAAACCAACTTTTGAATCAGGATTGCTTTGGGTTGCTGTGTGCTCTTGAGATTTCTTACACAGTCAGTGATGTCATCTGTAAACAAAGACAGTTTTATTTCTCCCATCCCAATCTGCACACCTTTTACTTACTTTCCCTCTGTTACGGGCATTAGCTAGGATTTACAATATCATATTGAATAGGGACAGGGAGAGAGGACATCCTTGCCTTATTCCTAGGCTTAGGGGGTAAGTTTTTAGTTTCTTGCCATTACATATGATATTAATTATAGTTTTTTTGAAGATATTACTCATCAAGCCAACGAAGTTTCCCTCTATTATGAATGGTATTTAAATGTCATTCTCCTCACGTAGTTGTTGATAATGGGATTTCAACTACTTCATGAGAAATCTTTAGAAAACACTGTCACTTTTTCGTTCTATTTAATAATGTTACTGCTGTTAATGCATAACTCTGTTTTCAGTTTAAACTAAAATCTAAGTAAATCTATGTGCTGCTTTCCCTAAGTGATCATATTTCTTATGTGAAAAGTAATAGGAAGCTGAAAATGAATTAATTATGTAGAAACCGTAAATTTCATTTTAGGCATTGTTTACATTCTTAATGCCTTAGAAGGGCCAGTGAAAGCTGAATGCAGTGATGTTTCTGAGACACTGACAGATAAATATGCTTAGGGAATAAATTTTAAAATGGTAGTTAATGAGCCACTATTGTTTCTTCTATGAAAAGGCAGAAATGGAAGTCACTTTGAAAACTCAATTTACCTCAATAAGGGAAAGTTTCCTTTTCTTTATTTTATTTTATTTTATTTTTTTGGTATGGAAAAAGGATATTCATGATATGCGCAATGTTTAGAACTAGAAAATTTTATTCTACTAACTGATTACCCATACTGAGCACTATTCAAATAATGTCAATTTGGTCCTATATGAAAATCCTCCTTCCTTACACATTTCCAGTAATTTAGAGTCTATAAAATTACATTAAAAACAATCCAAAAACACATCAAGACATTTTACTGTAATTTTAAGTAACTTTAATTATATTATGATATATTTAGCAGTGACTCTCGATTTTCCTATCTCTAAACTGAATTTCTCAGAAATACTTTTAGTTATTATCTTTTTTATTGCTTTTCATGTGAAATTGTTATTCTCCAGTGATTTTGCACCACATTAGATCTAGTTCTATGCCCCTGAGTTTTAATTTCAAACTTTCTATTTCCACCAAATGTTCATCATTGAATTCCATCAGTGATTTCATTTTATCACAGCAGAACTATATTTTTTTCCTATTCAACATTCTTTAACACTGTTGAGTCATAACATAAAATAAAGCATCTCCACCTTGTTTGGGACTCTTATTGTACAAATAAAACACACCCAGCCTAAGCTGTTTTCTCACATTCATAAAGTGCATTGAAGGAAATTGAACACATCTAGGTGGAAAAGTTTCAATGGTGACATCAGCTTTTGTGCACTGCCATGCTCTGTCTTGATCCTTCATCCCCTCTGTCCTCTTTCTCTCCATTTATTCACTTACTTATCTACATCTAATTGTATGCTAAGATAGATCTATCTGTGTGTTGGCAAGGTGATTAGTATTCCAGGGAAAGAAAGATTGTCTTTTTCAGTAGCTTTCCCAAAATTTCCAGGGAAGAACTTGAATTGCTGCCTTTAATCATTTATCAAACAAGAAACTAAATTTCCTATTCAGGGACTGAATGACTCTTTTTACTTTGACTTGGGTCAAGGAATTCTCTGTGGTTTGTGGTGGACCAAGATTATGCTGATTTAACTCAAATGGACAGAGAAGAATTCATATGTATTGGGATAGATTCTTCTTTGAAGGAGGATACATCCATCACTACTTCACGACCTCAGAGCTTAGTCTACTACTTCTCTTGTCACAGTCTTTGCCACATAGTCTTTGACTGCCAAATATGAACATAATTTGCATAGGATTTTATCTTTATCAGTTCTCTCATTTACACACACAAACACACGCATACACTTTGATCAAGGCATTTATTTTACATGTGGGGTTTACTACGAAAACATCTGAAGTAATATGAATATTTTCCTTGGCATCTGCTATAAATTTGGAAGAATAAAAAATGAGAGAAAGAGGGTAGAGGTTGGGCACAGAGGGTGGCAAAGAGAGAAAATTAACAGACTGCCACTTTAATGTTACTGAGAAAGTGGTATAAGATTGGTTCCCAATCTTGTATGTATGTATGTTTGTTTGTTTTGGCTACAGGGATCAGCAGCTGAGAGATCCAACTGGATATTTTTAGAAATATTTTTGACTTAAACATTTATGTACTAATAAGTTTTTATATATGATCCTTTTGGTCAAATTCTATTCAAATAATTTCTTTAAAACACTTACCTCAACAGTAAAGGTTTTGTTAATATTGACTTGTTATGTATTTCCCCTTTCCAGATATTTTGTTTATTTTAATTTTCTGACATGCTTTAATTTTCAGGCATGTATTACTAGGAAACTTATATATCATGAGCACAGTATTTGTACATCTGCCTTTATATAAAGTGCTCACTATACACATTCTGGTTCATAGCCATATTCCTTCCTAATGTTCCTAACATTCCTTGATGTTTCTGCTAGAACAAATTACCACAAAAATTGTGACTTAAACAGCCCTGATTTATTATCTTATGATTCTGGAGGTCAAAAGTCTTAAATGAGTCATAAGGGGCTAAAATCCAGTGTCAGCAGAGGCCCTGGGAATCTACTCCTTGCCTTTTCTAGCTGTATTGCCTGCATTTCTTGGCTTGTGGCTACATCACTGCTACCTCTGCCTGTGTCATCACATTTCCTCTGACTGATCTTCCTGTCTCTCTCAATGCCATTACATTAGCCCCATGTGGACAATCCAGGATGACCCCCACCTCACATCATTAACCTTAATTACACCAGCAGAATCCCTTTAGCAATCTAAGGTAAGATATTCACAGGTTCTGGGATGATGACTTAGATACCTGTAGGGGTCATATTTCTGCTCACCATAATGGCTAAGGCAAATCAAGGAGTCCTTGGTTGACTTTGAGTTTAGATGTAAATCTCATGAGTAGACTGAAGTACCTAGTTTTATATATGCTGACGTTACAAACCCAACACTATATCCTGGAACACCAAAGCAGAATCCTGAAATCAAATTCTGTTTGATAAGTAGGGTTTTTTTCTCTTTTTTTAAGATTTTATTTATTTACTTGAAAGAAAAAGAGAGAAGGAGCCTGAGTGGAGTGTGGGGCAGAGGGAGAGGGAGGAGCTGGCTCCCCACTGAGCAGGGAGCCTGAAGCAGGCTCCGTGCCAGGACCCTGGGATTATGACCAAGACTGAAGGCAGACGCTTAACCAACTGAGCAAATCAGAGGCCACCCCAGTTTGACAAGTATTTAATGAGTGCCACTGTTTGCCATCCAATGTGCTATGACTTCTGCATCTGCCCTCAGTTATGGATTCTGTTTCCTGGATGTTTTCCAAAGTACTCGTCAGAAATACTTGTCTTGAGGCATGTGAGAGTGTGGGACCCTCAAGAATTATGGTTTGATGAATTGTAGCAGATGTAACCCTGTGAATGCATTTGTAAGTAAGTTATATGTTCAGATTTCCCCATGTTCAACTTTATGAGCACAAATTCTGTGAACTAAATATTATGCCTATATATGTATTTGAAGTTTCAATTATATATCGATTCCAGTATTTCAGGAGCCTAGAATATTTAATGAATAAAAAGTAGAGGCAAAATAGGTGAGTCAATCAGAAAATTTGCCACAATATATTCTTGTACTTATACTTAAACTATCCCATGTTTATATATAAACTATCAATGTTTTTCTCTAACATCAATCCTTTCATGTGAGCACTAGTTTGCATTCCCTCTCATCTAGTCTAGAATGTCCCTCTAGCCTTTTTACCTTCACACTAATTTTCTTCTCTCTACGAATAGAATTTCATCAACATGCAACCACATGTCTAGTTTTCTTATTTATTTTTTATTTTTTTTATTTTTTGACATGTTTTATTTATTTTGGGTGAGAGTACAGAGGAAGAGAGAGAATCTCAACTAAACTCCATGCTGCTGAGCGTGGAGCCCCACTTGGAGCTGGATCCCACAACCGTGAGATTATGACCTGAGCCAAAATCAAAACCACCCAGGTGCCCCTTCTTATTGTTAAAATAAAAGAGATAAAAAAAAAAAAAAAGAAAAAAAATACTTTTGGTCTTCTTTCTCTTACCAATTATATTAACCCATTTTTTTTGTTTGTTTGCTTTTCCTTCCAGCAAAATCATCAAAAGGATTATCTATTGTAACTCTAAGTTTTTCTCTTAAAATTACTCCAGCTGGGCTTTTGCTCATGCCACCTAATTCCAGCAAAAGCCCAGCTGGAATAAAGCTGCTCATGCCAAGGTTACGGATGACGTTGCAAAAATCAGTTGTCAATTATCATCCCTCTTCAGCATTGGCAGTATTCTTCACTCTGATTCTTCCATTCTCCTAGATTTTTTTTTCATTTATTTTCTAAAATATTTCAATTTCTTTTTTTTTTAATTTCCATTCTCCCAATCTCATCAAGTATTCCTTCTCAGTCTCTTGAGCTTGTTCCTCCTTTTTTTCCTTGACTTCCTAATATTGGAAGGTGCTGGACTCAGGATTCCTCTCTTTTTTACCACCCCAGGTGCTTTTCTGAATTTAATAATATATACTACTCTTTACTTCTAAACTGAAGTATATAATAGAAATCATCTACTCTACATGTGCAAAAGTAACCCTTGTTTTCATCCTGCAAACCTTTTCCACCAGCAGGCTTGCCCATCTTGGTTGATGGTAACTGTAACACTTAAATATGGTGCTCTGAGTAGAGGACTCTTGCAAGTTTTTATTTATATTAAATTACTGCATCTTCATAGTAACCCTGAGAAACAAATTCTACCATTATGCCCATATGTAAGGAAGAAACTAAGAAATAAAGCCCTTAATAAAACTGTGGAACTCACATAACCAGTGAGTGACAAAGCCTGCATCTGACCTTAAGGAGTCTACTCCTGAGTGATCCCCGAACCACTGTACTGCACTTGATTCACAAACTCTTCCCATTTTTCATAGGACATATAAAAAAAATTGAGAGCTCCATTTGTTCCTAAAATAGGTAAAATTTATTATTTCCTTCCCTATGCCTCCAGTATCAGATTAGCAATATTTTCAAAGTCCAATAATATTTTGGTTTCTGATCTAAGTTCTGCTCCTTCATGTTGTAGAAGATAAGGACTGAGTTATGGGCCATCTCTCTTCTCAAATATTCTAGCTGCCAGTCACATAACTTTTTTTTTCCCCAAAAGGCCCCAATGTATACTCAGGTTTGCATTGATTCATTGACTGCTAGTGTCAGCCTATCACAGCCAGAGCCTGCAGTAGTTTCTGGCTTCCCTAGTCTCAGCGCAACACTGTGGTTTAAGCAATGAGACAATGTCTGCTAGTATCAGAAACTCTTCCCCCACTGGTGGATCAAATGACCTGTTTTTAATTCCTATGTATGTTAAGTTGGTTTGGAAGAATGGAACTTTTGTTACATGTGCGATATAATGCTTCAACCTTCCTAATTAAATCCATCCCCCTTGGCGTAGCTAAATGACTTGACCATTTTCCCGTTCTCTCCGTTGCATTTCATTTCTTCAGGGGGTCTGCAGTTTTTGTGGTTGTTGCCATTCATTGCTGTATATCTGTTTTGCTTTTGTTTTTCTCAGTACTGACCAAGGCATCCCACTAAACAATTTGGGGAAGAGCCGCTCACATGATGGTCTATGTGAAAGGTCCCTGATAAGTGTGTGGGGGTGTAGAGATCTGGCACAGCCTGATGTACACTACAGGTAGCCCTGGAATAGATTTTGAACAAATTTGGGTGAATTTACTTCACTTATGTTTCTGGCATTCATCAGATGAGGAGGACAACTGCTAAGCAATGTCTGAAAGCATTTTCAAATATTTCCATGATGTGATGTCATGAGAGTCAAAGGCAGCCTCTATGGGACTACAGATCTTCCTTGAGTTTTGATGGGTTTACATTTCGGTAAACCCAACAAGCTGCCATTGAAAATATCATACGTTGAAATGAATTTATGACACCTAATCTACTGAACATCAGAGCTAATCCTAAACTACCTTAAGCATGCCCAGAACTCTTACATAAGCCTACAGCTAGACAAAATTACCTAACACAAAAACTAGTTTATAATATAGTGTTGAATACCTTATGTAGTTTATTGAATACTGTACTGGAAATAAAAAACACAATAGTTGTATGGGCACAGAATGGTGTTAAGTTTGTTCACCTTTGTGATCATGTGACCGACTGGGAGCTGTGGCTCTGTGCTGCTCCCCAGAATCACTGGATGGTATCCCACCACACATCACTAGCCTGGGAAAAGATCAAAATCCAAAATTCAAAGTACAGTTTTTACTGAATGCTTATCACTTTCACACCATGGTAAAGTAAAAAAAAAAAAAAATAGTTGAGCACTTTAAATCTGGGACAGTCTATAGAATTTTCCTTAGGTTTTAGGGATTTTAACTTCTGATGTTTCTCTGGTTACTTTTGACACTTCTATGACAGTTAAAAATTTAGAAGTGAACATTTCTAAAGAATTCAGATGAAATGTTTCTATAGAATCAAAGCAAAGGAGCTTAAGTTCCTAAACCTGTGGTTTCATTGGCCTCCCAAAGTGTGAGTCACCGATTGTTTGGCTGCTGTATCATCTATCCCTTATTATCTAGATTTTTGAGAGGAGGGGAGTGCCAATTCTTTTCAACCGTGATTTGTCTTTCTTCTGATCCATATCGATCTCTTCTTTTGGAACCAAGAATTGAATATGTTAATTGTGTCATAAGAATCAGCATTTAAACACTGATTGACATATTGACCATCATCTGTATTCTTCCTGCATACCATTTAAGTGCAAACAAAAATTTTCTGAAATAAAAGGTGCCTACAGAATTGGGATGAACTTATTGTCCTGTAGCCTGTCAGCTCTAATTGGTGACTTTCTATGGTTGTGAGAATATGTTTTCTTCCTTTTGGTTCCCAAGAATAGAACAACTCTTAAAAATATTGTGTCAGTAAGAGACCAGATATGGATATGACCAAACAGCTGATTTTTAAACATGTTTTTCTATAGTATATGATGCCCAGAACATAATGGAGCTTGAAAACACCATGATTATAGAAACCTTACTAAGTAGAAGTATATGTGCTATACCTTGCAAATAGACTTTAATAACTTGCATACTATTATACCCTATTGCATGCTTAGTTAAGTGTATGGGAAATTTGAAAAGTTTTTGATTAGTTGATAATTTTTTACTGTGTATTTCAATTATTTTTGAAACTACAGCTATAATTATTATATTAACTATAAATACTTGGCATCTTATAGAGTCATATAAATTTGATCTGTATGTAAGAATGAACATGTTTGATTTAACCTATAGTCTATTTGCTTTTGCCTGTCATTCACATATATGCACTCATGATCAAGGAATAATACCTATTCTCCTGAAGCTGTTTCAAAAAATTGAAGCAGAAGGAAAACTTCCAGACTCTTTTTATCAAGCCAGCATTACCCTGATCCCCAAACCAGGCAAAGACCCCACCAAAAAGGAGAATTTCAGACCAATATCTGTGATGAATATGGATGCTAAGATTCTCAATAAGATCATAGCTAATAGGATTCAATAGTACATTAAAAAAGATTATCCACCATGACCAGGTGGGATTTATCCATGGGATGCAAGGGTGGTTCAATATTCGCAAACCAAGCAATGTGTTAGAATGAATCAGTAAGAGAAGAGAAAAGAACCACCTGGTCCTCTCAATTGATACAGAAAAAGCATTTGACAAGTTACAGCATCCGCTCATGATTAAAACGATTCAAAGTATAGGGATAGAGGGAACATTCCTCAACTTTATAAAAACCTTTCTATGAAAAACCCACAGCGAATGTTATCCTCAATTGGGAAAAGCTGACAGCCTTCCCTTTGAGATCAGAAACATGACAAGGATGCTCATGCTCTCCACTCTTGTTCAACATAGTACTAGAAGTCCTAGAAGCAGCAATCAGACAACAAAAAGAAATTAAAAGGTATTCAAATAGGTGAAGAAGAAGTCAAACTCTCTCTCTTCGCAGATGTCATGATACTTTATATGGAAAACCCAAAAGACTCCACCCCCAAACTACTAGAACTCATACAGCAATTGAATAATGTGGCAGGATACAAAATCAATGTACAAAAATCAGTTGCTTTCTTACACACTAACAATGAAAACATAGAAACAGAAATTAGAGAATTGATTCCATTTACTATAGCACCAAGAACCATGAGATACCTGGGAATAAACCTAACTAAAGTGGTAAAGGATCTGTACTTGAGGAACTACAGAACACTCATGAAAGAAATTGAAGAAGACACAAAAAGATGGAAAAGCATTCTATGCTCATGGATTGGAAGAATAAACATTGTTAAAATGTCTATATTGCCTAGAGCCATCTATACCTTCAATGCCATCCCAATCAAAATTCCACCAGCATTTTTCAAAGAGCTGGAACAAACAATCCTGAAATTTGTATGGAACCCAAAGAGACCTGCATTGTTAAGGAAATGTTGAAAAAGAAAAACAAAACTGGGGCATCATGTTGCCTGATTCCAAGCTTTACAACAAAGCTGTGATCACCAAGAGAGCATGGTACTGGCCAAAAACAGACACATAGACCAGTGGAACAGAGTAGAAAGCCCAAATATGGACCCTCAACTCTATGGTCAACTAATCTTCAACAAAGCAGGAAAAATATACTCTGGAAAAAAGACAGTCTCTTCAATAAATGGTTCAGGGAAAATTGGACAGTTATGTTTAGAAGAATGAAACTTGACCATTCTCTTACACCATACACAAAGATAAACTTGATGTGGATAAAAGACTTCAACGTGAGGCAGGAATCCATCAGAATCATAGAGGAGAACGTTGGCAGTAACCTCTTCAACATCGACCACAGCAACTTCTTTCCAGACACGTCTCCAAAGGCAAAGGAAACAAAAGTGAAAATAAACTTTTGGGACTTCATCAAGATCAAAATCTGCACAGCAAAGGAAACAGTCAACAAAACAAAGAGGCAACCCACGGAATGGGAGAAGATATTCGCAAATGACACTACAGACAATGGGCTGATATCCAAGAGCTATAAAAAACTCCTCTAACTCAACACACGCAAAGCAGATAATCACATCAAAAAAAAAAAAAAGGCAGAAGACATGAACAGACACTTCTCCAAACCTGTGGTTTCATTGGCCTCCCAAAGTGTGAGCGCACAAAAAAATATTCATCATCATTAGCTATCAGGGAGATTCAAATCAAAGCCACAATGAAATACCAACTTACACCAGTTAGAATGGCCAAAATTAGCAAGATAGGAAACAACTAGTGTTGGAGAAGATGTGAAGAAAGGGTAACCCTCTTATGCTGTTGGTGGGAATGCAAGTTGGTGCAGCCACTTTGAAAAACAGTGTGGAGATTCCTTAAGAAATTAAAAATAGAGCTACCTTATTACCCTGTAATTCCACTACTGGGTATTTACCCCAAAGATACAGATGTAGTGAAAAGAAAGGCCATCTGTAGGGGCGCCTGGGTGGCTCAGTGGGTTAAGCCACTGCCTTTGGCTCAGGTCGTGATCTCAGGGTCCTGGGATCGAGTCCCGCATCGGGCTCTCTGCTCAGCAGGGAGCCTGCTTCCCTCTCTCTCTCTTTCTGCCTGCCTCTCCGTCTACTTGTGATCTCTCTCTGTCAAATAAATAAATAAAATCTTTAAAAAAAAAAAAAAAGAAAGGCCATCTGTACCCCAATGTTCATAGCAGCAATGGCCACAGTCACCAAACTGTGGAAAGAACCAAGATGCCTGTTAACGGATGAATGGATAAGGAAGATATGGTCCATATACACAGTGGAGTATTATGCCTCCATTAGGAAGGATGAATACCCAACTTTTGTATCAACGTAGATGGGACTGGAAGAGTTATGCTGAGTGAAATAAGTCAAGCAGAGAGAGTCAATTATCATATGGTTTCACTTGCTTGTGACGCATAAGGAATAACATGGAGGTCATTGGGAGATGCAGCAGGGAAGTGAGTTGCGGGAAATTGGAGGGGGATACAAACCATGAGAGACTGTGGTCTCTGAGAAACAAACTGAGGGTTTGGAGGGGAGAGGTTGGGGGATTGGGTGAGCCTGGTGGTGGGTATTATGGAGGGAAGTATTTCATGGAGCACTGGGTGTGGTGTATAAACAATGAATCCTGGAACATTGCAAAGAAATAAAAAAAAAAAAAGAATGGATTTTGCTGGGTATTGAATTCTATTACAAATAAAATGTGGTCTATTTTAAATAAACAAATTATATTTAATTAAATTACTTTTAAATGTAATTGAAATGTATTGAAGTGATATTTAAATGGGCATATTGATTATATTCATAGTGAGCACTAAAACCTATAAATTGAAAAATATTTCATTTAAGAAAAATACATTAGGTAATAATTTACTTATTTCCCAGAGTGAAATACCTGTAAAAATAGATTTAAGTTCAGAAACAATTTCTTGGGGCACCTGGGTGGCTCAGTGGGTTAAAGCCTCTGCCTTCTGCTCTGGTCATGATCCCAGCATCCTGGGATCAAGCCCCACATCGGGCTCTCTGCTCAGCAGGGAGCCTGCTCCCTCCTCTCTCTCTCTCTCTGCCTGCCTCTCAGCTTACTTGTGATCTCTGTCTGTCAAATAAATAAAATCTTTAAAAAAAAAAAGAAACAATTTCTTAAGAGATATATTTTTAAAAATTATATAATAAAGTGTTGATCATGAGATAAAATTTTCAATTTGGAATTTTCATGTGTTTTCTTCATTTTCTTATTCTGGGAGGAAAATGTCACTTTTACAATCTACCAGGGATTAAATGGCAAAGCAAATTTTTTCCAGATACAGTGAAAGCATTTTTTAAAATTTTATTTATTTATTTGACAGACGGAGATCACAAGTAGGCAGAGAGGCAGGCAGAGAGAGAGAGAGAGGAAGCAGGCTCCCTGCTGAGCAGAGAGCCCAATGCGGGACTGGATCCCAGGACCCTGGGATCATGGCCTGAGATGAAGACAGAGGTTTAAACCACTGAGCCAGCCAGGTGCCTCATGAAAGCAGTTTTTAAAAGGTAATCTAATTGATTCAAATAATCATATTCAGATGTTTAATACCTCTTATTTATATTCCCTATGAGCTTTGTATATATAACACCTAGTGTCCACATTGACCTACTCCTTTTATATGATTTACTGTTTTATTTTTTTAGTATTACTTAATAACTCAGAAGCGAAACAATAGGTTATCATATTAAAAAGTGAACTATAGGGGTGCCTGGGTGGCTCAGTGTGTTAAAGCCTCTGCCTTCAGCTCAGGTCATGATCCCAGGGTCCTGGAATCGAGCTCCGAATCAGGCTCTCTGCCTCTCTGCCTACTTGTGATCTCTTGTCTGTGAAATAAATAAATAAATAAATAAAATCTTTTAAAAAAGTGAACTATACATATTCAAGATAATTTAATCTTATATAGTATTGATCAGCCCTTCATGATGTGAAATGTTGGTGTCTGGGAGCAAACAATCAAGAAAGAATTCTTGAGATGTCTTTGGTGCCAAAAAGGTGGTTTTATTAAAGGGAACCAATGGGGAAAGAATAGTGGGCAGAAAGAGCTACACTAGGGTTGTGAGGAGTGACTGGTTATACACTTTTAAGCTGGGAGGGGATTAGGGATAGCATAAGTCTCTGAGGAACTTGGAAGCAAGGTTTCCAGGACCTTGAGGGGACAGCTATTGTTTGGATAAGGTCCTTTATTCCTATCTAGTAAACCTTAGTGATGAGACCCTTCAGATGTATATCAGTTTGCCATGTGTTTGGAGCATATAACATATATCCTTGGGGTGGGGAGGGTAGAGACAAAGGAAGTTTCCAAAGGGATTTGTATATGTTGAAGAGCACTTACAAGAGCCTGGAGCTCTGGCTAATGTCAAGCTAAGGTTGCCTTTTTGCCTTTAGCACAGTATTAACATTGAGGCAGTTGAACTCCATGAGGAAGGTCACTCTCCCTGTTCCAAGCACTTGTCAATGGGCTGTACATTGTAAAGAAATTTATTTGTTTGTTTGTTTGTTTGTTTTTTTCAATTTCTTTTGCCTTTGTTTTCTACATCTCCTCATAGAATAAAAAAAAAAAAATCATCTCATGGAATATTTGCATTGCAGCAATATTCTAAATGTGCATTTTCAGCTGTTTCCACACTGTGAATTCTTTTCTCTGAGCAGGAGAAAGAACTGATATTTCTTACATCATATTTGGGTGGTGGATGATCCCCAACATGCTCAGAAGGCAAATAAAGAGAAAGATCAAAAAGGGTTCTTCAGGAACCACTGGATCTACTTATATTTTCTGCTAAGGAAGCATCTTTTATCAGTGATCTTTTCCACTGATTAGCTGCAGATGCCTATCTCTGGAGTTCAAATCATTCCAACAAGCATTTTTGAGTGAGGTAGAATATACTCAGTCCACCGCTAGCTTTGATGAAGAATCAAAAATATAAATAAAATCCTAAATATTGTTTAATGACATGAATCAATCAGATTCAACCTCCAAGTAGGAATCATGTGAAATAGCCTTTTGTATTTGCTATAAAAACACTGTTGAAAGTATTTTCTATTATACCATTCTATGTCTTATAATAAACGATTTATAAATAAAGTATTAAGAAAACCTTTTTTTCTCAAACAGAACTGTTACATTTCTCCATTTCTCACAAGATCTCTAATTTATCTTGCTCTCCCCTACCACCTCACTCCTTTTTTTTTTATTGTAATTGGTAGAAAGTTAAGAATTAACTTTAAAGATCAAACACAGTAAACATTTTGACCCTGATTCTTACTATAATCTCATATTTGTTTATTTTGGGCATTCCTTTTATTTCTCTCATTTGGTTTTAATCATCTAATTGTGGCTATCATTTGTTTTAACCTACTTTAAAATGTTTTCGGAAGAAGATAATATGTGAGTAAGTAAATGAACAAAAAATAATGCCATGTAGAAGTCTTAAATTTTTATATGTGGATGTGTTTGGGGTAAAAATCCTTATTATGATTACAGTTAAGATGAACTATAGAGAAACATGGAATTGGGAAATTATTTTTAAAATACTATTTAATGAAGCACTCTTATTTTACATTGCCAAAAGATTACTTTTAAATTTATTATGATATAAATTGGGGAGGGTGGGCTAAATGGGGGATGGGTATCAAGGAGGGCACTTGTTATGATGAGCACTGGGTGTTAAATGCAAGTGATGAATCACCAAAGTCTACTCCTGAAAGCAATATTATACTAGCAAGAATTTAAATAAAAATTTGGAGAAAAATATTATTATGTTATTTCTTATTTATTCTTATAAATCAAGGATGACCTATGAAAATTTTTGGCCAAGCTCTCTACTGAAAAAAGATGAAGACACTAATTTCATGAAGAGAAGGAGGACTTCTAACTGATGTTGGATGGGCAAGGCACCTCACAATATCAAGGTGTAAAAGATGTAGATGTTGATGAAGAATTTAGAGTCGCCATATGATTTGTCATCCAAATCCTTGTTGAGAGGAAAGGTAAAGGCAATATTGAAAATTAAGCGCTAGAGCAGACAAGTGTGCAATGGAACTGTTTTTACAGAGACATATAATCACCGTAGCCAAGGAGAGTGCCCTGACTGAATAAGGCAGACACGGCTTGTCAGAGTATGTAGCTAATGAGGATTGAGAGGGAGGCCAAGGAGGGCTTAAGTGCACACACTCTGGAGTCAGGTAATCTGGATTCTTTATTTACCAGCCTCAGTTTCCCCACCAATAAGATCTGGAATACTAACAGATCTTTCAGAGTAATGTTACAAAGCTTCTAGTCCTTTGCACAACACCTAACTCAAAACAAGTGTTTGGCACATGCCGGCTTTTTCCTCCCCTTCCTTAATATAAATAATAAATAGGTGTCAGGTAAATAAATGTGATTAAAAATAGCATAAAAATTTAGGTTTGTGGTAAATCCGATTGGTGCTAGCTCTAAAGCATCAGATAGTCAATATGACAGTCTGATAGTCATGAATCTGATAGTCAAAATATTATTTTCTGAGTTACTTATGTAAATTCTTTTTTCTTCACCACCTACAAATGCTGTAGTCTTGAGTCACCAAAGTCACTTTCTTTTTAACAATTTAAGGTGGATAAGATTTTCTCATATAAAATTAATGTTGCTGTACAAAGTTTGAAAGCCCTCAACTTCTATGTATTTTGACCTCCTTGCTCTTTCGTTTCCTCTGATTTCTGATCTTAGATTCTGTTCCTTCTATTCCTAGGAAAATTCACTCTACTTCTTATAAGAAGGTTTTTCAAAAGCTCATCTTTGGACCAGTGTTTGGACCCCTGATATTTGCGGGGTCATCTGTACAAATGGACCCTAGATACCGTATGCCTAAATATTTAACAGGTATGACCCAGCTAGAAAACTTAAATGAAATTTTCAGTCTTACTATCTTCTTACAGAAGTATGCTTCTGTAAATAATAATAATAGGCTGTGATCCTTAGCCACCTGTGAAAAAGCTTGCTAATTTGTGAGTATCTCTGGACGTATGAAACAGAATAAAAGCTGCATCTGAACACAAAATGAAACAGGGAATAGATCCTCAGCACTACTCAGATATGAGGCTTCAGCAGGACAATATCTTTTGCTTTTGTGCTAGGAGGAGAAAATTCACATGCTAGTAATTTGCCTTTTTATTCCCTTAAGAATCTGTGATTTCCAAGTCCTTCCTACATTCCAGAAAAGTATCCGTTTTTGAATATTGACAGTGGCCCAAACAAAAACTGACTTAATGTCTCAACATGGCTAACTTTTGTTTAAGTTGTATTCTACAAGAGATGTGTCCTGAATCCCAAATGGCATGGTTTTCAAGCTACACCCTCAGAATGTGCAAGCACTGAGGGCCAGACGCTGAGTGACAGAGGTGCAATATACAAGGTTTATGATATATTGATTTGTAAAGAAATGTACATGTGTAGTGTGATACAAAGGATCTCTGAGGCCTAAAATATTACTGATAAGATTCTTTCTTTTAAATGTAGACTTTTTTCTCTTTTTTCTCTGAGACTGAATATCACTCAGCCTTTCCATAAAACAGTTTCCCCACTCATGGTATGGTGGTTTCCCAGTAACAGTATTTTTCATTCTGATACAGATTTCCTTACAATTCCCCAGTCTTTCAAAAGCATTACAAAACTTAATTATGATGGTAGTAGACATGGGTGCCTGGGTGGCTCAGTCAGTTAAGCCACTGCCTTCTGCTCAGATCATGATCCTGGGGTCTTGGGATCAAGCCTCATGTCCAGCTCCCTGCTCAGTGGGGAATCTGCTTCTCTCTCTTGCCCCTCCCTACCCTCCCACCCCACAGCTGGTGTTCTTTCTGTGTCTCTCTCAAATAAATCAATAAAATCTTTTTAAAAATGGCAGTAGACAAATAATGCCCCTCCCCACCTTCCTCCCAAGATGTCCATGTCTAAGTTTCTGGAATCTGTAAACATTTTACCTTACATGACAAAACAGGAATTAAGATTACAGATAGAATTAAAGTTGCTAAAGAGGCGATCTTAAAATAGGGACATTATGCTGGATTATCCATGTGAACCCAATGAAATCACAAGATTCCTCACAGGAATCTTCAACGTGGAAGAGGAACACAGAGGAGAGTGTTGTGATGTGATGCTGGCATTGTAAATGCACACCTGAGCTGAGGAATGCATATGGCCTCTGGAAGTCAGACAAGGAAGGAAACGTTCTCCCCTTGTGTAAGGGCCTATTTAGCCAGAGTGGCCCCACCTCGGTTGAACAGCCATTTTGTTGTTTATGCAGGAAAACTTAAATTGATATCCCCCTCCCCCTCCCCCCGGAACTTATTTAAAAGCAAGTTTTGGAAACCAGTCCCAGGTAACAAAGCCCAAATACAAGGGTGGGTCAGGTCAGGTGGAGATAACAGCCCGGATGCAGGGATGAGTCGGGTCAGGTAGAGACATCCAATCAGTAAAGCGGGCATACTGTCTCCCTAGCTACCAAGGAGTGTGGGACCCACCTTTTGGGGGCCAATTCTCACCAAGGTGATAGGCTAGTGCAAATGTCTACTATGGGGTGAATTGTAGTTCAGTTGGCCGCCCGTGTGTGACCTAGCATGACTGTGCAGCTTTCTCTGTGTGTTACAATCTCATTCGCCACCTCTGTGTGGCCAGGCCCAACCACATGGCCTTTGCTCTATAAAAGTTAGTCTGTGAGGCAGGGAGGGGTCGCACTCTCTGTAAGAGGCGTGGCCCCAGCGGGTTGGTTTGATTCTCCATGCTTGGTGTGAAATAAAGCTTTGCTTAACCTTCGCTTTCTATCAGTCTTGCTCCTTTAATCATGGACCCATTATTGGGGGAGCCTACATTGGGGACCCAATACTAGAGCCTCCAGAAAGGAAACCAGCCCTGTAGATAACTTGATTTTAGTCCAGTGAGTCCCACATCAAACTTCTGACCTATTAAGTCAGAACTATACAATAATAAATTTGTGTTAGTTTAAGTCTCCAAATTTCTGGCCATTTGTTATTGTATCATGAGGAAGCTAATACAGAGTCTAATTTCAATTTTTCTCCCCACAGAGTTTCTAGAACCTAGCGTGAAAATAAATAAATAAATGATAAATGGAAACTTAATTTAAAGCTGAGTCAGCCCTGAAGGGGGAGCTCTTTCACCGGCATACCACTTCTAGTTAGGATAAACAGTAGTTAGAAGCTAAGAATTATTTCAACAAGGGATCATATTTTTCACACAGGAATTTTATTTTCTCTTATAAGGAAAAGAAAGACATTTGCTCCCTCCCTACAGCAGCACCCAAGCCATCCAGCCAATGAGAAACTGCTACAACCTCAAACACTTGTTCTCCTGCAATAAATTTTTGTTCAAAAAAACCCTTGCCAATTTCCTCCTAAACCCCAGTACAAGCTGAACGTCCCTTTGTCTCTTCAGATTTACCTGTGGTTCACCATAGCTTGGTTGTCCCAAATTGCAACTGCTCCACTATTCTGAAATAAACTTATTTTTTACTTAAAGAAAATTGCTTTTTGTTCTGTTTAACGTTAACTATGCAAGTAAAAGGAAAGGTACAGGGTAATATTTTAAGTGCTCCCAGACTCTCTGTAACTTGCAAGAAACTTTTCTCCAAAATTCTTAGAGAATAGGGAAGAACTCTATTGGTGTGTTGCCTAATTCCACAAACTGTTAGAGTGTTTCTTCTCTTGGTGCCCCTAAAAGTGTTAGGAAGTAGCTAGACCTGAGCAGTGGAAGGAATACTCAGGGTAGAGTCCTAAGTCCTTGAAGGGAAATGATACCGACAAGAGCTGGAGGCAAGGCCCCTGATAAATAAGCTGTGCATTAAAAGCCCTAGAGTACAACTTCCTGAACTTGTGGCTTCCAAGGCCTTTGTGGGGGGCAGGTCCAGATCAAAAGCCTCAGATGCCAAGCCTGCCTCTCCTCTTCCACCTCTGCCCCAGGGTAAACCCTAGACTCATTTTTCAGATATGCATTGAGGGTATAGCCACCACCAACCCTACACCTCCCACAGAGAAAGACTGCCACAAGCCATCTGGTACAAGCCTTGTGTGTTTAAAAATACAGGCTCCCCCCTGGGGCCTGTGGAAAGAGTCCCCCAAATGATTGGAAGCCTCCACTAGAGACAACCCCACTGTACCTCATAACTCCTCCTGATGAGGGAATAGAAGGCTGGCTGAGGACAAAGCAGAAGTTTACGCCCTGCAACCTTCCCCCACTCCTGGGTGGGACATAAGTGACATTCTTTAGGAATCTCTCAACTATTATATGTTAATAGCTTCCTAAGAAGGGGGGAATTACCTTGAAAATGGGAAGGCCTCTGGTATCAGGTACTTTGTAGGTCCTCTTTAGCATATGAACATTCTATTGAAACCTCCCTTTTTCCTTACAGCCCACAACCCCATCTTACAGAACCTGCCACCCCTCACAGCCCTGGGCCAGCAGCTCTTTCTGCTGACTGGTCCTATCCCTGTGCTTTAATAAACCACCATTTTGCACCAAAGATGCCTCAAGAATTCTTTCTTGGTCATTGGCTCTGGACTCCACACCACTGAACCTCATTTATAAAACCAAAACTTCATTACTCCCAAAACAAAGAGACCCAGTAATACCCAATCCTGAAACCTAGGAGTCATTTCCCAGAAGCTGTCTGCTTGTCCACCTTGAGAGTGTACTTTCACTTTAATGAACTGCTTCCTGCTTGCTATTCCCCTTCTGGCTGTCTTTATTGGAGCAGGGATCCCTGATACTGAGACCTCCATTCACACAACACAGGCTCTTACACCAGTAACAAAAATATCAAAAAGAAAGAAAAAAAAATAGAATTTGAGAATTTCACAAGAGAATAAAGGTAGTGTACTATAAAATATAAGTTTATGTCATTTTCATAGAAGTAAAATATCATAAATACCTGTTAAAACATCAATATTAATATAGCATAATTAATTGGCCTTGGATTTTCAGAGACAGAGATTTGTTAAAGATTCGCTTTTTGGGTGTTTTTTTCTTTTGTTTTTCATTTTTTGTGCTTACACACCTAAGATAAATTTCATATAAATATTTAAGAACATATGTATTATAACTCAAAGGAAAGAGAATGGCTTTCAATGAGATGAGAGTTAACAGGAAAGGAGTGCTAAAATAATGTATTATCATAAGTCTGAATTTCTAAGGTTCCTGTAAGATTAGAATCAATATTATAATTAAAAAAATTCTGCAGTAATTATCCTACAGGAATAAGACATTCTAAGAAAGGATTTACTGCAAGTGTAAAGGATATGTAATATCTTAAATCAAAATGATTTGCTGAGTCATGAAAATAGTGAAGATAATTATCATTATTGCAGTACTAGTTCAATTTAACAGCTATTCATTTTATAAAAGATGCATATACACCAATCACAAATGATGAATCAGAAGATAAAATAAAGTTCATTAAAAATATTCATTTTGAGATGATAGGGACATAGAAATGGTAAATGACCCATCCCTGTTTCAACTTTTTTCTGAAATAATTGGCTGAATGGTACTAACTGTCCTCCGAGATTCCCTCTGAGAAATTAAGGGACACAGGATGCCTACAGAGCACAAGGTGTCAAAAGCAATACTGTGCTTTCTAAATAAATGACCCAGATACTGTGCCAAGTGGAGAAGAAAATAATTGTTGGCTTCTGATAGACATTTTCTCTGCTTCTTCCATTTGACAGCTATGGCAAGTGTAGACCAGACAATAAATGTATGTGCTGCCCAAATCTGATCACTCTTTTCCCTTGGAATGAGAGGTGCTCAGATAATATGGTAATAGTTATGGCAACTTTCTGCATTTTTAAATTCTAGGATACTCTAAAATTATTTTCAGTTAAACTGTTATGTTTCTTTTGAAATTTATATATTTCATAATACTCATACTATTCTAATCAAGTTTTATAGATAGTACTTTATGTATATATGTTTTAAGATTTTATTTATTTATTCAACAGAGAGAGAGATAGTGAGAGTAGGAACACAAACAGAGGAAGCCGGAGAGGGAGAAGCAGGCTTCCCACTGAACAGGGAGCCCAGTGTGGGGCTTGATCCCAGGACCCTGGGATCATGACCTGAGCTGAAGGCAGACACTTAAGGACAAGCCACCCAGATGCCCTGAAACTACGTCAATTTGTTAACATTTTTGCTTAAATTCCTTTTGGAAGGAATCTTAATGGAGAACTTTTCATTTTAATTTAATGTAATTTTATTTAAAAAAATACTAATTTTCAAGAGAGAGTGTAGGTGAGAGAGAGAACATGAGTGGGTGGTGTGGTCAGAGGGAGAGGGACAAGCAGACTCCCAACTGAGCAGGGAACCAGATGCCTTGCAAGATCCCAGGACCCCAAGATCATGATGTAAGCGAAGGCAGACACTAAGCTGACTGAGCCACCCAGGCACCCCTTTTTATTTTCATTTTAATTAACCAAGATTAGGAAGGTTTATTGCAAATAAATATTTGGAAACCTTTGTGCCATCAGGACATCAAACCCGCAGATCCTGCTTGTCTTGGGCCAGGCAAGACAGCCTCACCTACCAGGCTGGTCATGTCTCCCAGGAAGGCAGAAGCCTACATAACCCTTGGCTGCAGAGACAATGACCTGGGAGTTCCTTCCCAGAGTTGTTCTTCCCAGCACTTGAAGTGAGGCAGTCATTCAGTTCTTTAAAACAGAACTTAGATGGAGGGGCGCCTGGGTGGCTCAGTGGATTAAGCCTCTGCCTTCAGCTCAGGTCATGATCCCAGGGTCCTGGGATCGAGCACCGCATTGGGCTCTCTGCTTAGCAGGGAACCTGCTTCCCCCTCTCTCTCTGCCTACTTATGATCTCTCTCTCTGTCAAATAAATAAATAAAATCTCAAAAAAAAAAAAGAACTTAGATGGAAAAATAATTCATCGAGATCACAAATGACTTATTAAAAATTATATAGATTTATTAAGTAATAAATTCCAAGACAAACCCCAGTTCATATTGCATGAGAATGTTACCATAAAAATCAATATATATTCATTTTGCTTATTTTGAAATTAACCACAGGTGTGAATCCTGAGACTATTCAATAATTAATATCTGTCACACTAACCTTTACTTTAGGGGCCACTTCCTGGGGAACCTGACTTGCAATACATACTTTATGGTGAAGATATTTTAAAAAATAGAATTGTATTAACATGCATTAGAGTCTCTCATTCTTCTTTGAACTTTCCAACATCTTACAAAAATGTGTTTGAAATTTTAAGAACCTGAAAATCTTTCTCCATGGAAATGAGGATTAAAAGTATTTGAAATTTGTGAAGTACTGACTATGGAAATCTATGATTGGCATGCAAGGTATCTTCAGAGCAAACATGGTACCGTTCTGCTAAAACTTCCTTTGTGCCCACTCATTGATTCACTAAATATTCTTCATTCTTTTTTGCAAACTGCAATCTCTTTAAGGGCTTATCTTTCTTTTTTTCTACAATTAAGGGCATGATTTTTCACATTACCATTTGCTTGGGGAATATCTTCTTCATGAATTAAATTAAATGCAGAAATTTAAAAGCTCCTAACAGAGAGTTTATGAGTGCAACTATATCATTAAATTGTTACAATTAAGTGTTTGGGTAACAGATAAAACACTGTCACTTGTTAATTTGATCTCTGCCCCAGGCCCTTTCACAAATAGGAGATATATGAGATTCATTCCTCTCCCACATTGAATCCAATCATCAATTAAATATAATACATTCTATGTGTCTTTCTCTTCTATGTCAATTTGCCACAGTCTTTTAAATATTACTTTTAAGTATTGAGAAAATTTTCCAGTAAAGATTATATTTCTTTTGTTAAGTTTTTACTTTGGTCAGGAGAGAGGGGCTGTCTCTATAAGCTCTAAGTAGTTTGTATTATATATTAGCTACATATGAAAAGAATGAAATTTAAAGATTAGAGAGTTTTATTTAACCCAGATTCTTTGAAGGGGGAGCCTAAAAACTTCTGAGGAAAAAAAAAAAGAAAAGAAAAGAAAAGAAAAGGAAAAGAGAATGCAGAAAATGAGTTTTCTCTTTTTCTCCTGAAGCTAATAAGAGGGGGAAAAAATGAGAAGTGATTGTGTGAATAAATGTCATTAAACACATGCAATATAGGCTGGCTGCTAAGAGCATGACATCTGGAGTCAGATGGCCTCTTTTGTCATTTTTCTGGCTCTGTCACTCAACAGCTGTGTGACCTTGGGCAAGCTATTAAGTTGCTTGTGCTTTGGGTTATTATTCTAAAAATAGGGATGATGATGATGGTAACATTATCCACTTGAAAGCATTTTTCTGAAGTTTCACTGAGGTAATATACAAAATACCTAGCTCAGTGCTGTAGACCAGCAGATAGTAAACACATGGTAAATAAAGATTGTTACTATTTTCTCTTTTTCTCTCATGATGATCATATATTGGCCTCACTTGGATTTCCTCTCCAAACTGAAACTGAATATGAAGGCTTCACCTTTGGGATGCTTCACTATAAATGCTTCTCTTCAGTTACAAGGGACAGAAAGCAATCTATTTCTCCTGACAACCTCCGAGATAAAACTATGGGAAAGTTAAATGGCTGCAACAGTAGTGCTTCAGGAACTTGATTGGAAGCCATTTCTATTTGTCCCTTATTTATGTGCACCTGCTCCAAAATTGGCAGCTTGAAGTGACACATCTGCCAGAAGTTTAGATCTTCATATGATGTTGCCTTTATCCTGACATAAAATGCCATCCTGTCTGAACTTCCCATTCTGTAGAGTAGGATCTTTCTTAATATTATCATCAAAACTATCCTGACCACATCTTCAACCGTCATCATTAGCATCATGATTATTTTCCTATCAAAAATATTTTCCCATTGCACCCTGGGGACCTCCCCCTTCAGCCCATGACAGCCTCAACTCCTGCCCCACCAGGGCATCATCTGCAAGGAGCACCCCTGGACACCCCAGCTTGCACCCACTTCAGTTCAACTATATCCCCAGGGTATCTTCAATACAAAGAGCCATGGGACCTCCCCTCTAGCTTGTACGCACTTCATCTTTATCTGTCCTACCAGGGCACCCTCCACACAGAGAGCCCCAGGATCACCCAGGCCTATACCCACTTCAGCTATGCCTATCCTAACAGGGAGGCCCCAGCACATAGTGCCACAGGACCTGCAGTTCATACCAGCCACAATTCCAGCAAGGTCAGCCAAAATCACCAGGAACACACAGTCTACATAGGCGACAACCATACACAAGACTACTGCTTCAAGTTTATAAGTGAATTCTGCCTAATTCACAAAAACACAGAAAGTCAAGTAAAATGAAGAGACAGAGGAACATGATCTAAACAAAAGAACAAGATAAAATAACAGAAAAAGAACTCAATGAAAAGTTAACCAATTTATCTGAAAAAGGGTTCAAAGTCATAAAAATTCTCACCAGACTGGAGAGAAGAGTGAATAGACTCAGTGAGAACTTTAACAAAAAGAAAATATAAAAAATAACTAATCAGAGTGGAAGTATATAGCAAAAGAAGTGAAAAATACACAAGAAGGAATCAACAGCAGATTAGAGGATGCAGAAGAATGGATCCGTGATCTGGAAGATGGGGTGATGGAAAGCACCCAAGCTGAACAACAGAATGAAAAAAAAAAAAAAAGAATAAAAAGAAATGAGGATAGGTTAAAGAATCTTTTGGTCAACATTAAGTGAACAAACATGTCCCCGAAGGAGAAGACAGAGAGAAAATGGCAGAAAATATATTTGAAGAAGTAATAGCTTTAAAAAAAAAAATAGTTCAATATTTCCCTAAGCTAGGGAAAGAAACACCCAGGCTTAGGAGGCGCATAGAGTTCCAGACAAGATGAATGCAAGGAAGTCCACACTAAGGCATGGAATAATTACAATGTCAATGATTAAAAATAAAGATGCTGATTTCTCACCTAGAACTATGAAATTAAAACCTCTGAGAGTAGGCATGAAAATTTGCACTAAATAACAAGCCCTCTGTGTGTGAGGGGGAAAAGAATACATTTTCCATTTATACTGATATGTAAGTATTTATAGACTCCCTGGCATTTAAAATTATTTTAGAGGACTTTGTACTTCTGAAAAACATTTTAAGAATCTTAAAGATACTGTATCTGGGAGTATTATTATCAATTAAATGGGTTTTTGTACTATTTATACCTATTTGAATGTCCCTTCACTTTTACTAACATGACAGAATATAGTACAAAATGTTTTATAAAAGAGAATGTAGGGTGCCTGGGTGGCTCAGTGGGTTAAACCTCTGCCTTCGGCTCAGGTCATGGTCTTGGGGTCCTGGGTTTGAGCCCTGCATCCGGCTACTTGTTCGGTGGGGAGCCTGCTTTTCCCTCTCTCTCCATCTGCTTACTTGTAATCTCTATCTCTCTGTCAAATAAATAAATAAAAATCTTAAAAAAAAAGAGAATGTAAAATCAATTTATGCAACATAAAATTCTTGTGTTTGAATACTCTGGTGAGTGAAAGGAGTGGGGGTCAGAGAGACAAGGGCAGTTTCTGAGAGCTTGAGGGTGGTCAGACCCACCTCATTATGATCTCAGAGCCCTAGGAGATATTGCTCCATTTATAATCTAATTATATCAGCTACTTTGTGTTTTTCTATAGAAGGGTATGGATTGGGGAACAAACTTCCTGTAGTTTGTTTTTGTTGTTGTGTTGTTGTTGTTGTTTCATTTTACTTTGTTTTTAATTATTAGGTCCTTTATGCCCCTTTAAGGAACTTACTATCATAATTTGGAATATGAAAAAAAAATAACCAGGTCTCTAATCACACTTGAAATGTTCCCCAATGATCCTATTGGTATTTCCCTTTACTGAATGTAAATCACAATCTGTAAAAATGCAGTTCTTGCTTAATACCTGTGTTTATTTGTGTTCAGTCATTCGATCCACATACTTGGTTTTAATTATCTTCATTTAAAATTTTATTATTTTGTTTATATCTTAAAAGCCTATATATTTTTCTTGACCTATTTTAGAAATTGGCTTAGATTGGAGTTGCTGAGGAGGCAGAATTTTATCTTTATATTATTATTACTTTTTTGGCTGGGCCTGAGAATTAAACTGATACAAGACAGATAAAAGGAGAAAAACATATACATATATTTGATAAAAAGCTTTATATGACACAGATGCCTTCATAATAAATGAAAACTCTCCCCAAATTGGAAAACCTACTTGCTTTTATTTTAAGTTGAACAAAGAGAGGCAATGGTGGAAAAGTAACTAAGCTTTTTGTACAGGTAAAAGGAAGAAGAGATTCATTTTAAGAAAGTCTGTTTGTATGGAATTCTCTGGGTCTCACTCAATGTCTCACCTTGATGATAGGAATGTTACTTTCCTTCTGGTATAGGGAGGACATTTTTCACATGAGAAGAGCATGTCCTGATTTTAAGGAAAAAAGAGTCAGAAGAAAAGAAGAAATATTTGCTGTTTTTAAGCACCCATTACTCAAAACAATAAATATGCCAGAGTGGCATATTTTCAGGTGGCATGTTCTGAACTCCCTCAGAGCTGAGAATAGTACCATTCCTGAATTAGCTATTATAAAACCAACTCCATTTTATGTCCCATTTTGTTTGTAGTGACTATATATAAATTCAAGTTTATTCCAATTTCTCACTAAGAACCTCCATTCTTGACAACTTAGAACACTGATCATTTAAAAATAAAACATAAATTAGTGTAGACATGTAAGGGAGGAATTCTGCAATTCAAAAAAAAAAAAGAAGAAGAAGAACATCTTTTAAAAATAAAAATTATTTTATAATCAACAATTACTTCGATTTTTTTCCAGTAATTTTTTATGATGTTGTTAGTCACCATACATCATTACTTTTTGTGGTAGTGTTCCATGATTCATTGTTTGCATATAACACCCAGTGCTCCATGCAATCCGTGCCCTCCTTATTACCCATCACCAGGCTCAACCGTCTCCCTACTCTCCTTCCTTCTAAAACTCTTCGTTTCCTGGAGTCCATAGTCTCTCATGGTTCATCTCCCACTCTGATTTCTTCCCCTTCATTTTCCCTTCTCCTAATGTCCTCCTTGCTATTTCTTATGTTCCACAAATAAGTGAAACCATATGATAATTGACTTTCTCTGTTTGACTTATTTCGCTTAGCATAATCTCCTCCAGTCCCATCCAAGTTGATGCAAAAGTTGGGTATTCATCCTTTCTAATGGCTGAGTAATATTTCATTGTGTATATGTATCACATCTTATTTATGCATTTGTTTGTTGAAGTGCATCTTGGCTCTTTCCACATTTTGGCTATTGTGGACATTGCTATTATGAACATTGGGGTGCATATGGCCCTTCTTTTCACTATTTCTGAAAATAGAGCTGCCCTATGACCCAGGAATTACACTACTGGGTTTTTATCCCAAAGAATCAACAATTACTTTGAACATAACTTTTGAAGACTTATCTCTGTAAAAAAAAATTAATAATAATAATAACCCTTTATTGAGGTGTGATTGACATACAAAAATCTGTACATATTTACTGTATACAAGTTGGTGAATTTGGAGATATGCCATGGAAATATCAGCACAATCTGTGCCATAAATATAGTCATCACTGTCAAAAGCTTCCTTCACCTACTTTATTGTTATCATTTTTGTGATAGGACACTTATAATATACCTCTTAACACATTTTTAAGCATCAATATAGTATTATTAACTTTAGGTACTATGCTGTGTAGCACATATCTAGGATCTATTTATCATGAATAACTGAAACTTTGTATCCTTTAACACCTCACCCCTATATAAATCTTTGTACCTTTTAATAAGAAAAGGAATTCCTCATTTAAGCCTAACTTTCTCTATAAAATCTGTTTAATAATTGACACAATTGAATAACTGACATTGTTTTGATGATACAAGTTGCAAAGTATTATAAAATTGTTATATTACTAAGAATTGAGGACCAACAACGTCCCCTAAGCTCACTCAGATGTCCTGAACCTGCACTTACCCTTCACCCTCATCTTCACTCTGAAATTATAATCACCTGTTCTTATTTCCCCGGAGCCACACTCATGCTTTTTGGAGCAGTGATTATCTAATCTAATAAAGAATCTGTTTGCTCCACTAATGGATGAAGAATAGAGGAGACATACGGATTTTCTACTAGATAACATATAGATTTAATACTAGAGAAAGAGTCTTTCTTGTTATAGGAAAAATGTTGAAACCTCATTGTCTAAAAAATGCATTTTGAATTCTGTCCAAGTAGAACAGATCATGCATATTCTGCTCACTAGGGTAGTAACTGTAAATAAGGATAATGATTTCGTTATGCTAGCAAGTGGTTAAACTTAGGCCAAGATAGTTTATGTGACTATTTTGGTTTAGTTATGAGCATCTATTTTTCTCACCAGCAAAGAAGAAGCTATCAATTTTCTCTATAGGCTGACAGCCTTATTGTTGCACAGATTTCAAGAATAGATGATAGAAACTATGCTATTATCAACAGTTAATGCTTTTTACTAGTTTTGTGCTCACTAGAAGACCATATTAAATTCTGTTAAGTTCTCTAAAACTTATTTTTGGAAGAATCTTGTCAGGATTAATAGGATATTACTGAAAGGTTATTTTATCCTATGACATAGATGAATAGAACAACTTTAACTTCTTTCTCCCTACAATCAGTTCCCACAAAGCATGAAATGCTGACACCCAGCACACTGGGCTGCATTCACTACTCTGTCTGTCCTTGGACTCTTAGGATCATTTTACATCCAGAATCAATTTTAAATTGGAGTCACAAATGCCATACCTTTTCTTTGTTATTAGAAGACTAAAGTAGAATATCAGATAATACAGATACCTCTGCTCTCCAAGGAATTATATTATCCTTCTTGGTTTGGTTTGCCTGAGGGGGTTTAATCTTGCAAGTATCATAGCTGAGTATGTAGGTACCAAAGGAAAACCTGGAAAGAAATGCTTGAATTTCTACCTTTACATTCTTTTTGTGCCTATCAATTGTTCTTCCTTTGTACAACATTAAGACATTGTTTTTTTGTGTCCTTAATAAGGCTTAATGGTTTCCTTATAACCTCTTTACATTCTTATTTGGATTGCCAGTTATTATTTCTACTACAAATTTATCTTCATCCAAAAAACACGAAAAGATAATATTTTCTGCCTCATGCATATATTTTATTTCATTTTTTGTATTCTCAATGAATTACTAAGAATCTTGATATGAAGAAAAGTTCTTAAAATCAGAAAAAAATTGACATTGAAAATTAGAACTAAAATTAAATCTTGCATTTAGATTTATCATATCAAACTATCAGAAATGGAAAAAAAAAGTGCCAAATCATTACTGCAGAACTAGAGTTGTCTCTCCAGGTTTTCCGGATTTTTTTCTTTTTCCTGGAGGAAAGTGTATGAAAATGCAAGTATAAATTTCATGGGTATGTTAGGTAGGAGAGTAGAATTTAGAAATGAGGGAAAACTTAATTATGGATGATTGCATATATGTGAGCTGTTTTCATAGGCAGCCAATAATGAAACTCTTTGCCTTACACAAAGCATTAATCATGTTCCTTATGGAACTTGATAGTAATTTAAAAACCTGAATTAAACTAAATGCATATTTCTTACAGTTGACTTACTCAAAAAATGAGAATAGTACTGTCTATCTTGTTCCTTTGAAAAATTAGAATAATGACTCTTCTTGTGGAAGTTCCTGGTCACACAACTGTTAAGTGAAAGTTGGAATCAGTAGAAATGGCATATAGAATCAATGGAGTGGTATGAATGAATCATGGTAATGGTAACACTTTATGCTGTTTGTAGTGGTTTTAGTGTTAGGAAGGGCAAGGGGTTTAGATCAAATCTAAATTTCAAAAGCTGTAGTCATAGCAGACAAAAAAAAGCATCTAACAAAAGTCAAAACTGAGCAGATTATAAAAAAGAGGGAAAATTTTAAGGAAACAATAGCACAGATACCAAAGATATTTTAACTTTGCATGTAATGGCCAGATAGAGCCCTGTAGTCGGAGTGCCTGTGTTCAAATCCTGGCTGGACCATTTACAAGCTTTTTGATATCAGGCAAGTTAACCATTACAAATCTATAATTTCTCATATGTAAAATGGGGGTCACAATATTGCCAATTTTATAAGGCTGTTGTAAGAATTAATAATGTTATTTATGATAAATCTTAGAATCATAAATGGCACATTCACATGTTTCAACACTTTTTGACAAGATCTGATGCATTTATCAGTTCTTTATTTTAGTTTTTATTATGATTATTTTTCTTATTAAATAAATGAAATGATACTTTAACAACTTATGGTTTATGTTCTATGCTAGATTTAATCTAACTACCCCTGAAAGATACAATTTTCTTGTATATAGAGGAAGATACCAATTTCCCACAGAGATTAATGCCTTCATTGACTTCAAGGTCATATCATTATAAAGCGAAAGAGAGGAATTGAAAGTAAGTTCTCTTGGGAAAAGCCCAATATCCTGTGATTTTTCAGTATACTTTGCAGGTTTTGGAAATAAACCAATAAGATTTAAGATGAGAAGATTTAATAGAAATAGGAAATGGGCAGCATTTAGGAAAAAAATTTTAGAAAAAAAAAAAGATAATTTTTTCCTGAGTGTTGGATAAAGAATGAATACAATTTCACAAGCAAAGGCTAATAAAGAGATACCATAAAGCAGATAAATTGTTTACCCTCAGGTGTGGGGATGGTAGCCACTTGGGATGTTTAAGAACTGTCATCTGACATGGTTAGAATATAGGATCAGTTAAGGACATGACTGCTAAGGAAGTTGGGGAAGCTTGGTGGCCCACACTGCAGTGGTCTTAATTCTAAAATTACATTATAATATGGGAGTTGGGAAAACTAAGCTTTAATTATAAAAGAGGAATAATCAGATCAGTGCTGGGAAAGTAATTGGCAGCAATATGACTACTATCATTACTAGGAAAGAAATCAGACCAAGGGGAGCAGCAGAGTATCAAAATTGCCATGGTGACAAATGATCATTATCCTGGGAGAGTAGAAATGGAGAGGATGAGATTGTTTCAAAAATAATTAGAAAGTAAAACCCACAAGTCTTATTTATTACAAGGGTTAGGAAGAATAAAAACTAAATCTGGAGGTGACTTTGTAAGTGATGCTGCCTTTAAGTTATATGGAGGCTTAGGTGAAGGAGAAGATTGCAGAGGAAAGATTATGAATCTAATTTTGTGCAGATGACTCTGAACTGCCCAGGATGTTCAGGTGGAAATACATCATTGGCAGTTGGGAAAGATCTCTGAGTCTCAGGATAATTTCACTTAATATATGAAATTATATAAACCATAAGATCAAAGTTATATAAGCCATAAGATTACTGTATATAAGAGGACAGGAGAAATAGTGGGTTGGGAGAGAAAGCAATGTATTTTTTTTTTCTGCTCTTCATTTCCTCCTGCATTTCTCAGTTCTTGCACGATTTTTTTTTTCTTGTATGAAAAAAAATTTAGTGTGAGTCTTGCCACATTTGCTTATTTCCTTGCTGTCTATCTTCTTATCTAAGGGACACTTAAGGGAAGGTCCTAGGAGGAAGTAGAGACTGATGATCACAAAGGCTACAGGGGAAGTCATAAAGAAATCCTCAGTTGCTTGTAATTCTGCAGACTGTTATCCAGCACATGTGCTTGCATGAGGGGTTGTGGCCAAACAAAATGCATGCCAAGGCAGCCATACCAAGGAGTAGTTTAGCTAAACTACACACACACACACACACACACACACACACACACTTCCAGTTGTTTTAGAGGAAAGTTCTTCTGCTTCAAATTCTTTCATCTTAGAATACAGAAGTCTCAAGAGACAGTATTTTTTTCCAAAAATTAGTAGTAGAGTTTTTCACAGGGAAATGTAGTTGTGTGTGGTTTAACTTAATCCAAATCTATTTTAGACAAAATTTTGAAAGTAGAGGTAAAACAAATGATTATGATGTAGATACTTGTAAAGTTACTGTATATAATGTGTACAAATGAAAATGAAAACACAATGGTCAAAAATCTTTAGAATTCAGCAAAAGTGGTTCTAAGAGGGAAGTTTATAGCAATATTGGCCTGCCTCAAGAAGCAAGAAAACCCTCCAACAACCTAAACTTACACATAAAGGAGCTAGAAAAAGAAAAAAACAAAACCCCAAAAGAGTAGAAGGAAGGACATAATAAAAATTAGAGCAGAA
This sequence comes from Enhydra lutris kenyoni, assembly GCF_002288905.1. Lineage (NCBI taxonomy): Eukaryota > Metazoa > Chordata > Mammalia > Carnivora > Mustelidae > Enhydra > Enhydra lutris. Next base: position 14,646,601 of record NW_019154087.1, read on the forward strand.
ATAAATGAAATAGGAAAAATAAAAAAAAAAAGAACAGATCAATGAAACCAGGAGTTGGTTCCTTGAAAAGATCTATAGAATTACAAACCGTTAGCCAGATTCATCAAAAAAAGTTCAAAAAAAAAAAAAAAAAGGAGAAGGGATTCAAACAAAATCAGAAATGAGAGAAGAGAAATGACAACCAATATCACAGAAATATAATTATAAGAAAATATGAAAAAATTATATGCCATAGATTAGACAACCTAGAAAAAATGGTTAAATTCCTAGAAATATATCATCTACCAAAACTGAAGCAAGAGGAAATAGAAAACATACACAGACTGAATACCAGCAATGAAAATAAAACAAAAATCAAAAAACTCCCAACAAACAAAATCCAGGACCAGACGGCTTACTGGGTGAATTCTACAAAACATTTAGAGAAGAATTAATGCTTATCCCCATCAAAATATACCAAAAAATAAAAAGTAAGGAAAACTTCCAAATTCATTCTTGAGACAAGTATAACTCCAATATCAAAACCAGTTAAAGACACCACAAAAAAAGAACAACTGGCCAATATCTCTGATGGACATAGATGTAAAAATCCTCAACAAATTGTTGGTAAACTAAATCCAACTATACATTAAAAAATTATTCACAATGATAAGAAGGATTTATTCTAATGATACAAGAGTAGTTCAATATTCACAAATCAATCAATGTGATATATCATATCAATAAAAGAAAGGATGAAAGCCATATGATCATTTCAACAGATGTAGAAAAAGGTTTGACTAAATACAACACCTATTTGTGATTAAAAACCCTCAGCAAAGTAGGTTGAGAGGAAACATAACTCAACCTAATAAAGGTCAGATACGAAAAATCCACAGCCAACATCATAATCAATGGTGAAAAACTGAAAGCTTCCCTGCTAAGGTCAGGACAAGACAAAGATATCCATCTCACCACTTTTATTCATCATAACACTGGAAGTTCTATCCTCAGTAATCAAACAAGAAAGATGAATAAACAGTACCCAAATTGATAAGAAAGAAGCAAAACTTTACCATTTGCAGATGACATGGTACTATATAAAGAAAACCCTAAATACTCCACCAAAAAACCACAAGGATTGATTCATTAATTCAAGAATGTTTCAAGATACACAATGTACAGAAATCCATTGCATTTTGCACAATAATAATGAACCAACAGAAAGAGAAATTAAAAGAGCAAGTCCATTTACAATTACACCAAAAATAATAAAATACCTAGAAATAAAAACTTAACCAAGAAGATGAAAGAACTGTAATCTGAAAATTATAAAACATTAATGAAAGAAACTGAAGATGACATGAGCAAATGTCAAGATACTCCATGCTTATGAATTAGAAGAAAAAATATTATTAAAATGTCCATATCACTCAAAGCAATCTACAGATGTAAAGCAACCCCTAATACCAATAACATTTTTCACAGAACTAGTGTAAATAATCCTAAAATTGGTATGGAACTGCAAAAGACTCCAATTTTTTTTTAAGATTTTATTTATTTTTTTTTATTTATTTGACAGAGAGATAGTGAGAGAGAGCACAAGTAGGTACAGATTCATGTTTATATGGTTAATTAATCTTTGACAAAGCAGAAAAGAATATACAATAGGAAAACGTCTCTTCAGTAAATGGCTTGGGGAAACTGGACAGCTACCCTGAAAAGAAAGAAACTGGACTACTTTCTTACTCCATTCACAAAAATAAACTCAATAGGGATTAAAGACCTAAATGTGAGACTTGAAACCATAAGAATCCTGGAAGAGAGGCACAGGCAGTAATTTCTCTTTCCACTGTAGCAACTTTTTTTCTAGATATGTCTCTTGAGGCAAGGAAAATAAAAGCAAAAATAAACTATTGAGATTGTATCAAAATAAAAAGCTTCTGCACAATGAAGGAAAAATTCAACAGAATTAAAAGTAATCCTCCTGAATAGGAGAAGATATTTGCTCATAATATATTCGATAAGTCTTAGTATGCAAAATATATAAAGAAGTTATACAACTCAATGTCAGAAAAAAAAAATCCAATTAAAAATGATCAGAAGACATGAACAGTCATTTCTCCAAAGAAGACATGCAGATGGCCAACAGACACATGAAAAAATGCTCAACATCACTCATAATCAGGGAAATATGGATCAAAGCTACAAATGAGATATCACCTCACACCTGTCAATGTAGCTAAAATCAATATACAAGAAACAAGAGTTGGCAAGGACATGAGAAAAAGGAACCCTTTTGTACTATTGGTGGGAATGCAAATTGGTACAGCCACTGTGGACATGAGGGTGGAGGTTCCTAAAAAAAAAATGAAAAATAGAACTACACTAAGATCCGGTAACCATACTACTGGGTATTTACCCAAAGTATATGAAAACATTTTTTGAAAGGATATATGATATATATCCATTATATGCATTTGAAAGGATATATGAATTTGAAAGGATATATGCATTACTATGTTTATTGCAGCATTATTTAAAATAGTCTAATTATGGAAGCAGCCCAAGTGTCCATCAATAGATCAAAGGACAAGGAAGATGCACACACACACACACACACACACACACACACACACACACACAGGAACATTATTAGCCATAAAATAGAATGATGTCTTGGTAATTGCAATGAGATGATAGAGTTAGAAGGTATAATGCCAGCTGAAATAAATCAATCAGAGAAAGATAAATATCAAATGATTTCTCTTATGTGTAGAATTTAAGATACAAAACAAAAGAACAAAGAAAGAAAAATGAGAGAGAGAGAAACAGTGAGAGAGAGACAAACTGAGGAACAGACTCTCAACTATAGAGAATAAAATTATAATTACCAGAGGGGAGGTGGGCAGGGGAATGGGTGAAATAAGTTATCAGGATCAAAGAGTACACTTGTCATTGATGAGCACTCAGTAATGCGCAGAATTGTTGAATCACTATATTGTACACCTGAAACTAATAAAATATTGCATATTAACCCTATGGAAATTAAAATGAAAAGCCTAATAAAATTTTTTAAAAGTCCTCTATTATGAGCAACTCTTAAATCCCTACACCCCCAAAGAGTAGTGATAATTCAATTTCTAATATTTTTTAAAATGTGAGCTAGTTAACTTCAAGGAGACACCCCTAGATTAATGACGGTTTGAAAATCACATGTCTACTTAAAATTTAAATCATATACATGAAGGAGATCATTTTGGTGTTCGTATTGTCAAGTATGTTAATTTATGTCATAGATAAGTAGGACATGATTATAAAAGCTGGCATTTATAAAATCAATTAAATGAATTTATGTGATATATGTGTTATATACCTCTACTTAAGCAATGAGGTATATAAAGTGTTTTACAATTAAACAATCTTTACTTAAGTTTTTTTTTTTTTTTAATTTATAGATTTTATTTATTCATTTGCCAGAAAAAGAGAGAGGGAGTGGCAGGGGGAGTGGCAGGCAGAGGGAGAGGGAGAAGCAGGCTCCCTGCTGAGCTGAGGCCAATGTGGGGCTCCACCCCAGGACAATGGGATCATGACCTAAGATGAAGGCAGCCAACTGAGCCTTCTTAACAACTGAGCCACCCAGGCATCCCTCAGGTATGTGTTTTTAATTTGAGAATCACATATACATTGATGTTATTTTGTACAAAACTAGGAAGCTATGTGTAGGTAGAATTTTAGCATCTTTCAGTCCATTTTTATCACAAATTAGATATACAAATTATATTCAAGTACAACTTATAAATATTTCCTTATCTTTTATAACTGCAGTGTACCTTTCAATTTATTTATGAATTGGACCTTTTTATATACTCCTGAATTTTAGATTTTTTTGGCTAGGAACTGGGTTCTCATTGAGCACTCACAAAGTAGTGTTATGATTCTATATTATTCTTGCTCACATAATCCAACAAATGAAGATTTCTTAGAAAAAAACTATGAAGAAATAAAATACATTATGTGTGCTTATTGTGAGAATGGAAGATAGATGTGAAGGACATTTCTGAGGAGTCTAATTGTTCTATAGGTGATACAATCATTTAATCTAGCTGACAGATTCAAGTATCCATTTGTGCCAGAGTAAAATAGCCTCTAATTGTTTGAAGAACACTTAGTAATTTATGGTGTCATTGTCCTTGGGCAGTTCACTTTCAGATCGATATTTGCAGTAGAGTCAAAGATCGGGAAGACATAATGAGAATAACCACAGTGACTTATTAATAGATAAAGCCCACAAGCAGTAACTGTGAACAGGGAAACTCAAAAGATAGTGATTCTTACACAAACAGGTATCAATTGCATCATTTTACGAAACTGTCAAGGAAGCCTTAATTAAAATCAGCTCTAAAAAATGAATTTTGTTCTTCACTTACAACTATTAAATATTTTTGTCTTATTTTCTCTAATTTGATAATTATTAAAAGTAGTATGTATTGAGAACATTTAAAAAAAATCATCTCTTGCCTCACTCCATCAAAATGTTCAATAAAATTTCTCATTGTTATAATATATTGTTATAAAATCTTTCACAGCCTTTTTAAAGCAATACTTTGAAAATCCAATCAAAGTTATATAGCAGAAACATACAGAAGGGATTGCCTCTGCCCCTTCCAACATTTGTTCATATTGACTTTCATTGCTTCAGGCTAGATCTTGGTCTAAAATAATCGAGTCTTATTGGAAATTATGTATACAAATTCAATATCTTGAGCAATTACTAAATTTCATCATCTTAAAGTAATTTCTAAATAACAGCTTAAGATTGCAGACAGTTTAGATAGATTTGTTTCTAGGAAAACTTTCACAACTAATGGTGCTACTTAAAATAAGAAAATTCAGACAATTTGAAATATAATAAAATAAAATAAGTAATTTAAAGATTGTTTTGTCACAGAAGCACCTTGGTGACTAAGTCAGTTAAGTGTCATGATCTTCAGCTCAGGTCATGATCTCAGGGTCCTTGGATGGAGCCCTGAGTTGGGGTTCTCTGCTCAGTGGGGAGTCTTCTTCTCCTTCTCCCTCCCTCCGCTCATGCTCTCTCTCTCTCAAATAAATAATACATAAAATCTTAAAAAAAAAAAAGCTTGTTTTGTCACAGAGTATTTAAGTGTAACAGTTGAAAAAGTGGTGAATTAAAATTTCCTTCATTTGGAATATTAATCAAATTATTTAAATTTAAAAGAGAAATTTACACATTTTCTGGGAAAAATAATACTTTTCATTCTTCTATTATTGGCACAGACAAATGTATGTTCTTCTTCTTCTTTTTTTTTTTTTTTAAGATTTTATTTATTTGACAGAGATCAGAAGTAGGCAGAGGGACGCCTGGGTGGCTTGGTTGTTTAAGCGACTGCCTTTGGCTCAGGTCATGATCCTGGAGTCCCAGGATCCAGTTCCATATCAGGCTCCCTGCTCAGCAGGGAGTCTGCTTCTCCCTCTGACCCTCCCACTTCTCATGCTCATTCTCTCTCTCACATTCTCTCTCTCAAATAAATAAATAAATAAATAAATAAATTTTTTAAAAAAATAAAAAAGAAGAAGTAAGCAGAAACAGAGAGAGGGAAGCAGGCTTGCGGTAGAGCAGAGAGCCCGATGCAGGGCTGGATCCCAGGACCCTGGATCACGACCTGAGCTGAAGGCAGAGGCTTTACACCACTCAGCCATCTAGGAGCCCCCAAATGTATGCTCTTCTGCATAACTGAATTGAAAATAGTTTCTGGTTATTGGTTAATATTTAATTAAGGTGATATTTTGGCAATGTTATTTTATAGATAGCCTAGATCATAATTCAGTTAGAAAAGTCAAAGTTTTGGGGCACCTGGGTGGCTCAGTGGGTTAAAGCCTTTGCCTTCAGCTCAGGTCATGATCCTAGGGTCCTGGGATTGAGCCCGCATCAGGCTCTCTGCTTAGCAGGGAGCCTGCTTCCTCCCCTCTCTCTCTCTGCCTGCCTCTGCCTACTTGTAATCTCTATCTCTCTGTCAAATAAATAAATAAATACAATCTTAAAAAAAAAAAAAAAAGAAAGAAAAGTCAAAGTTTTCATATCTATAATCATTCAGATTCCATATATTTATTTAAGAAAAAACAGTGTTTTTCTAAACAAACTAACAAAAAAAAATCTCCAGTTTCCCTACAAATTTGTATGAGTTTTTTTAAAATTTAACTTAATTTAATTTTTTAAAAGATTCTATTTATTTGAGAGACCGAGAATGAGTTCACATAAGTGGGGAGACAGGGCAGAAGGAGAGGAAGAAGCAGACTCCCTGCCAAGCAGGGAGCCCTATGTCGGAATAGATCCCAGAACACCCAGATCATGACCTAAGCTACAGGCAGATGCTTAACTGACTGAGCCATCCAGGCACCATTAGAATTTCTTTTTAAAAACATGGCTATGAAGCTTATAAGCTTCAGTGAGAAGTTTCATTAGAATTAAAAGTGGCTTGAATACGGGCACCTGGGAGGCTCAGATGGCTAAGTGTCTGCTTTTAGCTCAGGTAATGATCCTGGAGTCCTGAAATCCAGACCCATGTCATGCTCCCTGCTCAGCAGGGAGTCTACTTTTCCCTCCCCACCCCCATTCCTGCTTTTTCTTGCTACATCTCTCCTGCTCTCTCTCAAATAAATAAATAAAATCTTTTAAAAAAAAGTGTTTAAATAAGTTATCATCACCATTTTCGAAGAACTCAAGTAAGAAATTAAAATGTGTATTATATAAGCATTGAAATAATAAAGAGAAATTAAATATTCTCAAAACATGTTTGAGAAAGGATACACAAATCAGTTTTCAAAGTTAAATTTTCTCTTCTTACTTGTCATTGTACTTGCTGATTTCTCTCTTTTCTGTTGAAGCATGAAAATTCATGTAGGTAGACTATATAAGAATGATGGAAAGTTTTCATTTTCAACAGTTTTCTACTGAGTTGTTTTTTCATCCAATATGTGACTTTTTATGGGTCTCTGATCCAGCCCAGTAGCTGTCAAGAAGATTGATGAGGCTGATGTTTAGAAATGTTTAAAAGTTTGGGTCCCTCAGTATTTGAACAAAAGAGCAATGAAAAGTTTTGTGAAAGTTAATTGGTTAATACCCTGATGGGTGAAGAGGCATATATTAGAAAATAAGTCATTTTTAGCAGAAAACATTCTTTTGTATTAGTGGTATCTTGCCGTTTCGTGGTTTTATTTGAATTACTTTTTCACACTCAGTCTACAGTCATCTAAAGATCACACAAAGTGCTTACCAGTACTAATGCTTAACTCAACCATCTTTGTGCTCCATATCTGACTGTAAAGGCTGGTTTAAAATCATATCAATTTCAGTTACTCTTAGAAATGGTATCACTTACTTGTGGAGCATAAGGAATAACATGGAGGACATTGGAAGATGGAGAGGAGAAGTGAGTTGGGGGAAATTGGGGATACAAACCATGAGAGACTGTGAACTCTGAGAAACAAACTGAGGGTTTTAGAGGGGAAAGGGTTGGGGGGCTGGGTGAGCATCGTGGTGGGTATTAAGGAGGGAATATATTGCATGGAGCACTGGGTGTGGTGCATAAAAAATGAATTTTGGAACACACACACACAAAATAAAATAAAATTAAATTAAATTAAAAAAAAAGAAATATATCAGTTATGTTTTTGCATCAACTTTCTTTTTTTGTTTGGCTTATGTATGCAAAAAAAGATGCTGCTTTTCTAATAACTTGTCCATATTCAACTTTGTATAATAAAGTTTATAAACTATGACAGCTGACCAGGGACCTATTGTTTACTGCCATTTACTAAATTTGTCTTTTTTTTTTTTTTTAATAATGTTAATATGGGAGCCGAGCTACAATGTTGCTATAGGCATTTCAAAGCATTATATCATGAGACAAATAGAAGGGGTTTAGAAATGTTTAATTTTCCCCCCTCTCCTTTCCTTTCAGCTGTTGATATTGAAAAATACCAGTGGTTAGGAAAAAAGTAGTTGTCAGTCAATATTTACTGCCAAAAATCTAATCTTTAACCAATAGCTGTCCAATGAAATACTCAAATTGTTGATCATTTACCTAGTACACAGAGAGTTGTAAGGCTAAGAATAAAGAAGAAGAAGAAGAAGAAGAAGAAAGGTGTAAGAAGTAATTCAGATTCATAATCTATATTAATAATTTAATTAAAATTTAAAAATTAAAATCTTGTAATGAAAAGTTTTTCATTTTAATTATTAAAAATAAACAATTACATTCAAACCTCACTATGTGAAAATCTACTAGGTTGAATTCCCAATTTAATTATTAAAGAAATGTCATAATTCTGCACAATCAAATAGAACAGTTAAAGTCTATAAATGTGTGTTCTTTGTACTTTTTCTGAGTTCCTTAACATGTTTAGCTGCTTTTACAGTTTGTTCTGGCAATCAATAGAATATAAACTTATAAGGTACAAAGATTTTTGTTTTTTCACTAATATTTTCAAACTGCATCAAACAGTTTTAATAGTAGTAAGGTTTCAGAAATACTTTTAAAATGAATGAATGCATACATAAATGAATGAGCAATTCAGAAAGAGCCAACAATTTGTACTTTGCTGGTCCTTTAAAACCCAAATGGGTATTGGCCCTAAAAAGAGTTAGATATTATTAACCCTTTTTACATATAAGAGAATAGTGTCTCAAGAGTTAAATTAACTAACCAAAGTTATATAGCTAGTAAGTGATACAGACAAAATAAAACTCCAGGCCATTTAACTTCAGCTCTTAATTTTACCCTGGAAGTTTTCATCGATGCTTAAGATTTAAAATGAATATAATTTAATTTGGGGGGTACAGTAGGCCCATTTTTAACATTGACACAAAATATCTTCAATGAAATTATCTTCAGAAGAAAGAGAAAAATATGATGATATGTCTAGCAGGTGAAAAACAGTAGTTCATCCAAATATAACATACTGTTATTCAGAAGATATCACAGTATAGAGATTGTTAAATGAAGATCAAAAATAATATTAGCAATTGTTAATACCAAAATTTGCTCAGAAATGCTAATGCCAAAAATTTCTAATGATTGTCTTAAGTTTTCACTTTTTTGAAAAAAGCAATCTGCTACTTTAAAATATTTATTTTGAATATTTATTGAGAAGTTTTGAAATTAATTTGCATATTTATTTCCAAATTCATTTTCATTTCCAAATATGCTTTGGATTTAACCAAACTTTAAATATTTATTTTTTCCATAATAATAAGTATTTGTTTTACTTTACTTTGAGACATGCAGGAAGAAGAAGAAAGGAAGAATTATGCTATGGGTTAAACTTTCTCCTCCCTATTTTTTTTTTTAAGATTTTTTTATTTATTTATTTGGCAGAGATCACAGGTAGGCAGAGAGGCAGGCAGAGAGAGAGAAAGGGAAGCAGGCTTCCCGCTGAGCAGAGAACCTGATGCGGGGCTCGATTCCAGGACCCCGGGATCGTGACCTGAGCCAAAGGCAGAGGTTTTAACCCACTGAGCCACCCAGGTGCCCCTCTCCTCCCTATTTTAATGATGGACTTTTTCTTTTCCTACCATTCATGGTTGTATTACACATGATACACTTGTAAACAAATGTTAACAAATCAGGGATTATGACAGTTTGGTCTATTTTAGAGAATAATTTTGAATTTTCAAAGATCTGTCTTTTTTTAACTTTAATTACTTACTTCTTAATTATATTTCTCTGTGGATCACTTTTTAGATGTTTTGAGATTAACATTCTGAGCTTCTATGAATATTCCATGAATATTTGATATGACCATGTGTTCTGTTTTCCTTTTTAGGATACAAATCTCTGAATGTGCATATGTCTGTTGTGTGAGATTTTGTCGTTTCAGCAGTCATATTAATCTTATGTCTATTATATAGTTTCATGGTTTCTATTTTTACTTGTAATTTTTGGACACTTGTATATACACTTTTATATTTTATTCTTTTGGAATAAATTAATAATTAGTAACAAGTATAATAAATTAAAATATTTTGAATTGTCTGTAATGATTAATTAGAAGAAATAAATATAACATTGCACATCTTCATGTAAGGTGAGATGTTAGTTTCTTTTCTCCGTTTACCTTTAATTCTCTATCTGTTTCTCAATTTAAGTACAGTATCAGGATGTAGATTCATACAATGAAGTTTAATATATGTTTTCATATTATCTTTTATTTTTTTTGCCACATTTTGTTATCGCATAAAACACATTTATTTATAATTAACTCTGTTTCATTTTTGTTTTTTATCTTTTGCTTTTTACATTTCTAATTCTTTACATAGGTGACACTTGAACTACATGAGTGTGAACTGTATGGATCCACTTATACATGCATTTTTACAGCAACAGCACTGCAAATGTATTTTCTCTTCCTCATAATGTTCTTAAGATTTTCTTTCCTCTAGCTTATTTTATTGTAAGAATACAGTATATAAATATATATAACATACACAATATGTGTTATTGACTATGTTATCAGTAAGGCTTCTGGTCTATTAGTAGTTAGTGTTGGGGAAGTTAAAAATTATATGTGGATTTTCAACTATTTGGAGGGCAGGGGTTGGCACCCTTAGTCCCCATATTGTTCATGGGTCAACTGCGTTTTTATTTCCCTTTACATGGGTTTTCTTTTCAATTTTTCTCTTAATTTTCCAGAATAAATACATCCAAATAATTTTCATAACTAGAGTAGGTATCTTCATTTCTGTGTATGTTCTTATTTTTTAAGCCCAACTTTCTGCAGAAGAGTACTACAGTTGCATGCATCTGATAGATAATGTTTGTTTTGTCCTCTTGTTTTCAAAAATTTTGTTTACAGATTTTTGGTAGCAAAGGAAATAGGAAATAATATTTTAGAATTTATCTTTAAAGCCTCAATAGTCTTTTTTTAAATAAAACAGAACCATTCTGTATTCAACTTGCTATTAAATAGATTTTGAAGTATTGTAATCAATGGAATAGTTTGTGATATTAGTGAAGTAATAGTCCATCATTTTAAAGTTTAAAATATAAAACTGAAATCTGTTGCCTTTCTATATCTTATCTTTTGCACAAGCTCTGTCCTCTGCTTAGTCGTTTATTTATTTATGTATTTATTTTTTCTTTGGAATTCAGCAAGTACAGAGACTTCAAAATGTACTGATGATTTTTAAATTCACACTCATACTGACATCTTTGCTTTAGCTATGTTCTCCCATCTCAACACTGATCAATATCTCATGGGTATTTTCATTTAAATGCATCTTGTAGTCGAGATTACCTCATAATCAAACTGAACATTTTTTCTTCCTTTCCAAACTGATTTCACCTATTCCTTTTCATATATATCTCAATATACTGTTTAAACAACTTCCACTATTTGGTAAATAAGCTTATTTGGATGATCTATCTAAACAGTTCAGCATTTTCCTGATTATTAAAAATTGTGAGTTCTTCCTGAGCTTACAAGTAGGAAAAAAAAAAGTTTGTGTCACCAATTTTATGAAATCAAAGCAATAATAAATTCATTAGCCCACTTTTTTTCTACTCCAATCACACTCAAGTCTTTTTCCTAAAACAATTTTTAAATGTCCGTTTTTTTAAAGATTTATTTATTCATTTTAGAGAGAGAGCGTGAGTGGGAGAAGGAGTAGAAGGTGAGGAATCCTCAGTCTCCCCACAGAGCATGGAGCCTGACATAGGACTCTGTCTCAGGACCCTGATATCATGACCTGAGCTGAAACCAAGACTCACTTGAGATGAACAAGGTTTACTTCTCCAGATTCACGCTATTTGTTTTGTTTTCCTTGGATTTGTTCTTATGGTTCAGTTAATCCTCCTATAATCATTTTTCTCAAGCTAATCATAATCTTTATGTTATGACCACCTTCAAAGTTTTCATTACTTTGTTTTACAGTAGTTGCCTTTTCTTTCCATTTTTAAAAATTAAGTCTTTCTGTTTTTAGAGTTGTTTTAGGTTCACAGCAAAATTAAGAAGGTACAGAGATTTCTCATACACCATTTACCCCCACACATGCATAGCCTCCAGCCAGAGTGGTACATGTGTAATAATTGATGAATCAACATTGACACATCATAATCATCTGAAGCCTATAGTTTACATGAAGTTTCACTCTTAGTATTGTACATTTTATGGATTTGGACAAACCTATGGCATTTATTCACCATTATGACATTAAACAGAGTATTTTCACTGCCCTAAAATTTTTCTTTGTTCCTCTGATTCATTTCCAAAAATGAGGATATTTATTAAATTGTTTCATTATATTAGACATATTAAATATTATATTAAAATTAAAGACATTAATCAGTTTTTCATGGAACCAAATCAGTTATCATTTATAAGAAGAAAATACAAGTTCTATTGTAAAACCTAAATATTATTTTTCCCCAAGTGCATATTAACCAAGAGCATACTTAAACCAATCAGAATCCTGCAAGGAGACATCCTTGTGAAACACGTGTGTGTGTGTGTGTGTGTGTGTGTGTGTATGTACGTACATACACATGTATACTCACAAAATTATTTGACTCTTCAAATAATTTTTCCAGAAAACTCTTATCCCCTTGTGAAATTACAGAAAACATAGAATAAACATTTCTAAGTTTCAGTTAATTAGCTTTTTTTTTTCCAGAAAGAGACATTAAAATTAAAATCAAAAATAATAAAATGGGGAGAAGGGGGCAAGGACTAATACTAAAATAAAACTCCTATCTGGAAAAAAGCCATTTAGCTTTGTGAACAGCTGCACCTCAGAAAGTCAGGCATATGAGCATTTAAAATGAAAGAAGATGATTTTATTATACCTTAGTAATCGTGATTGATCTTATAGAGCTTCTGTTTACTATACATCAAGAAACAATCTAGGATGCTGTTTGAAACAAAGTTCATAATCCTTGTTTAATGGATTTCAGTACCTCAGGCAATATAATAGTGTGAAAATGATTAAAACGTGCCCTGCCTATGTGTAATCAATAAAACCTCTCTAAAATTGGTAAGGTCCCAAAGACTCCTCAGTGGGCTTGTCAGTGCTGTGTCTATGGAATTCCAAGTAAACCATCTAATGCTATTTTCATACACAAAGTTCATTAGACATCTCATCCCCGTCTTAGCATTGAAGTCAGCTAAGTAGTCAAATTGAAAGCTCATTTTTTACATTATGTAGTTAGACCAAAAATGCATCTAAACCTTAGTAGAAATATATCAGACTGAGGTATTAAGAAAGATTAGAAAACATACATATATGTAAATTTAAGATAACAACCACAACATTCTACAGTGGTAGATGTTAAATAGGAAGTTGACTCAATTATAAAATTGAAAAAAATACAGCTAATAAGAATTATTATTCTTTTGTATTTCTTAAGACTTTAATCCTGCATTATTAAATATGATATCTAGATTTTTGAAATGAAAGGATGGACAAAATTCTGACTTTGGAAATAAATTTTAATTCCCATTAGAGTTTTAGGACTCTGTCATTACATATTTACAGATGATATCATGGAAATTTCTTATTAATTTAATCTTTTAAAGAAATTAATCTTCTTCCACCAGTGTAAAAAAAAGATGGTGCCATTATTTGTTCTGCAGTGATACAAGGATATATATAACTTTTTTATTGCATGAAAACTTTCTCACTGTATTCTCACTATGATTTTCACAGCAAAAAAACATGGAGCTCAACTTTTGTCCACATATAGCTTTCATGAAATGACTACATTTTGGTAAATTTCCATTTTTAGTGAACCTAAAGAAAAAGGAAAATTGTTTAATTTAGAAATATGGTAATTTTAACACTCATAGTATTTCATGTAAATAAATATTTAAATTAATTTATCATCTTTGTAAACATTTAGGACTCATCACTTAACTATTTCTCTTGACTATAATTATAATTATTCAGATTAACTTAATATTTGTCTTAGTCATCTTGGTCTGTTATAATAAATTACCAGAGACTGGGTAAGTTTGAATAGTAGAAATTTATTTCCAGAGTTCTGGAGATTGAAAGTTCCCAGTCAGGGTGCCAGCATGGCCATATATTCTGGTGATAGCCCTCTTCTTGGGCATGTCCTCACTTAGCCTCTCATAAAGAGAGAGAGAGGAGAGAGTCAAGATGGAGGAGGAATAGCAGGCTATGAACATCAGGTAACAAGAGATCAACTAGATCATTTATCAAACCACAGGAGATCAAAGAGAAGAAGAGCAGCAATTCTAGACACAGAAAATCAACCACTTTCTGAAAGGTAGGGTATGTGGAGAAGTGAATCCAACATGATGGGAAGATAGACTATGGGGGAGGGGACGGCTCCTGGCAAGTGGTGGAGCAACAGAGCACAAAATCAGAACTTTTAAAAGTCTGCTCCACTGGGGGACATCAATCCAGAGGCTAGCCAGGGTGAAGGCCCAGTGGGGACAGCATGGTCTCAGGTCCCACAGGGTCACAGAAAGATCAGGGGTATCTGAGTATTGCAGAGCTTGCTGGTATTAGAGCAGAGAAGCTGGCTTCAGAGACGGAGCAGAGGAGTGAGCTCTCAACTCAGGGTTACCTTAAACTGTGATCCGTGGCACAGTCAGACTACTGCTTTTTGAGCAGGGACCCCACAGGATCCAGGGAGACCCCCCTGGAAGAGCATAAGTATCTTCTGGGTTTGGAGACTCCAGGCAGGGCTGTGTGCCAGAGACAGAGATGCTTGGTCAGAGGCTGGGTGAGCTTGGAGCACGCAGTTGGAGGCCAGGGAGATGGGAGTGATTGAGCACTTTTCTCCGAGGCTGCACTGATGAGTGGGGCCCCAAGTTCTCAGCTCCTCCAGGATAGGGATTGGGAGGCCACCATTTTCTTTCCTGTCTTCCAGAACTCTACGGAAAGCATTCAGGGAATAAAAGCTCCCCAAAATCGAACCCAAGCAGAGTACTTAGCCTGGCCCCTGGTAAGGCGGTGCAATTCTGCCTCGGGCAAAGACACTTGAGAATCACTACAACAGGCCCTTCCCCCAGATGAACAGCAAGAAATCAAGCCAAGAGCAAGTTCACTTACCAAGGAGAACAGTAGAATTCCAGAGGAGGAGAAAGCAAAGCATGGAATTCATGGTTTTCTCTCCATGATTCTTTAGTCTTGCAAAGTTAATTTTTTTAATTTTATTTTTTTCTTATGCCAAAATTTTTTAACTGTTACTCTTTCCTCCTTTAACGTTTTTTTAACTACTTTATCTTAACAATACCCTTCATTAAAAAAATATTTTTGAACCTTCATTATTATAGTCATATTTTATCCTTCATTGTATCTAACTTTATTTTATGTATACACATAGGGTGTTTTCTTCTAAAAAAATTTGGGATACAACTTCTTCTAATAGATCAAAATATACCTAAAATCTAGCACAGGGCTTGTTCTAGTCTCCAGCCTAAGCAAATTCTCTCCACTTTCTTTTTCTTTATTCTCCCAACCAACTTATCTTATCACCTCCTTTTTTAGAAATTTTTCAAACAATTTTCATTTTTATAGTCATATTCCATCCCTTCATTG
The DNA here is from genome assembly GCF_002288905.1 of Enhydra lutris kenyoni. Taxonomy (NCBI): domain Eukaryota; kingdom Metazoa; phylum Chordata; class Mammalia; order Carnivora; family Mustelidae; genus Enhydra; species Enhydra lutris. The sequence continues at coordinate 14,662,166 of NW_019154087.1, forward strand.
TGTTTACTCTTATATATATATATATATATATATATACATATGTATGTGTGTATATATATATGTTTTTCATTCTTTAAAATTTTGGGAGGTAGTATCTTCTAAGAGACCAAAATACTCCCCAAATTAAGTGGGTGACTCTGTTCTATTCACCAGCCTAATATATATATTTTCTTTTATATATTTTTTCTCCATTTATTTTTTTATTTTTCTTAACTTCTTTTTACCCTCTTTCTGCCCCCACACAATTTGGGGTCTCTTGTGATTTAGTTAAAGCACATTTTCCTGGGATCTTTGCCACCCTTTTAGTATTTTATTCTCTCCTTCACATATTCTTCTCTGGATAAAATGACAAGGCGGAAAAACTCACCTCAAAAAAAAAACAAAAACAAAACAAAACAAAAAAAAACAAGAAATAGTACTGAAGGCTAGGGACCTAATCAATACAGACATTGATAATATGTCAGATCTAGAGTTCAGAATGATGATTCACAAGCTGTTAGCTGGGCTTGAAAAAGGCATGGAAGATATTAGAGAAACACTGTCTGGAGAGATAAAAGCCCCTTCTGGAGAAATAAAAGAACTAAAATCTAACAAAGTTGAAATAAATAAAAGCTATTAATGAGGTGCAGTAAAAAATGGAGGCTCTTACTGCTAGGATAAATGAGGCAGAAGAGAGAATTGGTGATATAGAAGACCAAATGACAGAGAATAAAGAAACTGAGCAAAAGAGAGACAAACAACTCCTGGACCATGAGGGGAGAATTTGAGAGATAAGTGAAACCATAAGATGAAACACATTAGAATAATTGGGATTCCAGAAGAAGAATGAGAGAGGGGAGCAGAAGGTATATTGGTGAGAATTATTGTAGAGAATTTCCCTAATATGTCAAAGGGAACAAGCATCAAAATCCAGGAGACACAGAGAACCCTCCTCAAAATCAATAAGAATAGGTTCATACCCTGTCATCTAATAGTAAAATTTACAAGCCTTAGTGACAAAGAGAAAATCCTAAAATCAGCCCATGACAAGAAGTCTGTAACATACAGTGTTAAAAAATTAGATTAGCAGCACACTTATCCACAGAGACCTGGCAGGCCAGAAAGAACTGGCATGATATATTCAGGGCACTAAATGAGAAAAACATGCAGTCAAGGATACTATTTCCAGTTAGGCTATCATTGAAAATAGAAGGAGAGATAAAAAGCTTCCAGGACAAACAAAAACTAAAAGAATTTGTAAACACCAAACCAGCTCTACAGGAAATATTGAAAGGGGTCCTCTAAGCAAAGAAAGAGACTGAAAGTAGTAGACCAGAAAGGAACAGAGACACTATACAGTAATAGTCACCTTACAGGCAATACAATGGCACTAAATTCATATCTCTCAATAGTTACCCTGAATGTAAATGGGCTAAATGCCCCAATCAAAATACACAAGGTAACAGAATGGACCAAAAAAAAAAATAATATGCTGTCTACTGTCTACAAGAAATTCATTTTAGACCCAAAGACACCTCCAGATTTAAAGTGAGGGGGTGGAAAGCAATTTACGGTGCTAATGAACATCAAAAGAAAGCTGGGGTGGCAATCCTTATATCAGATCAATTAGATTTTAAACCAAAGACTATAATAAGAAATGCAGAAGGACACTATATCATACTCAAAGGGTCTGCCCAACAAGAAGATCTAATAATTTTAAGTATCTATGACTCTAACATGGGAGCAGCCAACTATATAAACCAATTAAGAACAAAATCAAAGAAACATATCAACAATAATACAATAATAGTAGGGGACTTTAACAGTCCCCTCACTGAAATGGACAGATCATCCAAGCAAAAGATCAACAAGGAAATGAAGGCCTTAAATGACACACTGGGCCAGATGGACATCACAGATATATTCAGAACATTCCATCCCAAAGCAACAGAATACACATTCTTCTCTAGTGCACATGAAACGTTCTCCAGTATAGATCACATCTTGGGTCATAAATCAGGTCTGGTGTCAAAAGATTGGGATCATTCCCTGCATATTTTCAGACTACAATTCTCTGAAGCTAGAACTCAATCAAAAGAGGAAATTTGGAAAGAACCCAAATACATGGAGACTAAAGAACATCTTTCTAAAGAATGAATGGGTAAAACAGGAAATTAAAGAAGAACTGAAAAAAAAAATCATGGAAACAAATGATAATGAAAACACAATGGTTCAAAATTTGTGGAACACAGTAAAGGCAGTCCTGATAGGAAAATATATAGTGATATAAGCCTTTCTCAAGAAACAAGAAAGGTCTCAAATACACAACCTAACCCTACACCTAAAGGAGCTGGAGAAAGAACAACAAAAAAAGCCTAAACCCAGCAGAGGAGAAATCCTAAAGATCAGAGCAGAAATCAATGAAATAGAAACAAACAAACAAAAAAAAAATAGAACAAATCAATGAAACTAGGAGCTGGTTCTTTGAAAGAATTAATAAGATTGATAAACCCCTGCCCAGGCTTATCAAAAAGAAAAGAGAAAGGACCCAAATAAATAAAATCATGAATGGAAAAATGTTCCATGCTCCTGGATTGGAAGAACAAATATTGTGAAAATGTTTATGCCAACTAAAGCAATCTACACATTTAATGCGATCCCTACCAAAATCCCATCCATTTTTTTCCAAAAAAATGGAACAAATAATCCTAAAATTTATATGGAACCAGAAAAGACCTCGAATAGCCAAAGAAATGTTGAAAAAGAAAGCCAAAGTTGGTGGCATCATAATTCCAGACTTCAAGCTCTATTACAAAGCTGTCATCATCAAGACAGTATGGTACTGGCACAAAAACAGGCACATAGATCAATGGAACAGAATAGAGAGCCCAGAAATACACCCTCAACTCTATGGTCAACTAATCTTTAACCAATCAGGAAAGAATATCCAATGGAAAAAGGACAGCCTCTTCAAGAAATGGTGTTGGGAAGATTGGACAACCACATGCAGAAAAATGAAACTGGACCATTTTCTTACACGAAAATAGACTCAAAATGGATGAAGGACCTCAATGTGAGAAAGGAATCCATCAAAATCCTTGAGGAGAACACAGGCATCAACCACTTTGACCTCAGCCACAGCAACTTCTTCCTGGGAACATTGCCAAAGGCAAGGGAAGCAAGGACAAAAATGAACTATTGAGACTTCACCAAGATCAAAAGCTTCTGCACAGCCAAGGAAACAGTCATCAAAACCAAAAGACAACTGATGGAATGGGAGAAGATATTTGCAAACAACATATCAGATAAAGGGCTAGTACCCAAAATCTATAAAGACCTTATCAAACTCAACACCCAAAGAACAAATAATCCAATCAAGAAATGGGCAGAGGGCATGAATAGACATTTCTGCAAAAAGACATCCAGTTGGCCAATGGACACCTGAAAAAGTGCTCCACATCACTCGGCATCAGGGAAATACAAATCAAAACCACAATGAGATACCACCTCACACCAGTCAGAATGGCTAAAATTAACAGGTCAGGAAATGACAGATGCTGGCAGGATGAGAAAGGAGAACCCTCCTACACTGTTGGTGGGAGTGCAACCTGGTGCAACCACTCTGGAAAACAGCATAGAGGTTCCTCAAAAAGTTGAAAATAGAGCTACCCTACAACCCAGCAATTGCATTACTGGGTATTTACCCTAAAGATACAATTGTAGTGATCCAAAGGGGCACGTGCACCCGAATGTTTATAGCAGCAATGCCCACAATAGCCAAACTATGGAAAGAACCTAGATGTCCACTAACAGATGAATGGATAAAGAAGAGGTGGTATATATACACAATGGAATACTATGCAGCCATCAAAAGAAGTGAAATCTTGCCATTTGCCATGATGTGGATGGAACTAAAGGGTTTTATGCTGAGCAAAATAATTCAATCAGAGAACAATGATTATCATATGATCTCCCTGATATGAGGGAGTTGAGAGGTAATGTGGGGGCTTGGGGGGTAGGAAAATAATAAATGAAACAAGATGGGATCAGGAGGGAGACAAACCATAGGAGCCTCTTAATATCACAAAACAAACTGAGGGTTGCCAGGAGTAGGGGGGTAGGGATAGGGCGGTGGGGTTATGGACATTGGGGTAAGTACGTGCTATGGTGAGTGCTATGAAATGTGTAAACCTGGCGATTCACAGACCTGCACCCCTAGGGCTAATAATACATTATATGTTAATAAAAAATAAAATATATATATATAAAACAGGAAAAAAGAGAGAGAGAAAGAGACATCTCATGTCTTGTCCTCTTTTATCAAGGCATTATTCCCATCATGGGGTTCTATCTTCATGACCTATTCTAATCCTAATTACCTTTCAAAGATTCCACCTCCAAATACCATCACATTGGGGATTAGAGTTTCAATGTATGATTTCCGGGTTATACAAATATTCAGTCCAAACTAGTGTTAAATGATTATTATAATTATTTTATGTTGTATATGTATATACATGGGTATGAATGTTTACTTATTAGAAATGATGTAAATTCTAATTTTTTCTGAATCCAGTTGCATACTAACTGAATAAACATATGACCACCTGTTTTGTTTCCATGTGAGGTCTATCACATAATTTGTTTATAATTCTTCAACAGAGATAAAGACAAATATGTCTCATGGAATTACTATTACTCTATAGAACACCTTAGCATTGCTATGTACACGATAAATTAAAATGATTTACTGAATACTAAAGTATTCTAAGTAAGAATTCTAAGTAATTCTAAGAACTTCCTATGGATTATAAAATTTAACATTCATGGCAATCCTGTGTTAGGTTTATTATGCTTATTTTACAGATGAAGAAACTGAGGCACAGAGGATTATAAGTAATTTGCCCAAGGAAGCACAGCTAGTAAGTAATTAAATCCAAGATGCAAACCTGACAATTTGGACCCCAGTGTTTGTGATTTGTCTCATGATAGTCTGCCTCATGATATCCTAAACCACCTCACTATATTCTAAAAACCACAGAAGCCATGAATATGTATACTGGGAAGTCTTGAATTTTTTGTTGCCAGCAAGGTGAACTGAACAGTTGGGTGAAACCTCATAATACTAGCTGGCTTGTGGGACTGCAGGTATAAAACCACTTCTGGGACTTTCTACTTTTTTTGTCCCTAAAAATCCTCCCACTTTATACAGTTATCAAAACTCAATAATTGCTGGAAATCTTCTCAGTTTAGATATAATTACAGTTTGATAAAATAAAAGTGAAGTACATGCAATTTGCCTTTATAGTTTTTCAGTTACTAGTTTAGAATAAGGCCCACCACTTTAATTAAATTGAGTATGATATATAAAGTATAATATTTTGCAAATTAGGTTTAGATATGATCTTCTAAGCATAAAACCAAAAGTTAAATTTTAAGTTAAGTAAAATTATTGATCTGACTTTATGTAAAAAATACATAAGGAACATCTTATTACTCATTAGGACACTAGTCTATTTTTTTATTTTCAGTTTGTTCTTTTATATTAAAAAAAAAAAACAAAAAACAAGGACACCAGTAATGAATTTAAAATTTAAAAAAAATGTAGTTTTGAATTATGGTAAATAGTGGGATTAGTGTTCTTATGTCCCATCTTTTCGCCCAGTGTGAGAAATTTGTGTTGAAGAAACTACAAAATTAAAAATTACTTATCTTGGAATTATTATTGGAAAACTGTTTCCTATCAGTGAGATGCATTTACATGGGATTTTGATGATAGACTAGCCTTCTATTCAAATTCACTACTGTCACTACTTGATTAATCTGAGTGGATATCTTCTTAAATATTTGGCTTTATTAACTAGCACAGGTTCCCTAACAAAATAAATGTATGCTCTTCAATTTTAATTTCCTTTCAAATCTCATTCAACCCAGTAGAAAAATATTCAGGTGATATTACTACTTGTTAAATGACAGATTAAGTTGAGTCACAATAAAAAAAAAAATCATGTGTCTCAGGAAACCAAGAATAAACAAGATATTGTTAATATCTATGGTCAATGGATAGTTGGCATACTTAGTGTAATATATTATCACTAACATTTAAAATATATGCCTGATATTCTATAACCTACTCATATTCCAAATGAATTGATATTGAAAATCACTAATAAATATAAATCAGTATGTGTAGAAATCTATCCTTCTGCAGTACACTTAGAAAGTTTATTATGAATCATATGGTATTACCAATATAATGTCCAATCATGAATATCTCACATGTTGGGATTTACCATTGTGAACACTAAGAATACAATTTCTTTACTTAGCATTTTGTTAGGACTTACATTAAAAAAATGTATGGTAGAATATATGTATACATACAAATAAAAATGTGAATATAATCTAATTATGGTCAATGAGAAATTTCCTTTTGTAATGAAATGGAAACATTAATTCCTCTTCCTCCCATTCTTTTCCCCTCACTCATTTTCTCCTGACCAGACTATAATGATATCAAATGATGTGTGCACTATCATGAGTTCCTAGTTTGATTTTTCACTTCACTGAAGGAATAACACTACTGAATATTGATCTGGCTCAACTGAGAAATAAGTAAGGCTGTCTAGTGCTATGTCCATTTATAAGACTATATATCTTAACATTTTAACTGCTTAATTTCCACTTTAATGGTAAAACAAAGTTTTAGTAACTTGAGCAAAAACTAAATTGTCATTCTTTTTAGGCTTTGAAAATGCACTATTTGATTTGCCCTTGTTAAATACATATGTAAGAAATAATTATTTAAAAAGGGGGGAGTATCTGGGTGTCTCAGTCAGTTAAACATCTGACTCTGAATTTTGGCTCAGCTTATAATCTCAGGGTCATGAGATTGAGCCCCACATAGAGGCCTGCACTGGGTATAGAGTCTGCTTGGGATTCTCTCTCCTTAGGGCACCCGGGTGGTTCAGTCATTAAGCATCTGTCTTCAGCTCAGGTCATGAGCTGAGGGTCCTTGGATAGAGTTCTACATCGGGCTCCCTGCTCTGCAGGAGGCCTGTTTCTCCTTCTCCCACTCCCCTTGCTTGTATTCCCTCTCTCGCTGTCTCTTTCTCTGTTAAATAAAATCTTAAAAAATAAAGGATTTTCTCTCTCCCTCTTCCTCTGTCCCCCTTACTCATCCCTGTTCATGCACTCTCTCCCTCCTCTCTCTCTAAGGGGAAATGAAAAGGGGGAGGGGGAGAAACATAAAGGTGTCCTTATCTTCAGGTGAATGAGTGATCTCTAAATACTACAATTGACCTGAATCCGTTGTGGGATAGTTCCAATGTCAATATTAATTCTATCCTAACAAGGCACCACTCTTCTAACCTCACTTACCCTTAATTCCTTCATCTAAAATACAGCCACAATGGCGATTAAGGTTTCTGATAAAAATGGGGAAACACAATTCAGTCAATAGCAATGTAATTTCATCTTATTCCATTATACAATTTTGCAATGGAAAGCTAAAAACCTATGTTAGACCAAATTCTGAGAAGGCCTAAAATTATCTTCGATTACTTCATACTATTATTTCCTAAATTCCCTCTCTAATCTTGCTTCTTTGGTGATTTTTTTTTTTCCTTACAGATGACTGGACAAGTTCTCAAAGCCTCTAGGACTATTTTCCCTGTCACAGGATGGAGATTTAATCTCCTTAGTCAATCTGGTAGATAGAATTTTTAAACGTATTCACTAGATCTTCCTGGTAGTTTTTTTTCTTTTTTTCATTTTTTTTTTTAAATTATGTTATGTTAGTCATCATAGAGTACGCCATTAGTTTTTGATGTAGTGTTCCATGATTCATTGTTTATGTATACCACCCAGAGCTCCATGTAATATGTGTCCTTCTTAATACCCATCACCAGGCTCACCCATCCCCTCAGCCCCCTCCCCTCTAAAATCCTCAGTTTGTTTCTGGAGTCCATAGTCTCTCTTGGTTCATCACCCACTCTGATTTCTCCCTCTTCATTTTTCCCTTCCTTCTCCTAATGTCTTTCATGCTATTCCTTATGCTCTACAAATAAATGAAACCATATGATAATTGATTTTCTCTGATTTATTTAACTTAACATAATCTCCTCCAGTCCCATTAATGCAAAATTTGGGTATTCATCCTTTCTGATGGCTGAGTAATATTCCATTGTGTATATGGACCACATCTTCTTTTCCATCCATCTGTTGAAGGGCACTTTGGCTCTTTCCATAATTTGGCTATTGTGGCCATTGTTGCTATCAACATTGGAGTGCATATAGCCCTTCTTTTCACTACATCTGCATCTTTGGGGTAAATTCCTGGTAGTGCAATTGCTGGGTCATATGGTATCTCTATTTTTAATTTTTTGAGGAACTGCCACACTGTTTTCAAAAGTGGCTGCACCAACTTGCATTCCCACCGACGGTGTAAGAGGGTTCCCTTCTCTCCACAACTTCTCCAACAGTTGTTTCTTGCATTGTCAATTTTTGCCATTATAAATGGTGTACGGTGATATCCCAATGTGGTTTTGATTTGAATTTCCCTGATGATGATGAACATTTTTGATGTGTCTGTTAGCCATTTGTATGTCTTCTTTGGAGAAGTGTCTGCTTATGTCTTTGGCCCATTTTTTGACTTTATTATTTGCTTTTTGGGTGAGTTTGAGAAGTTCTTTATAGATCTTAGATATCAGCCCTTTGTCTGTAGTATCATTTGCAAATATCTTCTCCCATTTTGTGGGTTGCCTCTCTGTTTTGTTGACTGTTTCCTTTGCTGTGCAGAAGGTTTTTGTTTTGTTTTGTTTTGTTTTTTGTCAATGAAGTCCCAAAAGTTCATTTTTGCTTTTGTTTCCTTTGTTTTTGGAGACGTGTCTTGAAAGAAGTTGCTGGCTGATGTTGAAAAGATCGCTGCCTATGTTCTCCTCTAGGATTTTGATGGATTCCTGTCTCACATTGAGCTCTTTCATCCATTTTGAGTTTATCTTCATGTATGGTGTAAGATACTGGTCAGGTTTCATTCTGTATATCGCTGTCCAATTTTTCCAGCATCATTTATTGAAGGGACTGTCTTTTTTTCCATTGGATATTTTTTCCTGCTTTGTCAAAGTTTAGTTGAGAGTCTGTATCTGGGCTCTCTATTCTGTTCCATTGGTCTATGTTTTTGTTTCAGTACCGTGTTTTTGTGCCAGTAAAATGTAGTCATGTACTAAAACCACTGATTAATTTGTTCTATATCTTCACGTAGTCTGAACCCAGCTTAAAGCCAGAAGAAAAATGACTTTATTTAGTCTAGCACATTGGTTTTCAAGGTAAATGACCAGGTAAAACGAGAATGACTCTGGAAAGGCAGACAGAAAATATCTGGCACACTATTATGTACTCATAATAGCAAATGATACAGGGATTGTAAGTTAGGATAGAATTTATGGAAGGTGAATCATTTGAATAATCAGTCCTACTTTTAATTTCACTTTGCTTCTACCACTGCTACCATCACACAAAGCTGTTAAGAAATATGTTTCCATGAAATTTATTAATTGATTGAAGACTTGTCTCAAGTTGTAAAAGATCAGTGTTTAACTCTAAAACAAATAATTTTAATCCAATTTGCCATGATCCACCATGAAGGAAAAAAGTGAAAAAAAAATCCTTCTAACAACAAAAATGTATGATAATTAAGGGAAATAAAATCAATACAGATTAGGAAGGAAGAAATAAAATAGCCTTTACCATCAGGTGGCATGAGTTTCTATGCATAATATTTCAAGAATTGAAACAGCAACCAAAAGACCTCCAGGAACTAATAAGTGACTATAGAAAGAGCACAGCATACAAGGTAATTATACAATGGTCAATTGTATATACTAGCAATATACTAGCAATGAACACATGAAATTTAAAGTTGAAACTATAATACCATTTATAATAGAAACCCCCCCAAATATGCATAAGGCCTACATGCAGAAAACTATAAAACTCGCATGAAAGAAACCAAGTAAGATTGAAATAAATGAAAAAAAAAATACCATGTTCTTGGAGCAGAAGATACAATACAGTAAACTTATTAATTATCCTCAAATTGAAGGAGCAGTAATAGAACAACTTAAAAAGTAACTTGATAGAATTTTTTTTTTTCCTATTGGACAGAAACTTAGCAGTCTTAGACTTTTTCCATCAGAGTACCTCTCTTAGACACCTTTTTTTTTTTTTTTTACATTATATTTAGAAATCTGGTCTACATTTTTTCTCTGTGACAAACAGTAATTGTTTTTGTTGCGTGCACATGAGTGCACATGCATAACACTTTCAAATATAAAATCTTAGGTTGAAAAAATTTATTTCTTTAAACTATGGAGGATTTTATTGTGTAAGAAAAACTTTTTAACACTAATATAATTTTCTTCTGCTTTGCTTTTAAAACTGTCCATCAGCCCTTACAGGCAATCTTATATTCTGCCAAATTATTTATTGCTGCCCCAACTTTTCCCCTTATGCAGATAAATGGCATATCATTCAGCCATTCTCTTGCCCTTGGGGCCCTCACATACAGTATCAATGGCAGCTGTAACTCTTTAGTCAGTTTAAGGAAGGAGAATAGTGCAGCAAGCCCACAGTGTGGCCTTAAGACAAGGAATATGACAGGCATAGTTTAGAGAGCATATTGAAGTCCAGCTTTAGGCTCAATCTCAGCATCGGGCATTTTTAACAATGGAGAAATATATTGATACTTTCTTCTTGGCTACATAAGTGTTGTCTCTCATCATAGGAATCCAGTGATTTCAAAAGTAGATGCTGCAAAGCAGAGGCCGAAATGCTGTCTCTGAAATAAATCTCAGTTGAAAGTTAAGATCAAGTAGTTTCAAGCTAAAATGGGATTCACTTGTAAATGTTTAAGAAGATAAATGGAGATGTTGACTAAGCGTGTATGAAAAGGATTGTAGAAACAAATAGCATTATTGTGAACTATGTGCTTTATAGAGTTTCAATCTGATAGTAATGATCTAATTTACAAATTCAAATAAATGTGGATAATTTTGAGATGGACATTTTAAACCTAGAAGATGGCATTCCTGCCTATTTAATTCACTTGTCAGAAAGACTATGCATTGTATTGTATCCAAGTTTCACTACTTATTATTTGGGTGAATTTGGATAGATCCTATAAGTGCTAAAGCTTGAATTTCATTATCTATAGTTTGGGTATAACAGTATTAACCTCAAATTTTTTGGACAGAATTGAATGAGATAATCCATTATAACTAAGAATTTAGAAAGTACCTGTTATATAAGTGCTCAATAAATTTGAGTTATTTTTATTATAAATCAAATTATGTTATCCATGGTAACTGTAGTGGAATAGTTTATAAAAATTAACATTTTTTTAAATTACAGATTGACAAAAAATCATAAGATGCTACTCTTTGGGTTGATTTTGCACAGTTATAATCATATCAAATTTTAGTTCTAAGCTTCCAAAGTATATGAATTTTATATGATAACAAATATGTAAACTAAAATCTAGGAAATGTGATTTTTAGATTAAATACATGAATAGATCTAATATATATGATCTAATATATATAATCATATAAATCATATAAAGCTTTAATATATATAATCATATAATCATATAAAGTTTCAGGACTTTAGGAGATGGGAACAATAAAAAATAACCCAGGATTCAAGCATGTTATTCATCCATTATTTTTCTGCCTAGTACGGTTACTACAAAGAAGTCTTAAAAGATTCTCTGGAAATTGTGGCTAAAATTTAGCAGATTAACATATAAGGTTATAGATTAAAATAATATAAATAGATATTTTAATAAAAGAAACAGAAGAAGAAAGGAATCCCATGCTTCTAGGGATCAAGCTGAATAAAACTGCCCCTCCACCAGGGTTATAGTGATTGAGTTTGCAGATGATTCATTGAGTGCCCTGTAGAAGAGCACCTGGGCTGTATTCTCTCTTTTTTCCTGAAAATTTTCTCCTAGACAAGTGCCATATGAACTGCCTGTTAGATAATGTCTTTTCTGGAACACATCCTGATGTCATTGCCCAGAGAATTTATAGTCTTTATTGCAATATTCTATGAATAGAACGCTTTGTGTAACTGAGAATGATTTTTAAACTTTTACATTTCTGAATAAACAAAAATGTAATGAGAATACATTGGTGCTAGCAGATCAGTTTTTGTTATTGTTGTTTGGTTTGTTTTAGTGCATTCGATCATCTTATTGGGATGTTATATGCTGAGTATTTAATAACTCTTGCATTCTATTTATAATTAAAAAACAATCTCAATTAGCATCATCAGTTGCAAAAGAAATATAAGTTTATTTCCTGGAAAGTGACAGAACCAAAAGGCATTGATTCTGGCATATTATATGATAGCCCTCACCCATTTGTTTAGGACCTGATGCAAAGATCAATGTATTACTTGCCTGGGGAAATCCAAGGCTCTCTCTCAATTTAAATATAGGGATTCCAGATTGCAGAGATTATTAAGAAATAATCAACAATTTTTTTAGAAGCTTTATTTTATAACCTAGTGTGCAATGAAAAATCAAAGTTTTTTGTTGATCAAATTTTGTTTTTTAGTTTGTTGTTCCAACTCTTGAAATAGTATTATAAACAGTTCTAGGCTTGTATCCTTTAAAACTCCAGCTGAGTCCAATAATGGGCATGTGCTGACTGGTTTAAGATATATCACTAGTATAATGTGACACTTCTTAAAATATCAATAAATATTTATGACATATTATTTCAATACAGTTAGAAAAGTGTGCTATGAACTTCCCTTTGAGGAGCAGTTTGTTGGTTGCCTTAAACAACTTTTACAGATATTGAGATTGTTACAAATGTATGGTTGTTGATAGAAAATTTTCTTTCATAACTGAAAATAAAACTACTTAAATTCCAAAGTAAGTTTGTGACAGTTAAAAAAATTTATCAGCAACACAATTTAATAAAAAAAAAAAGAACTTCACAATAAACAAGAAAATATTTTGTTCCAAGTTAAAAAATAAATAAATAAATAAAAGCCTAATGTAATGGACAAAAGCAGTGCTCACTTCATGATATGATGTGAAAGCTTAATGGTTTTTATTTTCCCCTCTGATGTGAGTGGATGTTAGTAACATGACTCTTAAGAATGCAGGAGACAATAGTCTTGAAATCTCTTCACTAATTATGTGTTCTTCAAAACACTTTATGTCCTGTTGCTACTTTCAGTGTTTAAATAATGAGATCTAGATTAATACATCATGTAAAAATGAGCATTAGTGACAAAAGATAGTATTGTGGTAAATAGGCAAAATCAACCACTAGAAGACACATTGTTTAATTTTAATATGTAATATGAAAAAGTTAATTTGAAGCTTGTGTGACAATAAATGACAATCATAAGAAAAATAAAAAACTTGCCCACTACATAGAAATTCATCACAAGTAAACCAGCTGTGTAAGTTCATATTTATTTTATCTTCACTGTCCATTAACAATACCACAGCCCCGGAATAAGAAATTTATAGCATAAATATCCAGAAAGATTTTCTTTTTGGTGGAAGGCAGGCCTAATTAAATAATACCTAACTAAATAGGTGACAAGTTAAGTTTTCTTTCCTTTTCTCTCCTCTTTTCCCTCTCTTTCCCACCCTCTCCATTTCCCTTTTCCCTCCCCTGCTCTCTTTCTTTATCTTTCACTATATATCAGTGTTGTCAGAAAGCTTATTTTTAATTATTTATCTGACCAAGAACAAACAAACAAAAAATTCCAAATGCAACAATATGGAATGGAAATCAAAGCAGAGATAACAAAACCCCTCCTTTTTGTATTTTATTTTTAATGATTCCAGGGGATTGAATTTGAGGCAAGTCACCTATAAAGTAGAATATATATTTTTAGTGTGTTTGTTCATTTCTGCCACATTTCTGGATCTCTCTTCATGGGTTCTAGTTTTTAGTATTGGGTAACCTACTAATCTCAGCAAAAAGTTATGTAGGTCATGGGATCATTTTACGGGGTATTTTATTCAAAACATCAAAGACTATCAAGAATAAATCATGGAATATGGATGGATATTTCAACATTTAACTTGCCACTCCAAATATAGAAAGATTGAAAGGAATAAAATTTGTTATCTTGGGGGAGTAAATAGCAAGAAATGTGTTGTGATGTGTACCCTGTTCATGGTGACTGTAAGGGCCTATTTCGCCAGAACGGCTCCATTTCATTTGAACAGCCATTTTGTTGTTTATGCAATAAAACTTAAACTGACCCTGCCCGCCCCCCCCAGGGGACTTACTTAAAAGCAAGTTCGGGAAACCAGTCCCAGGTAACAGAGCCCAGATACAAGGGCGAGTCAGGCCAGGTGGAGACATCCAATCAGTGAAGTATGCATACTCTCTCCCTAGCTACCAAGGAGTGTGGGCCCTGCCTTTTTGGCACCAATTCTGACCAAGGTGTTAGGCTAGTTCAAATATCTACTCTAGGGTGAATTGTAATTCAATTGGCCATCTGTGTGTGACCTAGCATGACTGTGCAGCTTTCTCTGTGCATTACAATCTCATTGGCCACCTGTGTGTGGCCAGGCTCAACCACATGGCCTTTGCCCTTTAAAAGTTAGTCTGTAAGGCAGGGAGGGGTCGCCCTCTCTATAAGAGGCGGTCCGAACGTTCAGTTTGATTCTCCATGCTTGGTGTGAAATAAAGCTTTGCTTGACTTCACTTTGTATCAGTCTCGCTCCTTTGATCACAGACCCTTCAGTGACAAGATGAAAGGAAATTAAAGGACATTTTATAAAGATCCCCCTAAAATATAAAGTAAGATGATTGACAAAAATGTTTCCTTTATATAAGCTAAAAATTAAATGGAAAGAGAAGCATGTTGACACTTATCAGGGAATGATAAATTAATTTGCGGGCAGGATATATATATATATATATATATATATACACACACACACATACATATATATATATATATATATATATATATATATATCCATAATAGATTTGAAAATATATAGATTTGAATATGTGACCTCAAGGAAGTCAGTACCTGAAAAACAAAATGCTATAGATATTGTAATATTGCTGTTAATAAAAAAAGATATAAAATGCTATCTGCTGGGTTGCTGGATTCAGAAACCAGATTTATGAACTTAATATTATTGCCTTTCGTAAGTCTGGGATTGCTTACATAGTAATTATTTATTTTGGAGTGTCAAAGCAAAGTTGTACTAGACAAAGTTAAACCAGCAAGAAAGACTTTTTTCAAAGCTATTGCTGTAAGGGAGAGATGTCAGAATTCAGTCTGACCTCAATTTCACTGAAACAGAAGACATAGGTTTTAGAGTGCTGGGGTGAGGGGGAGATCTTCAGCCATTTGTAGTTGCTAATTGGCTTTATCCAAAAGGGGGGAAAACTTTCTAGTACCTACATGACAAGAGGTAGTTTCACAATTTGGAGTGAGGTGCCACCTGAAGGTAACTCCTACTCTCCCACAGAAACTGGGTTAGAGATGGTTACTATTTTCTTTGATGATTATATTTCAATGGGAAGGCTTCCAGTTCTTTGTGAAAGACAGCTCTACTCACGAGATTATATACAAAACTATTTGTAAAACTGTTAAAAGACCTACATCTCAAGGAATTAGGGAAGGAATTTATGATTATAAGTTTTCTAAAGTAAATTCTCTAAGATAAGGAAGACTAGGGTCATAGAGTTGGGAAGAAGTCTAACATTTAGCCTGAAGGGGCCACTAAGGCAGTTTTGGTCAGTAGTGTGTTTAGGGAGAAAAAAAATCTATATAGGTAAATACAATGATTGACTTAGCATGTTGACTGTGTATAGACAACTCACTCTTAATGCAAATATCATGGACTGAAATTTATAATACATATTTTAATGTATGGAATAAAATGATCCATGGGAAAATTCTTTGAAGTCTTCCCTGGCTTTGGAAATACAAAGTAATCCAAATAGCAAAAGTTACTAAGTACTACATGATATCTAATCTTAATAACACCAAATAGAATTTTTAGCTCTCCAGTGGAAGGAATTATTCAAATATAATTTGTACTTATATAGTATAAATGAGGAGAATCACAAGTGATTATGAGACCTAATATAGTCCATGCTTCTAAGCTATAATTTTGAGAAGAGATAATTCAGGCTTAAAATACTACAATATAAAGGATGTTACAACAAAATAAATACATATTAAATTTGTAGATATAATCTTTTGAAAGCAAAAGTATAAAAGAAAGTATTTTCATTTTAATCTTATAGAACTGGCAGTCGTCTTCAGTTTCTCTGAACTAAAATATTATTCTTTTCCTAAATATTTGAACTGAACATTCAGAAATAACTTCTCTTAGTTTGTCTTTGTTACCTAGTTTGGAAGGACAATTCTCTTTAGGAAACTTCAGTTCTATACACAATAACTACTTTCAAATTCTTGATGATATTAAGGGCTTCTGTAATAGAAATACTGGCAATTCAAATTTAAGATTATCTCTCTAAAATCCCGTCATCCTTTCTTCAATTGCTGAAAATATAGACTTAGTGAATTGGATAATTATGTAAAAGGCATTTCTGAATTAAGTGAAGGGTTGAAGATAACGCTTTCCAAAACCTGTCAGCCCAAGTCCAGTTTTATCAAATTGAAAAGTACAAAATATTCTAGCAAGAATTCTGTTTTCTACTTAGAATGTAAAATTTGAAAAAAGCATTGTTCCCATTGTTATAACAATAGCAATAGAAAACTCAGACCATCTCCAAACTTCAAATGAACTTTAAACCCATCAGAAAGCTAATGACACAGAGCAACCAACTAACCTGAAACATCATTAAAAAAAATAAATAAATAAAAAATAAGTGCTTACAAATCAATACAGAATATAAATGCTTGCTTATCTGGGTCAGATGGCTCTGGAGACCAGTATGAGTAATTGAGCAGAAATTGTTAATAAATTGGTAAAAAGTGAATATGGGCTAACAAATTACAGAAATACTGGGGCACTAAATACAAGGGGAATGTTCATATATTATGCAGGCATCTCTCCCTAGATTACACAAGGTCCTTAAAGAAAAATCACTGTGTGCACAGCAAAGAAAAGCATCATTAAAACAAAACAAAAAAAAAAATTAAAAAAAAATCTCCTACCGGTTGGGAGAAGATATTTGAAAATGATATATCTGTAAGAGGTTAACATCCACAATGTATAAAGAAACATACAACTTGGCACCAAAAAATCCAATTAAAAATGGGTAGAGGACATGAATAGATATTTTTCCAAAGACATCTGGATGGCCAACAGACATATATATGAAAAGATGCTCAGCATCACTCATCATCAAAGAAATACAAATCAAAATCAGGGTGTGATATCACCTCATACCTGTTGTAATGTTTAGTATCAAAAAGATAAGAAATAAGTTTTGGTGAGGATGTGGGGAAAAGGGAAGTCTTCTTGTGCACTGTTGGTAGGGATATAAAATGGTGCGATCAATTGTGGAGAAAAGAATGGAATTTCTTCAAAAACTTAAAAATAGAAATAATATATATGATTCAATAATTTCACCAGGTTGTGTTTACCCACTCCAAAAAAAAAACTAAAAACCCAAAGTCAAAAAGATATATGCACCCCTAGATTTACTACAGTATTATTCACAATAACCAAAATATAGAAGTAGCCCAAGTTTGATTGATAGGTGCATAAATTAAAAACATGTGATATATATAATATATATACTTATAAATACATAAAATGAAATATTACTCAGCCCTAAAAAGTATGAAAGCTTGTCATTTGTGACAACATGCTTGCACCTAGAGTATAGAGTGCTAAGTAAAATAAGACAGAGAGAAAAAAAAAACAAAAAACAAAAAACAAAAAACCCAAACTTTTGAATTCACATTAATGTGGAATCTAAAAACAGAACAAATAAACAAACAAATAAAAACAGAAATAAACTCACAAATATGGAGAAGAAACTGGTGTTTGCCAGAGGGGAGAGCTTGGATGGGTGAAATAGGCAAAGGGGATGAAGAAGTACAAATTTACAGCTGTAAAATAAATAAGTCACAGAAATGAAAAGTATAGCATAGGGAATGTAGTCAGTAACAGTAATGTTGTATGTTTACAGGTGGTTACTACACTTGTGGTGAGCAGTGAGTAATGTATAGAATTGTTGAATAAGTACGCTGTACACCTGAAACTAATATGACATTGTATGTCAATTATACTTCAGTAATAATATTAAAAAACATCACTGTGAAACCTCAGAAAGATTACCTTGTGTTGAAGGCATGGAATGGAAGTAGCAGTGGCTTTAGTAAAGGCAGAGAATCTGCCCAGATCCATTCTTCCAATTTCTTATACTAAAGCAGTGGCTTTAGTAAAGGCAGAGAATCTGCCCAGATCCATTCTTCCAATCTCTTATACTAAACAAGCAAACAAAACCCTTACATGTCTAGGAAAGGGCAGCAAACATTGCTGCATTTACACACTGATGAAAACCTATTGCAATGAGGAAAGGAAAGAGAAAAAAAAAAGTCTCCACTAGGACAGAGCAAGTATATGTGCTTGGATCATAACTAGCATTGAAGAAAGAGCAAAACTTCTAAGAATTCCCTTTAAGAACTCAGCTACTGCTTCAGATAGGTGCTGAATCAGAATACCAGAGCACTTCCTACAATCATCACAAAGCTCACAAAGCTCATAAAGTAAAAAGTAACATTGAAATAATGCCGAGAGGCATATGAGAGACCTTTTTTGAGGCACAGCAAAAAGGGTGTAATAAAAGCAAAGGGTAGAGCAAAGAGTGAGAAAACAGTGGTAAACCGGTTTCCACTTTTAACTCACTTCACCTTATAGGAATTTGAACCCTATGAAATGCTATGAACAAACAAAAACAAATCCAAACCACACATACCTGTACACAGGATCAACTCAACTCCCACTTTAAATGTCTAGCAGAAGGAAAGGTTTGCCTATTTCAGGACATAGACACGACTTATGTCAGTTTTTACTATACTACATGACATGTCTGATTTTCAACAAAAATAATTATGAAGCATGAAAAATATCAAGAAAAGCATCAAAACTATGTCAAAAGACATAGAAGAACAGAACCAAACTCAGATAAAATACATATACTGAGGCTATCAGAAAGTGAATTTAAAATAATGCAATTAACTTACTAAAAGCTCTAATCAGGTAGACAGAAATGCATCATCAGATCAGTAAATCTAGTAAAAGATGGAAACTATAAGAAAGAATCAAATGGAAATGAAAGAAATTAAAAGTATAGTAACAGAAAAGAAAAATTAATTTTTAAGGGCTCATCAAAAGACTTGACATAGCCAAGGAAATTACCAGTGAACTTGAAGACAGGTCAATAAAATCATAGAAAAGAAAGTTAGATGAGAAAAAAATGGTGAAATAAGCAAAATCCATACAAATCATAGAATCTAAGAGCTAGGGGAAAATATCAAATTGTATAAAACGTGTAATTGATATCTCAAAAAGGTAGAGAAAAATAACTGGGGAGGAGAAAATTTTAATGAAAAATAACCAATAATTTTTGAAATTAGTAATAGACAGCAAACCAGAGACCCAAGAAGTTCACAGACTAGAACACACACACACACACACACACACACACACACACACACGCATACACACATCTTATTCAAACTGCTATTGTTTATATGCTTATTAAAATATACTTAAAAAAACTGCTAAAAACAGTCACATGTAGTATGTTACAAAAAGGGCAATATATCCTGTATCCACAACTCCCCTTTAAGTATACCTTTAAAGAAGTATTTTATTCATCACTTTACAGATTCATCAAATTTCAGAGTTCAGAGACAGCAGAGGTAAATTTATCCATTTCAGAAGTAAGAAAATTGAAGTCCAAAGTAAGAACTGACTTGCTTAAATTGAAAATAGGTTGATATTCTTTGACTAATCTGTAGTTAAACTACAGTTATTGTTCAAATTATTAGAAATAGACAAGGACAACATATGTGTGTGTGTGTGTGTGTGTGTGTGTGTGTGTGTGTGTGTGTTTATAATGTATGTATATTTTGGTAGCAACAGAAAACACAGTTTGAAATAGTTTAGAAACAGAATGTAATGCAACATTAAATTTTCCGTTTTGGAAAAGTGAAAATTTAGAAGAGTATAAAAATTGTGTTTGAAATACTAAAAAAAGAGAGTATAGATTATATACTGTAGAAGACAGTTGATGAAAGAACCAGAATCCATCCCTTACTTAACTTTGGTCACTTCCTTTTATCTAGCTGTTACTTTTACTTTGCTGTATTTATATAATTTCAACATAGTTCCATTTTAGAGCTGTTGGGAAGGTTTAAATATAAATTTAGGCCAATGTACTAGTCAGAACTCTCCAGAGAAACAGAACCAGTATGATATATTCAGTCCCTCAAGGTACTGGACAATGCCAACCCACACTGAAGAGGGCAATTCACATTACTCAATCTACAGAATCAAATGCTAACCTCATCCAGAAACATCCTCTCACAGACACACCTAGAAAAAATGTTTAAGAAAATATTTGGGCACCCAGTGTCCTGATCAAGTTGACACATAAAACTGCCAGTACAAGTCCATGTCAAGTACCATGTCAATCTGGTACCCATACAAATGTCTTTAAGACATATGTAATCTCGAAAGACAATAATGCAGTCATAATTCTGTCTCATGTGATACAACTATCCTGTGTAAAATTGACAATGCACTAAAGTCTTCCTTGGGAGGTAAAATGTTTGAGTATATTATGAGGTAAAATTAACAATACTGAAATACCATAATATAAACTCAATACATGTTATGTTTCATGATAAGAGAATAACAGAGGAAATAAAACAAAAATATTTTCTCACATATATGTATTCATAGCAGAATAAGGAGGAAATATTCATGACAATTTTAGTCCTCATGTCACAGGTCACATATTGGTGGGTATTTATAACTGCCTCATTGCACTACTCATTCTTTATTCCCTTTGCCTTCAGCAAGTACCTCAGCTGGTTATAGTTCTTTACCTGACAGGGTAAACCAAACCTTTATTCTTGAAGGGTCTATATCATTAATAGTCTTTCCCAGATAGAATTATTGTAATTTTCCATTAACTGTAATCAGAAGGCTTGGTAAACTAAAAGTTATCCTAAGGAATCTCTTATATTCCAGACTATTATTCCTTCCTTCTGTTGTGCATTGGTAGTCCAATTTCCCCTGGATAGACAGTATCAATTATCCCAACCAGCATAGTAATTCCTTTCTTTGCCTGTTCATTCAGAAGCATGAAGAGCCCAAAGTGAATGGGGGTCAGTTTTAACTATGGGTTCAAGGAAGTACTTGTTGGTCTTCTGACAAAAGTATTCCTTTCTCTGGAAATAAGACCATTAGTCCAGCCGAACATAAGTCATGAGGACAGAAAGCAAAAAAAATCTTGCTAGTGGCGAATTAGTAGTAATAGTGAATGGTCCCACTCCAAATTCTACTCTGATTCCTGGACTCATGAATCTTGGCTATGGGAGAAAGAATTTTGTATATTGGATACTAATTCAGAACACATATGATCTTCTCAAGAACTTTGCTCTAGCTCTGCAAGCTACTGGCACCAAGCTGAGGCTGTAATTGAGTCTTCAAAAGACACTGTTCTATCTAACCAGCCATTTCAAGGAGTGCCTGGGTGGCTCAGATAGTTAAACATAATCTTTGGCTCAGGTCATGATCTGGGGCTCCTGGGATTGAGCCCCACATTGGGCTTCTGGCTCAGTGAAGAGGCTGCTTTTCTCTCTCCCACTGCCTCTCCCCCTGCTCATTCTCTCTCTCTCTCTCTCTGTATCTCTCTCTCAAATGAATAAATAAAATGTTAAAAAACAAAAACAAAAACAAACAAAACAGCAATTTCAGAATGGTGGAGGACATGGTAAGCCAGTGAATTCCATGAGCATGGGTCCATTGTTGTAGTTCTTTCGGTGAAGTAAATTCTTTGATCAGATTCAATGCTGTGTGGAATACCATGATAATGGAAAAGGCATTCTGTTAAATCCACATGGCAGTTTTAGTGGAAGCATTCCATGTAGGGAAGCCAAATCCACATCTAGACAAGTTCTATTCCAGGGGGAAAAAAAAAAAAAAAGCTACCCCTTCCATGCTACAAGTGGTCTGATTTAATCAACCTGCCTCCAGGCTGATTATACTGGGCAATGGTGCCATATATGTGTTGGTGTCTGCTTCTGGCCGACTGAGCATTCAGCTTTGACTGTAGCCAGATCAGCCTTCGTGAGTGGAAGTCCATATTGTGGAACCTGTGTATAACCTTCACCCTTGCCGCTATAGCCACTTTGTTCATGAGCCCTTGAATGATACTGGGGCAAAGAAGCTGACCAGTATCCATCCAACAGTTGGATCCATTTAATTTTTATCTGCTCCTCTGCTGAGGTGAATCTTTGATAAACATTCACCTCAGACCCAAATGTGTTCATTTTTGCCCATCCAGAGAGAAATATATACATATCTCTTCTCCAAATTTCCTTATCACCAATTGTCCAACCATGTTCCTTTCAAGTCACTAACCATTCAACCAAAGCATTAATCACAGTCCATGAGTCAAGCGCTAAATTAGTCTGATCTGGTATCCACAAGTTTTAGTTGTCTTTATAATTTGTCTTGCTTTCTTTACTTAGAAGTATTGTTTCTGGGGCACCTGGGTGGCTCAGAGGGTTAAGCCTCTCCCTTCGGCTCAGGTCATGATCTCAGGGTCCTGGGATCAAGCCCCACATCAGGCTCTCTGTTCAGTGGGGAGCCTGCTTCCCCTTCTCTCTCTGCCTGCCTGCTTGTGATCTCTCACTCTCTGTCAAATAAATAAATAAATAAATAAATGAAGTATTGTTTCTTCAAAGAGTTTTTAGTCTGTTCTAATTTTTGTTTCTTTTACTTTCTTTTCTAAAATGTTTTATTTATTTATTTGAGAGAAAGAGAAAGAACATGAACAAGGAGAGGGGTAGAGGGACAGGGAGGAGCAGAACCCCTGATGAAAGGGAGCCTGATCCAGAGCTGGATCCCAGAACACTGAGATCATGACCTGAGCCCAAGGGAGATGCTTAACCACTGAGCTACCCAAGTGCCCCTGTTTCTTTTACTTTCTAAATATGGTTTCAAGAATTCATTTTAATAATTTTCATATTACCACTTAATGATAGCATTTATTACAACCTTTATTACCAAATGATATTAATAGGATGATTATAAAGGAATTTCCTTTGAAGTTGATACTATTTAAACATTGGAAATGACAATGTAAGCTCTTAGAATTTGAAACTATTTATACTAAGATTTTGCTTTGTTATGCAAGTATGTTCTTAAGACATAAAGTATTTCTAAATGTGTTTTTATCATTGAAGTACTAAAACTCAGCTTATGGGGAGTAGGAGGGAAAGAAGGGGGAAGAAGAAATGAGGAATGAAGAGAAGAAAGAGAGTTTGCTGATAGGAGGAAAAATTGTCTTTATTCAGTATTATTTTATTGCAAAGTCCCTTTAGCTTAAGGCTCTGCATATCCAAGTGGGATAAGTGAGCAAGAAAATTTATCAAACAGTTTCACTAGAAATACTGTTTTTTTAAAGTTACTACTTGGCATACTATTTTTGTAAATATTATAGTAAGTTATGCTTTATATAATGAGGTGAACAAATAATTACCAGAAAGTTAATTCATACTTTGGGAATATTTTTTAAAACTTCAGTGTTAAAAAAGAAAGAAGAGGTTTTAAGATAAATAAAAAATTCAGTAAACATGGATATAATTATTTCTTTTGCTAAAACAGGGAAATGAATATTAGTTTTTTCTATCTTTCTTGTTCACGGGAAATTAAACTTTTGAATTTGAAAAAAGTGTATATTGTATAAATTATATTGATATGTGTTCTGAGGTACTGCTGCACCACATACCTAATGGAAAAGAAAAAAAATAATTTTATGAGTAGTCACCATGCACAGCATTTTATTTCCTGGTGACTGTAATTCAGAACTGCCACTAGCAAATATAGAACTACTGTATTTAAATATAGGTAAAATAATTGTGAAAACACTAGTTGATTTGCTACATTGATCATAAAGATTAATTGCTCAAAAATAGTAATTTGATCAAAAGTGACACTTCAAAAACACAGGTTTCAAGTTTTTTATGATGTTTACCTTGAGAGATGATTTTGCAAATTTCATGCAACCTTAAGTATTTCTCATCCTTTTATCAGCTATTTTTTTTTTTTTTTTTGTAAACTCTGGGGATGAAGGTGCTTTCAAAGTTTATACATGTTCTTTCTTAGGAATAGGTTCAATTATCTGCAACTAAACATATTGTTTAGATTACATATACTTCTCTCTATAGCTTCAATTCTTAAAAGGCAAAAATTGTTTTAAATTATAGCACTAATGAAACGGAGTGCTAGAAATTATACTTAAAACAGTACTCAAAAAAGGCCTATAATTATAGGATAAAAATGCATAGAAAATGTTAAAAACATGTTTAAATACATAACGTAAAAATAAGTAATGGAATATAAATTTTATCTTAAAATAAAAATACATAAGAAAATGTAAATCGTTTCTTAAATAGTTCTAAAATATTTTAAATGACACTGGAAACATTAATATAAATATATTAATATAAATATAAATGTTAAGAACAACTTCTTAATACTTTTTGTCAATTAGTTTAGTTTTAGACAATTCTCTGAGACAAAAACAAAATATAAAAATATACTTGAAATAGTAGAGGAAATATAATTCACAAAAATTAAATAGAGTCATCCAGAAAGGAGATAAAATGCTTAACCATTGAAAAATCATCCCCAATGGGGATAAAATAAATAATGTGTGAAAACCATTAGTAATTAAAAATACATTTATAATTTAAATCAAATTTTTTATTTGTCAGAGAGAGAGGGAGAGCGCACAAGCTGGGGGAATAGCAGGCAGAAGGAGAAGCAGGCTTCCTGCTAAGCAAGGAGCCTGATGCCCATTCAGTGCCAGGACCCTGGGACTGAGACTTGAGGCAAAGGCAGACGCTTAATGACTGAGCTACCAAGGCATCCCTAAATCAATATTTTCTGACCTGTATCAACTAGACCCAAATGAGCATAACTATCTTTGCTACTTCTTTGGAAATATCAGGGAGATACACATACACACACACACACACAAATAAACGGGATACATTTAAATGTCCCTAAGATAATGTAAGATAATGTCAACTTGTATTGTGAACATAAAACAAACAAAAAAAAAGCTGCCTTATTTAGGAGTTATATTATACATTTAAAGACATCTTGATCTGATAAAACTAATTAAATAAAATTAATTCCTTGAAAATACATCAAATCTTTTGATCTCAGTGACTGAGCCCATCTCACATTGATTTTGCAATTATTTTGTCTGATAGCTGGTGTATTAGCAGGTGTTCCCATTATATATCTGTGTATTTTATTCTTAGAGTTTTGAGTTGCTGACAGCACATAATAGAACATAAAAGAAACAAATGACACACTTTCAAAGTATCCCTATTTATAAAAAAAGTTATAAATTATTCTATTTTATAGAAACTGATATAATTTGTTCATATTAGACAATTTTAGGGAGAAAATGGTTTTCTTTTAAATATTAAAACTATTTTACAATATCGTTATTTAAATGAAGCTCAAATAATAGCAGTTTATCAATAAGACATTCTCTTCAGAAAAAAAATTATTTGAAATACAGATATGAACTTCCCATATTATGTAACAATAATCCAGTTTTGTTCCACTCCTCAAATTCATTCCAATTTGTCCACTCAGGGTACATGACATACAGAAAGGCCGAGTTCCTGTGTGTATGTGTACGTGTGTGTGTGTTTCTCCCTTTTTATTTACTCTGCTAAGCCAAAATAACAATAATAACTAGTCTAAGAAAGCTTAAAGGATATAAGAATGTACTTAATCAGTGAGTCTTGGCATCATCTTCCCACTTGATAAATAGAGAATGTTTTTACTTCCTAGGAGCCCAGCTACCCTCCCCTTTCCTTTCAAATTTTGCTCATCATAACTCTGGAGATAAAAAAGCTCTTTCCTTTCTTCTGATATTGTATAGCGAGTTTGAATATTCTGATAAAGAATACTCATATACATACACAGTAATTACAACCTTGAGCTGATGGCTGCTATAAGCTTGTTTATATCAAAGTCAACATGGTGTGTATTTATGGTTGTGCTATATATATTCCATTATATATGTATATATATACATGTATATGTATATATATATATATATAGGAATACTGCTTAGCCATAAATAAGAGTGAAATCTTTCCATTTGCAACAACATAGACATAGAGGGCATAACT
This sequence comes from Enhydra lutris kenyoni, assembly GCF_002288905.1. Lineage (NCBI taxonomy): Eukaryota > Metazoa > Chordata > Mammalia > Carnivora > Mustelidae > Enhydra > Enhydra lutris. The sequence goes on from NW_019154087.1 coordinate 14,688,587, forward strand.
CTAAGTGAAATAAGATAGACAAAAAAGAAAATACCATATGACTTTATTCAAATTGAATCAAATTTCACCAAGATTTCATACGTAGAATTCAAAAAAACAAAACAAATGAATGAAGAAAAAAGAGACAAACTGAAAACAAACAAACAAACAAAAACAGAATCTTAAATACAGAGAACAAATTAGTGGTTGCCAAAAGGAGGTGGGTGGTGGAATCGATGAAGGAGATTAAGAGTATACTTATCATGGTGAGCACTGAGTTATATATAGATTATTAAATCACTGTATTGTACACCTGAAGTTAATACAATGTTGTAGATTAAGTATACTTGAACTTAAAAAATATTCAATCACATTTGCGCTATGGTTAGCAGAATCCCTGGCTTCTACTCACCAGATGCCAGTAGCACTCACTCCAGTTGTAACAATTAAAAAATGTCACTAGATATCATCAAATGTCCCCTAGTGTAATAAAAGAGTGAGATTCTCATGAGTAAAGATCTTTCCCTAAGCCTCTCACTAACACAGATGAAGAACTAGAATTAAGGGAGGAGGAGTCAAGATGGCTGAGAAGTAGCAGGCTGAGACTACTTCAGGTAGTGGGAGATCAGCTAGATAGCTTATCTAAAGATTGCAAACACCTACAAATCCAACGGGAGATCGAAGAGAAGAAGAACAGCAACTCTAGAAACAGAAAATCAACCACTTTCTGAAAGGTAGGACTGGCGGAGAAGTGAATCCAAAGCGACGGGAAGATAGACCACGGGGGGAGGGGCCGGCTCCCGGCAAGCGCGGAGCAACGGAGGACAAAATCGGGACTTTTAAAAGTCTGTTCCACTGAGGGACATCGCTCCAGAGGCTTAACCAGGGTGAAGCCCACGCAGGGTCAGCGTGGCCTCAGGTCCCGCAGGGTCACAGAAGGATCAGGGGTGTCTGAGTGTCACAGAGCTTACAGGTATTAGAACGGGGAAGCCGGCTACAGAGACAGAGCCGAGGAGTAAGCTCTAAGCTCGGAGTTACCTTGAACCGGTCGCAGGCTCAGTCAGCTCGGAGCTTGGCCGGAGGCAGGGTGACGGGAGTAAATCGGCGCTGTTCTCTGAGGGCACACTGAGGAGTGGGGCTCCGGGCTCTCGGCTCCTCCGGGCTGGAGACCGGGAGGCCTACATCTTCATTCCCGCCCTCCGGAACTCTACGGAAAGCGCTCAGGGAACAAAAGCTCCCGAAAGCAAACCCGAGTGGATTACTTAGCCCGGCCCCTGTAAGGGCGGTGCAACTCCGACTGGGGCAAAGACACTTGAGAATCACTACGACAGGCCCCTCCCCCAGAAGATCAACAAGAAGCCCAGCCAGGACCAAGTTCACCTACCAAGGAGTGCAGTTTCAATATCAAGGAGAGCAGCGGAATTCCAAAGGAGGAGAAAGCAAAGCACGGAACTCATGGCTTTCTCCCCATGATTCTTTAGCCTTGCAGTTAATTTAATTTTTTTTCTTTTTCAACTTATTTTTCTTCTTCTGCTAAATTTTTTTAACTTTTACCCTTTCCTTTTTTAACGTTTTTTAACTAGTTTATCTAACATATATATATATATTTTTCCTTTTTATATTTTTTCTTTATTGGTTTTCTTTTTTTAATTGTTTCTTTCTTTTTTTTTTTTTTTTTTCTTTCTTTTTTTTTTTTTTTCTTCTTTCTGAACCTCTTTTTATCCCCTTTCTCCCCCCTCACGATTTGGGATCTCTTCTGATTTGGCTAAAGCATATATTCCTGGGGTTGTTGCCACCCTTTTAGTATTTCACTTGCTCCTTCATATACTCTTATCTGGACAAAATGACAAGGCAGAAAAATTCACCACAAAAAAAAGAACAAGAGGCAGTACCAAAGGCTAGGGACCTAAACAATACAGACATTGGTAATATGTCAGATCTAGAGTTCAGAATGACGATTCTCAAGGTTCTAGCCGGGCTCGAAAAAGGCATGGAAGATATCAGAGAAACCCTCTCTGGAGAGATAAAAGCCCTTTCTGGAGAAATAAAAGAACTAAAATCTAACCAAGTTGAAATCAAAAAAGCTATTAATGAGGTGCAATCAAAAATGGAGGCTCTCACTGCTAGGATAAATGAAGCAGAAGAAAGAATTAGCGATATAGAAGACCAAATGACAGAGAATAAAGAAGCTGAGCAAAAGAGGGACAAACAGCTACTGGACCACGAGGGGAGACTTCGAGAGATAAGTGACACCATAAGACAAAACAACATTAGAATAATTGGGATTCCAGAAGAAGAGGAAACAGAGAGGGGAGCAGAAGGTATATTGGAGAGAATTATTGGAGAGAATTTCCCCAATATGGCAAAGGGAACAAGCATCAAAATCCAGGAGGTTCAGAGAACCCCCCTCAAAATCAATAAGAATAGGTCCACACCCCGTCACCTAATAGTAAAATTTACAAGTCTTAGTGACAAAAAGAAGATCCTGAAAGCAGCCCAGGAAAAGAAGTCTGTAACGTACAATGGTAAAAATATTAGATTGGCAGCAGACTTATCCACAGAGACCTGGCAGGCCAGAAAGAGCTGGCATGATATATTCAGAGTACTAAACGAGAAAAACATGCAGCCAAGAATACTATATCCAGCTAGGCTATCATTGAAAATAGGAGAGATTAAAAGCTTCCAGGACAAACAAAAACTGAAAGAATTTGCAAATACCAAACCAGCTCTACAGGAAATATTGAAAGGGTCCTCTAAGCAAAGAGAGACCCTAAAAGTAGTAGATCAGAAAGAAACAGAGACAATATACAATAACAGTCACCTTACAGGCAATACAATGGCACTAAATTCATATCTCTCAATAGTCACCCTGAATGTTAATGGGCTAAATGCCCCAATCAAAAGACACAGGGTATCAGAATGGATAAAAAAACAAAACCCATCTATATGTTACCTACAAGAAACTCATCTTAAACCTGAAGACACCTCCAGATTTAAAGTGAGGGGGTGGAAAAGAATTTACCATGCTAATGGACAGCAGAAGAAAGCAGGAGTGGCAATCCTTATATCAGATCAATTAGATTTTAAGCCAAAGACTATAATAAGAGATGAGGAAGGACACTATATCATACTCAAAGGAACTGTCCAACAAGAAGATCTAACAATTTTAAATATCTATGCCCCTAACGTGGGAGCAGCCAACTATATAAACCAATTAATAACAAAATCAAAGAAACACATCGACAATAATACAATAATAGTAGGGGACTTTAACACTCCCCTCACTGAAATGGACAGATCATCCAAGCAAAAGATCAACAAGGAAATAAAGGCCTTAAATGACACACTGGACCAGATGGACATCACAGATATATTCAGAACATTTCATCCCAAAGCAACAGAATACACATTCTTCTCTAGTGCACATGGAACATTCTCCAGAATAGATCATATTCTCGGTCCTAAATCAGGTCTCAACCGGTATCAAAAGATTGGAATCATTCCCTGCATATTTTCAGACCACAATGCTCTGAAGCTAGAACTCAATCACAAGAGGAAATTTGGAAAGAACCCAAATACATGGAGACTAAACAGCATCCTTCTAAAGAATGAATGGGTCAACCAGGAAATTAAAGAAGAGTTGAAAAAATTCATGGAAACAAATGATAATGAAAACACAACGGTTCAAAATCTGACACAACAAAGGCAGTCCTGAGAGGAAAATATATAGCGGTACAAGCCTTTCTCAAGAAACAAGAAAGGTGTCAGGTACACAACCTAACCCTACACCTAAAAGAGCTATAGAAAGAACAAGAAAGAAACCCTAAACCAGCAGGAGAAGAGAGATCATAAAGATCAGAGCAGAAATCAATGAAATAGAAACCAAAAAAACAATAGAACAAATCAACGAAAGTAGGAGCTGGTTCTTTGAAAGAATTAATAAGATCGATAAACCCCTGGCCAGACTTATCAAAAAGAAAAGAGAAAGGACCCAAATAAATAAAATCATGAATGAAAGAGGAGAGATCACAACGAACACCAAAGAAATACAGACAATTATAAGAACATACTATGAGCAACTCTACGCCAACAAATTTGACAATCTGGAAGAAATGGATGCATTCCTAGAGACATATAAACTACCACAACTGAACCAGGAAGAAATAGAAAGCCTGAACAGACCCATAAGCAGTAAGGAGATTGAAACAATCATCAAAAATCTCCAAACAAACAAAAGCCCAGGGCCAGATGGCTTCCCGGGGGAATTCTACCAAACATTTAAAGAAGAACTAATTCCTATTCTCCTGAAACTGTTCCAAAAAATAGAAATGGAAGGAAAACTTCCAAACTCATTTTATGAGGCCAGCATCACCTTGATCCCAAAACCAGACAAGGACCCCAACAAAAAAGAGAACTACAGACAAATATCCTTGATGAACACAGATGCAAAAATTCTCGCCAAAATACTAGCCAATAGGATTCAACAGTACATTAAAAGGATTATTCACCACGACCAAGTGGGATTTATTCCAGGGCTGCAAGGTTGGTTCAACATCCGCAAATCAATCAATGTGATACAACACATTAATAAAAGGAAGAACAAGAACCAGATGATACTCTCCATAGATGCTGAAAAAGCATTTGACAAAGTACAGCATCCCTTCCTGATCAAAACTCTTCAAAGTGTAGGGATAGAGGGCACATACCTCAATATTATCAAAGCCATCTATGAAAAACCCACTGCAAATATCATTCTCAATGGAGAAAAACTGAAAGCTTTTCCGCTAAGGTCAGGAACACGGCAGGGATGTCCGTTATCACCACTTCTATTCAACATAGTACTAGAAGTCCTAGCCTCAGCAATCAGACAACAAAAGGAAATTAAAGGCATCCAAATCGGCAAAGAAGAAGTCAAACTATCACTCTTCGCAGATGATATGATACTCTATGTGGAAAACCCAAAAGACTCCACTCCAAAACTGCTAGAACTTGTACAGGAATTCAGTAAAGTGTCAGGATATAAAATCAATGCACAGAAATCAGTTGCATTTCTCTACACCAACAACAAGACAGAAGAAAGAGAAATTAAGGAGTCCATCCCATTTACAATTGCACCCAAAACTATAAGATACCTAGGAATAAACCTAACCAAAGAGACTAAGAATCTATACACAGAAAACCATAGAGTACTCATGAAAGAAATTGAGGAAGACACAAAGAAATGGAAAAATGTTCCATGCTCCTGGATTGGAAGAAGAAATATTGTGAAAATGTCTATGCTACCTAAAGCAATCTACACATTTAATGCAATTCCTATCAAAGTACCATCCATTTTTTTCAAAGAAATGGAACAAATAATCCTAAAATTTATATGGAACCAGAAAAGACCTCGAATAGCCAAAGCAATATTGAAAAAGAAAGCCAAAGTTGGTGGCATCACAATTCCGGACTTCAAGCTCTATTACAAAGCTGTCATCATCAAGACAGCATGGTACTGGCACAAAAACAGACACATAGATCAATGGAACAGAATAGAGAGCCCAGAAATAGACCCTCAACTCTATGGCCAACTAATCTTCGACAAAGCAGGAAAGAATATCCAATGGAAAAAAGACAGCCTCTTCAACAAATGGTGTTGGGAAAATTGGACAGCCACATGCAGAAAAATGAAATTGGATCATTTCCTTACACCACACACGAAAATAGACTCAAAATGGATGAAGGATCTCAATGTGAGAAAGGAATCCATCAAAATCCTTGAGGAGTACACAGGCAGCAACCTCTTCGACCTCAGCTGCAGCAACATCTTCCTAGGAACATCGCCAAAGGCAAGAGAAGCAAGAGCAAAAATGAACTATTGGGATTTTATCAAGATCAAAAGCTTTTGCACAGCAAAGGAAACAGTTAACAAAACCAAAAGACAACTGACAGAATGGGAGAAGATATTTGCAAATGACATATCGGATAAAGGGCTAGTGTCCAAAATCTATAAAGAACTTAGCAAACTCAACACCCAAAGAACAAATAATCCAATCAAGAAATATGCAGAGGACATGAACAGACATTTCTGCAAAGAGGACATCCAGATGGCCAACAGACACATGAAAAAGTGCTCCACATCACTCGGCATCAGGGAAATACAAATCAAAACCACAATGAGATACCACCTCACACCAGTCAGAATGGCTAAAATTAACTAGTCAGGAAATGACAGATGCTGGCGAGGATGCAGAGAAAGGGGAACCCTCCTACACTGTTGGTGGGAATGCAAGCTGGTGCAACCACTCTGGAAAACAGCATGGAGGTTCCTCAAAATGTTGAAAATAGAACTACCCTATGACCCAGCAATTGCACTGCTGGGTTTTTACCCTAAAGATACAAACGTAGTGATCCGAAGGGGCACGTGCACCCGAATGTTTATAGCAGCAATGTCTACAATAGCCAAACTATGGAAAGAACCTAGATGTCCATCAACAGATGAATGGATAAAGAAGATGTGGTATATATACACAATGGAATACTATGCAGCCATCAAAAGAAATGAAATCTTGCCATTTGCGACAACATGGATTGAACTAGAGGGTATCATGCTTAGCGAAATAAGTCAATCGGAGAAAGACAACTATCATATGATCTCCCTGATATGAGGGAGAGGAGATGCAACATGGTGGGTTAAGGGGGTAGGAGAAGAGTAAATGAAACAAGATGGGATTGGGAGGGATACAAACCATAAGTGACTCTTAATCTCACAAAACAAACTGAGGGTTAATGGGGGGAGGGGCGTTGGGGGGGTGGGATTATGGACATTGGGGAGGGTATGTGCTATGGTGAGTGCTGTGAAGTGTGTAAACCTGGAGATTCACAGACCTGTACCCCTGGGGATAAAAATATATTATATGTTTATAAAAAATAAAATTAAAAAAATAAAATATTCAATCACTATGGGAAATGTTCCTGTAATTTTGAAGTTAAGTAAGTACTAGAAGCACAAGCAAGTTGCGTGAGCAGATGTTGTAACCCCCCAATTCATTCCTGCTACACAATCAATCACTTCTTAATCTGTACGTATAGCCTCCAAGGCACTTCACTATGATACATTTATTAAAAAAAAAAAAAATGCAAATGAAGCTTAGGTTCGTGAATGTTTAAAATCTATGAGCTTCTTTGTCAGTAAAAAGAGTACTTCACCCTCCATCTAAGCTGCTTGTTTTCATTTGCCTAAATTTCCTCCCATGCTATGCATGGGATTGCTCTTCAGAAGCTACTCCCACCACTTTTCATTGCTTCTAAAGTAGACAGAATCCTGCATCCCCAAGGAGTCAAATGCAAAATTTGGCCTGTAGAAAGTTTATACACACTAAAAGAATTTCAAGATAGTGGTAATTTACATAGCAAAACCTAGAGAACTCTGCACTGAAGGCCTCTACAAGTTGGATCAGGGTGGAATAGAAATGTCGGGTCGGGAAAAGCTTATGTGCTATGTGTCTATAGTACAGTAACAGAGATTCCATATTTAATG
>NW_019154087.1:14696094-14946981 GCF_002288905.1 Enhydra lutris kenyoni
TATCAACTTAAGCAAGTTGATAGTGTCCCTTTTGGTTTCCTTGGTTGGTTGACTGAAAGTGGACACTATCAACTTAAGCAAGTTGATAGTGTCCCTTTTGGTTTCCTTGGTTGGTTGACTGAAAGTGGACACAAAGATAGATGCCACCAGATGAAAATTAAATACTAAATTTCAGAAATCTTTTTTTTTTTTTATGTTGTAAAGTTAGATAGCTACAGATATAGATAGAAGGATCAGCGTGAGGCAGGAATCTATCAAAATTCTAGAGATGAACATAGGCAATAACCTCTTTGACATCTGCCACAGAAACTTCTTTCAAGACACGTCTCCAAAGGCAAAGGAAACAAAAGTGAAAATGAACTTTTGGGACTTCATCAAGATCAAAAGTTACTGCACAGCAAAGGAAATGGTCAACAAAACAAAGAGGAAACCCACAGAATGGGAGAAGATTTTTGCGAATGACACTACAGACAAAGGACTCATAGCCAAGATCTATAAAAAACTCCTCAAACTCAACACACATAAAATAGATAATCACATCAAAAAAAGGGAGGGGGCCGAAGACATGAACAGACACTTCTCCAAAGAAGACATACAAATGGCTAACAGACACATGAAAAAATGTTCATCATCATTAGCCATCAGGGAGATTCAAATCAAAACCACATTGAGATACAACCTTACACCAGTTAGAATGGCCAACATTAACAAGACAGTAAACAACATGTGCTGCAGAGGATGTAGAGAAAGGAGAACCCTCTTACATTGCTGGTGGGAATGCAAGTTGGTGCAGCCACTTTGGAAAACAGCATGGAGATTCCTTAAGAAATTAAAAATAGAGCTTCCCTATGACCCTGCAATTGCCCTACTGGGTAGTTACCCTGAAGATACAGATGTAGTAAACAGAAAGGCCATCTGTACCCCAATGTTCATTGGCCACAATAGCCAAACTGTGGAAAGAGCCAAGATACGCTTCAACAGATGAATGGATAAAGAGGAAATGGTCCATATATACAATGGAATATTATGCCTCCATCAGAAAGCATGAATATCCAACTTTTGTATCAACATAGAGGAGACTGGAGGAGATTATGCTGAGTGAAATAAGTCAAGCAGAGAGACTCAACTGTCATATGGTTTCACTTACTTGTGGAGCATAAAGAATGACATGGAGGACATTGGGAGAAGGAGAGGAGAAGTGAGTTGGGGGAAATTGGAGGGGGAGATGAACCATGACAGACTGTGGACTCTGAGAAACAAACTGAGAGTTTTGGAGGGGAGGGGGGTGAGAGGTTGGGAGGGCCTGGTGGTTAGTATTAAGGAGGGCATGTATTGCATGGAGCACTGGGTGTGGTACATAAACAATGAATCTTGGAACACTGAAAAAATAAAATTAAATCAAAAAAAAGAAAAAGAAAGAAAGAAAGAAAGAAAGAAGAAAGAAGGATCAGCGTGGATTTCTTTTTTTTTTTTTTTAAAGATTTTATTTATTTATTTGACAGAGAGAGATCACAAGTAGACGGAGAGGCAGGCAGAGAGAGAGAGAGAGAGGGAGAGAGGCACCCCGCTGAGCAGAGAGCCCAATGTGGGACTCGATCCCAGGACCCTGAGATCATGACCCGAGCCGAAGGCAGCAGCTTAATCCACTGAGCCACCCAGGTGCCCCCCTCAGCATGGATTTCTTATGTAAGAGCTGCTCACATATACTTTTACTATGGGCACTCCCAAACCAGTAATGTGTGAAAAATACCTTAGTAAAGGTAGCTCTAACATCCTTGAGTGCTCTGTGAGATTGTCTTCATGACAAAATGATTGTGGTAATTGTGTCATTATACTAGGGTTCCTGAATTCAATGGAAGCAGGATCCTGGGATGTATGCCAGTGACAAAGTTACATAATTACATAGTTACATAATTGTTACATAATTGACAAATTATGTAATTTGTCATAATTGACATAATTGACAGTTACATAATTGACAAATATTCAGTCATGATAAGAATGTTTTTACCATCAGAGACCTTTATCATTGACCTTTATATCATATTATCTATAGAAATGAAATGTATGGGCCTTCTACTAAAATCTTACTTGATTTTCATAAGCAGAAAAGCTCTTTAACTTTTGAACAGAATTTTTAGTTTTTAATGATAATAGAGTTGCTCTTCAAAGTATTCCTAGATATGAGACAGTTCACAAATTCAGAGACTTATGAATAAAATAGGAGTCCCCTTTTGCTTCTGAAAATATTCTGTTATTCAGCCAAAAATTTATTTCTCTTAGTCTTTTCTAAAGGGACTTAGAGTCACTAACCAAGGTATATTAGAAATCAATAAGGCAAAATAACCCAAAAGGGCAGACATTGTAGATTGGCAGTAGCTCTGAAATGATACTAATTCTAGATAATCAAAATGCCATGATAGTTAACCAGTCAAAAAAAGAGCATACAGTGGCAAAGAGATTAAATGGAGCTTTGTTTTGATTCTCTCAATCTATTAGAACAATATGTCATTCTTCAGGGTATTGCAGAGATGAATGCCACCATTAATGATTTGAAAGATTTAAGGGGTGGTCATGACTATCATATTCCTATTTAACTTGTCTCTTTGGCTGATATAGAAAAAGGACTGATCTTGAAAATGGCTATGAATTATTGTAATCTATTTATGTTGTGACTCTAGTTACAGCTACAGTTCCAGATGTAAATATAGCATGGACCCTCACAGCTATATTATTCAAGTATGGGACAGTAAGTGATTTCTCTCTACATGAATTGTACTGCAAGCCATTTCCTTTTACCTGGCAAATAACAGTATGTCTTCACAGTCAATTCTCCTGATCCCTCCCCTACAAAGATTTTCAGATTTCCGTCATCTGAACATTTCACAGAACATCACACTGGCATTTCACGTAAAACTAGTCTTGTCTGTAATACTGATGACATTAAGCTAATTGATCCTGATGAGTAAAACCTTGCAAGTAGATGCCTTATCAAGATACATATGAACCAGAAAATAGAAGATAAATGCTGGAAAATTCAAAAGACAGTTACCTTAGTCAAACCTCTGGGAACCTAGTGGTCTAGAACATGATGAGATAAGACAAGCTACTGCATAAACTTGGTAAAAATTTTTGGATACTGAAGGCAAAAATATGGCCCATTTGAGTGTACTACTCTGACCCATTTACCAAATAGGCCACAGTACTTCCATTTGTGAATGCAGCCTGCAGCAAGACAAGGTCTACAGGGATCCCATAATGCCTTAAGGAAATATTACACATGGGCCATATGTCCACATTCAACCAGATTTATTCAAATTGTCTGTATGAAATAGGAATTTTCTATGGAGCCTCTGGAAAATCTTAATACAAATATTATACTGCCGACCTCTAAGGTTTAGAAGAAAAAAACATGTACTCTTCTTTAATTAATTGTTTGACTTTTAGCAACAACCTCTGACCTGCTCTTAGGCCATGGTAGAAACTGAATGCTTAACCATGAATATCTTGGACTCATGGGGAATTCCTAATGATTTGTTGACTTAGAAGGTGGAAATAATAATTGTGTCTGGTATATACATATTAAAATAAAATCAGCAGGGACAAAATTTCAAATGAATTTATTGTATTTAATGGGCTTAAATCATTGTTGATAATTAAAATAAGAATCTTTTGTTATTCATAACAAGTCCTTTTTATGAGTTAATGTTAATGAGGTGACTCTTAGAAAGCCCCTAAGGATGGGTACTGGTTTTAAGGGAAACAACCAGAGATTAGAGAGGTGGAACTTTTAGTCCCACCTACTCCCCTCATCCCTGGGAAGAGAAAAGGGACTGGAGATTGACTTCTATCACAAATGTCAGTGAGTGATATGAGAAATCTGAGAGGCAGGGCTGGGGAGGGGGATTGTGAAGGGAGGGGAAAATGAAACAAGATGGGACCTGGGAGGGAGAAAAACCATAAGAGACTTTAATCTCAGGAAACAAACTGAGGGTTGCTGGAGGGAGGGGGTGGGAGGAAGTGATGGGGTGGTGGGGTGATGGACATGAGGATGGTATGTGCTATGGTGAGTGCTATGAATTGTGTTAAGACTGATGATTCACAGACCTGTACCCCTGAAGCAAATAATACAATATATGTTAATTTAAAAATTTTAAAAAATGTCAGTGAGTTAATCAATCATGCCTACATGATGAAGTCTTCATAAAAACCCAGAAGGTCAGCTCAGAGAGCTCTTGGGTTTGATGAACATGTGGAGGTGCTCTGTGCTCCTCTCCACACACCTTACTCTATGCATATTTTACATCAGGCTGTTCCTGAGTTTTATCCGTTTATAATGAACTAGTAATCTAGTTAGTAAATTATTTTCCTGAGCTCTCTGGACTGCTCTAGCAAATTAATGGTACCTGGAGGGAGGGCTGTGGGAACCTTTGATTTATAGCCAGCAGTCAGAAGCACAGGTAACAACTTGGACTTGGGATTGGTGTGTGAACCTGGAGAAGAGAACAGTCTTGTGGAACTGAGCCCATAATTTATGGATTCTGAGGCTAACTCAAGTTGTCAGAACTGAAATAGATTGTAGTAGAACTGTGACCTGGTGTCACATATTTGTTTTGTGTGGGGGAAAGCAGACACATTTGTGACCAGAAGTGAAGTATATAGTAAAGCAGACACACAAGAGTGTTTTTCTTATAGGACATGACTATGTCATGTGTCCCAGCTGACAGTTATGTGGACCAGCTGATTTCCAACTAGTGAAGTGAACAGATCAAAGGTAGCACTTCCATTTCACTGATCCTCCCCACTCTCTGCCTTCCCTTGCCTCCCAGTAAAAGTAGCATATCCTGCCAATAACCCAAGGCCTGAAAGGATCCCAGGTATCTGTACTGCCCTGAAGGTAGCCCATGACATACGCAATTATGTCCATGACATACGCAACACTGTAGTGCATAAAAAAATTTACTGGTTTAATGAAGGGGATTTTGGAATTGTTTTAGAATAGTCAGGGGTAGTTTCTCTTAGTCAATACCTCTTCCACATGCAGATAGAACCTGGTCTTCTGAGGGGAAAATAACAATGGCACATTGTTTTATTCTATTTCCAATCTCAGTTTATCCTGAGTAACTTTAGTTTCCTCACTTAATCTGTTCTGAGGCAGTAATTTTCACTATATTTTTCTTCAGTAAACCATGCCTCAGGCCACAGTCATGATTTATCTCCCCGAGCTGAACTGCATTCTATTCATTTAAAATTGCTCTATCCGATAACAAACACTTACCTCCACTAAATACTATTTTTTCCCATTCCCTTCAGTCTTTAAGTTCCTCGATATATTTTTAGATTACCATTTGCTTCTTGACTTTATATTTCTAGCTAAATTCATATCATGACTGGCCATTCGAGTCACATGTATCTTCAATTCTCTTTTTGTTCTGCTATCTGCTGCTTTCATTTAAACATACTCCCAAACTGGATCTCTCTTATCAAAAGCTTTTTCCCTCTCCTAAGCTTTGCTGGAGAGAACTACATAACTCTTCCAGGTGGGGCAGATTTATGATTTCCAATTTCAGTTGGGTCTTCAAAATTGCCTGGCAATTCCATTACTTGTTCACTCAAATGACTGTTGGTTTGATGGCCCTGACCTGTGTAATGGTGTGAGCAAGCTCTCCCCTTTAGTGTTCTGTACTTATTTCTGGTGTCTCAGAGGAGCTCTTCACACACACACCTATTTGTGAATTTACGAACTGCAGTCCTCAAGCTGTGTTACTGTGGTATTGCTGTCTTACTTCAGCTTCTACTTTCCCACACCTGCTTCCCTGGGTGCTTATAGACATTTTACTGCAGCTACTCGCCATCCTGAAATGTCATCAGGAAAGCCATTTCTCAAAGTTCTGGGGACTTTCCATCCTTGAAGAGTCAGAATGATAGGGAGTTGTCACTGGAGAAGGGCTTCTTGACAAGCTGTTGTCAGAGACGGTTAGCTGAACACCCTGCATTAAGGCTCATCTTGTCTTCCTTATGAAGCTCAGAGAGTGTGAAGCCCTCATTCCTCATTCTAAGCTGCTCAAATGTTATTTATGGTGAGTCAAAGGAAACATACACATTACCACTTTTATCCCCCTTTTGGTCAAAGTCTGTCTTTAATCCAAATCTCTTCTCTATCACTAGGTCTAAAATAAAATTTCTTGTGTTTTACTGAAGGCAAACCATATATAGCTTATGTAAAGAAGTATTAATAGAGACATACTATCTAATCCACACTAGCAGAAATTACACATGTTCTTTGTTATACTTGTCCCTTTTACTTTCCCTTAATTTATTTTTATAAATGTAGAGCATTCTATTTAAACTTTCCTATTTTTTGGATGCCCATACCTATTCTGCTAACTATAGGCTGAAATTATTGCTTTAACTTCAGAGGAGAAAAAATAATTTCCCTCTTCATTCATTTTTTTAGCAAACATTGCATCATTTATTCAACATGAAGTGAACAAGTCATGTTAAAAAATAGTTTAAGGCCAATCTTCAATATCCAAGAGATATACAGTGTTAGAGCATGTAAAATAAACTAATTTAAATAAAATGTTAAAATTACTATAATAAAAGTCTTTGTAGTATATTGTAAAGTTACACAAAGGGAGGGAAAAATCTTATTTGTAATGTAAAGCAAAAAAAAAGGCTTCTTTGAAGAAATGATATTAATAGGATTTGAATATATAAGGAGTGGCTATCTGTCCTGCTACATAAGATTATTATAGTCATCAAAATTAGTAATACATGTAAAATTATTTTATCATGTGTGAAATAATAAATGCATAGTGTCAACATATGAATATGTATATGTGAGTTTCTGTGATACCACAATAAGAAAACTTATTCTTGGTCTCCTTTCTACTGGGGGAAAAAAATATGTGTCCATCTGTTCTTACTACAATGCTATGAACTTTCCTATAATCTATAAGTGACTATCTCTTCTTCAAATTTGCTATATACCCATTTTGACATTCTGCCCAAGGTCTCACATACTTACTCTTCTTTACATTTTAATAATTTTCTTAAAAATATTTACAGAACAATACTTATGTTCAAAATGCTATGTTATAAATTATGGTTGGGAGGGCCGAAGGGGATTATATTAATGATTCAGGTTTGCTCTTGGCCCTTAGACTGTTTACTGAGTACGATAAGGATCAGCCTCAGTCTTCAGAAATGGAGCATAAGTGTTTATAGCTCCTTATTTTTTTTTCTTTTAAACACAAATACAAAATTTTAAAGTCATATATTGGTCAAAAAGTAATTTTTTTATTCTATCTGGAATGCATATTTAAGTTCACACAATGTAAAAGCCTTAAGACCCATTACAATGTTATAATCTCTTAAATATTTTATTGAGGTATGATTGATATGTGAAAAGCTATACAAATTTCATGTATAAAAATCAATGAGTTTGAGAATAAGTAAGGAATAGTGAAATCATCACTACTCTAGAGGAGGAAAAATAATTCTCCCTCTACCCTTCTGAGTTTTTAGTGGAAACTTATGAAGTAAAAGATTAACAAGAGAAAAACAAACAGCAGTTTATTATCATGTATGACTCATGTATATTGGGAGATAATCAGAGAAAAATTAGTAACTTCCATGAAGGGGCATAAAAATCAGGATTCAATACCATTTTAATTGGGAAAGGAGGTTGGGTTGATGTCTTAGGGAAGAGTAAATGGTTTCTAGGGAAGATGAATGAACCCTGAGAAGGACAGATGGGAGGTAAGATGGTTTGTGGTAGTTTGTCTGAGCAGTGCTGTCAATGTCTAGTCTCCTCTCATGTGATAAGGGCTAATTTTCCCTTGTTGATGGAATTCCCAAGGAAGGGATTTATAAGAATTGGGTTTCTTTCAGAGAATCTGTCATTAGGCAGACAAGCAGGGTTCAGAGAGCATGTTTTCCTGCCTTTGCTGTTTTTCAAGTGTCACAGCTCAGAAAAGTCAGTATACTAAAGTGGCGTGCTTTGGTGTGGCATGTTCTGTACTCATACAGTCATGGTTCAGGGTGGCATATTCTGCCATCCTTTGTCACCATCAAGTCCGTAAACATATTCATCATATCGAAAAGTTTCCTCCTGCCCCCTTTTTATTATTATCATTATTTTTGTGTGTGTGGTAAGACATTTAAAACATCTTTTTCTAGAAAAAAGACATTTAAAACATTTAAAACCTGCTTAGCAAATGTTAAGTATATGACAAAGTATTGTTAGCTATAGGCACTGTGTTCTATGGTAGATCTCAAGAACTTATTTGTCTTGTATAACTAAAACTTTGTAGTCTTTGACTATCATCTCCTGATTCCCCCTTGCTGGAGCCCCCCGGAAACCAACATTTTACTTTGCTTCTGTGAGTCTGTGAGTTTTAGATTTCACATACAAGTAAGGTTATGCAGTATTCGTCTTTCTGTGTCTAGATATTTCACCTACTATAATGATGTTCCTTCTTTTTTAAGGTTGAATACTATTCCACTGTACATATCTACCAAATATTCTTTATCTATTTATCTGTCAATGGATATTTATTTATTTAATTATTTATTTTCTGTATCCTGGCTATTGTGAATCATGCTGCAGTGAGCATGAGAGCGTGAGTATCTTTTTGAAATCTGGTTACAATTCTCTTGAATAAATACTCAGAAGTGGGATTGCTGGAAAATATGATAGTTCTATTTGTTATTTTTTAAGGACCTTCTGTACTATTTTCCAAGATGGCTGCACCAATTTACATTTCCACCAATAATATACTCAAGTTGTTTTTGCTCTACATCCTCACCAACACTTCTTAACTTTTGGCTTTTTAGTAATAGCCTTCTAGCGAGTCTGAGGTGATATCTCATTGTGGTTTTGATTTGCATTGCTCTAGTTATTAGTAATGATGAGAATATTTTCATATAGCTATTGGTCATTTGTATGCCTTCTTTGAAGATATCCAAATGTCCATTTATTTTTTATTTTTTTATTATTGAATTGTAGGAATTCCTTATTTATTTTCAATATTGGCCCTTTATTAGATATATAATTTGTAAATATTTTCTCCTATTTATAGGCTGTTTTCTCATTTTGTTGATTGTTTCTTTTGCTATACAGGCTTTTTAGTTTGGAGCAGTCCCAGTTGTTTATTTTTATGCTTTTAGTGTCATGAAGTTCGTTGCCAAGACCAATGTCAAGAAGCTTTTCCTTATTTTTTCATCTAGGAGTTTTATGATTTAAAGTTTTACATTTAAATATTTAATCTATTTTAAGTTGATTTTTTATAAGGTATAAGATATATATATATATATATATATATTTTATTATATAATATTTATATATATATATAAAATAAGATTATATATTTTTATAAGGTATAAGATAAGGTATAAGATATATATATATATGGTATAAGATAAGATAAGATAAGATAAGGGCTCGATTTCAGTCTTTTGCAAGTGGTTTTCCAGTTTTCCTAATATATTTATTGAAGAGTCTATTCTTTCCCCATTTTGTATTCTTGGCACTTTTGTCAAATATCATTTGACCACATACGTGTGGGTTTATGTTGGGGCTCATTATTTTGTCCCATTTGTTTACATGTTCATTTCTTTTTTTTTTTTTTATGTGTTCATTTCTATGTCAGTACTATACTTTTTTGATTACTATAGCTTTGTAATACAACTTGAAACCAGAAAACATGAAGCTCCAGATTTTTTTATTCTTGCATAAGATTGTTTCAGCTGTTCAGAGCCTTTCATGGTTCCATATAATTTTTGGATGGTTTGGCTACCTTTGTGAAAAATGCCATTGGAATTTTGATAGGGATTACACTGACTCTGTAGATTGCTCTAGGTGGAATGGATATTTTGATACTACTAATGCTTTCAATCTATGAACACAAAATATTTTTCCTCTCACTTGTGTTTTGTTCAATTTCTTTTTTTTAATTAATGCTTTACACTTTCCAGTGTTGAGATATTTCACCTTCTTGGTTACACTTATTCTTAACTGTTTTATATTTTTGATGATATAAAAAATGATTTTTTCTTTCCTTTTCAGAATGTTCATTGTTAGTGTATAGAAATTTAACCGATACTTGAATGTTGAGTGCATCATGAAGGTTTACCGAAATTAAAAATATGGAAGGAAGGAAATATTTGAGTTGCATTTGGTAAGAAATTTTGATTTTTCAAAATGATGAAAAATTTCCAGTGACTCTACTGAGGCCTTAGCTTTTACCTTTTTCTCCCTATCCTCTTGCTAAACCCAAATGGCTAACCAGTGGTTATTCATTCACTTTTCAACAAATATTCATTACTCATTATAGGCTAAATTACAGCCCCAGTCTTAATTATCTTGCATCCAATTTTGTGATTAACACAATCTCAGTTTTTCCATACCCTGCAAATTTCCAGTAGTGAACAATTTTCAAAATAGAACAAAGCCAAAATTTACTGACCTTCTTCAATCTATCCTATAAAATGTTTAGGTTCCTCCTTACACAGAGGAGTCTTTGTGAGATGTTCTCACATCGTAGAGGTATAATAAAGGTTTCAGTTAATGACTCTAACTTTAGGATAGTTTCTCCTATTAATTAATTTGAATTTGAAGAGATAATTACACTTGATCTTAGCCAAAAGGCCGAGAAGCAATGGATTTGAAGAGATAATTAAAAAACATATTTTTCTTCTTAATTTCCTAAGACGATATAATACTGAAAAACAATATACTAAAAATACACTGAAAATTGCTATTTTAATCAAGTTGACACTATTAAATTGTGTCAATATTTTATCTGATTAATAACAGTGATGCTGTATCTGATTTTATTTGTCATTAAATATGTTTATTTAAAAAATATTTTATTTATTTATTTGGGAGAGAGAAAGAGAATGAGAGAGAGCATGAGAGGAGAGAAGTCAGAGGGAGAAGCAGACTCCCTGCTGAGCAGGTAGCCTGATTGGGGGCTTGATACCGGGACTCCAGGATCATGACCTGAGCCAAAGGCAGTCGCTTAACCAACTGAGCAACCCAGGTGCTCGTCATTAAATATGTTTCATTAAGAATTTATGTATGTGTTTCTCATTCTGTAAAATCAAGCATAATGCTAGTTCTATTTCTCCAAATAATGCTCATGAGCAAATCAACATTGTCCTTCTTACTAATTAAGTAATGTAATGTTTTTGTGATATACTTATGATTTTGTATATAAGTGTGTGTTATTATACAGTCATGCACACATGCATACACTCATGCATACTTTTATCCAGCTTGGCAAATAAATATAGCAGTAGGAATTCTGTATTTATAGCAATTTCCTTTTATTTTAATTAATTGTCATAATTTTCTGTACCAATGAGACAAGCCAATACTAAATTAGTCTCAGTATGTTATTTCTAAGCCTGTTAGGATTCAAGGATGTAAAGCTATAATATGTTTCTTAAAAAAGTCTGCCTTCTGGACATCAGGAGTTTTGGGTTCAGGTAAAATAACACTGACTTTGTAACTATAGCCTGTGTGTGTGTGTGTGTGTGTGTGTGTGTGTATGTGTGTGTGGTGTGTGTGTGTGTGTGTATGAATCTATGTTAAAATATCTTTTAAATTAAATGTCAAATTCCACTTAGCACTGGAAACACAGTCTATGCTTGTTTGAGGAGTGGTTGTCAGCTTGTGTTTTGTCCTGTCAAATTGCCAGCTACTGTGTTATGATTACTTTAGGCCAAAGGATCACAGAACTCCATATCAAATGTGGTTCAATAAAAGTGGGAGAAATAAGAGTCAACCTATTAATTTTCAGGAATTGGATTTCAGCTTTTAATTATTTAAGGATATTTTAGTCACTTTCTCTGTGGATGAATCAATAAGTCAGAAATCCCTTCCAGAGTCAGACATTAAAAGAGAAGCTGAAATCTATCAGAGAAGTAATTGCAATGAAAAATTGTTATGTTTCAGCCTTATGATGTAGTTATACTGGAAGTTTTTGTTCTGTTACTTGCAAATGAAATTTTTTATTTTTATATTTCTTTTTATTTGGTAATGTTCTCATTGAATATCCATTGTGATAAATTTTATCTATTACCTATCATCTATCTATCTATTTATCTATTTGGCATCTATCTATGAACTATTTCTAGCCAGAAAGGAATTGGTAACTAAGATTCATGGACTCCATTTTCAGATGACTGGGAGGGAGGATATTGATTCATTGACCAGAGCAGATCCTATAGGAATGTTGAGAGCATCCAGTGGTGCCAGCAGTTGTATCCAGCAGCACTGTTGGTCCAGCTGCTCCAGGTTTGTCCTCTGTGACACTGCAACCTAACTGTTCCTTGAATCATAATATTGATTATGGGATTTAGAGCTTAATTTCACTTTGCTTCTGTTTTCCTAATTTTCCAAACTCTGTCAGCTTTATGAGCTAATCAGTTTTTCCAACATTTTCCTGCTACTTGAGTTAGAGCTTATCTCTCTTGCTTGGAATAACAGAACCATACTTTTGAAGAAACTTTGCAGCTATGGTTTTAGGTGCAAGCTAACTTAAAATCATAAATTTTTTTCTTCTAAAATAATTATGTCATCGTAAAATGAGTACAATTTTGGTATCATTTTTCCCCTAAAGTCTATTTTGTTAGATATTCACATAGCTCCTGTCACT
Organism: Enhydra lutris kenyoni; assembly: GCF_002288905.1. Taxonomy (NCBI): domain Eukaryota; kingdom Metazoa; phylum Chordata; class Mammalia; order Carnivora; family Mustelidae; genus Enhydra; species Enhydra lutris. The sequence goes on from NW_019154087.1 coordinate 14,708,763, forward strand.
TTTTTGTTGTGTTTGTTAGGAATTTTTTGGTATAACTTTTTCCATTCTTGACTTTCTTCATGTCTGTGTCCTTCTGTTTTAGATGTGTCTCTTGTAAACCACATACAGTTGTCAGCAAATGTAGATGACACCCTTACCATAGATCCAAAATCATTCCCAGTACATGGGGCAGTGCTATACATCATGACCCTCTTTATATTTGAAATCCAATAGCAAGCCCTGGAGAGAAAATCATGTCAGCTGCCACCATCATAAACTCCTTTTCATTCGTAGCAATGCAAGTGATCCCTGCAGCAACCTTTCTTAGTTATTTCAGACAGGCATAATTGTCTGCATTTTATTGTTGAGTACAGGTAAATAACTTTCTCAAGGGGACACAGGAAGGAAAACAGGGATTTGAAACCAATAGCTTCTGCTTTTACGATATGTTTTGGTTTTTTTTTAAGCATTATACCATTTCCACATATACATTTAGATTAAATTGAATGTCCAGCGTCATACAGTCTCTTTTGGATCCATCCACTTACTTTTTCACACTTCTATCTTCATATGTGGTTTGATACATGATTCAAATTAACACATTTGTCCTAGAAAGCAAATGTATAAATTTTGGGAGGAGGGAAGATAGAGGGGACATTTAAAAAATATCCTTCAAAAGAAAAACCACAGTGTTGTTTACCCTAAAATGTGTGTGTATGTGGTGTGTGTGTGTGTGTGCATGCACACGTGTGTATGTATTTATAGACTAATTGCCAGGCTTTGTACTATAGCTTTTACAGACATTGATTCATTAAAATCCCATAGCAGTCATATGAACTAGTGATTTATATTATTCTTATTTTGCAGAAGTGGGTACTGAGGTAGAGGGAGATAAAGCATATTTTCCAGGGCTTTATAGATAAGGTTTTAACCTGAGGCTTTCTGTTTCAAAGTCTATATCCTTGATCACCACTCTAAATGATTTTTATCTCATAGGGGCTTTTGAATAGAAAGTATTTTGAGAAGATATTATTTATTTCAGAAAATCTATTAATGATTGCAAGGAACAATATTTGTTCTCAAAAAGTTCCTCATGAAACAAAGACTGACTTATTGGGATATAACTATGTTTAAAAGACTAAAGATAACACAATATATATGAAATATCAATATGTTTACTAGCATTTCTCATCTCAATGCACTATATTTAAACTTATGGCTAACAGTAATTTAACTCTCTTTTGCAATCGGTAAACTTGAGTCCTAGAAATAAAAATAATATTTTTTTTCAACAAATATGCATGTATTGGGTATTTCCCACTCAACAAATCATTGTCTGAACTCTAAGGATTTAGCAGTGAGCAAACCAGTCAATAAAATCTGTAATCTAAGGGGATCACATACTAGAGTAGGTGGTAGATACTAGGATAGATAGTGAACAAATAAAGAATAAAATATATATCATATATCAAATGGTTACTAGTATGTAGAAAAATAAGAAAAGTGAGCAGTGTAGACAGAACTAAGAGATGAAAGTGGAGCTGAAATTTTAAGTTGAGATGATCAGGGAAAGTTTCATAGAGAAGGCAATATTTGAAAATCAACAGGAAGAGGTAAGGGAGAAATGTCTGTTTATTTGGAGGGAGAATTCCAGGCAGAGGAACTCATGAGACAACAGTCCTAATGTGATCTGGTATTTTAACAGAGATTAAGGTTGATTGGAGAAAGTCAATTATCACACGGTTTCACTTACTTGTGGAGCATAAGGAATAACATGGAGGATATTAGGAGAAGGAAAAGAAAAGTTGGTTGAAGTAAATTGGAGGGGGAGACAAACCATGAGAGACTGTGGACTCTGAGAAACAAACTGAGGTGTTTGGAAGGAAGGAGAGTGGGTGGTGGGTATTAAGGAGGGCACATATTGTATGGAGCACTGGGTGTGGTGCATAAACAATGAACCTTGGAACACTGAAAAAAATTAAACTAAATTTTAAAAAAATTAAGTGAAACCAAAAGAGGAAAAAAAAAAAATGGTTGATTGGGCCCATGTAGAACAAGTATAAGCATCTCTTTTCTCAATCCAAGATTGGCAAATTGCAACTCTCATAGACTTAAGAGAAAACAACAAGTATTTTCATTTTCAATAAAGGTCTACTTAAGACAAAGTTTCTTAATGGTTGCTATATATTATTTCTTTGAGACATGAATATATATATTTAATTATGTATATTGAATTTGCTCACAAAAGCTAATTTTTTTACTAAATACATATAAAACACATTACTTTAAATTTTTCCAGCCATTTGTTCTACACTTATTTGCAATAGCTTTAAATATAGCTATCTCATTCCATAAAATCTACTGCTTCTTACCATGTGAAATATATTAAAAAATGTAGTTAACACAAGTAAATATAAATTTTGGAGCTATATTTTTAAAATAAGTATGTTAAATTGGATAAACATTTAGAATATGTTTTGAAATTATGTTTAATAAGGAAATTTCTGTATCCAATGTTATTCATATAGAAGCTGTATAGAATCAGCTCTGTTACCTTGCAAGGCTATATATATAAACTTGATCATCTTCAATGGAATTGGTGCTAATCTCTTAAATTTCTTCTAAATTATTTGAATGTTTTAGAGGTCTAAACACTGTAGACCACACAATTTTGCTTTAGATATTTTGAGCACATTATTTATAAAGTTTTATAGAGATGTTGGTGAAAGATATTTTTTTAGTGAATGGTACTTAATGTTTCCCATTCTTACCTTGGAATGATATTTCTTATACACAGGGAAAATAAGTTTCTTTGGCAAGAACTGGTTGTTTTTTCTGTTTTTTTTAGGCTTTTACCTAGGATGGTTTGGTAAGGGTCAGACAAAAATTGATCAAATGCAAGAATATTTCATAGAACTTTACAAAATAATTATGGTTATTTATAGTGAAGTAATATCACCATATCACCAAGAATGGAGATAACATGACAGTTTCAGGCAATAGTAACAAGAAAGTCTTATTTAATAAGCTTTGGTCCTTCTACATATGCATAGTTAGGGAAAAATATGTTAAGGATCTATCATCATTCAGCTTTCTGCTTCAGCAACTTTGGAGACAGTGACATTTTCTGAGATCGAAAACAGAAGAAGAAATTCATGGAATAAATTTGTTTTGAGTTTAAGATAAACTAAATTTGAGTTGCCCTTAAGTTATTAAAGTGCAGTTAACTAGAAATCTGTTAAAGCTGTGAAGAAAGGAAGAAAAAAAAAAAGAAAGGAAAATAAGTAAAATGCAGGTAACTCTTGGTATATATGTTTTGAGATGGGGAAGAAGATCTCAGATGCAGATTCTTCTTTTGGGGAAGTCATCACAATACAGAGGCAGATGATAATTGAAGACACAATGGTAAGAAATCTCTAAGAATGTGTATGTATATAATTACTTTCTAACCGTACATATATAGAAAGACCAAGTCCAGTTAAAACTTTCTTGTTAATAGTGGCTGGATCTGTCCTGTTTTCTCCATTCTTAGTGATACTACTTAAGTACCAACAACCATAATTCTTTTGTGAAGTTCTATGAAACAGCCTTATATTTGACTAAATTTTGTCTGACTCTCATGGAACCATTCTCTAAATACTGCCAATGATTTTCTACTTAATATAAATTTGATCATGTCATTCTTTTGCCAAAAAGTTTTCCACGCATTCCTTTATCTAGAAAACTCTTATCAAATGTTGAAAGTATGCAATTTAACATTATTCTTTAGTTCACACCATGGACACTAGTTTTTTGAAGACTTTATATCAGAGAATCCTGGTTTAATTTCCCCAGTCACATTGCTTATCACCATGTGATAACTATTGTCTTTCTCCAGCAGATTATGAACAGTGAAGAAAGAAACTGTCTTTTTAACCTTTATAGGCAAGGCTGAGCATAGTGCTGCCTTCAACAAATACTCAATATTTACTGAGTTGAATTTACTCTCTTATAGCAAGCATAGTTAATAAGAATATATATTTTTCATCAAGCAACACACTACATGCTATACAAATGTTGGATATTTAATGAAGTGTTAAGTTGCTGCCCTCAGGCACTTGATGGTCTAATATTGGCTCTGGAAGGTATAAAATCATGAAAAATAATGAACAATAAGCATTTGCATAATACCAAATACATAATACTGGGAATAATTTTTGTAAGAAGTCATTGGAGCACAGATTCTAATAATTCTATGTTTCTTTTTTTTTATATATTTTTTTTAATTTTATTTTTTATAAACATATATTTTTATCCCCAGGGGTACAGGTCTGTGAATCGCCAGGTTTACATACTTCACAGCACTCACCATAGCACATACCCTCCCCAATGTCCATAACCCCACACCCCCTCTTCCAACACCCCTCCCCCCATTAACCCTCAGTTTGTTTTGTGAGATTAAGAGTCACTTATGGTTTGTCTCCCTCCCAATCCCATCTTGTTTCATTTACTCTTCTCCTACCCCCTTAACCCCCCATGTTGCATCTCCTCTCCCTCATATCAGGGAGATCATATGATAGTTGTCTTTCTCCGACTGACTTATTTCGCTAAACATGATACCCTCTAGTTCCATCCACGTCATCGCAAATGGCAAGATTTCATTTCTTTTGATGGCTGCATAGTATTCCATTGTGTATATACACCACATCTTCTTTATCCATTCGTCTGTTGATGGACATCTAGGTTCTTTCCATAGTTTGGCTATTGTAGACATTGCTGCTATAAACATTCGGGTGCATGTGCCCCTTCGGATCACTACGTTCGTATCTTTAGGGTAAATACCCAGTAGTGCAATTGCTGGGTCATAGGGTAATTCTATTTTCAACATTTTGAGGAACCTCCATGCTGTTTTCCAGAGTGGTTGCACCAGCTTGCATTCCCACCAACAGTGTAGGAGGGTTCCCCTTTCTCCGCATCCTCGCCAGCATCTGTCATTTCCTGACTTGTTAATTTTAGCCATTCTGACTGGTGTGAGGTGATATCTCATTGTGGTTTTGATCTGTATTTCCCTGATGCCGAGTGATATGGAGCACTTTTTCATGTGTCTGTTGGCCATCTGGATGTCTCTTTGCAGAAATGTCTGTTCATGTCTTCTGCCCATTTCTTGATTGGATTATTTGTTCTTTGGGTGTTGAGTTTGCTAAGTTCTTTATAGATTTTGGACACTAGCCCTTTATCTGATATGTCATTTGCAAATATCTTCTCCCATTCTGTCAGTTGTCTTTTGGTTTTGTTAACTGTTTCCTTTGCTGTGCAAAAGCTTTTGATCTTGATAAGATCCCAATAGTTCATTTTTGCCCTTGCTTCCCTTGCCTTTGGCGATGTTCCTAGGAAGATGTTGCTGCGGCTGAGGTCAAAGAGGTTGCTGCCTGTGTTCTCCTCAAGGATTTTGATGGATTCCTTTCTCACATTGAGATCCTTCATCCATTTTGAGTCTATTTTCGTGTGTGGTGTAAGGAAATGATCCAATTTCATTTTTCTGCATGTGGCTGTCCAATTTTCCCAACACCATTTGTTGAAGAGGCTGTCTTTTTTCCATTGGATATTCTTTCCTGCTTTGTCGAAGATTAGTTGGCCATAGAGTTGAGGGTCTATTTCTGGGCTCTCTATTCTGTTCCATTGATCTATGTGTCTGTTTTTGTGCCAGTACCATGCTGTCTTGATGATGACAGCTTTGTAATAGAGCTTGAAGTCCGGAATTGTGATGCCACCAACTTTGGCTTTCTTTTTCAATATTGCTTTGGCTATTCGAGGTCTTTTCTGGTTCCATATAAATTTTAGGATTATTTGTTCCATTTCTTTGAAAAAAATGTATGGTACTTTGATAGGAATTGCATTAAATGTGTAGATTGCTTTAGGTAGCATAGACATTTTCACAATATTTCTTCTTCCAATCCAGGAGCATGGAACATTTTTCCATTTCTTTGTGTCTTCCTCAATTTCTTTCATGAGTACTTTATAGTTTTCTGTGTATAGATTCTTAGTCTCTTTGGTTAGGTTTATTCCTAGGTATCTTATAGTTTTGGGTGCAATTGTAAATGGGATGGACTCCTTAATTTCTCTTTCTTCTGTCTTGTTGTTGGTGTAGAGAAATGCAACTGATTTCTGTGCATTGATTTTATATCCTGACATTTTACTGAATTCCTGTACAAGTTCTAGCAGTTTTGGAGTGGAGTCTTTTGGGTTTTCCACATATAGTATCATATCATCTGCAAAGAGTGATAGTTTGACTTCTTCTTTGCCGATTTGGATGCCTTTAATTTCCTTTTGTTGTCTGATTGCTGAGGCTAGGACTTCTAGTACTATGTTGAATAGCAGTGGTGATAACGGACATCCCTGCCGTGTTCCTGACCTTAGCGGAAAAGCTTTCAGTTTTTCTCCATTGAGAATGATATTTGCGGTGGGTTTTTCATAGATGGCTTTGATAATATTGAGGTATGTGCCCTCTATCCCTACACTTTGAAGAGTTTTGATCAGGAAGGGATGCTGTACTTTGTCAAATGCTCTTTCAGCATCTATGGAGAGTATCATCTGGTTCTTCTTTCTTTTATTAATGTGTTGTATCACATTAATTGATTTGCGGATGTTGAACCAACCTTGCAGCCCTGGAATAAATCCCACTTGGTCGTGGTGAATAATCCTTTTAATGTACTGTTGAATCCTATTGGCTAGTATTTTGGCGAGAATTTTTGCATCTGTGTTCATCAAGGATATTGGTCTGTAGTTCTCTTTTTTGTTGGGATCCTTGTCTGGTTTTGGGATCAAGGTGATGCTGGCCTCATAAAATGAGTTTGGAAGTTTTCCTTCCATTTCTATTTTTTGGAACAGTTTCAGGAGAATAGGAATTAGTTCTTCTTTAAATGTTTGGTAGAATTCCCCCGGGAAGCCATCTGGCCCTGGGCTTTTGTTTGTTTGGAGATTTTTGATGATTGTTTCAATCTCCTTACTGGTTATGGGTCTGTTCAGGCTTTCTATTTCTTCCTGGTTCAGTTGTGGTAGTTTATATGTCTCTAGGAACGCATCCATTTCTTCCAGATTGTCAAATTTGTTGGCGTAGAGTTGCTCATAGTATGTTCTTATAATTGTCTGTATTTCTTTGGTGTTCGTTGTGATCTCTCCTCTTTCATTCATGATTTTATTTATTTGGGTCCTTTCTCTTTTCTTTTTGATAAGTCTGGCCAGGGGTTTATCGATCTTATTAATTCTTTCAAAGAACCAGCTCCTAGTTTCGTTGATTTGTTCTATTGTTTTTTGGTTTCTATTTCATTGATTTCTGCTCTGATCTTTATGATCTCTCTTCTCCTGCTGGTTTAGGGTTTCTTTCCTGTTCTTTCTCCAGCTCCTTTAGGTGTAGGGTTAGGTTGTGTACCTGAGACCTTTCTTGTTTCTTGAGAAAGGCTTGTACCGCTATATATTTTCCTCTCAGGACTGCCTTTGTTGTGTCCCACAGATTTTGAACCGTTGTGTTTTCATTATCATTTGTTTCCATGAATTTTTTCAATTCTTCTTTAATTTCCTGGTTGACCTATTCATTCTTTAGAAGGATGCTGTTTAGTCTCCATGTATTTGGGTTCTTTCCAAATTTCCTCTTGTGATTGAGTTCTAGCTTCAGAGCATTGTGGTCTGAAAATATGCAGGGAATGATTCCAATCTTTTGATAACGGTTGAGACCTGATTTAAGACCGAGAATGTGATCTATTCTGGAGAATGTTCCATGTGCACTAGAGAAGAATGTGTATTCTGTTGCTTTGGGATGAAATGTTCTGAATATATCTGTGATGTCCATCTGGTCCAGTGTGTCATTTAAGGCCTTTGTTTCCTTGTTGATCTTTTGCTTGCATGATCTGTCCATTTCAGTGAGGGGAGTGTTAAAGTCCCCTACTATTATTGTATTATTGTCGATGTGTTTCTTTGATTTTGTTATTAATTGGTTTATATAGTTGGCTGCTCCCACATTAGGGGCATAGATATTTAAAATTGTTAGATCTTCTTGTTGGACAGTTCCTTTGAGTATGATATATTGTCCCTCCTCATCTCTTATTATAGTCTTTGGTTTAAAATCTAATTGATCTGATATAAGGATTGCCACTCCTGCTTTCTTCTGATGTCCATTAACATGGAAATTCTTTTCCACCCCCTCACTTTAAATCTGGAGATGTCTTCGGGTCTAAAATGAGTTTCTTGTAAGCAACATATAGATGGGTTTTGTTTTTTTTATCCATTCTGATACCCTGTGTCTTTTGATTGGGGCATTTAGCCCATTAACATTCAGGGTAAGTATTGAGAGATATGAATTTAGTGCCATTGTATTGCCTGTAAGGTGACTGTTATTGTATATTGTCTCTGTTTCTTTCTGATCTACTACTCTTAGGGTCTCTCTGTGCTTAGAGGACCCCTTTCAATATTTCCTGTAGAGCTGGTTTGGTGTTTGCAAATTCTTTCAGTTTTTGTTTGTCCTGGAAGCTTTTAATCTCTCCTTCTATTTTCAATGATAGCCTAGCTGGATATAGTATTCTTGGCTGCATGTTTTTCTCGTTTAGTACTCTGAGTATATCATGCCAGCTCTTTCTGGCCTGCCAGGTCTCTGTGGATAAGTCTGCTGCCAATCTAATATTTTTACCATTGTACGTTACAGACTTCTTTTCCTGGGCTGCTTTCAGGATCTTCTTTTTGTCACTAAGACTTGTAAATTTTACTATTAGGTGACGGGGTGTGGACCTATTCTTATTGATTTTGAGGGGGGTTCTCTGAACCTCCTGGATTTTGATGCTTGTTCCCTTTGCCATATTGGGGAAATTCTCTCCAATAATTCTCTCCAATATACCTTCTGCTCCCCTCTCTGTTTCCTCTTCTTCTGGAATCCCAATTATTCTAATGTTGTTTTGTCTTATGGTGTCACTTATCTCTCGAATTCTCCCTTCGTGGTCCAGTAGCTGTTTGTCCCTCTTTTGCTCAGCTTCTTTATTCTCTGTCATTTGGTCTTCTATATCACTAATTCTTTCTTCTGCTTCATTTATCCTAGCAGTGAGAGCCTCCATTTTTGATTGCACCTCATTAATAGCTTTTTTGATTTCAACTTGGTTAGATTTTAGTTCTTTTATTTCTCCAGAAAGGGCTTTTATATCTCCCGAGAGGGTTTCTCTAATATCTTCCATGCCTTTTTCGAGCCCGGCTAGAACCTTGAGAATCGTCATTCTGAACTCTAGATCTGACATATTACCTATGTCTGTATTGATTAGGTCCCTAGCCTTTGGTACTGCCTCTTGTTCTTTTTTTTTGTGGTGAATTTTTCCACCTTGTCATTTTGTGCAGATAAGAGTATATGAAGGAACAAGTAAAATACTAAATGGGTGGCAACAACCCCAGCAAAATATGCTTTAGCCAAATCAGAAGAGATCCCAAATCATGAGGGGGGAGAAAGGGGATAAAAAGAGGTTTAGAAAGAAAAAAAAAAAAAAAAAACAATTAAAAAAAGAAAACCAATAAAGAAAAAATATAAAAAGGAAAAAAAAATATATATATTAGATAAACTAGTTAAAAAACGTTAAAAAAGAAAAGGGTAACAGTTAAAAAAATTTAGCAGAAGAAGAGAAAAAAAATTTGAAAAAAAAAATTAAATTAACTGCGAGGCTAAAGAATCATGGCGAGAAAGCCATCAGTTCCGTGCTTTGCTTTCTCCTCCTCTGGAATTCCGGTGCTCTCCTTGGTATTGAAACTGCACTCCTTTGTAGGTGAACTTGGTCCTGGCTGGGTTTCTTGTTGATCTTCTGGGGGAGGGGCCTGTTGTAGTGATTCTCAAGTGTCTTTGCCCCAGGCGGAGTTGCACCGCCCTTATCGGGCCGGGCTGAGTAATCCGCTCAGGTTTGCTTTCGGGAGCTTTTGTTCCCTGAGCGCTTTCCGTAGAGTTCCGGAGGACGGGAATGAAGATGGCGGCCTCCCGGTCTCCGGCCTGGAGGAGCCGAGAGCCCGGAGCCCCACTCCTCAGTGCGCCCTCAGAGACAGCGCCCAATTAATCCCATCACCCTGGCCTCTGGCCGCGCTCCGAGCTGACCGAGCCTGCGACTGGTTCAAGGTAACCCCGAGCTGAGAGTCACTCCTTGGCTCTGTCTCTGTAGCCGGCTTCCCTGTTCTAATACCTGTAAGCTCTGCGACACTCAGACACCCTCAATCCTGTGACCCTGCGGGACCTGAGGCCACGCTGACCCCGCGTGAGCTTCACCCCGGTTAAGCCTCTGGAGCGATGTCCCTCAGCGGAGCAGACTTTTAAATGTCTTGATTCATGCTCCGTTGCTCCGCCACTTGCCGGGAGCCGGCCCCTCCCCCCGCGGTCTATCTTCCCGTGGCTTTGGATTCACTTCTCCGCCAGCCCTACCTTTCAGAAAGTGGTTGATTTTCTGTTTCTAGAGTTGCTGTTCTTCTTCTCTTCGATCTCCCGTTGGATTTGTAGGTGTTTGCAATCTTTAGATAAGCTATCTAGCTGATCTCCCGCTACCCGAAGTAGTCTCAGCCTGCTACTTCTCCACCATCTTGACTCCTCCCTCCTAATTCTATGTTTCTTAAAAAAAAAAAATCTCCAATTAAGACCCTTTTCTTGGTTTGGACTTTTTTGGCCTTTTCACAATAAATGAGAATCAGATATCCAATATGAAAAACAAACAGGCATTTTAGGAATAAAGATGTTCATTTACATTGGTTATTCAATGCATGCTGAATTTCCCTCATGTGTTCTGCACTCTTACTGAATGTTGGAAACATAAAGCCTCTAGTGTTGAATAGTTTACAATGTTATGAGGCAATGAGACAGATAAATGTATAGTTTAAAACAGTATGGTGGTTTTATTTTTTTTAATTTTTTTAAAGATTTTATTTATTTATTTGACAGAGAGATCACAAGTAGGCAGAGAGGCAGGCAGGCAAGAGAGAGAGGGAAGCAGGCTCCCCGCCAAGCAGAGAGCCCGATGTGGGGCTCGATCCCAGGACCCTGAGATCACGACCTGAGCCAAAGGCAGAGGCTTTACCCCCTGAGCCATCCAGGCGCCCCCAATATGGTGATATTAATGATAGCTATATGCAGAGGGTAAGAGTAGGGATCAAAAGTAGCTTGAATATGCATTAATCTCTGATATATTGGGGGAATGAGTGGTATTATGATGACTTAGGGAAACTGAATAAAATGCCCAGGTTTTACCATTATACTAATACCACTTAAATTTCATGGGTATTTTCTGTTATCCTCAAGCATAAAAAAATTTTAATCAAAACAATGTAACTTTATTTATTTATTTATTTATATTTTATTTTATTTTTATTTATTTATTTTTTTTATTTGAGAGAGAGAGACATTGAAAGAGGCCACGAGAGGCGAGAAGGTCAGAGGGAGAAGCAGACTTCCCGTGGAGTTGGGAGCCAGATGCAGGACTCCATCCTGGGACTCCGGGATCATGACCTGAGCTGAAGGCAGTGCTTAGCCACCTGACCCACCCAGGCATCCTATAACTTTACTTTTGATAAAGCACAGTTATAATGAAAGTTGCTGTGAAAATAAAGGAATTGTTTTTTAATTATTTGTGAATAATTCCATTCTTAAATATTTATGGTGTTGATTATTCCTTCAGCAAAGCTTTGCATTGCATGTGGATTTCTTTTTTCTTTCTTTCTTTTTTTTTTCCAATCATTTCAGGCTATGAAGTGAACATATATATTGACTAGAAATTAACAATCAAATGGGAAAACTAATAATTTTAGTGATTTAAAACTCTCTTAATAACTATGCTGAGATGGTGATATTTTCAGTTCATAAACACAGTGAAAGAAATGCTTTTAATAATGAAATTTATGTGATTATAGAGACACATCTTATGAATTTTCCAATACTGCAAAATCACTTTTAAAAGCACAAATACATAAAGCCAACTAAAGAGGCAACTTTTTTTTCCCTTTGCTGTTTTAGTGCTTTGAACTTAGAGCAATTAGTTTAACTTAGGTTTCAGTCAATATTGAAGTTGCCATTTTATGTAAAACAATTCTAAATTTGTGCCAATTATCCCCCTTTGGGGCATAATTAAGAAAAAAACCTTATTCAACGGTTAATGTCAATATTTAAAAAAAAAAAAAAACAACAAGTAATATCATCTGCTAAAGAAAGCCATATCTCACAGTGGCTCATGTAGGCATAGGGAAAGTGTTTTCTTTCTTAACAATCTTGAAAACAGATGGGAATAAGTAGTATTTCCCCAGGAAGCAAAACCAATCTGTAGGAACTTCACAAGATTCACTTTGCTGGCCAGCAGCCCTGCACATTTGAAATGCTGCTGAATGAGCTGGAGGTCATCCTGATATCAGCACCCCAGTGGAGAAGGCTATGGGCATACTGATATAGATTTTCCTGCCAAAACCAATTACTGTTTAACACCTCCCTTGACCCAGGGACAGTTTCTTCTCTCCAAAGATTAAAAACTGGGATCAACTACACTGTTTTCATAATATTAAATTCCAAAGAGTGACTCCAATGAGGGAACTATTGAAAGGTTTATTACTCCCATAAGAATCATCTGGTAGCAAGTTAATAAAGTAATATAATAAAAAGATGTTCCCATCAAGGAACACCAGGATTAATTCAGACAGCTTTCTTGATATTTCATATAAAAAGTGTATGGATATCTGTAACTCCATTTATATTTTGCAGTAGTTTCATGTCAACAATTATTTTGAAGCAATTTTACATTGAATCATGTCTATTTACATTTCAGTTAATTATATGCCTTTTCTGTATTTTTCAAAATGGTTTCCATGTGACAAACCTGAGTGTATCAGTTGCCTTTGTTGTTCTCCTCAGGCCTCATCAACTTGAGGCTATATCATTCCCGCAGAAAGTTTATTAATGTTTTGACTCTCCACTGTGTGACTTTAAGAATTGTAAAATTTTTTTTGTTTGTTTGTTCCCTTTCTCCCTCTAGTATATTATATGTACTCCTGAAGAAATCTGAGATTTTCTTTCTTCTGCCATTTCCACTTGGCTATATAGGTCTGCACATAATGTTCCCCTGGAGCAAGGGTTTGTGCCATTTCTACCCCTACCCTTTCATTCAGTCTACTGATTACTCTGCATGGCTGGGGAGCTCTGGCCATCCCACTGCCCTTAACACTGCCTCTCTGGGCCACACTGCAGCTGTGGACTCCCACGGCAGCATTGCCCAGCACATTAACTTCATTCTTCTGAACAACTAGCCAAGGCTCTGCCTAAATCAGGTTATACGATATTTGTTCCAGAACCACTCACCCCTGCATTCCCATTGGAGCACTTACAGAAGTAAATGCACACTCTGTATTTGGCTTTCTGACATTACTTGACTGGGCTTTTCTAGGTAGGTTCTGAATATTGCAATATGGCTGATTCTTAAGTGGAAGATATCACTTGACTACAAACTGCCACTAGGCATATTATTTATCACTGTATCTCCATGTCAGGAGTATACTAGTCTTCCCATAAATATTTCAGGAATTGAACTGAACTTCATTTGCAAAGACTTACTGTTCTTCTGAAAGTGGGGAAATAATTTTCTGATTTTTATTGGATACAGTTTCATAAAGATATTAGAGTCAAAGTATTAGGGCCCAAAGGGGTTAGGAGGACAGACCTCTCACTTTATACAGGGACAGTCTATCACCAGGTCATACAACTTCCATCAAGGTAAATGGGTTAGTTTTTGTATTGCAGTATATATTTTAAGTTAGTTTTATGGAAGGGAATAAATTATTATGAAAGGATTAACATATACTGGTGCAGGAAATATACAAGATAAATCTGAAGCTTTCTATAGCACCAGAAAAGCAAGGAAGCCCTAAAAAATAAAAAGAACATCCCAATTCACAATGATGACTGTATGTCAAGGGGAGGTGGGAACCAACTCAAAGAGCCCCTGGTGGTCAATCCTGGAATAATTTGAGCAAGAAACAAAGTAGTAAAGGATTATAACCCAAGGTTTAAAAAAAAAAAAAAAAAACTTATGAGTCCATACTTATCAGTCCATACTGATATAATTAAATGTTTGAATATATAAATAGGGGAAAAGACACAAATCTCTCATGTGGAAGAATTCCAAACAGCTTAGAAGGTATCCTGTTCTCAGGGTAGTGGAAAGAGGCAGTGGTATTAATTTCCTACTCTTTGAAGTATGGGCTGTGCAGAATGCTTTCTTTCCTAAGAGTTAAAGGGATGTGGTGGGAGGGGGAAGAAACTTTACATTGGAGAAATGTATGCTCCTAGCGTATTATGTGATGAAAATGGCAGTATATTTCTGTGCTTTTCTCTAACCTCTGGGCTCTTGTTTATCAATTTGGGCAAGCCTTGGTAGTCTTCATGCATTCTTTGTAGTATACTTACATCCAATCTCTTTAGTTCTTGCACGTGTTTCCAAATATGGTTTATAACAGCTAGTTACTCAGATAATACCATTTTAAAACTGTTTAAATTATATAGATATTAATAAAATAAGATGCACTTAATATTTCATAAACTATGCGAACATGAGTATTCAAATTGGTAGCTATAAATAACATTTGTCTATTTTAATTTCCTTATTCTCAAGCATCCTTATTTCATGTGACTTCCAGTCTATGCACAGAAGAAATCATTAACATAATATGATTCTAAGTCATGAGAGTATATTTTTGAAAAAAAAAAATTGTGTAGATTTCTTACCATAGTGTTTTAGTAGTAGTCTGCTGATCTTAAAAATAATAGCTTAATGTAAGAATTATATGTTTAAAAATTATAAATATCCTTTAATATCCTCCCAATGGCAATTTTTTTCTTCGTTATGTATTGAGTTAATAAGGATAAAGTTGGCTTTCTAAAAGCATAGGAGAAGGCATGGTCCCTGAACACAGAAAATTCCTGAATATGGGAGGAATTTGAAATTCATATTGAATGACTTGAAGTCTTTTTATTAATGATCTTTGATGTATCATAAATGCCCAGTGCTGATTGGATGCTTTCTAACCAGCCTCTTACTTGATTTTTCTGTTTCACTTTATGCAGGTACATTTAATATTTTCTCCTGTGAATGAAAATCTCTTCTTTAAATGAATCTTGGGAGCCCATACTTACTTTGTTTTGCATGTTCAATGACCATTACTAGAGCCCAAAGTTCCCTCTGTTTTCAAAACTCAGTCTGTGTCTGGCTGCTCCATGGAATGCTGAACACACTAAAAACTGGCAAAGGCTAAGACACTAATACTTAGCTACGTGGTGTTTACCTAAGAACCTTGTGTAATACTGGAAAGAAATCTTCCAAAATAAAACCCTCAGAGGAGGGCCTTTTTTATTCAGTATTCATATACATGATATCTGGGAACATATCATAGAGAATGCTAACATGGGAAACACTATTCATTTACTCCACTATAAACCCAAGAGTGATTTGTGATAAAAAGTCACCTTTAGTCCTTGTGTGACTTCTGTGAAATGTGGGGCCAAGTAATTTTTACTAAATAAGCAATGGCCATAACTGGTAACGATTTCAACTTCAACTAGGAGTTTTTCATGCAGTCTTTTAACCTTTCCATAATCTAGGAAAAAAAAAATTAAATATATATGGCACTTTAACAAAGATAATTGAATCAAACTAAGGAAGATATATTGGATTATATATTCCAGTTTTTAAATTGCTAATTTTTCATTATTTTCTTTTTCATTACTTTTTCTATGGTAAAGAAAGACCAACCCAGTGTTTTCATCTGCTGAAGAGCAGGAACTCAGTGTATTCTAAAGATTTACTGTTCACTAACTGAAGACAATGGTGGGTTGGAGTCATGATTCTATATGATTTTAATCAGTTTACCTAATTTTATTAAACCCAGACTCCACACTTGAAAATTAAGAAGAATATGTTACACACATCACAGGTTATTGGGAGAATTTGAGTAAGCAAAATTTTCTAAGGTCTGTAAAATACTTAGTACAAATTTGTTTGTACCATTGTACTATTGTGACTATTTTAGAGGGAATCTGCAAGGTGTAAATAAAGTAACATCTGTGAAAATGCTGTTCCTATTAGTAATTTATAATCAATAAGTTAGTAATAGTAATAAAAGTTATGTAATTAATTATTTCCATTAATAATTCAGATAAAGCAGGATCAAGGTCTGTTTACTCTCCACTGGAATGAGAACAACAATAACAAAAACAAAGGCATAGCTAATAACAACAATAATAATTACAGTGCACACTCAATAATGCTTACTCCTTACCTTTTCTAAACATTTTATATATGTTAACTAACTTTTCCAGAAAACCCTATGCATTAGTACTATTATAATTTACATATTTTTCAGAACAGGAAACAGAAGCACATATGTAGGTAATTTCTTGAAGGTCAGCAAGTAAATGATGGAATAGGTGCTCTGAACTA
Organism: Enhydra lutris kenyoni; assembly: GCF_002288905.1. Taxonomy (NCBI): domain Eukaryota; kingdom Metazoa; phylum Chordata; class Mammalia; order Carnivora; family Mustelidae; genus Enhydra; species Enhydra lutris. The sequence goes on from NW_019154087.1 coordinate 14,725,193, forward strand.
TTGTGTTACATTGCTGCTTCTGGAAGTCAAACATATCTAAGAATGCATCATGAGAACAGCAACATAACATTTTAGGAAAAAATTTCTCCTATTAGAAAATAATTACCCAACAAAATACTATTGTGTAGTCAATATATTTTTTTGAAAATTTTATTTATTTATTTATTTATTTGAGAGAGAGAGAGAGAGAGAGAGAGAGAGACAGAGAGAGAGAGAGAGAGAGACCATGGACACCAGCACACAGGCATGAAGGAATGGGGAGAGAGGGGCAAAGAGAGAGAAAAGGAGACTCCCAGCTAAACAGGGAGTTCCATGCCTGACTGGATCCCAAAATCCTGGGATCATGACCTGAGCTGAAGGCAGACACTTAAGTGACTGAGCCACCCATGTACCCCTCAGTATCTTTATTTTCTAGGATTAGTTGTTTGATAAACCATTTTGCTATGGGGTGCAGAATTGACTTTTTTGTTGCTGTTCTCGCAACTAAGAATCTCATACTTATGGTTAATTAATATGGCTTTACATATCATTTCCTGAGTCCAAATATTACAAAGATGGGTTTTTTTGAAAATGCTAATGGTCTTACTAATCAAAATTCAGTCCATCTTTAAATTTGTCTTTGAACCTGGGGCAATTTTTTCATTCTTCTGTGCTTCATGAAACCATAATAATTAGTGACTAAGTTATGGTTTAAAGGTTGGGGTATTCTTTCAGGAAAAAAAAATCGTACATGATTTAAAAGATGAAGCTTACATACAAATTGCCTTATTATCACCATGTGTCTGCATAATATGTGCTGAACCACAATGCTGTCCAACTTGCCTAATTATCTGTAAGACACTGAACAACTTGCTGTGAACAGCAGACAGTGTGCCTGCATTTCCCAAAGCATCCAAACAATTACATGTGGAATTTGATCATGCAAAGTGCTTCTGAGTTAGGTAAAACACCAAACTATTGTTCTCTTACAATAAATTTCTATTCCTGGAGGTATTCCCCATTCATCATTCCACTTTTTTGAATGCTCTGCTGCACTGTCTGCTTTGCTTTGTTTTGTATTCCCAGCTGCTATTCAGTTCTTGGCTCTGACAGCTGGATTATGAGTGGTATTTGAGGTTAATTAAATCAGTGATGAATTTTAAATAGAGGTACAAAATTAGGGCAGCAAGACTTAGAAAAAAGTCAAATTTACTGAGAGTTGTCTAGGGGAACTCAAGTATGATGCTTCAGTTAGAGAAAAGAGCAGTGCCTTTTGAAACTGCCCAGTTTATTGGAACTAGACAATGTTCTAGAACTAGATTGTCTACCTTAAATGGAGAATCTGTCACTCTGCCTACCATCACAGAAAACACGATAGTGGGTTATTGTAACCATTTGGACCACACAAAGTATTTATAAAATACTAATGTAATTTCTGAACTTTTGTTTGTATGTTTTTGGCATTATTTTTGACAAGACTGAGGATGCCACATGTGCAAGCATAATACAATTTTCTTTTGAAAGTCACACATCAAAATGAAAAGCACAACGCTTTATTCATACAGTGCAGTGTTATTTTATTCATAAAGGAAGACAAAATGTTTAGAAGTGCTTTAAAATTATCTAGACTTTTCAAAAAGCATCGTTTACTCAATCTGGTTTTTCAAATAGAAAATCTTTAACATATCGTCTTTTCCTTTTTGATCCTGCATAATCAATGCTGCTCTATAGCCTAAACTTTTTTATTTTTAAATTTATATTTCATTTTAAATTTATTCTCAAATTGAAATGCTAAATTTAGATTTTACATTAACTTCGTCAGTCCCATAAAATAAATGAAAATGCCAAATCTCTGCAATTATTGACATTTGCTGGGCATTGTAAAGTTCTCTAATACAAGGTTTACTCATTATCAATTTTATCTGCCCTTATTTGATAAAGAATAACATGTATATGACAATATTTTTAAAGAAAATTATTATTTATTTTAACCAATTTACATTTAATAAATATGATTTAACAGATTTATTTTATACATTCCTATTACACATCCAGTTCTGTATTTGTGAAATTGGTGATTATTATAATTCAAGAGGGGAAATTCTTCTTTCAGTGGTGAGTGACTGACTAAAACTGTACTACACACTCCCACAGTAAATACACAGAAAGATGAATGAGATATATAAAACCACACTATTCAGGAAAAGGACAAAAGGCAGAGCTGGACTATGATCCCAACATAAGCAGTAAAAAAATAGAATCAGCCCTATGACTGTCCTTTCTAAATCATGGTGCACAAAGATGAAGCCAAGCAGAGCAGAATGATTTTGTAGATTGAAGGGATGTGCTAGGAGTTCAGGGATGCTGAGTTAGGGGAAATCTGGGAAGGAGCACTAGAGTAGAGAAGTTAGGGAAAGAAAGTCTCCAAGAAACCTATAGTGTCCTCTGGAATATGATATGTCACACAAGCATGGGGTGAAATTGCAGAGGGCAAGCAAAGAATGAAAGGTGATGAAGCAGCAAGTTTCCAAGGGCTCCTACATGGCTAGCAGACTCTCAAATTCTATCAAGTATAGAGAATTCTCACTGAAAGCTTGTGACATTTAAAAGAGACTCAAGCAGGGCCACCACCTTAACAGTAGGGTTAATCTGGCTCTATGGTGAAAGTTCGATGAGATCTACATTAATAGTGCTTGCAAACCTCAAAAACCTGGCTAATTCATGAGGAACTTAAATGTATACCCCAAACAAGTCCAATACTCTTTAAAGGAAGACAACAAAACCTACCACTCAATCAGATGACATTCACACTGTCCAGCATCCAATCAAAAACTACAAGAAATGGAAAAAAGGGAAAAATATGAATGATAACTGGAGGAAAATTGGGCAATGGAAATGGATACAGAAATTCCAAAAATTATAGAATTAGTAAGCATGACTTCAAATTGAATTTATAACACATTTTTTACATCACTTTATTAAAAACAAACAAAAAACAAACCAAGGGAAGGAGAAGAGGAGATATAGGCTTCCAGTTAGGGAGTGAATCAATCAGAGGTATAGAAGGCATATCATAAGAAATACAGTCAATGATATTTTAATAGCTTTCTATGGTGACAGATAGTAGTTACATCCGTAGTGAACAGAACATAATGTGTGGAGAAGTTGAATCACGATGTTGTACACCTGAAACTAATGTAACATTGTATGTCAACTATACTGCCCCCCAAATAATAAATAAATAAATAAATAAATAAATAAATAAATAAATGGAAAGATACAGTTGCCCAATGAAGCACTCCAAAAAATTGAATTACAGTATGTCCGCAATGGCATTTAAATTGAAAAAGCTGTTGCTTGCTTCCATTCCTCCTTTAAATTTTAAAATATCTGACTTAATGTAAATCTTTATTAAGATTAGAATGCTGCCTTGTCTCACTGGATTGAGATGTGCTTGACTTTTTTTTTTAAGATTTTATTTGTTTATATGACAGACAGAGATCACAAGTAGGCAGAGAGGCAGGCAGACAGAGAGAGGGAGGAAGCAGGCTCCCTGCTGAGCAGAGAGCCCAATGTGGGGCTCGATCCCTGAACCCTGAGATCATGACCTGAGCTGAAGGCAGAGGTTTTAACCCACTGAGCCACCCAGGTGCCCCTGTGCTTGACTTCTTATGGGTCTATCGTTCAAATAGCAATGATGCCATTTGGCTGACCACATAGTATAGATAATATTTTCCAAAATATTGTGGAGTTATTTCTTTAAAGATGCTAGAGACAAATAAAGATGCAGAAATAAATACCTTCTTTTTCATATCACAAAGCAAAGTTTATATTTCTGAGTGTGGAAAAGATTTGTTTTTTATCTAAAGTTATGTGGTTTTATTAAATCAAACACCAAAGTCATTGACATAGTTAATTTAAAATTCTTGTATTATAATGAGTCCTACTTTTAAAATTTCATACTACTTTCATGATAAGCATATCACAAGTGAATAGGAAAGAAACTGAAGTACAAAATGGCTTCTGTAGTTCTGTGACTATTGTGTCTGGATGTCTATCCTCCATCTTCTCTTTTCTATTCAAATAATTCAAAAATATATACCTCAGTTACCATGTAATATTATTAAAATATTATTTACTATGTTCTTTATGCTGTACTTTTCATCTCCTCGACTTATTTACTTTATAACTGGAAGTTTATACCTCATAATCCCTTTCACCTATTTCACCTGTCCCCCCACTCATCTCCCCTCTGACAAGCATCAGTTTGTTCTATGTTAGATAGTGACTACATTTGTGAGAACTGAGTAATGTATAGAAAATTTGAATCAACATGTTGTACACCTGAAACTAAGACAACATTGTATGTCGACTATATTTCAATGAAAGTGTTAAAAAAATGGTAAAGTAAACAAATACACCTCAAGAAATATGGCTGAGAACTATGCTTTTTTCTGGGGAGAGAATAGGAAGTAAGACTAAAATCTTCTCCTAAAGAATATTATAATATAGTATTTTCATTTGTCTGTGAAATCCTTTGTATATGGAAACCTGCATCCCTACGAGTGAGGGGGACAATAAAAACAAAACAAAATGAGCAAAAATACAGAGGCTAAAAATGCATCATTTCAAAGTGCAACAGAGGAAGAGTTTGATTCTAAATGCTAGGACTAGAGAAGTCTTCATGTTGGGTGTAATGTTTGAATGGACACTTGATTCAGAAATAGAACATCTTCAGGTTGAGCTAGGTGAGAAGGATCAAGCAACAGCATGGGCAATAACCAGAGATGTGAAAATGCATAGTATTTTCAGGGGGGTCTAGGAGCACTTTAAGTGTAATATTTGAGGTAAGCATTGACCATACTATTAGAAACAAATTAATTAGAATCAAACTTTGGAGGGTCTTAAATTATTGGCTAAGGAATTTGATCTCTGTGTTCTAGGCAGTTGGGACCATGTGGTCATTTAAGAAGGTAACTGACAAAATCAGATCTGTATTATGGAGGAAACATGATGGAGACATAAAGGATGAATTGGAGAGAAAAGAATGAGGAACCTGGGAATAAATTAAATTATTCTTGCCAAAAATGAAATGATTGTTGAAGTAGTTGAAGTCAAAATGGAATATTAAACCAAAAAGATTTGATGCCATTTGTCTGAAAATTTTATTCAGGTTTGTGGCTGAAATAGCCACATCAATATGAAGACATATATTTGTTGCTTATAAAATGTATCCTTTATTGTTAAATATTATTTTAGAATCTAATTTCAATGTTTATCATTTAAAACCACTTGACTGCATATTAATAATACATTGCTTTATTCAGTGTTGAATATGTGATAATGGATAATAATATCGGTGATATATACTTCAAAAATATATGGACAGTAATAGGTTATTTTATAGATTAAAATAAGATCTTATGGTTTATTTGTAAGATCTTCCACATTAAAAATCACATTTAGAATTAAGGTTGTCTTTTTTAATTACACATGGGTCAGCCTGGCAGCTAAAATCAGCAATACACGTATTTAACTTTTCTTTTCATGCTTAGTCTTGAAAATCTAGCTTCCAGCTGAAAATGCATTCCTGTTTAAATCCAGGATTTAGGGGCGCCTGAGTGGCTCAGTGGGTTAAAGCCTCTGCCTTCAGCTCAGGTCATGATCTCAGGGTCCTGGGATCGAGCCCAGCATCGGGCTCTCTGCTCAGCATGGAGCCTGCTTCCCCCTCTCTCTCTGTCTGACTCTCTGCCTACTTGTGATTTCTGTCTGTCAAATAAATAAATAAAAATCTTTAAAAAAAAAAATAAATCCAGGATTTAGCATTCTAACTGTCTGCAAATGGTCACTAGCCTCTTAATCCAGGTAACATTTCCTCTTCAAGACCCTGGAATCATGACCAAGGCAGATGCTTAACCAGTTGAGTCACCCAGATGCCCCTAGACTAAAATTTTAAACTTCTTTTCCTTCTCCTTTCTCTTTTTTCTTGCCCATTTCTATACTACACAATGAAATAGGCATGATGGTAGGCATTTAAGTATGTTTTCTTCACTGGTATATTTTCCACTTTTATAGTATTACCTGACAGATAATATGCCTTTAATAATTATATGTTGATTGAATGAATAAGTGAAAGTTTAGAGTATCTAGAAATGAAATTTGATATATTAGAGGAAGTTTAATAGAGCAGTTTACAGTCTGAAATAATACTATAATGAAGGTAGATGCAAGGAAGAAATTTTGGTCCTTATCTCATGCCAAACACCAAATTTAACTCTAGGTGAACTACCCAGTTCGTATAGAAAAATAATAAAAAAAAATAGAGAAATGTCGTTAAAAGTCAGCTAAGGGTAATTTTTTTTTTTATTCAAGAAGGCAAATGTAGACCCTTGAAATATAAATGTTATAAATAAATTTAAAAGAGCATAAAAGAAAATACTGATAGATTTGATTATAAGAAATATGTACTAAATATGTGTGTATATGTGAGTATGTATAATATATGCATATATATTCATAATTAAAATTAAAACTGGATAAAAGTTCAATAACTTGAGGAAGACACTAAATGTCAAGAGATGGTTTGGTCATGGACATCAACAAATAAACAGGTTAGAAATACATTTATAAAATAATCCCAGCAAGGAGTTGGTCAGGAAGCAAATTTTTGGAATGTCTTTTTGAAAAATAAATTATCCTTATTATAAGCCCCTTTCACAGTATTCTTACTAGTACTAAATTCTTCTAGAAAAACAAAGCAGAATAACAAGTGCTCATAGAGGCACACACTCACACACACAGATTTTTGTCTGAAAGTAAAAATAAATTATCCAATTACCTTAATAACCATTTCAGTTATTACAGGAGTATATTATTTCCTATGTTTGTTATTCATTTCTGTTTTTTTTTTTTTTAAGATTTCATTTATTTATTTGGCACAGAGAGAGAACATGCACAAGCTTGGGGAGCAGCAGAGAGAGAGGGAGAAGCAGGTTCCCTGCTGATCAGGGAACCCAATGTGGGGCTTGATCCTAGGACCCTGGGATCCTGACCTTAACCAGTTGAGCCACCCACGTGCCCCTCATTTTTGTTTTCTATTTTGGGTGCAAATTATCTTCATACTCAGCATTATCAAACTCTATCTTGAGTCTATCTTTCTTACCAGGTTAAGAGTTACATTTGTAACAGTTAGCTTGGTGTCATTCCTCAACGGGACCCATGACATCTCAAACAAAACATGTTGGAGAAATAAAATCATTGTTTACTGTCAATGTTGTTTGCACTATTTTTGACACTTGACTTAATCAGATCATCATTTTTAATTATTTTTGTTCACAACCTGGAGTAGTAATTCACCTTTTCACCCTCAGCTTCATAAATAACCTAGCATATCCTGTCCCTTCTGCTAAATGTGATCTCATCTGCCCACATCCCTGCCTCAATTCTTGTGCAGCTTGTAATCACCTTGAGGACTCTCATAGTTACTTGAAAACTCTTCCTTATTCACAACTGCTCTAGTTCTGATTTGTCCTACATACATTTGCCAGAATAATGATCCTAAAGGACACATTTGATCATTTCCTTCTCTTGTTCATAAACCTTCAAAATTATTTTATTCTCTAACTCTAACCCTCAATGTACCATGCTTATGACAGCAGTTGCCAACCTCAAACCTCAAGAACCTCCCAGATTCTACTCTCAAATGCAATTAATTGGCTGTAGAGGAGCATCTGTGTGTGTGTGTGTGTGGTTTGTCTTTTTGGTGTTTGGTGATCTCAACAAAAATCTTAAAATGTTAAGGTTGGTTTGGATTAGGGTTAAGATTAGGATTCTCTGGTGCCTGTGTGGCTCAGTGGGTTAAGCCTCTGCCTTCGGTTTAGGACATGATCTCAGGGTCTTGGAATTGAGTCCCGTATTGGACGCTCTGCTCGGCAGGGAGCCTGCTTCCTCCTCTCTCTCTCTCTGCCTGCCTCTCTGTTTGCTTGTGCTCTCTCTTTCTGTTAAAAAAAAAAAAAAAAAAAAGATTAGGATTCCCCAAGTGCATTGCATCAGTTTATCATTTGGAGGTTTCTGTGTTAGGAACCCAGTCTTCTCTGTTAGATTTATTTTCTGCTCTTTCTCTTCCCAAACCACAGTTTTCTCCATGAAATTTTAATATCTGTCATTCAATATATATAACGGTCACTGACTTTGGCAAAAATTTAGAAATGCTATTTTCTGGGTTTATATTTTTAATGTTAAAAACTCTTTGATCGTCTTATGCATTCAGCTCTGGAATCCTAATTGGTTGTGCAGGCAGCTCTGGAGCCATAGGAAACAGGTGGTCTTCCTGTGGAGAACTGACCCTATCAACATTCTGAGAAAAATGGAACTCATTTTCCTCAGGTTGCCCCCTAACATTTTCAGGACCTAGAGCACAAGTCCACATGGAAGCTCACATATATTCTTGTGCCCTTGATTATTAATTTGGATCACAAATTTTATGTGGGTTTCTTGCTCTTTAGAGATTGTCTCATTTCTTCATTTAGGCTTTTATCCCCCCTTGAGTTGCACTTTCATATTTTCTTACTATCAGAAGAATTATTCTTTCATGACTTAGTTATAATGACAGGTAGGTTTAAAAATAACATATGTGGGAGTGCCTGCATGGCTCAGTCGGTTAAGCGACTGCCTTCAGCTCAGGTCATGATCCCAGGATCCTAAGACACAGCCCTGCATGGGCTCCCTGCTCAGTGGGGGACCTGCTTCTCTCTCTCCCTCTGCCGCTTTCCCTGCCTGTACTCTCCTGCTCTCTATCAGATAAATAAATAAAAATCTTTAAAAAAATAACATGTGTTCATTATTTCAACTTTAAATACGTATTTATAAAATACGTATTTATAAAATGTAAATTAAAGTAAATGAAATATAATGTAAATACATATTTATAAAATGTAAATTAAAGTAAATGAAATATATATAATGAAATATATTTTATTTGTACTTTTAGTTGTCATCTACCTGTTAAATTATTAAAATTATCAGTTAAAAATAAAAAAAGGATAACAAAATTAAAATGGAAAAAATTTGCATAAAGCTATTTTATCTTATAAAATCAATTAAATACAATTAAAGATGTTAGAAAAGTAAAACTACTTCCAATTCTATGCCCTAAATTTATCTGGTTACATTATAAACAATGGGGATACACTTCATGAATGTTATGTTTACAGCACATATACAATTTCAAGAGGAAGGTGAATTGTTTCATATTATTAAATGTATATCAACTTCTATTTGCCACTGTTGTGAAAATCATTTCTAATTCATGAGTTTCTCTATCACAACTCACAAATAGGAACATCAAGATAAGCAAGAAAACAGATGTTTAGAACTACCAAGAATCAATACCTAATTATGAAAGAATCTATTGCATTTTTGCTGTCTGAGAAGAAGGATTTGACGGGTTAATTAATTTGTCTTTCCTCTTATCTAAGCACATCCATCACTCAAATCCAACATACATTCTGTATCAATATCTATCTTGAACATTGGCAGGAATACAATATGCAAACTTCATGGCACCCCCATGGCAGCTGTATTTTATCTTGAGGTCATATGGCTCTTGTCCTATATGGAGGACTGTTTTCCTTATGACCTGAAAGGTGTTATTACTAGGATGGGTGCTTAGATTTTACAGATGGTGCTCTGTGAAGTGCTGAGTGAGAGACTCTGAATGCAGCTCCTGTGTATTCTTTCAAAAATGTATCTTACTATTTGTGCTTGTGAAAAGTGCCCTCGGAATGCTGGTCCTCTATTGCTGGGATGTGAAAGCAATGTCAATCTAATCCATAGGTTTCACATAATCTTTGGATTAAATGCTAATTTTTCATTATAACTTCATGACTTTAATGAGTTCTAACTTATACAAGAAAAAATAAGCCCTTACTGTAAAATAAATCTTGGCAGAAATAGGTAAGAAGTAGCATTAACTTTTCCTGGTAAAGAACCAGTGTTATTCATTATGGCCAGGCTGTCAAAAAATATGTATGTATGTATCAGTTACTTAAGTTTCCATTGATTTGAACTTCTTTAATTCTTATCCTCAGTAAATCCAATCCCTCTAACTTCTAACTTCCATCTTTACCATTTTAGAATCCACAATCCATGGACCCATTACCAAAAGTAAATCTTGTGAGCATTTTAATTTCTTTGCTTTTTTTCTCTATCTGTCTTATCCCTGGAGAAAACCCAGCTGACTTCCTCCTCCTGGTATGCTTGTAAGTAGTAAACACCTAGGGAAACACAACAGTATGGAATGTTAACGAAGTTTACTTTGCTTATTTTTTATTTTTTATTTTTTGAGAGAGAGAGAGAAAGAGAGAGAGAACAAGTGTAAGTGGGGGAGGGGCAGAAGAAGAGGGAGAGAGAATCTTAGGTAGGCTCCATGCCCAGCACACAGCCTGACATGGGCTCCATCTCAAGACCCTGAGATTGTGACTTAAGCCAAAAATCAAGAATTGGAAACTTAACTAAGTCACCCAGGTGCCCCTAAGCTTACTTTAGCTTAATGACCAGAAATGTCAAATCAGCAAACAGCATTGTCCATTTATGCTCCACATTTCCCTTATGTGTTTGCTTCCTCACTCTCCAAAGCTACTGGTTCACATTTCCTCTTTCCTCAACTATTCTACACACATCCCCTACTCTTCTCCTCAAACACTGGTATTATCTTATGCTTCAGTAAGAGAATAAAAATTATAAGAAGCCAATGTTTCATCTCACTGACAGCAAACAAGTTTTGTCCTCCCTCTTGTTACAATGGGCAGTTTGCTTCTGCTTTCAAGTACTTGGGCCCATTCCTTTCTGCTAATTCAGTGACTTTCTATCTGTACTTTCTTCTGTAATAGCCTGTAAGGTATCGATTTCACTCATGCTACTTAATTCATCCCCTCATATGTCAACATACTCTATGGTTTTCTATCATGCAACAAAGAAATTTTTCCTTTGCCCAATATCTTCTTTAAACTACCTCTTTCTAATAGGTATCTTTCTGAACAAAAGTTAAAGAAAAAACCCTCTCTACTGTTATCTACACTTCTGTCACTCCTAAATTTGATATTAGCCTCCTTTCATTCCTCAATCCCCTAGGTAATTTCACTATGTTAATAACCTCTCCCTATTACTTCAGAGTTCTATGCTATCTTATTAATTACTTGAGATATGCACCTGCATATCTTGTCAGTTCAAACTTATTCTTAAAATAGAGTACTTATTTTCCACTTCCATGTGCATATACAGAAGCTGCTTTCTTTCCCCTATCTTTCCTGTTTCTGAAAAACTATGTTGTAATCTAGTTGGTGAACAAAAAAAAAAAAAAAAAAATAGGAATTTTTGTTATGCATTTTGTAATCTTATAATTTATAATAAGAAATATATATTAGGTCTTTGTTTCCATCTCTGACACAGAGCTCCTAAAACCATTGAAACTTCCTAAATGATAAGAGCAATAAAATTATCCTTTCTCTTACTGAGGCAACTTTTGGTTCACACCCAAGGATGGGGTCTGGTTGCCAGAGAAGCCAACCATATACTCAGAGGTGGAACTTTGAGTCTTCCTCCCTCCCAACACATATCTCCAGGCAGAGAAGAGGGGCTGGAGATTGAGTTCACTGACAGCTAATAATTTAATCACTCTCACCTGGGTGATGAAGTCTCCATACAAACTCAAAAAGTCAAGGTTCAGAGAGCTTTCAGTTTGGTGACATATGAAGATGTGGGGAAAATGGTATACTGCAAGGGGCCAGGAAACTCCTTGACCTTTCCCAAGGCCCTCCCCTATTCATTTCTTCAATTGTTTCTGGGTTATATCCTCTCATAATAAACCAATAGTCCAATAAATAAATATTTCTGTGAGTTCTGTGAGCCACTCTAGAAAATTAATCAAACCCAAGGAGAGGGTTTTCAGCAGTACAAATGAAAACATGGCCTTGCAATTGGCATCCAAAAGTAGGAAGGAAGCCATCTAGTAGGACCAAGACCTTAACCTGTAAGATCTGGTGCCATCTCAGGGTGGAGATATCAGAATTCAGTTGAATTTTATGACAACCAGCTGGTGCAAAGCATTCCTTTGGTGCTATGGCGTCCCTTGACACATACACCAGAATGGGGTGCTCAGAACCTTTTTTTTCTTTTGCTCTCTGTATCCATTCAGTCAGCATCACTATTTTCTGATGCATGCTGATTCAGCCCAATTGTTGCTACCTCTGTTAATACCGTACTGTATTCAAACACCATTATTTTTCATCTGAACATTGCAAAATGTTCTACATTTTTGCTATTCAGATCTACAACATTGGCAGGCATCTTCTGGGAGCATTTCAGAAATGCAGAATTTCAGGGGTAACTGGATGGTGCAGTCCGTTAAGCATCTGACGCTTGGTTTTAGTCATTTCTCAGGGTTTTGAGATCTAGCCAGCCCCACATTGTCAGACTCTGGGCTCAGCAGAGTCTGCTTGAGAGTCTCTCTCCCTCTGTCCCTTTTGGTTGTGCTTTCTCTCTCTCTCTCCAAACTAAATAAATAAATCTTTAAAAAAAAAAAAAAAAGGAGAGAGAGAGAGAGATAAAAATGTAGAATTTCAGACCCTGTCTCAGATCTGCTTAATTGGAATCTGATTTTTAACAGCATCCATCCTCCATGCAATTTTTGTGTACATTAAAGTTTGAGAACCCCTGATCTATGTAATCTAACTCCTGCCTTTCTCTGGACTCACTTATTAGACCTCACCCATGGCCTATGATGACCCTTCTTTCCCTTAAAACTCCACATTCTTTTTTTTTTTCTACTTTGAATCTTTGTAGTAGTTGCACTCATTGTCTCATGATGCTTTCCCTTAATTAATTAATCCAATGGCTGGATCATTCTTGCCATTCAGGATTTGGCTAAGTGTTACCTCCTGAGACTGTTGGGATACAATTTTTAATGGGTTTCTCAGGGTTCTGCAAGTCTTGTCTTCAATTTTCTTCCCCTCTACCCTCTCAAGGATGTTTCTATAGCAGACAATGTGAAATTACAGAGCGTGTGCTCCATTCTGGAGCAGAAGACAGGTTTGTTTGCTGTCAGGGAAGGAAATAAAGGTACTGTCTCCCTCTGAGCAGGAGTTGGAAAGATTCGCTAGCAGCCCACTTTTACAACTTGGAGTTTCCCAAGTTTGAATTTCCTTATCTGTGCCACAAACCCACTGTTAGCGTAGCATGCAATTGGGCATGGCTAAGCATCACCCTTCTGGGACTTGGAGGCAAAGGGAACTGATTAAACATGAAGTTTATGCTGTCTATTGTGTGCTAAGTAATAAAACTCTTTGCCTTCTCCCATACCTACAACTGTAGTTTGAAAGAAATGGACTTTGGAAAGAAAGAGAAGACTAATAGGGGATACATGACTTCTGTTAAGCAACTGGAGCCCTAGAACTGTGGTGGCCAGTGAAATAATGGAACATCATTTCAGCAGGGCAATACTAATGTAACTGCCAGAAAAAAGTTAGTATAGAGTACTTGGGATTTACATTTTCCTCTTTTCCTTTAGAGTATCTCAACTGGTTTTGAACAGTTAAACCACACTGTTTTGATTCTTCTTTTGTATTTTCTTTCTCCACTATTGAAACTAAACTAAAACCAGTTTTGATTATTCTTTTTTTTCTCCACTATTGAAACTAAGCTAAACACTTACCTAAACCACAACACCAGACTATGAAATGTACATAAACACCAATCAGTTTTTACTTCATTACTGCTGCCGAACAACTTCATGGTTCTGAAGAAAACAAAACAAAACAAAACAAACAAACAAACAAAAGAACAACTGTAACTCTTTATTCTTTAATGGGTTCTATATTGTGTTCTCAGTTTTCTAGGTCTTAGGTATTCACTAGTCTTCTGCTTCTTTTTTTCCAGTTTCTCTGTTTTATATGTTTAGTCTCCCATTGAAGGGTTCTAGATTTGCTTTTCAGAATGCATTCACTTCTTTAAAAATGCATTTTTCTTATGGAACAATTCTCCAATATTTATTTCCAAGACAGACTATTTCCTCACAGTTCAGATTTTACTCTGATTAGAGTAGACCTTTTTTTTTTTAAAGATTTTATTTATTTATTTTTTGAAAGACAAAGATTACAAGTAGGCAGAGAGGCAGGCAGAGAGAGAGGAGGAAGCAGGCTCCCTGCTGAGCAGAGAACTCGATGTGGGGCTCGATCCCAGAACCCTGAGATCATGACCTGAGCCGAAGGCAGAGGCTTTAACCCATTGAGCCACCCAGGTGCCCCTAGAGTAGATCTTTTGGAAAGGTATGTGCAGGTATGTGTGGATAGAAACTAGAGAAACCTGGAAACATTTGCAAAAACACTGTTGAAAAATGTGATTAAATCAGGGTTGAATTAATAAAAAAGTTTATCAGAATTAAAGAACTGTCTTTGTTTAACTATTATGGCTATGGGATAAAACTAATTTCTATTTCAAGATTTGTTTGTTTTTTTTTTTTAATTTAAAATGTTTTCAAGGCTCTTTATTTACATTTCCAAAATACTAAGGTAAGAGAATAGAGTAAATAAGACATTAGCGGAAGATAAGGTAAGGGTTACTGTCACTTAGAGGGAGGACAAAAGAGCAACAATATAGATGTCCCATAAAAGCAACAAAGTGGTCTATTTGTTTTACTTCCATAACTCCAGTACCTACAAAAATGTTTTTTCATTGTTCAATAAATATTTGTTTTAGAAAATTAATGGATGATCCAATAAAAGCTTACTAACATAGAAAGTGTATATATCATATATTTTTACTCTCTAGAACTGTGGTTTTCAAAGTTTTCAGGCTTCAAAAGATTTTAAACTTAAAAGAAAAATGTTGAGAACAGGGATGCCTGGGTGGTGCTGTTGCTTAAGCACCCAACTCTTGATTTTCTGCTCAGGTCATCATCTCAGGGTTGTGAGATAAAGCTCTGAGCTATGCTCTGAGCTACTATGGAGTCTGCTTAATACTCTTTCTCCTTTTCCTTCTGCCCTTCTCCCTGCATGCTCTCTCTAAAATAAGTAAATAAATCTTTAAAAAATGTTGAGGACCTAAAAGAGCTTCTATGTGTATGCAGTATGAGGTTATCTACTGTCTTATAAAGAATTATGTATAAATCAAAATTAAATATTCTAAAAATAATAATGAACCTGTTACTATTGACATATTTTTGTGAAAAAATATTTTTTAAAGATTTCATTTATTTATTTGACAGAGAGATCACAAGTAGGCAGAGAGGCAGGCAGAGACAGAGAGGGGGAAGCAGGCTCCCCCCTGAGCAGAGAGTCTGATATGGGGCTCGATCCCAGGACCCTGAGATCATGACCTGAGCCGCAGGCAGAGGCTTCACCCACTGATCCACCCAAGTGCCTGAAAAAATATTTTTCAAAGCAAGAATTTAGTGAGAAAATTGAATCAATATTTTTAATGTATATATTTTCCAGATAATTGTAAGTATTTTTCTTTGATGCTACACCAAAACATAGCATGTAGCTGTTTCTTAAAAGTTAGTTTCAGTGTAGACTCTGAAACATCAGTTTTGCAGTGTGTGATGTTAAAATCCACCAGACATACATGCATTTTTGAGTGGACATTTTTTTTTTTGAGTGGACATTTTAACCATGCATGATTTGTTAACGTAATATATTGATCATTTGAAAAGTATTGATTCTTTGGATTATGAAAAACATTTCTGAATGTTGACACATTTTATTAGAAAGCATAAACGTAATTGTATTTACTAATATTCTTATGAGAAAGGTAATTAAGCACTAGAAATTGTCAAGCTCAGAGTGGTCTACCACAATTCTAATATTTGCTCTTAAGCACAAATTTCAAGTATCTTTCTTAAGTGTCAGGTTAAATTAGTTTGTTTTTGAGAAGACATCTGCTAGATACCTACAGCTGTATAGCCATAGTCTCTCTTGGTCATTCTTTCAAACATAATTGTAGTTTATTTGAAAAAATTGATTAGTTCAGTTCTCAAATCAACAATCACACAGATACTTTCACTGAAGGCAACAATTGTACTTAGATATATAACACAGTTTTTGCCTATTTTCACTGCAGGTATTTTCACTCATAATATTAAAAATGCACACCTACTATTGCCAGTATTTAATATTTTTATATCTTCATTGAACATGATAACTCTTTTTGTTTATTTGTTTGTTTACAGTGAGCACTTGCTGATGAAAAACACATTGATTACTAGAAGTGGTTGGTGCCACTGTCTTCATTCATGCTAAGGCACCACGAGTTCTACTCACCTTGAGTTTGCAACTTTAGTGTACTCATAAACACAGTGGGAAAAAAAGAAAATAACATTCTAGAATTATTATGAAGTTAGTTTCGATGTCAGGTAACTCCTGAAAGCATTGTGGGATCCCCACAAGAGTGTATGAATTGTACTTGCAAACTGCTTTTCTACAAGGTCATTACATTCAATTTCATTTTCTCTAAATATGGTCCAATAAAAAATAGTTTCTGGGTGTATTTTTTCTACATGCTATTTGTTAATCTTTGTAACTATAAACAACTGTCAAATTCTATGACTACAAAAAAAATAGCATATGGCAAACCCTTAAATTTGTGAAAGAACATGTGTTTTCATCTTCTTGACCAGATTGGACTGATATTGATTGTTTTCTCTTTATGTCAAAAGCAATATTTTATGCTACTTTGGATTTATTCTTTCAGGCTCATTTATTGTGCCATCTGATTTTGTTACAGCACTGACCCCTCGTTGTCATATACAATTCTAATACTGATGGGGAAAAATAAACTATTTACAGAGCATTAATTAGTTAATACATATGCCTGGGGAATATGCAGGCCTCGTCTTTATGAAGCATTATGTACATATTAAGTAATATTATTGATCTCTTATTGACTACTATTAATTAAAAATAATGCATTTGTTGTCTTCATCATTATTTTTTTAATTATTATATCACTAGGATTGACCTAGTTTGAGCTACATGACTGTCCTGATAAATTTTATCCGAAGGAGAAAGCACAGATCTCTAGGAAATGGTGGCACTGTCAGAAAAAGGAAAATATTTGGCTTTGGCCTGAGTTATTAAACAGGCAACTCAACTCTGTAATTTACAAGCATTGGCTATTCAGTCCTTAATATCTTAGATATCAGGTCCAGTGAACTAGGAAACAAGAATTCCAAGAAGGGTCCCTTAGGAGTCTCACTCTGTGGATTGCTACCCAAGTGAGACAGAAAATGGAAAAGCTGGAGTACATTTAGCACTGTGGAGCTAGCATTAGGGTATATAAAAACATAAGCTTTATTTAAGAAAATTATAATTTCTTGTTTCTGTAATTATAATTAAAATTTTAGAATATGAGTTTTTGAGCAAATTGACACAATTCAAGAAATATTGCATCTATAATATTTCAAACAACGCATTTAAAACTGAAGTAGTCATTGATGTATGTGAATTATCTGTATGGCAAAAACAAATTTAAAAAACATTATTGTCTACTTTTTTTAATATCAATTTATAGACATAGCCTGGGATATTGGTACAGAAACCAGTTTCTCTGTAAAAATAGAGAAAATCATCAATGGTTTTTGTGATGGCTTTGCAATGTGTCAACTTGGAGAAGCCAAACTACATTTCCCAGGATGTTTAACAATTTACTTCCAGTTAGCCTGGGCCTTGAGAGATTCTGCTGGAAATTTAAAGGGCAAAAGTAAAAGAGCAGCCATTTTGTATACTTCCTAAAAATTGTTTTCTGAAATAGCACTTGAGCATACAACTGTCCATATTCCCTTGCATCCTCCTTCAGCTTTTCTGAATCTGGTGTCATGTATATGTATTGTCCTTCATAATGAAGTGCCCCTTGCCTATTTATCAAGGTCAAAAGCAATTAAAAGCTGACACAGATTTCTGTCTGTATTCTTGGGCTCCAGCTCATGTTTGTGGGTGTCAGTTTATTTTTCCTCTTTTCACCTTCCATCCATCTTCCTTTCCTGACTGCCTTCTGTTCTTTGGCTTCAAGCTCCAACATCAGATATGCCAACAGGTTTATAAAAATGGCTTAACAAGCTCCCATACATGCCTAAGGTCAAATTTCTGTAAGGTACAACTGAGTTACTTTTACATATAACCAAAATTTGGAGGAGGATAAAATAAAATCTAAATTTAATTTCTAGAATATTAATAGAAACTTTTATAAAATATTTTCTCAAATTTTTCAGGTTTGTATATGTGGAAGCCAATAATGGAATTGAAGAATTAGCAGAATTTGCATACTGTTTTAGAAAGTGTGTTAATCTGTGTTAAATATGCTTTGGAAATTTTAAAGAGAAGGACTTCACACTCAAGAGCAACCATCTGTTGAAGAGGGAAGGTGACAACATTGGGAAAAATTTCCTTTGAGATATAAGTTGATTTATTTTATCATCTTAGTCCAGAAGAAGCACAGCAACAAAAATGGAGACTTTTATCTATTGTTCTCACAGCTTTTAACTTACTACATAACTGACATTTTCATCATGCTTTTCTATCTCCTGGTAGAGTGTAAGGTTTTTGGGGATAGGCATCTTTTACTGTTTTGTTAATTAAACTCCCATGCACATATTAAGTGCTCAGTAAGTATTGGAGTAATGAAGGAATAAATGAATAGGTAAATGTATGAATGACTGGAGTCCCTTCTTTTTCTCAGATTGTGTGTGAACCCAAGGGAAAGAAACTCTATGTAAATAAAATCAGTCTTAGTGCTCTTAACTTCCTAGGAATTATCTTAGCATATGAATGCAACATAAATTCAAGGTGTTCAAAAAGAACATGACTGAGGGGAAAAAAAAAATGTTCCTTTCATTCCTGTTGTAGAATGAATTTTGATATTACTCAAAATTCATATTTTAAGCCTAATGTCCACTGTGAACTTCTTAAGAGGTGAGCTTTCAGAGAGGTGGCTAGGTCATAAGAATGGAACTCTCTTGAGTGAAATTAGTGCTCTCATAAATGAGCATATAGAGAGCTCGCTCAGCCCTTCTGCCATGCCAGGATACAGCTCAGCAGTCTAAAACAGAGAAGAGGGTTTTCATTAGAAACATCTGGTACCCTGACCTTGGACTTCCATTTCCCAGATCTGTAAGAAATAAATATTTGTTGTTTGCGAACCACCCAATCTGTGGGTTTTTCGTTATAGCAGTGCAAACAAATTAGGAAATTTTTTTTCTCTAAAGTTTATGTACTCTAGGCAGCTTCTCTTGATTTTTAAAATCTTTTTCCACTAGTAAGCACTTCCTTACATACTTTCCTTCTCTTTAGTTATTAACTAAACATCTCAGTTTTTAGTTTCTCATACAATTCTGGTTCAATTTAATCTAGCTCTTCTTTTAGCTTTTATAGTTAAGAAGCTAAATTCAGTTTAGTGGACAGCATATTAAAAGTCTATATTGGAGTAATAAGAGTTTTTTACAAAAATTAAATTAAAAATGGTTAAAAAGACTTAAATGTAAACTCTGAAACTGTAAAAGTCCTAGAAAGAAAATAACAACAACAACAACAAAACAAATATAGGGGAAAACTTCTTTGACATTGATTGGACAAAGACATCATGGAAATGACACCAAAAACACAAGCAAAAATAAGTGGAACTACATCAAATCTTCTGTACAATAATGGAACAACTAACAAAATGTAAAGGCAACCTATGGAATGACAGAAAATATTTGAAAACCCTTTAACAAGAAGTTAATATCTAAAATAGATCTGGAACTCATAAAAAATTAAAAAAATAAAGTAGATATGAACTCATAACTCACAATAGAAAAAACACAAAAATGATCCAATTTTAAAGATGAGCAAAGAGGTTGAATAGACATTTTTTCCAAAGAAGAGATACAAATAGCAAACAGCTATATGAAAGATGCTCCACATCACTAATCATTAGAGAAATTTAAGCCAAAACAGTGAGATATTGTCTCATACTTATTAGGATGACTAGTCTCAAAAAGATAAGAAACACGTGCTGGTAAGGATGTGAAGAAAATTAGAATTAAAATAGAACTATCATATCTTTCAGCAATCCCACTCATGGGTATTTAGCTGAAGAAATAAAAAGTAGTAACTTTGGAGAGATAGCTACACTTCCATATTCTCTGAAGCATTATTCACAATAGCCAAGATACGGTCATGATGCCAGGGGCCTTGGACTGAGTCCTCCGTTGGGCTCCCTGCTCAGCAGGGAATCTGCTTCTTCCCCTGTTTATACCTTCTCATCTTTCTCTCAGATAAATAAATAAATTTTTTTAAAAAATGGATGACTAAAATGTGACATATACATACAGTGAAATATTATTTAGCTGTAAAAAGACAGAAAATTTACCATTTGTGAAAACATGGGTAGACCTAAAGGGTATTATGCTAAAGTGAAATAAGTCAAACTGAGAAAGAAATACCATATGATTCCACTCATATATAGAACCTTAAAAGCTAAACGAATGAAGAGACAAACAAAACCCAGAATCAGGCCTATAAATATAGAGAACAAATTGGAAACATGGTTTCCAGAGAGAAGGTGGATGGTGGATGGAAAAAAAAAATGGGTGAAGGGGAAAGGGAGTAAGCCATGAGAATAAAAAGCACATCACAGGGAATAGAATCAATGATACTGTAATAGTGGTTTATAGTGACAGGTGGTAGCTGCATTGTGGTGCGCATACAGCATATCACATACAGAAGTTGAATCACCATGTTGTACACATAAAACTAATGTAACTTCATGTGTCAATTGTATTCGAATAAAAATGTTTAAATAATAAAATGAAATATAAACTTTTTAAAAAAAAATTTATTGTGAACACACACACACACATTTTGTATACAACACATACATAGATATTACAACACAAAGGATACCATAAATCTGGAAAAGAGAGACAATAACTACCCACAATAGGGCACATAGTCCTGACTGAACAATCTGGGAAGATTCCTAAGAAGGAAATATCACTTAAATTAGGACTGGATACGTAAGTATGAATTTCAAAAATAATTTTTGGTCAATATAATTATGGCTAATATGATAGGCTGAATAAAAAGTAATTTATCACAATATTAAAGTTACAAATGCTAACTAAAGTAACAAAAACCCAAATTATCACATACATGAACTCGAAATTAAGCAGTTGCAGAAGGATACAAAGAAAATTATACAATAATTTTTGTAAATGTTTAAAAATACGTATACCTATATGTATATATATATATATTTATACACATACATGTTTATGCATGAATGTGTGTACTTAACATACAAAAATATGCTCTGGAACCATAATTATCAAATTCAGGGCAAAGATCTGTGTGTGTGTGTGTGTGTGTGTGAATGTGTGTGTGAAATAGGGCCAGAAGAGTGACAGGTAATACTTCAAAATATATGAAATATTTTATTTGTAAGGAAGCTAATTGTAAGGATTTTTAATTAATTCAATTTATAACTTTTTTCATTATTTTTTCTCTTATGTACCACTTTCTTCCACAATGATTCAAAACTAACCTCTAATTGCATACCTACCTATCTCTTCTCCTTCTCCCACTATAATCTGTTTCTTTCAAAACTCCAGTCTATTTATATTTAGCTGTCTCTCCATATGTGGAACTGAGCAGCTGAATATGGGTGTACCCAATCGCAGAGTCACACTGTATAGTCTTTTTTAAAATACATTATTCTAACCTTAGTGGACACTATATCTTTCTTGTTATTTCCAATATATTTCATTCATCAATTCATTTTACTATTCTCAAAAATGATGATATGATACCTCTTAAAGTGAAGTCTAACATTTATTGACCATAAAATTTACTTTTCATCTGCCTCTGCTAAAAACGGTGAATATTTCCTGAGCTTATGTAAAGTCTATCATTCTTTCTATGTACCAGAGTTGCAAACTCTGAACCAAATTAGACCATTTTTCTTGTAACCATTTTTTCTATCTTCTACGTTGTCTGTTTTCTCCTGTTTCCCAGATCCACTTAATTAACATAAAAATAAAAAATACAGCAAAATAAATGTCATCTTAAACAAAACAAATAAATTTAAAATTTTCTTTTGATGGCACAAGAATCTTCAAGTTCTGACTTATTTTTTTTTTCATTATGGAAATCTCAATATTGTTGCCTATATCTTCCACCTTCACTTTCTTTTCTCCAAGTGCTCTGTGGAACAACATTCCAAAAAAGTTCTTCTCTCTTCAAAGAGAATTCCTGTTGTTAAGGTCAGTAATGAACTCTACATTACCAAATCCAAATATCAAGCCTTCTTCCTAATCTAACATGATTAAGGCATTGTTTGACTCAGCTGATTGCGCTCTCCTTTCTATATTTACTTTCTTGATTTTTGATGCATCACACCCTCCTGGATTTCCTCTCACCTCAAGGACTATTTCTCGTAAGTCTTATGTATTTCTAATTTTCCTACCAATAAATGATGAAGTGTTACAGGTTTTTCTTTTTTCTTTCCTTTTCTTTTTAAAATACTACTAAGGTTGTCTTCTTCAGTCACTTGGCTTAATAATCTATCTCCAATATAATGGTCCCTAAAATTTATATCACCATTCCTAACCTTTCCTCTGAATTTTAGATTCATATCATGTCTTAGATGTTAAGAGACATCAAAAATGACCTACATTTATGAATAAAATTGTGATTTATCTCAATGTCTATATCTCTCCTGTGCTGCCTATTACAGTAAAAGGTACAACCATTTAATCAATAGCATTTAATTCCAAATTCTTGTTGTCTTCATGGCTTCTTTATTCTGATCCCAACCTAATGCATGAGGCAATGCTGTTTCTATTTCCAGAAATTATGTCCCAACTAGAAATGTTGTAATTGAGAGACTAGATTAATTCAATAAAAACTCTCTAGTCAATCTAAACATCACATAACATGGAATAACCACATATTTATCATGTGCTTAAAGAGATAGTGTACTAAAAACTGCACAGCATAACTGAAATTGTCTTGTGACTCTTTCTCAAAAAATGGTGGTTAGAGAGAAATATATGAATGAAGCTAAGCAAAGTGTTGTTAATTTTGAAAGTAAGTGCTGAGTACATGTGGATTCAATATACTATTCTTTCTAGTTATGTATACAAATGATACTTTCTATAATAAAATTATATTATATCATATTTTATTTATAATAAAATTATATTATGTATAATATATTACATTTATTATATATACACAGAAATTCATAAAGCCATATATATGCCACCTGGGTGCTTTTTACACCTCCATCCCTACAATTCTGCTCCTTATTATTCTGTATCCATCATAGAACTATATTTTTGTAATTCCTCAAACTTACTAATTCCATAACCATTTGAGGGTTTTATGCTTACTATTCCCTTATCTGGAATACTTTTTTCCCTGATATCCACATGATTCACTCTCACATTTTATGTAGTGCTTAAAAATTTTCTTTCCAAAAAAGGCTTATGTTACCATCCTATCTAAAACATCACCATCCTGAGTCAGTAAATTCAACCACTAAAACTAATGCTACACTATGTGTGAACCAACTTGAATTTAAATAAAATCTCAAAATAAAAAGAAAAAATAAATAAAACTTCACCCTCTGTTATTCCCTCTCCCCGTTGTGGATCTATTCCATTGGAGTGCAGGTTTAATTGAGTAGCCAACAAACATTATCTGTGTGGTCATCATTGTATACTTAGTGCCTTGCACATACAATATATGTGCCTTGCATTTATTAACTACTACATAGTACATAGGAAATGTTTGTAGATAGAATAAATTAATTTAGTTGTTGAATTTCATTTCTCTTTTGATCCAAGAGTTAACAGTGTTTTTGAAATATTCCTAATACTGGTATTTTTCTATCTTTTTAATAGATATATAGTTTTATTATAGCCAGATCAGATAAACTTTTATCATTTCTACTTTTTGAATTTTTTTCTTTATTTCCTAATGTAGGAACAATTTTTGTGATTATTCCATAGACCCTTGATGGCAGGATCTCTGTAAAGAGATTATGGTAAAGAGTTGAAGTATATGTATAATTAAAATTAGTCCTAATTTATTTTTAATTAAATTTTGGAGCTTCATGTGAGCATTTATGAATTAGGACTGGCTTTTTTTTTTTTTAGTATAGCTCTAGTGAAATATTTTGATTTTTTTGTTGTTTGTGTCTTTAATATTTTATATTTTTATTCTTTGTCTTATTTCATTGTTTGATACTAAGTTTTTGGCAACTGATATTTTACATGTGTGACTATCACCTAATTCTAGCCAAGGAGTAATGAGAGATCTTGTGTTGTGAGGCCACTAAGAAATTCTTCCATCTTAGTGAATAATAGGAATGAGAGTGATCCTTTTCTGAGTCTCAGCATTGTCTTGTCTTGATGTAGTATCTGGAGATACTGGAGGTATTTATAAAAGGACAGCACTGACATTGAAAGGATGACAGAGTAGAAAACATTGTGAAATCTGACTTGAGATGATAAATATCCTTATTGTTCAAGAAAAATGACATAGAGTAGGCAGTATCTGAACTGATACAGTACTCTTAAAGATTTTCCAAGAAAAAGCCTGGTAATTGTGTACCCCAAATTTTAAAAATATTTTGGGTATTTGACACTGTTTAGTTTACATTTCAAAAACAGCTTGCCTGTGAAAATTTTGATTCATTCTTCTTTATTTGAATACTTCATAGGGTGTGCTTTCTTTAAGAAATTAAGATTGTAATTTGGAGAAGCCTCAGGAGAATTAATAATATTCTTTCATAATAGTTTTGATTTCATTAGGGTTTATGAATATTATTTCATTCAAATTTCCTTTTAAACAACCTGCATTTTTTTTCTTAACTACATTAGCTAAATGTTGATTCTTTTCTATTTTATATGGAAAGAAAATCAGCTCTTCCATTCATTCTGTAGTTTCATTTTCTGTTTTCTACCTCATTTTTGTAAATATATATATATTATATAAAAATTATATATATGTATATATACACAAATATATACATACACATTCTTCTGTTTCCTCCTAAATCAATTTTCTAATTCCTATCTAACTTTCTGAACTGTGTAATTATTCAGTTTATTTTCACCATCTTTTTAATATACTTAGTTAAGTTTCTGAATATTTCTCTAAATGTTTAAATGTCTAAATGTTTCTCTAAACATACTTTAGCTGCACCCAATAGTTTTGGGTAGATCACGGCACTAGGATAAAGTTTGTTCTAAGATTGAAAGTTTGATGAGAATAATGATTTGTCCCTTTGTTTGATGTTGCTTTCCTTGGGCTCACTCTTCAAACAGTTGCAAAATATGCTAAGTTATAAACCAGATAAAGATAGGAGAATGTGAGAATATGGATATGGTGTCATGTTGGCCTTCAGATATCTCACAGGGATGCATGTGATATTTGAGGTTTTTTTTGCAGCTTTCCCAGAGTGAAAGATCTGCCCAGTTAAAAGACTGGTAGGCCTGTCCCCCCTTTATATCTGTAGATTTGTAGGAATGTCAAGCTTATATAAAGTACAGAGAACTTTGTTCCTACTGGGTGACCCAGCACTGACACTATTATTGCCACTATTTACTGACACTATTATTCTAATATTTTGAAGTAATTCTGGGACAATCCTTCATTATCTTTTTATGAAGTATAAGACGTAGATATTTTTCACTTATTCTATTAGCATTTTCTAAGCTCAAACCTAGCCATCACCAGCATCATAGTAAATATCTTACTTTAATGTATCATTTAGTAAAAATAGCTTAAGGAGTCTTATTTTAGACTTTATTTACTTGACATTGAACTTTGTCATTTAGTAAACTATTCTAGTTGAGAAGCAGAGGAAAGAATAGGAGATTTGAAGTAAAAAGATCAGAGCATCAGAGTTTCAGCTTCATTAAGATAGAACATAAAAATTTTCTTAAAACTCTAATTTATAGATTTCTCATTTGTAAAAGGGTATAAATAGTATATTTTTAGTACTAAATGTGATAACATATGAAAATCAATTGCTTTCATTATAATAATATTATATCTTGCTAATTTTTTAGTATTATATATAGTCTTTATGGATATAGTAGACTAAAAATAAGAAATAATTCTACTTATTTTTAATTTTGATAAAGAAATTTGATCTATTTGAGCTAGTTTTGTCACATATAAAGTATGAGAAATTTCCAAATAATAAGTGAAAAAATATAGATAATTAAATGACATATTTGAACATAGTAGTTCTCTAAACTTCTGGTCTTTTTTATTTTGTTTTGTTTTGTTCTTAATTATTTAACCAGTTAACTCTTGATTGCTTTTTCATTTTGGAATGATTGTTATTGAAGAAACTGAAGATTAAAATGTAACTATTTCTAGCAATTCCTCATTATTTATGTGTAATAGTTCTTGTTTTTGGTGTTATTATTGATAAGGTTGACATGATTAATGCCATCCACAGCTCATTTCTATTTGGAATTAACAAGTTAGATTTCATTTCAAATGGTAAATGGTATGTTCATTTTTTATTATTTTGAAAAATATTTTGATTATTTTTATATGTGTTTGCAAGACCACTAATAATTTTTATTAGACTTAAATTAGCTTGAAAGGTGCAAAAATCTGTAATCAGTAGACTCAATTAACTCTTACTGAAAATATAACATTGTGCAAACACTTTATCATAAGAGATAAGCAAAGTAAGAAATACAGCTTTGAGTTAAACATGAGATTGACTTCACTCGGCAATTTTCTCTTTATGTTTGTTTTACAACCAGTATTCAACTTCCCATATTGATGGTTAGTGAATTAATGAGGTGGGTGGTTAGTGAACTCTACTTGTACTCTCAGATGAAGAACATGCTCAGTTTGCCTCATTAGGATTGCATTCTGAATATAACAAGCCTGCTTACATTTTTTTTAACTTGGTGATAAACCAGTCTAATGGTTATTTTTTTAAAGTTCAAGCAATAAATTTTTAAATGAACATGCAAACAATCTGACAAAATATTTCAGAGGCTCATAATTTTTATTCACATGATTAAGCTAACCTACAAACTAATTTAGAGTACTATCCAACTTCAGTGCAAATAAAATGCAGAAATTATATCCAAAGTAAGGCTATATTCCCAGAATAAGCCACGAATTTATGAAATTTGGTTATTATGACTATAATTAAGTTAAAAATGAGTGTTGCTTGCTTTTCCTTTTTAAAAAAAATTATTTATTTATTTGACAGAGAGAAGAGATCACAAGTAGGCAGAGAGGCAGGCAGAGAGAGAGGGAAGCAGGCTCCCTGCTGAGCAGAAAGCCTGATGCAGGGCTTGATTCCAGGACCCTCAGACCATGACCTGAGCAGAAGGCAGAGGCTTAAACCATTGAGAAACCCTGGTGCTACAAGAGTTGCTTGATTTTTCATTATTTGCAGGACATTTAAAATACAGTAGGATACCAAAAAATTGAACTTTGCCTTCAGTAATTGACATCAGTAAGGGAGTGAAAAATGTTTCATGTAGTACAAGTTCAAGTAGCTATTGTAAAGTCTAATAAATATGTGAGTAATCTTCATTGATCTACATTAGTAAAAAAGGTAAAATAGCTTAATAATAAATATATATCTAATATGTATTATATTTTTATTATGTATATATATTTATTAATTAAAGTTGGTGATAAAAGCAGACGGTGTTTTGCTGAACTGTTAATAGATACATAAATGGAAATGTCTTAGGGTGCCTGAGTGGCTCAGTTGCTTAAGCTCTGCCTTCAGCTTGACCATGATCTCAGTGTCCTGGGATCGAACACTGCATGGGGTTCTCTGCTCAGTGATAAGTATGCTCCCTCTCATAATCTTTCTGTGCTCTCTCTCCATCTCTCTCAAATAAGTAAATAAAATCTTTAAAAAAAGAAAAAAAGGATGTCTTATAGGAAAATTACAGTTTCTACATTATACTATAATGAAACGAAGGAGAGATGGGCAGTGTTTGGAGGTAAATGTGGAGTTAAATAGGATTAATATTGTATTTTATTTATATGTTAGAAAGATTTTACATTGGTTAATTATAGATGGGCATAACAGGTGACAGAGTGTAGAAATTACCCACCCATTAAGCCCAATTCATCACAAAGTATTATTAAATATTTGAAAATTTTCCAGTTAAATAAATTAAAAAAAAAAATCCTCACAAGTGAGTAGCAGAAATTTCTATTTATTTGGCTCACTGCTTTAAAAGTTGAGACTGAAGAAATAAAAACATTATAAATTATTAACATAGGTTTAAATCATTAAATCATTTTGATTTATTGATTAACTAGATGAATTTTTTAAATCTTTTTTATTATATTTTATTATTCAGTGTTCCAGGATTCATTATTTATGGCTTA
The DNA here is from genome assembly GCF_002288905.1 of Enhydra lutris kenyoni. Lineage (NCBI taxonomy): Eukaryota > Metazoa > Chordata > Mammalia > Carnivora > Mustelidae > Enhydra > Enhydra lutris. The sequence goes on from NW_019154087.1 coordinate 14,753,599, forward strand.
CACCTAGTGCTCCATTCAATACATGCCCTCCTTAATACCCATCAGCAGGCTCACCCATCCCCCCAGGCCTCCCATTCCAAAACCCTCAGTTTGTTTCTCAGAGTCCACAGTCTCTCATGGTTTGTCTGCCTCTCTGATTTCCCCCAATTCACTTTTCTTTTTCTTCTCCTAATGTCCTCCATGTTATTCCTTATGCTCCACAAATAAGTGAAACATATGATAATTGACTCTCTCTGCTTGATTTACTTCACTCAGCATAATCTCTTCCAGTCCCATCCATGTTAATACAAAAGTTGGGTATTTATCCTTTCTGATGGAGCCATAATACTCCATTGTATATATGGACCACATCTTTCTTATCCATTCGTCTGTTGAAGGGCATCTTGGTTCTTTCCACAGTTTGATGATTATGGCCATTGCTGCTATGAACATTGGGGTACAGATGACCCTACTTTTCACTACATCTGTATCTTTGGCTAAATACCCAGTAGTGCAATTCTCTTTCCTTCATTCTCACTGGTCTCCATGAATTGTTTAAATTCTTCTTTGATTTCTTGATTGATCCAAACATTCTTAAGCAGGGTGGTTATAAACCCTCAATGTGGGTGAGGAAAGTTATTTCAGTTCTTCCTGGGTGTATCTTGTTATCTTTGTTAAAGGAGTCGACTTTCCAGAAATACAGGGAAATTAAAACTGGTTTATATATAGGGGTAGTATTGAATAAGGAAAAAGGGTTATCTTGAAGTGTTTACCTGTATGTATAAAAAGAGAGAGAGAGAGAGAGACATGTATATGTATGAAAAACTTTAAAGTTAAAAGGTTATTATGGAAGATGTTGTATTAAAACTCTCATTGTAATGGTAAATAGAATAGTGAGAATGAATTAAAAAAAAAAAAAAAAAAAGTGGCTCTCTTGGTTAAGCAACTGCCTTCAGCTCAGGTCATGATCCCAGAGTTCTGGGATGGAGTCCTGCATCAGGTTCCCAGCTTCATGGGGAGTCTGCTTCTCCCTCTGAGCTTCTCCCCTCTTATGCTCTCTCTCACTGTCTCTCTCTCAAATAAATACATAAAAATCTTAGAAAAGAAAGAAAGGAAGGAAGGAAGGAGAGAAAGAAAGAAAGAAAGAAAGAAAGAAAGAAAGAAAGAAAGAAAGAAAGAAAAAGTTGTAGCTATGAAATATATAGGTTTGGGACAATACTGGGAGCTTAATATACTGTTTTCCCCTGATGGGGTTTTACAGGTTTATGGGGACTCTGTGGTGGTTGTCCTCTTGTTCTTTTGGCTTTTCATCTGGGGGAGGCGCCTAACGTGCTGTTTTTCAGTCAGTCTTGCTTGGGTTGAGTTGCTCTGCAGGTTATCAAGGGGCTGGGCTCTGTGGAAACCAGTTTTTCAGGCTTTCGCACTCTGGATGTTTTTATTCTTTGGTGGCTTTTTGTGGCTTTTTGGAGGTTTAGTGGAAAGTTAACTGTCTGCACCCAGACCTCTGCCTCAGAGAGAAGCCTCAGTCTGCTCCCCTCTGGGTGGTCCAGAATACACAGACTCCTCCCTGCAAACTCTGCTGAACACTGCAACCTCCCACGGGCAGTGAGCACCCCCAGCCACCATCCCAGTGGCCACCTGAGGCCCCCGCTTGTCTCTGAACCCCAATGCCACAAAACTGTGAGTGGTATTAGTCTGGGGAGCCCGATTCCAGTGGCTGCTGTTGCTGGGATTGCTATCGGGAGTCCAGACCCACACCTGGTGCACTGACACCTGGCGGCTGGGCAGGTCACAAAAAGCTGCAGGGGGAAGGATCTTGACTGGAGTCCCAGCCAGTTTCTCTCAGGCATGGGCTGGGTGCACTCAGACCCCACGGCTGCACAGGTCAGGGTCTGAGAGCAGGCTGAGTGCTCTCTCAGGTGCAGGCAGGAGTGCACACAGCCCGAGCACTGGTGCAAGCAGCAGAAAGTAGTAGGCTCAGGGACCATGGACTGGAGACCCCAATGGACTCTCTCTGGCATGGGTGGTCGCCAATGGTGACCATCCTGCTACCATGGGCTTAGGACCGTGCCCATGACCACCCGATTCCACCACTTGCCCCTTAAGACTTTTGCTCTTTTTGAGTGCTTTTAACCAGACTCCAAGTTAATGGTAGTCCCCAATCACAGGGCATTTTCATATTGGGATACTACATTCCAATGGATTGCTTCTGGTGGCTCCCTCCCCCTTCTGTTTATCCTCTGATATCAGTCTTATCATTCCCACTCTGTTTTACCTCTTCAGTGATGTTCTTCTGTCCCCATAGAGATCCAGAAGTGTATAATCTTACATCTCAGACTGATTTCATGGGTGTTCAGAGTGTTCTGGTAGATATTTAGCTCACTTTAGGGGACCAGTTGAAACAGAGTCTCCTACTTCTTGCCATCTTGTCCATCCTTATAACTGGATGAAATTAATTTTTAGCATGTTTCCTTTTTGTTTGTTTGTTTTGTTTTTGTGACCAACATGAGATACATAATATCCAAACATGAACACATAAACACACATCACAAATTAATGAAAATAATATAGCATAAATTTGGGGAGGAAGAAAAATTTCCTATTTTGAATGGACATCTCATAAGGTTTATAAAACTCACAAGAAGGTAGAAGGTGCAACTTAATATTATGCTTGATACCACTTACCAAAACTGGAATTAAAATTATGGTTTTGACATTTAATTTCAACATCTATAGTGCATGGCTCTTACATTATTTTCCACACTCATCTAATTAACTGTGTGTCCTTGCTCCTTGTCCATATCACCTGCTTAAATCAGAACTCAAGCAAAAAGATCATTCCAGAGTATGCACCTAATTTCATTGTTACTGAGCTTGTCTGTCTGCAAAACCTAGGTATTATACTTTCACCTCAAAATAATTCCAGATATCCAGTCATACACACAACTGAAGCTAGACTATGGCAGCTTTATTTGGTGGTGGGTGTAAAATCCAATTTTCCATTTTTGAATGAAAAGTGAGTGGCGTTACCACAGCACCAAAAATAATAAGATACCTAGAATAAACCTAACCAAAGAAGTCCTCTGAAAACTATAAAACACTGATGAAAGAAATTGAAAATAACACAAAGAAATAGAAAGACTTCCCATGCTCATAGATTTGAAGAACAAATCTTGTTAAAATGTGTACAATGCCCAAAGCAATCTTCACATTTAGTGCAATCCTTTCCAAAGTACAATAGCATTTTTCACAGAACTAGAACAAATAATTCTAAAATTTATATGGAACCACAAAAGACCTCAAATAGCTAATGCAATGTTGAAAAGGGAGAACCAAGCTGGAGACATCACACAACTCCGGACTTCAAGTTATATTACAAAGTTGTAGTCATCAAAACAGCATGGTACTGGCACAAAAATTTACACTTCCATCAATGAAACAAAATAGAAAATCCAGAAATAAACTCACAACTACATGGTCAATTAATCTTCTACAAAGTGGGAAAGAATATTTAAGGGGAAAAGATAGTCTCTTCAACAAATGGTATTGGGAAAACTGGACAGCAGCCTGCAAAATAATGAAACTAAACTAGACTTTCTGACACCATACACAAACACAATTTCAAAATGGAGTAAGGACCTAAATGAAAGATCTGAAGCTATAAAAATCCTAGAAAAGAACACAAGCTGCAACCCCTTTGACATCAAACATAGCAATTCCTTTCTAAGGGTTGTCTCCTTAGGGAAGGGAAATAAAAGCAGAAATAAACTAATGGGGCTATATTAAAAAAAAAAAAAAAAGAAAAAGGCTTCTACACAGTGAAGGAAACACAAGACTAAAAGGCTGCCTTTGGAATGGGAGAAGATACTTGTAAATGACATATCTGATAAAGGATTAGTACTGAAAATTTATAAAGAACTTAGCAAACCCAACACCCAAGAAACAAACGATCCAATTGAGAAATGAGCAAAAGACATGAATACACATTTTTCCAAAGAAAACATACAGGCAGTTAACATAGACATGAAAAGATGTCCAACATCACTCATCCTCAGGGAAATATAAATCAAAACCACGAGGAGATACCACCATACGCCTTTCAGAAAGACTAAAATTAACAACACAGGAAACAACAGGTGTTGGTAAGGATGCAGAGAATGGGGAACCCACTTACACTGTTGGTGAGAATGCAAACTGGTACAGTCACCCCGGAAAACAGTATAGAGACTCCTCAAAAGGTTAAAAATAGAACTACCCTATAACCTGGCAATTGCATTACTAAGTATTTACCCAAAAGGATACAAAAATACTGACTTGAAGGTACACATGAATCTCAATGTTTATAGCAACATTATTAACAGTCAAATTATGGAAAGAGCCCAAATGTCCTTCAGTTGATGAATGGATAAAGGAAGATGGGTGTGTGTGTGTGTGTGTCTGTGTGTGTGTGGTGGAATATTACTCGGCCATTAAAAAGAGTGAAATCTTATCATTTGCAACTGCATGGACAGAGGTAGAATGTATTATGCTAAGTAAAATAAATCAGTCAGAGAAAGATAAGTACGATATAATTTCACTATATGTGGAATTTAAGAATGAAAACAAACGAGCAGAGGGGGTAAAAGAGAGAGATAAATCAAGAAACACACTCTTAATTTTAGAGAACGAAAACAGTGGTTACCAGAGGGATGTGGGTAGAGAGATGGGTTAAATACATGATGGGATTAAGGAGTTCACTTATGACAGAGCCTCAGGTGATGTGTGGAATTGTAGAATCTCTACATTGTACACCTGAACCTAATTTAACACTGTATGTTAACTAGAATTAAAATAAAAACTTAAGCAAAAAGAAAAGTGATTAATGCATTTGTAGAGTGGTGGGTAGCACCATAGAAAATATACTATTTTCTAAAAAGAAATAGATTATACTAGCATACTGTTAGGGGAAACAGTCATAAATGGTCTGTTTCTATTTACCTTTTATCATAAAAATTATGACTCTGTCTATAAAATCAATGTATTTGAAATCATCATTAACAATGACCATGGGCAGCTCATTTGATTTCTCTATAATACTAAAATGAAAATAGAGATATGTTCTTATTTATTTATATACTGGATAACATTTGTTACTGTAATGTTAACATTCTGTTTGCAAATTATGCAAACCACTCTCTGATGTTCAAATTAGTTTCATTTTAGCAATGTCATTCTGAAAGTAAGTGATATGGAGCCAGCCCAGCTTTTGGTCAAATCTGAAGTGGAAAGCAGTTCCTATAGTGTGCATCTAAAAGTAGAGTTTAGAGCTTAATTGGGTGGAGTGGGTTATGTGGTTTCATGGAAAATCAATTACTAATCTCTATTTTACCCTGTGTAATGTATACATTGATTGAAATATTTTTCAAAATTTTTAATTTTTTTTGATATATGACTATAAAAGATTTATGTCTTGAGAACTAAAGTATACAAAATTTTGGCAAGGGCAGAGAAAACCGCTGCATTTATTTCTGAAAAGAAAAATGGTTTAATATTCCTAACATACCTTTCTCACAAATCCCTTTATACAGAATGCATCAATCCATGAATGTCACTTTTGTCACAGGTATTATTGGCATTCCTTCTGGTAGGTCTATTACTATATAGGCACTAAAGTAGGTTCTGTTATAGAGAAGTGAAATCTTTCCTCTTTCTTTTTTTCTTAGTGCATAATAGTATTATTGTTTTTTGAGTATTTAACACCAAATAATTCTTGCCAATGTTATAAAATGGACCCATAGGAACTTCACTCTTTTTCAAGGAAGAATTTAGTATTACACCTTTGAAAAAAATGCCAACAAAAAATTCATTATACCATGGTATATTCTCCTCCAAAGGACAGACATAATTCTTCAATTAGTGAAAATGAAAAAAAAAAAAGAAAGTTTAAGTTTCTGCTGTGTAAGTTTATAGATTTTATCTTGAATCTCATTTTTTAAATGAGTACAGATAAAATGTTTTCTGGTTATGCAACTGAAATTATTTTTAAAAGTCAGTTTGTCACTTTCCCAAATAAATTCTTTCTCACAACTCACTATCTTATTGTACAATTTTATGGAATAATGAGTCTATTTAATATTTTCTCTTACAAAATAAGATACATGTAAGCATCACTTTTTTTTCTTATTTTTTTTCTTTTTACTTTTTGGCTCCTTTTATCCATTTTCCCAACCCCCAATCTAGTCTCTGTGTCAGTAAGTTTGGGATTTTGCTTGTTTTCTTTGTTTTTATTTTAAATACATTTTAAGTAAATTTTTAAATTTATATTTATTTTATTTTAACTTTTTTTTTTTTTTTTTTTTAGTTTCCACATTCATACAGTGTTTGTCTTTTCCCAACTTATTTTATGTAGCATAATAAGCCCTTGAGGTCTAGCCATTCATGTCACAAATGACAAAATTTCATTATTTTTTAATGACTGAATAGTATTTGTGTGTGTGTGTGTGTGTGTGTGTACACGCCACATCTTCCTTATCCACTAATCCATTGATTGACACTTAGGTTGTTTCCATTTCTTGGCTATTATAAATAATGCTGCAGTGAAAATGGAGGTATGTATAAGTTTTTTAGTAATTTTTTATTGTTTTTTCTTTGGATAAATACTCATAAGTGAAATTGATGGATCATACTACAATTCTATTTTTAATGTTTTGAGGCCATAATATTTTTCATAGTAGGTACACAAATTTATATTCACACCAGCAGTGCATAAGTATTCCCTTTCTTCCACATCCTCACCAAAACTTAATTCTTGTCTTTTTTAATAATAGCCATTCTAATGGGTGTGAGGTAGTATCTCCTTGTGATTTTGATTTGCACTTCCCTGCTGATTAATGATATTGAGCATTTTTTCATACACCTGTTGACATCTATACATCTTCTTTTGAAAAACTGTCTATTCAGATCCTTGCCCATTTTTAAATCAGATTTTTTTGATTTTCTTTCTTTTTTTTTTTTTTTTTAATTGGGTTGTATGAGTTCTTTACATATTTGGGTATTAACCCCTTATTAGATAAATAATTTGCAAATATGTCCTCCCATTAGTAAATTACCTTTTCATTTTGTTGATGGTTTCCTTTGGTATACAGAAGCTTTGTAGTTTGATGTAGTCTCATTTATTTGTTTTTCTTTTTGTTCCTTTTGCTTTTAATATCTGATTCAAAAATGTATCACCAAAACCTATGTCACGGAGCTTACCACCTATGTTTTCTCTTAGGATTGTTATAGTTTCAGATCTTGCATTCAAATCTTTAATTCATTTAAAGTTAATTTTTGTATTTGTTACAGGTGGCTACACAGTTTCATTAATTTTGTATAGTTGTCTAGTTTTCCCAACACCATTTATTGAAGAGAGTGTCTTTTCACTATTGTATATTTTTTCTCCTTTGTCATAAATTATCCTTTAAATATGGACTTATTTCTAGGCTGTCTCTTCTGTTCTATTAATCTGTGTCTGTTTCTTATTTTATATCATACTGCTTTAATTACTATAGCTTTGCAATATAGTTTGAAATTAGGGAGCATGAAACCTCCAGATTTGTTCTTCTTCCCCAGAAGAAGATTGTTTTGGTTATTCAGAGCTTTTTGTGGTGTTCTCTGTATCTCTGTGTCTAAAATTCCCTTGTTTTATAAGGACACAAGTCACATTGGGTTTCAAAACCTACCCCTAACGACCTCATCTTCACATGATTTTATCTATAAAGGACCTTATTTCCAAACAAGTTCAAATTCACAGGTACTGGGGACTATGACCTCAAAATGCCTTTCTGGGGACACAAATCAACCCCAGCAATAAGTGTCATGACAGGCAGATGTTGTGTGATGATAGCCTTTCAGGTTTCACAATATGTGGCAATCTGATCAGAGCTGTCTGTTAGCAGGTAGAATTTTCTGCTAACTCAGCCTAGGGTCATAAATAATGATTTCCAACCTCATGACAGAGAAAGACAAGATAGTCCCGATCTTAAAGGGACTCTTGAACATGGGCTCTTGTACATGAATTAAAAAAAAAAAAAAAAAAAAAAAAAGGAATCTGCTTTCTAGTTAAGACCCAAAACTCCAGGATTAGACTACTAGAATTAATTATGGAACTGGCTGGAGATCATAAGTTAAGAATGGAATTTCTTCTGCATATTTGGGTAGACAAGACACTAGAAGAAGTGTGACTCTGAAGTTAGGGAATCAGGTAGAATTTCTGGAGGGGAGAAGAGAACTACAAATTAGGAACCAGGTATTAAAAAACACACATCAGAGGTGCCTGGGTGGCTCAGTGGGTTAAAGCCTCAGGGTCCTGGGATCGAGCCCTGCAATGGGCTCACTGCTTAGCAGGGACCCTGCTTCTCCCCTCTCTCTCTGCTTGACTCTCTGCCTACTTCTGATCTCTGTCTGTCAAATAAATAAAATCTTTAAAAAAATAAAAAGCCACTTCAGTATATTTTCTAGCATTATTACTTATTTATTATTATATCTGACTTGATCAGTAGGTCTTAAGTGCTAAAATTTTGATAAACTACGTTACTTTTATAATGTTTTTCTATTGAAATTCTTAAAATTCAATCATCAATAATTAGACATCAATAATTATACACAAACTAAACAATTAGTTTCTAAAAATAAGAATACTAATCATTTAAAATTACAGTGGTGTCTGACAAATTCAGAAGGACTGCATTTTTATGATCAAATAATATTTAGGTGAACTTTACTTCACTCTTCTCTCTTCTCTAACAGACAACAGTCTCTGGTATGTTTTTAGGCATCTAACTACACAGTTAAATGAAAGAGGGTGAAATGAAGCCTCACCTATTTCTATAAATTCAGTTTTTAATAACATTAACTACACTGATTGCATTTGTCCATTGAATGTGTATTGTTATTCGATTTATAATCTTTTGTATTATGCACTCAAATAATGGGCTTTTATAAGAATTTTTCCTCTAAAAAAGTATTTTCTTTTTAGTTGTGAGAAGAAAATTATTTGAATTAAGTCATTAAAATTTATGAGTACACATCTGATTACTAGTTAAGAATATTAAAATATTCAGCCAAAAACTTTTTAAAAATATTTTATCTATCTTAACTTTGTTAGTTTTCATACCAATCATATGTTAATAGTAACCTCTTCATTTTTAAAATGAGAAAACTGAAACATGGGAGACTAATAATGTACTCACAGTTACTCAGTAGGTAAGAGTTGAAGTCAGAATATGAATTTACTCTATTAGCCCCCAGTATCTAGCCTTTTAACCCATTCACTGTCTCTCTTAGGTTGTGAAATGTGTTTCTAGGACAATATATCAAGGCTGAACAGGAGCATTTAGAGAATAAAATATTGCATTTTAAAAGTTTAAAAGTCATTTTAAATAGAAGGATTAAAATTGATAACTGTGTAATGGAAAATAAGGAGATTCTCTTGCAGCATGAGAATCTATGTGTTGAGAGGTTGATAAAGTTATACTTACTCATCCTTTACCTGAGTGTAGTTATAAAAATCAATACTTTTTTTTTTCTTTTTTTTACATTTTGACTCTTTTTTGGGGTATTTTTAAAAATTTTTAATTGAATTTAAATTTCAATTCAATTGACCAACATATAGTACATCATTAGTCTCATATGTAGTGTTCAGCAATTTGACAGTTGCATATAATACCCAGCACTTTAATTTTAATCTATTTATTGCTGGTTTTACTAGAATTTATAATTCCAGAAACTGATAGTTGGAAATAGAGATTTTTATTCATTCAGCAAATATACATTGAATAAAAATTTCAGAACTTAGATAGTAAGAAATATAAAAAAATTAAAGAGTAAAAGAAAGTAAACAATAACTCGTTATTAAATAAAATATACATTTGTGTTACAATACCATATTAAACACCAAAGTATTAGAAATATAGAGGAGAGAGGAAAGACTGACTCTCTGGTGGCACCAGGGAAGTCTACATAGACACAGTCACAACACACATGGAAAGAACATTCCAAGATGAAGACAGCAACCTGTGAGAATACCCTGAAACCAGTAAGAGCCATGTCACAGTTACTTGTGTGATTTTTCTCTCATCCATCTTTTGCCTTTCCTTACTCTAGTTTGTATCACAGAAGGCTGACGTCTTCCATATTTCCAGGTGCACTTGCTCACTGGCTCTGGTTACATTCAGCCAGGGGAAAGCACTAGACCAAGATCAGCAGGTGGAGAAGCCAGAATATTTCTTCCATTTTATCCATCTCAGATCATATATTATTTCACTGATGGCTCCAGCTTCTAATTGACATACTATCTCCACATATCTTTAGTTTGCATTAGAAAATAGTATCCTGGACTCTGGTAACATAACCATTTCCCTTTTGTTCATTTGTTCTTTAGCATGATAGCTGCTTTTGTTACTAGCCTGAAGTACACTTTATCCTCCTCTTTTTTACTTTTTAAGCACTTCCAACATTTTGCACTAGAAGTATTTAGAGTGAGGTTGTGAAGTAGTTCACTCAGAGACAAAGTATAAAAAGAAAAAATGGCAACAAAGACGTTTGGTAAAGGAAACTGAAGAAAGAAAAAAAAAAGAAAAAGTGAAGAACTAAGAGATCCATGCCAAGAATAGTTCATGAAGGAACAGTTACCAGTGCACAAAAACTAAGGAAGACAATGTCTGAAAAATTTTTACTATTTTAGAAATAAGGAAATTACCAGTGCTGTTAGGAAAGAGAGTTAAGTTTGGGAAAGAAGTTCAGGGAGAAATCTAAAGTTTGAATGTTCACCAAGTGAGAAATGAGAGAAAAAGCTGGCCTCAAAATATCCAGTGATCAATGAAGTGTTAGTGGCTGAAAATCATCAACTTGTATGCTCTCTCTTTAATGCTTCTCAGGTGCCTGGGAACTGAAGAACAAAATTGCAATTGTAGAGGTGATCCAAATTGAAAATGTTACATAGAAACACAGAAAGGAGAAGTAAATGCAGATTTCCAAAAAGTATATCAAGTGATTAGCTACAGAGTTAAGATGGGAATGTGAAGGGATTAATAACATGTAATAAAATGATGATTACATGGTATTGAAATATCACACATGTATTTTGTATTACAGTAAAGATGTTTATGTCTCTGAACACCTCAGAGGAGGTGTTCTCAAACTTAAGAGAAAAATGCCAATATTGCTTGAGGGTGTTTTAAGGTGCAGTGAAGGCTAAGAAAGATGCAGTCTTTGAAGGAAATCCAAGTTTCAGTGAAACCCAAGATGGTTAGAAGAAAATTTATGAAGAGACTATGAGTGCAGGCATATTTATTTATGATTGGATGATGGCCCCATTTTCCATATTGTGGGTTCTGGGAATGTTAGCAGTTGAATGATGCATTTAGGGTTCAGCATTATAGAGCAGTGTGAGAAAGAACAAAACCAGAAAAAATACAGCCCCAAACAACGTGCTTTTGGAGATGGAAACAAAGATAATAGGTATGTAGGTTTACATTTAAATGGTAGACCTATCTACCCCAAGTTTCCAAATATGCTGTGGTAAGTCTTAAATACCAGAGCATATTTTATGCCTTTTAACTTTAAATATTCATATTGATTTCCATTATTCTACCCTAATTTCTGCATGCGTGTGTATGTATATCTGAGCCAGTCAGTTTTAATCATTCTAAAGAATTTTCATTCCTCCCTGTGTCAGAATTTAAAAGTTTTATAAATATATATGTATGTATACATATATATTTATAAAGATATATATAAATTTGGTGTTCACAAAGAGAATTAAAAATTCCAGGAAAGAACTTAAAAAGAGAGCAATCAGCAAAAGCTTTTCTCTACTCAAATTTGAAGTGTTTTTAAGCCTGTTTCATTAAGGTCATCTCTTCCCTTACATACTGTAAGTAAGCTTATAGATAAATGCTTATGAAAGAAAAAAAATATTGTGCCACCTTCATTATGTGCTTGTACATTCAGTTATGTTTTGATTCATAAAGATAGCAAGATGCTAATTATTACTTTTACATTTCATTCTAGCTATATCTAATTTTTACAGAAACTTGGTGAACCCTGCCATATGTTATTCCTAGATTAGGTCTCCTTTTGTCAGGTCTTGCTATTTGTAGAGAAGCCTAATTTATTGAATACTAGCCGAATCGAAATATGCCACAAAGTATGCAGTGAAACAATTGCAGGGTTTTTTTTTTTTTTTTTAATTTTACTTATTTATTTGTGGGAAAGAGAGAGAGAGAGTGATAGAGCACAAGCAGGAGGTGGGGGTGGAGAGGCAGAGAGGGAGAGGAAGCAGCAGACTCCCTACTGAGCAAGGAACCCCATCACCTAGCTAGATCCCAAGACCCTAAGATCATGACTTGAACTAAAGGCAGATGCTTAACTGACTGAGCCACCCAGATGTCCCCATTGCAGTTATTTAAAAATATACCTTGGCTGGGGGCACCTGGGTGACTCAGTTAAGTGTCTGCCTTCTGCTCAGGTCATGATCCCAGGGTCCTGAGATTGAGTCCCACGCCAGGTTCCCTGCTCAGCAGGAGCCTGCTTCTCCCTCTCCCTCATCTCCCCACTTGTGCTCTCTCTCACTATCTCTGTCACTATTTGTCTCTCTCAAATAAATAAATAAAAATTTAAAATATATGTATATGTGTATATATATATATATATAGATTGAATTTAAACAAAAATAAAAAATAAAATAAATCTTAAAAAAATATTTTTCTAAAAATGTGGATGAAAAACCTTTTGATTATTCATGGCACCATTTATTTATTTCTCTAATTTGAAATAATTTCAGGTCAATAAAAGCTAGATATTTGGAGAATATTGTCCTTACCCATTCTTGCACTTTGTCAATATTGCAATAAACTTAGAGCTGCCTTCAAAACATACCTCAAAGCAACATTTAGAGAAAGAAAGTCATAATCCTGTAATATGATATGAGGATAGAATACAGAAGTCATAAAATATAATCCTATAGATCAGTTGGGGTTCAGTCAAGAGAAGAGATGCCACTCTATACATTTTTTAAGTATGTAAAGTTTTCATAGAACTAAGATCTTACACACTTGTGGGAGAAACTTAGATATTAAGGAAACCAAAAGGGAGGAATTAGAGAAAAGCCCACATCACACCTCCAGAATCAGTGATGCCTGCGGGTACATTGGAACATGGGAGTTCTGGAAGCCAGCCATGTCTCGATTTAGCAGTGGGCCTGAAAAACAGGCTATGTCAGTCTGTTGTCTGTTGTCACCAAATTTCTCTGAATTTGCCTCCAAGCATCTGAAGGTAGCCTGGGTTGGAAACAAGAGCTCAATGCAGTGTGAAAGGTGACGACAAAGGAACTTTGTTAGATGTCCTCTTTCAAGGACTCTAAGCACAGTGACCTCCAGACAATAACACCCACAGTTCAACTTCCTCCGCTAAATTTTGCTTAAGTATTTTTTCTTTGGAATCCTTCATGCAAAGGTGTTCTATAAATTGTAGTGCTATCATTTCAGATTCTTTTATGTTTTATTTTTTTGATGTTGATGATGATGATGACGACGACTGCTTCTGCCATCATGTAACTCCACTGAAAGAGAAAATAACACGAGTTACCATAAATACTGTAAAATGCCAACATGTATATTATTTTTACTAGCAATTGCCTGGCTTCAATGTATTACTCTGTTTCAATATTTGAAGAGGCTCAAGTATCAAACTAGTGATTTTTTTGGATTTTGAACATATGAATTCCAGATGTTTTCAGTATTACTTTTTAAGGTCCTGCTATTTCTTCCAGTTTCCATGAAATGCACTCTATAATTTTCAGGCAATGTCATTCTTATTCTCTTCAGAATTGGGGAAATCAGAAACAACTATTCATTTTGCTGTGGGTGAGAAAGGTCCACAAATCGATGTGAATGATCCTTAGAGAAGTATTTGTCAAGCTGTATATAAATGCATCTAGCTATGCTCCTTGTTTTTTTTAAGATATTACAGAGAAGAAAATACACACACGTACTTATACACACATTACTAATAAAATGACAATAGACAAAACTGTTAAATGAATTGAAAGAGGAACAATTTAGAAAAATGACAAAAAATAGTGAAACTACGCCATTATGTTATCATTAATTTTAGATTGCTGTTTTTTGTGCTTTCTTTTGTTTTTTTTTTTTTTTAACATTTGGCAGATATAAAGCTGTAATTTTGCTGTAAAACTGTATGTTTGGAAAAATAGCTCCTCCTTTAACTTATTTAAAACCATTTCTAGATTCAGTCGGAATTTTCTAACAGCTTATTTATTAGCCTATTATAAAGACTATTTTCTCATTATTTTTGTATTTTTAGGTTAAGTATGTGCAAAAATTTCTTCTCCTATGTCTAACTGGTTCTTCATTTTAATTTGCATCAGCAAATTTCAACAGTTTAGCCACACTTAGCCATCAACATTTATTTGTGTGATCTATAATTATATATGTCAAAATAATGGCTTCATAATTTTAATTAGATTGGGTCCAGTGTGATAGTCATGGTGATGCTAAATGTAACTTACAAATGGAAAGCTATGCTTGTTCCGACTAAACAGAATGCTAGAATTTTATTATTGTCTTTTGTAAACTCTAAAACAGTGTTTCTGATCAAAAGGCAGCATTCCTCTAATTTCTAATTCATAAAGGATAATAAATTCATCCATTATGAATCATAATTCATGAAGTACTAGATCCTTCTAGTGTGTGGCTTCATCAACTCAAGATAGCTTTTCTCATCTGCTCCTGGATAAAAATAAAAAAGAGAATAGAAATTTACATGTCATGTGTTTTAATAAGTTTTATATCACATTGAACAGAAAACACAGTCACATGGCTATGTATAAATTGCCAGGAGGCTGGAAAATTCAGTTTAACTGGTTGGCTTATGATATTGATGAAATATTCACCATCTAAACTTACTATATGAGCACCTGGGTGGCTCATTTGGTTCAATGTCCAACTCTTGGTTTTGGCTCAGGTCATGATCTCAGGGTCCTGGGATCGAACCCTGCATCAGGCTTTGTGGTCCTGCTTGTCCCTCTCCCTCTGCTCCTCCCTGCGTGCTCTCTTTGTCTCTCTCTCTGTCTCAAGTAAATAAATAATCTAAAAACAAAGATAAACTTACTGTTTAACTAACTAGAATTTAAATAAAATTTGTTAAACAACAAAAAAAAAGAAGTAAAACAAATTTACTATCACATGTTCCTTTGACCACCGGAAAAAAAAAAAATATAGGATAATAATTATATATATAATATATACATATATAGTGTATATATGTATTTATTTATTTATATACAGCATTTTTCTCATGTGCAACATTCAGATAACTTGTCCTACACACACACACACACACACACAGACATATCCTATATATATATATATATATATATATATATAATATATATATACACACCCTATATACCCCATATATATATACACACACACACACACACCCTATATAACATATATATAAATATATATATATATTTATATATATATATAAAATATAGGGCAAGTTACCTGAATATTGCATGTGAGAAAAATTCTGAAGACTGCTGGGTCTTAAGAAGCCATGACAAGTCTGAAGATTTGGTGTCATGTGTGTTGGGGGTGGGGGGGTGATTTGTTTGTATAATATTCACAGTTTGCCAACTGTGAAAATAATTTGATCTGATTTTCAGCTTAAGGAGACCATTGACATTTTATGAGATCTGGCAGAGTCTGTGTGGAAGAGTAATACACACAGAGTAAATTTGGAGAAATGTTTGTTTGCAGTCTAAACAATTCTAAAAGCATCTTCTGAGAATAAATTATGCATGGTGACCTGACCGGGAGAACCAGCCTGTTCAATTTCTTCTTCATGATATCCAAAAGACTCAGAACAACTAAATAGTCATACTTCTTATGTAGAATCCAGGAGTGACCCTAAAAAATGTGATGGGGAGAATTAGTCCATTTATCTTAATACCCGAACCGACAGTCTAGCATGGGGTCAAGTCTAGCATGAGGTGAATAAACATAAAATTTTCTTTCCCTATGCTAACAGGCACCCAAAAATGCAACAGTATGGGGTGCCTGGGTGGCTCAGTGGGTTCAAGCCTCTGCCTTCGGCTCAGGTCATGCTCTCAGGGTCCTAGGATTGAGCCCTACATCAGGCTCTCTGCTCAGCAGGGAGCCTGCTTCCCCCGCCCTCTCTCTGCCTGCCTCTCTGCCTACTTGTGATCTCTGTCATATAAATAAAGAAAATCTTTTTAAAAAATGCAACAGTATATTTGGAAAGCATAACTACCTGAAGACTTCCATCAGTATTCCACTTATTTTTAATAACAAAAGTGCTTAAGCCTGTGAATTTATCCTTGGGGGGGGGAACTAAATTATCTTAGTTCTGATAAGTATTTTCATATTGTAATTATTTCCATAATACTGTTTATCACAAACTTGGCTTTTCTTTGAGCTTAAGGATTTCCAGTTACTGGCTATATCATGAACTTGCTTGTTTTTAAAACTTTGGGTTATTTAATAATAAAGTTTAATATTTCTATTGTTTAGTTATGCCTATTATGTTATGAAAAAACTTGGCAAGTTTTTTTTTTTAAGAGTTTATTTATTTATTTGACAGGCAGAGATCACAAGTAGGCAAAGAGGCAGGTAGAGAGAGAGGAGGAAGCAGGCACCCTGCTGAGCAGAGAGCCTGATGCGGGGCTTGATCTCAGGACCCTGGGATCACTACCTGAGCTGTAGGCAGAGGTTTTTAATCCACTGAGCCATCCAGGCACCCTGGCAAGTTTTATACTTAGGAATTAATTGTTTCTTTCAATATTACCTAATATGAAGCAACCCTTTCACAGGTTCCAAATTGATTTAAAGGTATATTATTTAACTATGTGATTTATTATTTGAGATATTTCTTACAAATAATATACTCTTTTTTCTTATTTTTTGTATCCTTTTTTCTTTTATACCTAATTTATTTGACAAATACCAAATTTCTAACAGCTTTTTTTCTGTTTTGAAGTTCATTATGTACAAATTTTATTGATTAATGCAAATATATACAAAATTGTGTCCTATATAGAAATATCTTTACTATGTGATTATTCTCCAAAACAACTTTTTTTCTGTTATTTATAATTTAAAACCTGATTATTTTGTGTTGTGTTCTTGAAGTTTTTTGTTCCCTACCCCACTTTTTTTTTCCTTACTGTTAGTCATGTTTAACTTCTATATGTGAATTCTGTTAGAATCCTACTCTCATATATTTTAATGCATGCTTGGATTTTACATACTGCTCTTATTACCTTCCAGTTAATTTTCATTCTAATTGAATTTTATTCAGCTGTCCTGTGGAGGAAGATTATGTCCTCAATATCTCCCTTACATACCACTTTGAGTAGATGAGTATTATTTACTCCAACATAATAGGACAAAACTCTTCTCTTGCCAAAAACTAATAAAAGAAACAAGAAATCCTTCATAGACAACTGGCATGAAATCCAGCTTCTTTCCCTTTTTATTTTCCTTTCCTTCTCTTCCTTTCTTTTTCTTTTCTTCCTTTCCTTCTTCCCCTCCTCCTTTTCCCCCTCCTTCTTTTCCTTCTCCTCCTCATTCTCCTCCTCTTCCTCCTCCTCCCCCTCCTTCTTCTTTTTGTTGTTGTTGTTGTTGTTGTTCTTCTTCTTTTTCTTCCTCTTACTCTTCTTCTTTTCCTTTTATTAAGTTAAATAACACACCCTAATGTATCTCTACCTTTCACTGGTGCCTTCGTGTTTAGGCGAGGATCTATGCAGAGTTCACATGATAGTACATGGATCTAGGATTCCTCCCCTCTATCTACTTCTCTGGAGTCTTCATTCACATTGGCTTCATTTTGAACAGTATCTGCCAAGAATACTTTAGGCCATATGCAAATCCTATAGGGATCATTGTGATCATTGTGTCTGCATATATATGGGTTCTGAATAGAGAACTATGTAACTATGTAAGGAGTTCTATGTAAGGAGTTCTTTACTTACATATTGTGCTTATATACTTGTGAAAACTGGTTAAGTTCAAAATAAATATTTTTTCATCAATATTTTCAGTGGTTCATCAATTTATTATATGTCTGAATAATCTAGGGCTTTCTCTTTTTAATGAAAATGATTGAACCTAGTCTGAGTATATTTTGGATTTTTAGTTCTGGCATGGACTCTTTCCTCTAAACATATATATATATATATTTTAAGATTTTACTTATTTGACAGATACAGAGAGACCACAAGTAGCAGAGCAGTAGACAGAGGAAAAGGGAGAAGGAGGCTCCTGGCTGAGCAGAGAGTCCAATGTGGGGGCAGATCCCAGGACCCTGAATTCATGACCTGAATTGAAGGCAGAAGTTTAACCGACTAAACCACTGAGGTGCCCCTCCTCTAAATAGTTTTAATTAATTTTGTTTGTTTTTTACCTGAAATATTTATAAATCCACTTACAGTTGCAAGATGTGATATAGAGAGAGCTTTTGTACTCTTTACCCTGTTTCCTGGAATGATAGCATCTTGCAAACTATAGTTCAATATCACAGCCAGGATATTGACATTGACACGGTAAAGATAATAAACTAATGAGATATATTGGTGTTTGAATTATCAGAATGGCAGGAAATTGGGATAGGCTAAATGAATCCTGAAATCCCAGTATAAATTCTTAAAATGATAACTGACTCCAATACTTGCTTGTGAGTAAGCAGACAATCCAAGGAACGCAGAGGAAAGCAAGAAATGTGATATTTAAAAGCTGAGCAAAGATTCCAGGAGCTCCTTGGTGCTAGAGAGGTCAAGTTTATAGAATAAATGTGAATATCAAGATGTGCCAACTAAATGCAACATGTGTTCCTATTAAGAGACAGAGATGATAAAATGGCAACCTAGAATATTTTTTAAACATTTCAGAAAGAGATGAAGGAATGACTGCTGTAGAAAAATATTTGAGAATTTTCTGATGTTAATGATAAAGCTAAAAAGAGGAAGCCCACGAATCATGAGAATATAAATAAATTCAGAGCAAGGAACATCATAGTAAAACTTTAGAAAATCAAAGTAAAGACTAAAATCTACAGGCAGCCAAGGAAAAAAGGGAGGTTACCTTCAAAGAGACAACAGATGAAAAGAATTTATCTAAAAAAATGCAGAACAAAAGGCAATAGGATATTATTTTTAAAGAACTGAGAGTTCATGTTGACTTATAATTTTGTGTCTCTAGACAGCATCTTCAAGAATGAAACAATACTGAAAGAATTTTACCAGAAGAACAGTGTTAGAACTGAAAAATATCAAAGAATTCTTCAGAAAAAATGGAAAATAAACTCAAAAGTAAACTCATCTTGGATGAAGGGATTAAAATAAATAGAAAGACAAAATGTGAAGGTATGTCTATATTAATACTGGTATATAAAACAGTGATATCTTATGGGATTTAAAATATACAGATTTCAAATACTCAGCAACAATAGCATGCAAGTCAGATGAGCAGAAAATAGTTAAAATGTTAGAAAGTCCTTGTATTTTTACTGGTAAGTCAAGAATACTGATTTTCATTGCTAACATAAATTTAAAAGTAATAAAAAGTATATAACCAACCCACCAATAGAGAGAAAAATTTGAGCTATATAAAACATTCGGTATAGATTTAATGGAAGAATGAAAGGGAGAAACTAGAACAACACATATATGGCCAATGTATTTAAACAGAAATTCTAAGGCAAATTTATTGGGGAAAAGAAATTCACTTCAATAAATATCACTAGAAATATTCTAAATGAATGCATATAAGAAGAAAATACATTGATCAGTGTTAATTTATTCATTATATTAAATATGGCTCACTTAACAAATTACTTTTTGTTCTCCATTTTCTAATATTCACTCTTGAAGCACAAGAAGTATTTCCATTATAAATGAAGGGTAGGAAGAAAAAGTTACCTCCAAATTATGAATCATTGCTTTTTTCCTTACTCATAGAATTTCATGTGGAAATTAAAGAACAACAAGGAGATATTATTAGTACTTCCAAAGAGACAACATCTTCAAAGCAGTTTTTTTCATGAAAATGATGCAGATATATTTATAATGCCTATATATTTGTTTAAATTTCTGAGTGCAATATATTTGTTGCTTAGGTTATTTCTATGTTATTTCTTAAATATTGTATTAAATATGATAAATCTAAACTTACATACACATGTCTACATCTCAATTTATTTACCTTAATATTTACTACATATGACTATTTCCCAAAGGAATTTCTACCTCTAATATAACTTCCTCACCCATCCTTCAAGATTAATCAATTACCTAAAATGAAAATTAACATTAACATCAGTATATCTCTTTGCAAATAACAACAAATATTATATTTTATCAACTTTAGTATATACTCTCTATTGTTTGCTAACTCTTCCAAAGAATTTATTTAAATGGATTAAATCTAAAAAAATATATATATGCATGTGCATTCATATATTTACCATACAGATAAATGTAAATTCACAAGCATGTTGAATTTTAGTGAAATGATAATGAGGAAAACTGTTTCAGGAAAGTTGGCTTTGGCAAATTTAAAGAGATAAAGTTTGCTACTTCCAAATACTTAAAATAATTTGAACTACTTATGAATTATTTCCAAAAAGTAAGTTGACCACTTTAGGTGGATACATAATTTTTAAATTATATTATTTATTTGCATATAAATTATTATTGCTAATAATAAAATGTGACAATATTATTTATGGACTATTAATATATACCAGTCACTTTACTAAGCACTTTAAATAAATTATCCCTATTAATTTTCATAACACGATTTCATAGGAAGGCACAGTTAATGCATTTCTTTTTCAAATAACAAAAGACAGAAATAAAGTGACTGGCTCTTGTTATGTAGCTAATAATAGAAGTTTAAACTCAAAACTAATCTCTGCTATATTGAAATTTAACTTCTCCATATTCTCTATGATATATTTTGTTAAAGTTCTCCAAATATCTTGCTTTTGTGGCTAGGTTAATATCCACCTATGCTATTTTACAATATTTGTTCACCTAGCAAACAATTCCTTTGAAAAATGAAATTTTGCAAATTTTCAAAAATTAAGTGTCAACCCAAACTTTCCAAATGATTAGATTTATGTATTAATGGAATCTGATTTAATGAGATGTTCTCTACTGAGTTTAGCAAATAGAGGAAAGAATTAATGAAAGTCTTTTACTTGGGTCATCAAAGATATGACTGTTACCTTAATTTACTCTCTATTTAATAAAACAAAAAGAACAATAGTAATGCACTTGCAATAAATAGTTTGGTACTATATTTGTTAAGTTAAAATGAGACATTGAAAATTCCCAAATGTTTACAAACATCATATGATTTCACTCGTGGAATTTAAGAAACAAATGATCACAGGGGAAAACAGATAGAGGCAAACCAAGAAATAGACTTTGAAATATAGACAACAAACTGATTGTTACTAGAAAGGAGGTGGGTAGGAGGAAGAGTTAAATAAGTGGTGAGGACTAAGGAGGGCACTGTGATGAGCACCAGTTATTGTATATAAGTGTTGAATCAGGTGATTTTTACACCTGAAACTAATATCACACTGTATGCTAAGTATAATTTAAATAAAAACTTAAAAAAGTAAAAGAAAGTTTACACAGAATTAAGAAGAAAAATAAAGGAAAATCCCCAACTTTTTGTGTCAATATAGCAGAAATTTATTTCTCCTTTAACTAAAATTAAAAACAGTTGCTCCTTATTTGTAGCAGGAATGGGGAAGTCTTATGGACTGTATTTCACGATTATTTGGGCATGGACTTTTTCAGAATTTCTAATATATTTAATCTGTTGTTTCCATATTTTTCACCAACAGTAGTGGGCACAAAGGAAATAATGTGAAGAAGATAAATGCACATCTTACCATCTTAAGATAGAAAATTGACATTTCTGACATTACTTTTTCAATTGCAAGGATATCCTACTTAGAAACAAGGAGTAAGACATACAGTACTTGATTGGTTCAACAGTTTGAGACAAAACTCTTTACTAGGGAAGGGGGCACACATCTTTCCTCAACATCTAGTTGCCTCTGCCACAAGGAGAACTCTGAGACTTAATGTATGTGCTTTATTAACTAATCTATTTATTTACTTATTTAAGAGGGAGAGAGAGAGGCAGAGGGAGAGAGAAGATCTTAAGCAGATTCCCCCTGACTGTGGAGACCTACATGAGGCTCAATTTCAGGACCCTGAGATCATGACTTGAGGCACAATCAAGAGTCAGATATTTAACCTACTGAGCCACACAGGCACCCCTACACCTGGACTTTCTTAAGTGAGTAATCAAAGAAAGTGAGATAAAAATGCTTATAATTAAAATGTACAAATTTGTTTTGACATAGGCTTTTGTTTAAAAGACAAAGCTTTTGTAGGACATAGAATTTGGCCATGTAAAAGTTGTGTAAACTGTTTAGCTCAAGACTTAAGTATGGGATTTGCCTGACTTATCCAGTCACAGCCGGGGTAGTCATAATTTTCTTGTTACAGGAAAGAAATGTAGTAATGATCCTCAAGAGAACAGGTTTACAATCCTAAGAAGTCCTTGTTATTTCACTCATTGATCTCCAGTGGCTGCCTGACTGGAAATATACATTACAGGAAGCTGATAGAACTGCCAAAGTGATGGAGAAGCAAGGTGCTCAGTGTTCCAATGACATAATGAAGATATACACAGCCAGAAGGGAATTAGGTAGCTCTACATCAATAATATAAATCAAATAATTAAAAATATTTTCATTCCATAAAGCACGAAGCTATTTGATATCACAACTCCTTTGCAGGATTAAATTCTCTGAGTATTGTAAGGATTTCAAACTTCTTTAGGCTAATTTGGATGAATTAAACACACACATCATTCTAACAAATATCTCCCAAATGATTGTGAACTTTGGAAATGAGAAAGAGATTAATGATAATGTATTTCATATTTGTGTTCTTTCTGTAATGGTTCAATTATTTTCCAATGAAGAATTTATTATTTCTACCCAACAGACATTGGTCAAACTTTTAATAGACATTGCTGAAAGTAGTATAAAAAATGACTTCCAAGTACAATAAATTTAACAGCTATTATTTTTCTCATTGTCTAAGTGACAGACCTAATAACCCATGTCAAAATAACAGAGAGAAATAGAGAGGTAGTACACAGGTCTTGTTGTGGCTCAAAAGTTATGATTAACAGTTAGTGACAAATGAAAGCAGGAAAGAAGTTGTAAGAAAAGAAAGTGTAAGATTACCAGAAGGAAGTTCATTAAACATGTGACAATATTTTTCTTCAGAAAATCAGTGTGCATCAAAGACAGTCCACAATGGAAAAGATAGTAACTTAGAAAATATGTTCTTACCAGTTTAATTTAATAATAATCAAAGATTTGAAAGATTTAAACTAAAGATACATTGCAATCATTTAATTTGTGGTACTTGTGTATATTTAGGGGTGAGCAGAGAAGCAAATAATATGCATAACTATGTGAAGTCATTAGATATTTTTCTTTTGATTTTTTAAGTAAACATTTTGATTGAAAAATAGTTCACCATTATTGGGACAATTGCTCAGCAAATTATGAAATTTGAATACAAAGTAATGTGATAAGTTACATTAATTGTAATTCTATAATCATACCTATGTTTATGTTTAGAGTTTATGTTTATATTTTTGTAGTGATAAAAATACTATTATTAGGTAAAATCTACATTCCAGAGCATATGTCTACAGTAATTTTCATGAAGGTGGCTTAATTACTGTAGCCATCAAATGACCTCGATTCAACAAAACATGTTTTTTTCTTCTTTTTTCCAGCAATACTATTCATGTATAGATTTCAAGTTGGAGCCACAACCTTTAATCCAAAGATTTAGAAATTTATCTCTGTGAATTTATTACCTTAATTTCTCATGATTTTTTTTCAATTTTAATCATATAACTCAGACAAATAATCTCTCTCTCTTTTCCCTTTTTAAAGGACAGCTTTATTGAAGCATGATTGATTTACCAAAATCTGCACACATTTAATGTATACAATTTGATGAGTTTGGTCATATACATACACCCATGAAACTATCACTGCAATCTAGGTAATAAATATATCTATCACCTCCAAGAGTTTCCTAGTGTCCCTTTGTGTTTGTTTGTGTGTTTTGTGTGTGAATCTGGTAAGAACACTTAATGTGAGATCCACACTCTTAACAAATGTTTTAAGTACTCAGTGGAGTATTATTAACTATGGGTACTATATTATATGACAGACCTCTAGAATGTATTCATTCATTTACTAAAACTTTATACCCATTGAACAATGTCTACTGATTTTCCCTTGCCCCCAGCTCTCAGTGATAACATTCTACTTTCTGCTTTTTAAATCATTTTTCTTCTGTTACTGTTTTTCTTTTCCAAAAAATAAGGTCTTTATTAATATCTTACTTTGTCTAGTATTATATATCTTACTTTGTCTGGCATTGTATTACATATAATACAATATAATAATTTTTAAATTGATGCTGGACCAGCCTTATCAATAATTAACCAAATCTCCTTTAATAGCTTATGATTAACTCAGAGAAATAAGGTAATTTATCCAAGGCCATTCAGTTAATTCCAGAATCATAACATCTTAGATTTTTCTTTTATTTCATATTTAAAATAAACTTTATTTAAATATGATTTACATCAAAATTGCAAAAAAATAAGTCTACAGTAGAAAGCACTTTCAAAATATATACATTTAATAATCACCAATCCAATTAAGATACAAGACTTATCCATCAACAAAAAATGTTCCCTTCTGCAATTTCCTGTCATGTTCCCCACCACAGAGAGCCACTGATTTGGTTCTTATCATTGTAGATCAGATTTATATTTTCTAGGATTACACATACAGGGAATCTTATAAATCATACAATGACAAATGAATGAAATTCATATAATTGGGTGTTTTCCTTTTAGTTGCTAAGTAGTGTTTGAGTATTTGGATATACCACAATTTGTTCCAGTTTAGGATTATTCTAAAAAATATACTATGAATATGTATTTGTGTAAAAGCTCTTTTGGGGTCATGTGCTTTTATTTTTATAAATTAAATGCCTCAAAGCAGGATTTCTCAAAATAATAAATGTATGTCTAATTTTATAAGAGAATATCAAAGTTTTTCTAAACTTATTTAAATTCTCCTTAATGTACCAAAAAAAAATTATTCTACTTGTTCATTAACATTGATATTTTCATTCTATCAGGAGTGTAGTGGTATCTCTGATTCTAACTTACAATCTCAGATAATTAATGGTTCTGGTGACCTTTTCATGTCCATATCAACCATCTGAATATTTTTCTTAAACCATTTTTACTGGATCATTTTCTTATTTTTGGTTTGTAATAGTTTTTAAATATTCTGGATAAAAGTACTTTGTCCGATAACAGATTTGAGAATATTTGCCCTTAGTCTGGCTTGCCATTTATTTTTATATTAGTCTTTTAAAGAATGGAAGTTCTTATTTTTATGAGCTTCAAGTCATCAACTTTTTTCATGGTTCATGTAATTTTGTTGCATCTAAGAAATCTTTACATATCTAAAAAATCACAGGTAGTTTCTTATCTGTGCATTTTCTAGAAGTTTTATAATTTTAGCCTTTACATGTAGGTCAATAGTTTATTATTAATTTTGTGTGTTTGTGATGTAGATAATAGCAGAGGTTATTTTTCTTTCCTTCCTTCTTTTTTTGGAAAATAAAGATATAAATTATTCCAGAATCCTTCAATCAAATCCATTGAATATTTTGTCATACTTAAAATTGATCATATACATATGATCAGAAGTTCACAAAATACAGAAGTTCACAAAACTTCCTATAAAGGGCCAGATTGTATAAGTATATTCAGCCTTGAGAAGATATATATTTTTAAAAATATTTTATTCATTTACTTGACAGAGAGAGACACAGTAAGAGAGGAAACACAAATAGGGTGCCTTATTATTTCTGGCAGTTTCTTTGACGAGTCCTTAGGATTTTCTACAAAAACAATCACATTATCAGTGAATAAAACTTTACTTACTCTTTTTCACAGCTATATGTTGAATAGAATGGGAAATATTTCATCCTTCATTGTTACATGTGATATAACAGACATATTTTTCACAAATTCCACTTATCATGTTGAGGTAGTTCTTTTCTATTTCTCATTTGCTGAGAGTTAAAATGCTTTTTCTATGCTGGCTGAGATTATCCTATTACTTTGCCTCTTCTGTATGATGGTTAATTACATTGATACAAATTGGAATATTAAACTAATCTTGCAATCATTTGTTAAACCTCAGTTGCTGTATTTTTATTTGTAATATTTCTGAATTTCATTAGCTACTATTATGCTCATAAGAAATATTCAAGGAGATTTCTTTCCTTGTGATATCTTTATCTTTTTCTTCTGGTTTTGGTATCAGAGTAATTTCTGTCTCATAGAAAATATTGAGAAGATTTCCTTCCTCTTCTATTTTTGAAAAATGTGGGCAAGATTTGTACAATTTCTTTCTCAAATGTTTGATAAAACTTGATACTGAAGCCATCAAGACTTGGATTTTTCTTTGTGGCAAAATTTCTAGTTATGAATTGAATTTCTATATTAGATTTAGAACTATCCAGGATTTCTCTTTCTTTTTAAGTTAGTGATTGTAATTTGTGCCCTTTGAGAATTTACTATTTTCATCTAAGTTGCTGAATTTATTGGCATAAAGCTGTTTTTAATATTTCCCTTTTATCCTTATAATGTCCATAGTGATAGTGACATAGCAGAGATTGATTTTTTCTTTCCTATTTTTTATAAGCTAGCTTTTATTTCTCTGTATTTTAAGGTGTAAGTTTATGTAATTGCTCATTATGTTTCTTCTTTTCTAATGTAAGCATTTAATCTTATAAAATTTAATCTAAGCACTGCTTAGCTATAGCCTACAAATTTTCACAAATTTTATATTTATTTTCATTTATTTCAAATTATTTACTGATTTAGCTGGTGATATTTTATCTGCCCCAAGAGTTAGTCAAAATTTCGAACTTCTAAATATTTGATGATTTTCAAGTGTTTTTCTTTTTTTAATTTCAGCTTATTTTAATTTGTGGAATTTCAATCCATTTACATGTGTGAGACTTTTATCATGTCCTACTTCCCCCCCCCCACCCGCCTTGTGAATTCAGAAAGCATGTGCATGCTGCTGTTGTGGGTTGGGCTATTTCATAAAAGTTAATTATATAAAGTTAGTTGATAATGCATTTTAATTCTTCTATACCTTTACTGATTTTATGTCTATAAATTTATTAAGACGTAATAAATCCGATACCTGGTCAATTTTGGTGAATATTTTATGTTCACTTTAAGATACTTTCTGTACACTCAATACTATAACACATTGATGAAGGAAATTTTTAAAAGATACATGAATAGAAAGACATTCAATGTTTATAGATTAGAAGAATTATAATTGTTAAAATGTTCATACTGCCCAAACTGATCTACAGATTCATGCATTCTTATCAATATCGAATGGCATTTTTTACAAAAATAGAGAAAACAATTCTAAAATTTATATGGAACCACAAAAATTCCTCTTTAGTCCCAGCAATCTTAAGCAAGAAGAATGAATTGGAGGCATCACATTCTTTTGAGTTCAAAATATATTGTAAATCTATAGTAATCCAAGCAGTGTGATACTAGCATCAAAGCATCCTTATATATAAGTGGAAAAGAATACAGAGCCCAGATATAAATCCACACATTTATGGTCAAATCATCTTTGATAAGGTTGCCAAGAATACACAATAGAAAGTCAGTCTCTAATAAATGGTGTTTGGGAAACTGGGTATGCCCATACAAAAGGATAACGTAAGATCTTTATATTACACCATATACATAAATCAACTCAAAATATACTACAGACTTAAACATAAGACTTGAAACTGGAAAACGACTAGAAGAAAACTACTAGAAGAAAACTAAGGGGGTAAGCTTATTGACATTTGTCTTGTCAAAGAGAAGAGTTTTTGAATACCACACTTAAATCACACTTCTTAAAGCAAGAAGAAAAATAAACAAGTAAGGTTACGTCAAACTAAAAAATACTATGCACAGCAAAGGAAACACTGAACCAAGTAAAAAAGGCAAATTACAAGATGAGAGAAAATATTTCCAACCCAGATATCTAATAAGGGCTTAATATCCAAAATATATAAGGAACTTCTAAAATTCAATAGCAAAAAAACCCTGAACAACCCAATTCAAAAATGGTTATTTAAAAAGACATTCCTTCAAATAAGACATAAATGTCCAACAGATAAATGAAAAAGAGCTCAATATTACTAATCTTCAGGGAAATGCAAACCAAAACCACCATGAGATATTACCTCATACTTGTTAGAATAACTACTATTATCAAAAAGATAAAAGGCAACAAGTGTTGGAAAAGATATGGGAGAAAAGATCCTTTTTACACTGTTGGTGGGAATATAAATTGGAATAATCATTTTAGAAAAGAGGTGGGAGTTTCTTCAAGAAATTAAAAATTGGAACTATCGGGGCACCTGGGTGGCTCAGTGGGTTAACCTCTGCCTTCGGCTCAGGTCATGATCTCAGGGTCCTGGGATCGAGCCCCACATCGGGCTCTCTGCTCAGCAGGGAGCCTGCCTCCCCCTCTCTCTCTGCCTGCCTTTCTGCCTACTTGTGATCTCTATCAAATGAATAAATAAAATCTTTAAAAAAAAATGGAACTATCATAATCCAGCAATCCCACATCTGGGTGTGATCCAAATGAAATTAAATCAGTACCTTAAAGAAGTATCTTCATTCCCATGTTCATTGCATCACTGTTCACAAAAGCCAAAAATGGAAACAACTTAATGTTCATCAACAGATGAATGAAAAAATAAATTGTGACATATATATGCAATGGAATATTATTTAGACTTAAAAAAAAAAAGCATTTCTGATGAGATGAATGAAACTGGAGAATATCATGCTAAGTGAAATAACCCAGACACAGAAAGATAAATGTTGTATGATCTCATTTATATGTAGAATCTAAAATAGTAAAACTCATAGAAGCAGAGAATTGAATGATGGTCAACAGAGGTGAAGTGTGAAAGGGAAGGTGGAAACAAGAACTGTTGTTCGCAGGATACAAATTTTCAGTTATGCGAGATAAATGAATTCTGGAGATCTAATATACAGCATGGTGCTGATAGCTAACAATATTGTATATTTAAAATTTGCTAAGAGGATAGATCTAATTAAATCTTCTTGCAACACACTATGAGAATTATGTAAAGGTGATGAATAAATTATCTAGTTTGATCAAGTTGATCTTTTCACAATGTATACATATATCAAAACATCGAGTTGTACAACTTAAATTTATACAATGTTTATATGTAAAAGATATTTCAAAAAAGTTTTTTATATAACCAAATAAAATAACTATTTATGAACAAAACAAAAAATTAAGTTTCTTCTATTATCTATTGGACTATGTAATAAATATCAATTAGGTCAAGTTTTTTGATAATGTGGTTCAAGTCTATAAAAGACCAAAATATAAAAATGTAAAATCAAAATGAAACCAGTTAAGAAAAATATGAAGCAACAAAAAATATAATATATAGTATCTTAAATTCCTGAAAATAGAAGCAAGAAACAATATGATGAGGGGTGCCTGGGTGGCTCAGTTGTAAAGCGGCTGCTTTGGCTCAGGTCATGATACCAGAGTCCTGAGATCCAGCCCTGCATCAGGCTCCCTGCTTAGTGGAGAGCCTGCTTCTCCCTCTCCCACTCCTCCTGTTTGTGTTCCCTCTCTTGCTGTGTCTCTCTGTCAAATAAATAAGTAAAATCTTAAAAAAAGAAAGAAAGAAAGAAAGAAAGAAAGAAAGAAAGAAAGAAAGAAAGAAAGAAAGAAAAGAAACAATATGATGAAATTAATTGAAAATGAATTGGCCACCAGAGGTAGCTGATCCATTCAAACATGAATTAAATCTCACTAATGCTAAGTGGAAGACAAAGTAAGGGAAGCAGCATTATGAAGAGAATCAAAAAGAATATTTGGGTGCATAAATTTTTAAAAAAGGAAAATTGATATAAAAGTAAAGAACTAGATGAGAAGATCTCACAAATAAATCTGCTCAGAATGAATGGATGTAAAAAAAAATCTGTGTCACTTGTAGATAAGGAAAACTAATGGACAAAGACAAAAAGATGAGGCAGAACAAGATACTCATGGAAATATTAAGGGAAAGATCAGGCAGTATCAAGAAAAAAAGAAATCTGTCTTAATCTGGATACTAAAGTAATTACTTGAAAAGGGCTTATTAAATTACTAAAAGAAATAATGACCCATAGATACAAAACACATCAGCATTTTAGACGTTTGACTTTATGATGCAACTTTGACAACTTATTATCTTATCCAGAGTATTGGAGAAAAATTAATTTTGATCACAAAAGTGAAACCTTTACTATTTGAGATCATCCTGGAGAGGGAAAAACAAACAAACAAACAAACAAACCTGCTTTCCGTGACATGACAGTCTTATGTAGAGGTTATTCCTTATCCATGGTTTGCTTCATTCTTTCTCTGGGTCCATTGCTGAATATCCTTTCAGATGCCTATATTAGTTTGCAGTCTGCATATGATTATTAGGAGAAAGGCAATGGACATGAATCTGGCTGATGCCAGATTCCCAAAGTTTTAGACAATTCATTCTTGCTTGTTCCTCAAATCATGAATTTATTTCCTTCAAATAAACTGATTAGAATTCTTCTAATACCTGAAAAAAGGACAAACTATGTTGCCTTTCCAACCTGAAAGATGAAGAAGAACATCAAAGTTGATTTTGAACTTAAAATGTTATATTATACACAAACACTGAATCATGGAACACTGCATCAAAAACTAATGATGTATTGTATGGTGACTAACAGAACATCATAAAAATAATAAAATAGGGGCACCTGGGTGGCTCAGTTGTTAAGCGTCTGTCTTCGGCCCAGGTCATGATCCCAGTGTCCTGGGATCGAGCCCCATATCAGGTTCCCTGCTTGGCAGGGAGTCTGCTTCTCCCTCTCCCTCTGCATATATGCTCTCTCTGTCTCTCTCTCTCTGATAAATAAATAAAATCTTAAAAAAATATTAAAAAAAATAATAAAATAAAATGCTATGTTCTCACATTGAAAGACTTGTAAAGGGAAAAAATCAAGACTGTTCTATGAAATAAAATCAAACTAAAGGTACTTATAAAATAAAAGAAACTCCTTCATGTATCTTCCCATGGTAAGGTGTAAATAACCCTAGAAAATTAACCATAGCCAGCAATTATAAATTTCTTTACACTGAGAAAATTAATTTCACAGTACTGATATTAGATTTTTTACCATCTACTTTTATAAATTATTTTTCAAAAGTGAAATTTTGTGCATATCTTTGTAGTTTGAATTCATTTTTACAGAATTTGTATTGAACTCATTTCAGTATTGAATTCATTTCTAAATAAAGTTTGAACATCTGAGAAAAATAGACTGGTTTCTATTAAGGAATGCTAAAAATCTCTGACTATAATCCTGCATTTTTCTACTTTTACTTCAAGTTCTATCACTTTTATGGCTTCAATTTTTTTTTTTTTTTGAAGATTTGTTGTTAGCACATGCACATTTAAGATGACTTAGCTTGCTTATTTATTTACTTATTTATTATTTATTTATTTATTTATTAGTAGGCTTCACACCCAATGTGGAGCCTAACACAGGGCTTGAACTCATGACCCTGAGATCAAGACCTGATTTGAGGTCAAGAGTCAGATGCTTAACCAACTGAGCCACCCAGGCACCCTAAATCTACTTAGACTTCTTAATGAATTCATCCCTTCATTGTGATCTAATATCTTCTTTTATTTCTGGTAACACTTTTTGTTCTGAAGTCCAGGGTTGGTTTATTTGTTTGTTTGTTTTTGTTTTTTTGGTATTGATACAGCTACTCCAGGTTTTTCCCTAGTGTTAATATGGTATAATTTTTCCCATTATTTTATTTTTACATTTGATTCTTTGATATTCAAAGTGGGCTTGGGTTGGGGTCATGGTTGTTCATTTCAATGCATCTGATTAACTCTGATTTATAATATAATTATTTACATGGTTTTGTTTAACAATACTATTTTAATATTTGTCTCTTATGTTTTTTCACCCATGATTTATAGGCTAAGTATTCCATGCAAGAAATAAAATTGAATTGTAATAGTTGCTCGGTCAATATATTGGAACATCATTATTTTTGCTTGTTTACTTCTTTTATATATTTGAATATCTAGTCTTATACTCTTATAAATCTCTGACACCAAACAAACTCCCAAATGAACTGATATTATGGGTATAAAAAGGATTCCTGGAGTTATATCCAATTGTAAATATGTTAAAAAAATGATTTTTATAAAATAGGTAGGTCTGAAACTTTTCAATTATTTCTTGTAAGCTGCACATTAGTACTTGGTATTCTTGCTACACCAGTCAGCCTCTGCAGAGAACTGGAATAAATTGATTCATTATTTTTTAAGGCAGTGACTTAAATGGATTCTATGAAGTTGTTTCTATTTTCTTCCCTTCTTCATAAAATATTTTTTTTTTAAAGTTAGGTAATATTGACATATTCCACAAGAGAGTCTTTAAGAAAGATTTTAAAAGCTATTACTTTCTACTGGGTCATTCAATAAGTCACTCAGTATAAAGGTCTTTTTTGTACTCAAAGTTTTAAGAAGGCTGCCATCCCTAAAAGAGCTCATGAACTTTTACCTTTTCTCACTTGGCTGAACAGTATACAAAGAGTTTATTTTCCTCATCTGTAATGTTATTATGATAATTTCATCAACCACACTTTCTAAGAAATACTTGGCATCTAACTGATTTTTAATAAAATTTTATTTAATTACAAAGTAAATAGATACACTTTCAAAAGCCTTGGAAAATAAATAAACACTTGAAAGTTTTGTTTTTGTTTTTGTTTTTAATGCTAAGCTAAATAAATTGATAGCTAAAATTTAACCATTGTTAATTTTTGGTATATATCCTTTGGTCTCTCTCTCCATTTCTCTTTCAGATTACACAACCAATCAAACACATGTGCACACACACACAGAGACATACACACACACATCATTTTTTTTAGCAGAACAGATAAACAGCATTAAATGCTTTATAAATTTAATTCATATGAAACTTATTAATATAAAACCTATTATTATCCATCCTCCAGAGGGAAAAAAAAACAATTGAAGCTTGAAGAAATTATGTGTCGGCCACATGTACATATTCATAAATGGCCAGGCATGATACAAAACCTGCTTTCTATGTCTCTTAATAAAATTTTCTTGTGGGAGGGGCAAGATGGCAGAGAGGTAGGAGACTCTGTTTCATCTGGTCCCCTAAAGTGAGCTAAATATCTACTAGAACATTCTGAACACCCATGAAATCAGCCTGAGAAGTGGGATTATACATATCTGGATCTCTGTGGGGGCAGAAGACACCAGTGGAGAGGTAAAGCAGAGGGGGAACATGCAGACTGATATTGGAGGATAAACAGAAGGGGGATGGAGCCTCCAGAAGTGACCCACTGGAAAGTAATACACCAATATTAAAATTCCCTATGATTGGGAACCAATATTAACTTGGAGTCTGATTAAAAGCACTCAAAAAGAACAAAAGATCTTAGGGCCCAACTGGTGGACCGATACTGTTTGCAGTTTTAGTGGCATGGGGGTGCAGAGACAAGCAGGTGCTTCAGGCAAGGTGACACCTGAGATGGTGACTGGGGATGTGCACTGTGGGAGGTTGCATGATTCAGCAGAATTTGCAGAGGGGAAGTCTGTGTGTTCTGGATCACCCAAAGGTGAGCAGACTGAGGCTTCTCTCTGAGGCGGAGGTCTGGGTGGAGTTTGCTTTCCACTAAACCTCCAAAAACCCACCAAGGAACAAAAACCTCCAGAGAACAAAAGCCTGAAAAACTGGTTTCCATAGAGCCCAGTGCCTGGATAGGGAGCTGAGGCACTCAACCCAAACAAGACTGACTGAAAAACAAAGCAGCAGCCCACTGCCCCAGAAAGTAAGCCAAAAGAATGAGAGGACAACCACCCCAGGATCCCAATAAAACTATAAAACCACAACATCAGGGGAAAACAATATCTTGAGCTCCCGGTATTGCCCTAAAACCTGCATATTTCATAGATACAACTTTTATTTTTAATTAGTTCTCACTATTCTTGTTCTTTTAAATTTTTTAAAACTACTTACCATTACAACTAGAGGTTTAATACAACATATTCCATAATAACCTTTTAATTTGAACTTTTTTCATACATATACCTGTGTTTTTCTTTTTCTTTTCTATTTTTTTAAGTATACATATAGATATAAGCTTCAAGGTAATCCTCTTTCCCTAATCAACACTACCCCTACATATAAACCAGTTTTAATCTCCTTTTATTTCTGGAAAGTTGAGTCCTTTAACAAAGATATCAAGAAACACCCAGGAAGAATCAAAATAACCTTCCTCTCCACATCGAGGATTTATAACCACCCTCCCATCTTTTTCTCCTGTCAGTGTTTCTATGTATTTGTTTTTGTTCTGGTATTATGTAAATCTTATCCTTGGGGTTCATTTTGGCTAGGTTATTTATTTATTTATTTCTTCTCATTTAGTTTTGTTGTCTTTTTGTTTGTCCGTTTTTATTTGTATATATTATAAACCTTACTTGTGTGGCACATCCTGGCTGGGTCTTCTCTTTTTCTTCTCTCTCTCTACCTCTCTCTTTTTCTTTTTTCTTTCTTTTTAGTGCTGACTTCCGATTGCTCAGAAGTGTTCCAGAGTGATCCTTGCCTGGATCATGGTTGATATATTCAGCTACACATCCCTCAACCACCTCCCATCACAATGACTAGGAGAGGAACACCCAACAGAGGAAAAATTCAGAGACTTTGTCCTTCCATCAGAACATGGACATGGACATAAACAGTATGTCAGGAAGGGAATTCAGGGTAACAATTATCCAGGCAATGGCTAGGTTGGAGGAAACCATTAGTGAGAACATAGAATCTCTAAGGGCAGAAATGAAGACCTCCTGGGAAGAAGTTAAAAATGCTATCAATGAGATCCAATCTAATCTAAATACTCTAACAGCTAGGGTAACTGAGGCAGAAGAAGAATTAGTGATCTAGAGGACAAACTGATATAGAAAAAGGATCAGGAGGAGGCCTGGAATACACAGCTTAGAAGCCATGAAAACAGAATTAGGGAAATGATGCCATGAAACGTTCCAATGTCAGAATTACTAGGATTCCTGAGGGGGAAGAGAAAGAAAGAAGACTAGAAGATATAGTTGAACAAATTCTCCATGAAAATTTTCCCAATCTGGGGAATGAAACCAGTGTTCCTGTCCTAGATGCAGAAAGATCACCCCCCAAGATCATAGAATCTAGAAAGACCTCGAGACACCTCATTGTAAAACTGATGAATGATAATTTAAGACAGGAGTTCTTGAGAGCAGCTAGGGGGAAGAGATTCCTTACATACAGAAGAAAGTCCATCAGAATAACGTCAGACCTGTCTGCAGAAACCTGGCAAGCCAGAAAGGGCTGGCAAGACATATTCATTAGAATAACATGCAGCCAAGAATACTTTATCCAGCAGGGCTGACATTCAAAATGGATGGAGAGATAAAGAGCTCCAAGACCAGCAAGGTGTAAGAGTATGTGACCACCAAGCTGGCACTACAAGAAATATTAAGGGGGGGGGGGTTCTATAAGAGAAGAATGAACCCAAGAGTGAAATAGAACAGAAATTTACAGAGACAATCTGTAGAAAGGATTTCATAATGTCAATAAACATGATGTCAATAAAATGTATCTTCCAATAACCATTCTCAACATGAATGGCCTAAATGCTCCCATAAAATGGCACAGTGTTGTAGATTGGATAAAATGATATGACCACTCCATATGCTGTCTACAAGAGACCCATTTGGAACCTAAAGATAATCCAGACTGAAAGTGAAGGGATGAAAAAGCATCTTTCATGCCAATGGGCCTCAAAAGAAAGCTGGGGTAATGATTCTTATATCAGATACATTAGATTTTAAACTAAAGACTGTAATCAGAGATAAAGAAGGATACTACATCATTCTTAAAGGGTCTATCCACCAAGAAGATCTAACAATTGTAAATATTTATGCCCCAATATGAGAGCAGCCAACTACATAAGCCAACTGTTAATCAAAATAGAGTCATATTGATATGAATGCATTCATAGTAGGAGATATTAACACATCACTCTCAGTAATAGATAGATTATTGAGGCAGAAAATCAATAAAGAAACAGGAGAATTGAATGATACATTGGACCAGATGGACCTCAAAGACATATACAGAACATTCCACCCTAAAACAACAGAATACTCATTCTTCTCAAGCATATATGGAACTTGTTCCAGAATATACCACATACTGCGTCATAAATCGGGACTTAACTGATACCAAAAGACTGAAATTCTTCCCTGCATATTCTGAGGCCACAATGTTTTGAAACTGGAACTCAACCACAAGAAAAAGTTGGGAAGGAATTCGAACTCCTGGAAGCTAAAGACAACCCCGCTTAAGAACGTTTGATTCAACCAGGAAATAGAAGAAGAATTTAAACAATTCATGGGGACCAATGAGAATGAAGACACTTCGTTCCAAAATATATGGCATACACCAAAGGTGGTCCTAAGAAGAAAATACATAGTCATTCAAGCCTCACACAAAAAGTGGAAAAATCCAGAATACACCAGCTCTCTTTATACCTTAAAGAACTGGAGAATCAACAACAAATTAAGCCAACCCCACATATAGGAAGGGAAATAATCAAGATTATAGCAGAAATCAATGAGATAGAAACTAGAGATACAGTAGAACACATCAACGAAACTAGAAGCTGGTTTTTTGAAAGAATCAATAAGATTGATAAGCAACTGGCCAAACTAATCTAAAGAAAATGAGAGAGGACCCAAATTAATAAAATAATGAATAAAAAGGGAGAGATCCTGAATAACACCAAGGAAATAGAAACAAACATCAGAAATATTATCAACAGTTATATGCCAATAAGTTAAGAAACCTAGAAGAAATGGATGCATTCCTGGAAACCTATAAACTTCCAAGAAAGAATCAGGAAGAAATTGACAACCTGAATAGACCAATATCTAATAATGAGATTGAAGCAGTGATCAAAAACCTCCCAAAAAACAAGAGCTCAGGACCTGATGGATTCCCTGGATATTTCTACCAAACATTCAAAGAAGAAATGATAACTATTCTCTTGAAGCTGTTTCAAAAAATAGAAACAGAAGGAAAACTTCCAGACTCTTTCTATGAAGCCAGCATCATCCTGATCCCCAAACCAGGCAAAGACCTCACCAAAAAGGAGAATCTCAGACCAATATCCCTGATGAATATTGATGCTAAGATTCTCAACCAGATCCTAGCAAACAGGATCCAACAGCACATTAAAAAGATTATCCACCATGACTGGGTGGCATTTATCCCTGGGATGCATTTAACCCTGCATTGTTAAGGAAATGTTGAAAAAGAAAAACAAAACTGAGGGCATCATGTTGCCTGATTTCAAGCTTTACAACAAAGCTGTGATTCACCAAGACAGCATGATACTAGCACAAAAACAGACATAGAGACCAGTGGGACAGAGTAGAGAGTCCAGATATGGACCCTCTACTCTATGGTCAACTAATCTTCAACAAAGCAGGAAAAATATACTCTGGAAAAAAGACAGTCTCTTCAATAAATGGTGCTGGAAAAATTGGACAGCTATATGTAGAAGAATGAAACTCCACCATTCTCTTACACCATACACAAAGATAAACTCAGTATGGATAAAAGACCTCAGTGTGAGGCAGGAATCTATCAAAATCCTAGAGGAGAACATAGGCAGTAACCTCTTCCACACTGGCCACGGCAACTTCTTTCAAGACATGTCTCTGAAGGTAAAGGAAACAAAAGCAAAAATGAACCATTGGGACTTGATCAAGATCAAAAATTTCTGCATAGCAAAGGAAATAGTCAACAAAACAAAGAGGAAACCCACAGAATGGGATAAGATATTCACAAATGACACTACAGACAAGGGCTGATATTCAAGATTTATAAAGAACTCCTCAAACTCAACACACACAAAACAGATAATCATATCAAAAAAATGGGCAGAAGACATGAACAGACACTTCTTCAAAGAAGACATAAAAATCGCTAACAGAAACATGAAAAAATGTTCATCATCATTGGCCATCAGGGAGATTCAAATCAAAACCATATTGAGGGGTGCCTGGGTGGCTCAGTGGGTTAAAGCCTCTGCCTTCAGCTCAGGTCATGATCCCAGGGTCCTGGGATCAAGACCCACATAGGGCTCTCTGCTCAGCGGGGAGCCTGCTTCTCTTCCTCTCTCTCTGCCTGCTTGTCTGCCTACTTGTGGTCTCTGTCTGTCAAATAAATAAAATATTAAAAAAAAAAACATATTGAGATACCACCTTACACCAGTTAGAATGGCCAAAATTAACAAGACAGTAAACAACAAGTGTTGGAGAGGATGTGGAGAAAGGAGAACCCTCTTACACTGTTGGTGGGAATGCAAGTTGGTGCAACCTCTTTGAAAAACAGTGTGGAGATTCCTCAAAAAATTAAAAAAGAAAAAATAGAGCTTCCCTATAACCCTGCAATTGCACTACTGGGTATTTACCCCAAAGATACAGATGTAGTGAACAGAAGGGCCATCTGTATCCCAATGTTCATAGCACCAGTGACCACAGTCACTAAATTGTGGAAAGAGCCAAGATGCTCTTCAACAGATGAATGGATAAAGAAGAAAGGGTCCATATATACAATGGAGCATTATGCCTCCATCAGAAAGTATGAATCCCCAACTTTTATATCAACATGGATGGGACTGGAGGAGATTATGCTGAGTGAAATAAGTCAAGCAGAAAGAGTTAATTATCATATGGTTTCACTTACTTGTGGAGCATAAGGAATAACACGGAGGACATTGGGAGAAAGAGAGGAGAAGTGAGTTGGAAGAGAGTTATCTCACTCTGTGAAATAAAC
The DNA here is from genome assembly GCF_002288905.1 of Enhydra lutris kenyoni. Taxonomy (NCBI): domain Eukaryota; kingdom Metazoa; phylum Chordata; class Mammalia; order Carnivora; family Mustelidae; genus Enhydra; species Enhydra lutris. The sequence goes on from NW_019154087.1 coordinate 14,792,841, forward strand.
TGAGAGTTTTGGAGGGGAGGGGAGTGATGGGTTGGGTGAGCCTGGTGGTGGAAATTAAGGAGGGCACATATTGTATGGAGTACTAGGTGTGGTGCATAAACAATGAATCTTGGGACACTGAAAAAAAATTTAAAAAATTAAAAAATTTAAAAAATTAAAAACAAAAACAAATTTAAAAATATATATTTGTTTGGGGTATTAGAAATCATCATCATCAACCTTTTTATATGCACTTAGATTTTCTCTGTTTTTATTATTATTATTATTATTATATTATTTTCCAATAAACTCAGGGAATTTCTGGATAAATTATTTATGACTTTATAACAAATTAGAAAAATTTTAGATAGCATGTAAATATACACAGTGTCATACTATCTTATAGAAAATGTATACTATTTCCACTAATGTTAATACATACTGATTCCAGTTTTCAAATCTTACTTAATGACTCACCCAAATAAGAATAATATACCATATGTTTAAAATATGTCTTAAACATACACATAATATGACTAGTCTACCCCCTTGCATGTAAACTTTAATATCTTACAAATCTTCATGTCTTTAGATTTATTTAGATTACATTAAAGTATACACATAAAGATCACATTAATTTTGAGGTTATTAAAAATCTAGGGATTACAAGGGGTTAATGAAAGGGCTGGTGTGAAAAGAATTATGTGTAACTATAAAAGAGCAACATCAAGATCCTTGTAGTGATAGAATACTTTCAAATAAGTTCATATTCTGAGGTTCTGGGTGGATATGAATTTTGGGGGAGAGATTATTGGATCCTTTCCACATAGTCTGCCTCTCCCTTGCCAGGTTTCTATACCTACTGGTTCTTCTACTTTGGTTGCTCTCCTATGCCTTCAAAGAATTATTTTTGTATTATACAATTATTATTATTGTTTTAGCATGAAAGGTAAGTCTAATAATACAAGCTACCCAACTATGAACAGAACCAGACCTACCACCCAATTTTCCTTTTCTCAAAAGCTCTTGAGAGCTACCTGGTGATTGCTGCCATCTATTAGCTACATTTCCCAGAGTATGTACAATGTAATGCACGTGACCAATGCCCAAACAGTGTTAGATCAAGTGCATCCATGCATGTATCCATCACTGAATTAAAATATTACATTGTAGTGATGTGCTTGTGTTTTGTCTGCCACAAAACTGAGTGTATTTTTGCATGCACCATGCCTTATTGAACATCTGGTTTACAACAAGAGTTCAAAACTTAATAAGTGAGTTTGCAGTTAGATGAATTAATACAGAGAAAAGTAAAAAATTATAATGAGCTCTATATTATTGAGACATAAAGAACCTACTCAGATTTACAAAAGCAAGAAGAAAGCAAAGAATGAGACTTGAATCTGATTCCAGGATAACTGGTTATTTTAATGAAAATAGCTAAATTTAATAAACAGCAACCACGTACCAGACAATGTGATAATTACATAATCACATTGTACATACTGCACGCTTTAAATTTCAAATAGTTTTGTGCAGTATTACTTCCAGATCTTTGTTCTGCTGATTAACTGACTCATAGAGAGACCATCCTGGTTGATGTGATGCAGCTATCTGCTACTTGGAACTCTTACTGTAGAAAGTATATTCAGTTTTCTCCAGGGTGTTGTGATTAATTCTTGAAATCAGTTTAATTTTCACAATCATTTTAATATACACAACCTAAGCCTGGAGCAATTGATTCAGTGAGTTGATAAATCTGACCTAATTTACATGTGGAAAATTGGGCTTGTAGAGGACACTAGTTTTGCCTGTATGAAAAAGCCTGAGAGATTTTGTATTCCAGGTAAATCAAATTAGCTGTTCTTCTCAATGTAAAATAGAGAGAGAATAAACATCTAAACTGGAGACAGCTGATCTGACAAGTGGCAGAGTGGCGATTAAGACAATAAGCCAAAATAAAAATAAGAGTCAAGGCTTAAATCACTTATAGCAAGAGAACTTTCCCTATATTCCATTTTCCCCAATGAAACTGTGGCAAGTGAGGGCCAAATATAGCAGAACAGTTGGGGTGGGAGGCATGGTCTCAATGCTGAAGGAGTCCTGAACAAAAGACTCCTGCCACTTTATGGACCGAGAAGCTCAGGGGAGAGTGAAGGGAAAGAACCAGGAGTGGAGAAGTGATGAGTACAGAGTTAGAATGAAGAAAAGCATCTTCTAGTTTCCTCCTTCTCTAATAATATCTATTAAAATGGGTATGAAGTGAATCTCATTTATCTCATTTTTTTTTGGCATTTCCTTAATCATTAGTGATGTTCAGCATCTTTTCATATACCTATTGGCAATCCAGCTATAGTTAATAATATATAGTTAATAATAATAATATTTGGAATATACTAAGAGATCAAAGTTCAAAGTTCTTGACACAAGTAAAAAAAAATTGTGACTATGTAAGGTAATGGATGCTAGCTAGACTGATTGTGGTGATCATTTTGCAATGTGTACAAATATCAAATCATTATTTTGTACACCTGACACTAATATAATGTTATGTGTCCATTATAGTACAATTATACCATAATATTAAAAGCTGCTAAAGAGATTCAGCTTAGGCCCTCAGGAGAAGGTCCCTGAGTGAGGCCTCTAAGTAGAAGCACGTGTGCTATGAATGCAGCAATGCACGAGAGTATGGCCAGAAAGGGGACCTGAGGCCTTGACTGCAACTCCTTTCAGAGACTGCAATGCATTGCCTGTGCACATGTTTGGTGTGATGAGTACAGCTTTCCTTTCTGAGGCCTGTCAGGCAAACCCTTTGTAATTGCCTAAGATCAGTTCTGAAAGATCACACATAGGACTTATCAATGCAATTATTATCTAATAATACAGCAGAGACAAATAATCTACAACTATGCTTATTTTTCTTTATGTTATAAAGAATGTACTATTTAGTCAAAACTATGTGTTGTACATTCAGAATGCCAGCTAAAACAGTTCAGCATTTATTTGCATATTCAGGGTTGAAAGACAAGTAATTCACAGGCAATTTAAATGAAACGAAGACCTGCATGATCTTGCAGTGAAAAGTGATTTCAAATTTCAGATACAGCCATAATCATGATGCACAACTTTGCAAACTTTGGGATTATACAATGATGTATGCATTTTAGATAAGATCTCAGTAAATCTTCCATTTTCTTTTCCATCAATCTATTGGTGATAATGTCTTCTCAGTTTTGCTTAAGACAATAAAAGTAGCTTCCAACGAATACTTATGTGATAAAGTAGTCTGTTAAATTGTCCGCTGGTCATACTCTGGCTATTAATTATATAAATATGGAACAAAATATTTAAGATTAATGTTTTTAAATTTAACAAATACTAACCTACCAAAATTACATTATGTATTTAGGAATACACACAAATGTAAACAAATAATTAGTTTGACTCCAAGGAAGGGCTTACTCACATTGTTCACTAGGAAATCCAATTATAGATCACTTTCTAAGAGAATATCTTTCATCTTTAGTTTCTTACTCTCCCTACCTTGTTTATGGAAAGGTCTGCCGATAGTGACCATTGAATCTTCCATGGATAAAAGCCTCACTCATCAGTCATACCTTCTAGTCTACTTTTAGAATGTATCTCTTTTTCTTGATTGAAACCATAGATTTGCTATTTATAAAGCAATGAGAAAGAATTTTTCAAGTTAACTCTAATAAAACTTGGTATATGATTTAGAAGACTTTAAGAATGCTATATCTGGAAGCAAAATACGTAGAACAAATGTTCATTAAATGATTCTCCCACACATCCTAATACTTCTCACTATGCAGGTTATTAAGTTCATTTGTTAATACCTAATTCTGTTGAAGATACCAGGGGCAAAAGAGTTTATATTTGCTTGGCCTATTTTCAAGTTGTTGCAAAATCTGTGTGTGTGTGTGTGTGTGTGTTTAACTTTATCAGACTATGAAAATAACTCAAAGGAACAAGAACAGTAACATTTATACAGGAGAAAATTAAAATATTTTACTGAATATTTCTCAGACTATTCAGTTTTCTTTTCTTCATTCCAATCACTCTCAGACTGTGAATTAATGTTGCAAAAAAGAGTTTATGTAATCATTCAGAAAACTGAATCACACCTCCCTCTTCATTACCTTCATGACTCAATGCTTCTATTTCATTTATTTCCTCAAATTAAATTTAAATATCTGGGTATTTTCTAAAGTATTAAACTAGTTTTTATCCTTTACTAAATCTAATGTGACCCTACCAACAAATATCTTTTACCTATATTTTAATTGTCTGCATGGTCCAACATGAAACAACAGAAGAACTGATACATGTTTCTACTGGTACTTTGTTCAAAATTTTGTTGTACTTATCCTCTTATATAATGCACTGGAAGATTAAGTTTTACCATATTATAAATAATCAAACTTTTGCTGATTCTACTAATAAAATAAAATTATTAACACAAAGGGAAAAAATAAAGATGTTATAGGTAAATGCAGAAACTATTTTCCAAAGTATTTCCTGAATCTATTTTTCAAACACTCAGACATGATTCCTTTTAGTATAATGGCTAAATTAAAACTTCCTTTAGTTCATGCTTTTCCCTTTGGATAAGATACATAATTATTTACATATATATTTTATATATGTATATTATATTTATGTATACATGTATGTATACGTATGTATGTGTGTGCTTATACTGATATCCCATCAAAGTCAGACATTTTGACTTCAGAACAATGTAGAACAGACAAAAATCTGATTTCTGGTCCAATTTTAATGAATAGATTCTAGGCAGTTTGTTGATAATGATTTTTTTTTTTCTTTTAAAGCACTGTTATATGGGAATTTCTTATTCTGCCCAAGATCTATTCATTTGAAGAAATGCATTACTGGAATATTGAATAGGAATAATTTACTTTAAAGATCTTACAAAATTTCTGAAACACTTCTATGAAAGTGTTTATCTGTACCTATACATTTTCTAGACCAATTAAGCATGACAATTAAAGCATACATCCCCATGCATATAATATGATGTGATATTTCTTTATTCAAAGACATAACTGATAAAAAGATGTTATAGAAAAACAAAATTATCTTTTTAGTATTATATAAAATTTTGGGGGCACCTGGGTAGCTCAGTGGATTGAGCCGCTGCCTTCGGCTTGGGTCATGGTCTCGGGGTCCTGGGATTGAGCCCCGGATCTGCCTCAGCATCCCTGCTGGGCAGAGAGCCTGCTTCCCCCTCTCACTCTGCCTGACTTTCTGCCTGCTTGTGATCTCTCTCTCTGTCAGATGAATAAATAAAAGCTTTAAAAAAAAAATTTGTTCTTTTAATCTAGAAAAATATATTATTTTGTTCTTTTTAATACATCTCTGTCAGAATCATGGATTTTGTTTATTCTATCAGTGGAAAAATGAAAAGGTATTTTAACTTATTTCAGCCTTTAATTTTCAACTTTCTTCGGTGGGGAAGGGGGAGTCTGATTAAATGAAAAACTGCTGTCATCAAATATTTCTTTATTGACTAAGCTGAAACTGGAAAACTATAAAATAAATCACTTAATTATCTTACTCACTTTTTAAAACATTCAACAAATAATGTAGTATTCTAAATTTAAATGTAAAGTAGAAAAAATATCTGAAATGCATCTCAACAAGAAATGTTGAGAGTTAGTAGTTTCAGAGTTAGTAGTTTGTGTATTAAATGAGCTTTCTTGCTCTTAATTCACACATCCCACTCCACAGATATAGATATATGGATATTTATACATACATATAAGTGTATAATGCTATGCACATATGTATGTTTATGTACATGTGGTAACTTAAAATTATTTGAGTGACAGTTCAGAAGAAGAAGGAGTAAAAACGAAGCCTGTATATTATATGGGCTTTTGTGTTTGTACTCCTAAATCTAAAATGAGATATAAATTGACAGAGATATTTCCATTATAAATTTAGATTCTTATTTATTGAACTAATTAAATATATGTAATCCTTTAATGGTATAACCATTATAAGAATTGTTAAATATTTTAACATATGCTAATAATAGGTCTTTATTACATTTAACTGTAAAATGAAAGACTGATTTCCAGTATCCACAGAAGACATCAAATTCATGTCACTTAATGTTACCATTATTCTCTTATGATTTTGTCAAATGGTAAAGAACAAATAATCTGCTTTATTTACTCTTAAGAAATTGAAAGACTTACACTACAAGGTAACTTTCTAGGGAATAAATTACAATTTTGATGAACACAGCAAATCCCTGTAGAAAGAAAATTGTTTTGCCTAGAATATTTCATAAAAGAGTCAGGAAAATAATTGCCCTCAGGGTAGTTCAATGAAATAACTGAAATTTCATCTTTCCTAACAAGTATCAGCCTCTATAATGTGATAAGGAGGAGCAAAATGCATAAAAATAATATGTGATGATGTCTGGTGTGTGTGTGTGTGTGTGTGTGTGTGTGTGTGTGTGTCTATTTGCAAACAAAAGGTGATAGAAAAAATAGACAAAAATTTTTGTAAAAGAAAATGTTTAAAACATACTCTATTGTGACCATTTCTGATTCATTTTAGCATTTGTTATTAAAATCACAGAAGATAGCAAATAATTTAATATAGTCATTTTCTTTTGCCAAGAAAATATTTGATTCACATATCTGAAGACATAAAGTGTTAAGCTGTCAAATCATATTCACATGAATGTCACACACTATCATTTGAACTAATGATTGAAGAAATATAGGCTTACAATGCAGAAATGAACCATTCTTTGAATGGAAAAATTTAATCTTGGTAGACATGACTCTCTATAAAAGTCCCTTCCTTTCTTGCACTAGGCCAATGCCTCATTTCAGATTTAATGCAATTGCCTGTTGGTTGTGGGATGACTCTTTTATTTTCCCATCAATTACACAGTTTTAAAAATTTATTCCAGTAAATGTTGAAGATGTATTTGACAAAATCCAATACTCTTTTATGATAAAAACAAACTAAGATTTGAAGGGAGCTTTTTCAATCTGATAAAGAATAGGTATGAAAAGCCCACAATTACTATCATACTTAATGGTGGAAGACTCGATGTTTTCCCCTTCAGTTAGAAACAGATCAATGATATCTTCTCTCATCACTTCTAATCAACAATGTCTTGGAGGTTTTAGCTAGGACTACTAGGCAAGAATAAGAAATAAAAGGGAAAAAGAAAGAAATAAGAAAGAAAGAAAGAAAGAAAGGGCATCCAAATTAGAAAAGAAGTAAGACTATCTCTATTTGTAGATTATATGATCTTGAATGTAGAAAGTCCTAGGGAATCCACGTAGAAAACTAGTCAAACTAGTAAACAAAAAGTTTCCAAATACAAGATCGATATACAAATTCAGATGTTTTCTCTGTACTAGCAATATACAATCCAAAAATAAAATTTTAAAAATTTACAATAGCATTAAGAATAAAATACTTTTAAAATTACAAAGTAATGCAAATTAACAAAATATGTTCAAAGATTGGACTCTGACAACTAGAAACTATTGTTTAAAGAATATTAAAGAGAGCTTACATAAATGTAAAGATATCCCATCTTCATAGATTGTAAAATTTATTGTGATTAAGACAGAATTAATCTCAGATTAATCTATGGATTTATGTAATTCCTATGAAAATACCAGTTGGCTATTTATTTTTTGCAGATATTAAAGAGTGGATGCTAATATTTATGTGAGATTTTAAGAGAACTAAGATAGGCAAAGCAATGTTGGGAAAGACCAAAGTTGAAAAGACTCACACTTCAAATTCCAAAATTTACAACATTACAGTAACCAAAACAATATAAGATTGTTATAATGGGAGGAATATCATCAATGTAATATAATTAATAGTCCAGAAATAAACAATCACATTTATGATTAATTGATTTTTTGTAAGAGTGCCAAAACAATTCAAAGGGGGAAAGAATAGTGTCTTCAATAAATGGCACTGGAATAACTGAACAACAAAAAATTAGCTAAAAATGGATTACAGATCTAAATGTAAGAGTTAAAACTACAAAACTCTTAGATAAAAATGTATGAGTGTACCTTTGTAACCAGAGGTTCAGAAAGTCTTCTTAGAGATGACACCAAAGACACAAGTGACAAAAGGAATGCATGCACATACATACAGGGGAATTCATCAAAATTAAAAATTCTGTGCTTTAGAAGATACCAACAAGAAAGTGAGAGGACAGTCGACAGAATGGGAAGACATATTTGCAAATTATATATGTGATAAGGAACTCAAGTCTATAACAAAGGACTTGAGTCCCTTAGAAATACATATATGTAGGGGTGCCTTGGTGGCTCACATGGTTAAGCATCTGCCTTTGGCTCAGATCATGATCCCAGGAGCCGCAGTGGGCCTCCTTGAAGTGGGGAGCCTGCTGCTCCCTGTGCCTCTGCCATTCCCTCTGCTTGTGCTCTCTGGCTCTATCATTCTGTCAAATAAAATCTTAAAAAATAAAAGAAATATATGTATGTAAAGAAAAAGCAATAACAGGACAAATAATACAATTTTTTTAAAAAATGGGCATATGATCTTTTTGGACATTTCTGCAATGCAGCAATAAGTACATGAAAAGATAGTCAACATTACCAGTAATCAGGGGGATGCAAATCAAAAGCATAATGATTACTACAACATGTCCTATATTGGGAGGCTGATTATAGGAAAAGGACTGTGAAAAAAGAAAAAAAAAGTATAATCAGACACCATTTTTCGCCACTAGGAAGACAGATAGTAACAAGTGTTGCCAAGGTTGTGGAAAATTTTGAAATCACATATACAGTGGAAGTGCTGCTTTTGACAACAGTCTCTAGCTCCTAAAATGGTTAAAGTTAGTTTTCCTTTGGGGAGATGAATATGTTCTAAAATTAATTGGAATATGGTTATATACATCTGTAAATACACTAAAACTCACTGAATTGTGCAACTTAAATGGGTGATTTCTAAGTGAAACATATTATACATCAAAGCTATCATTTAAAAAAATATAATACATAGACAATGCTCAAAAAACTAAGAAAAAATAGGAATCCAGTTCAATTTCAGTGAAGGAAAAACTACTTTCAAGTTTATAAATGTAATGACTTGCTTTTTTTGTTTTTTTTTACAACTCTGACCAGCATTGAAGGAGAAAATCAAAGATGTATAAAGCACTATATATTTCTAAAGAGAACTGAAAACTTTTAAAAATAGGCAAATCATCAGAATTTATTCAGAAGGCACCCAAGCTACAACTATCATCAACATCGGTGTACACCCTCCTCCAAGACACACTCAGAGGGATTATTGAAATCATTATTTTTCTGCCTAGTTGGAAGTTGTTGTTGTTGTTTTTCACTTTTCTTATAGAAGGCCAAGACATTTCTTTATTTACCATGTTATGTGGGAAGACTCTAAAAGACTCAATTATAGCTGTCAAAAGCCACTGCAAGAAGGTGAATTGGGCATGTCTTTTCTCCAGATGGTATCTGCTTCTGTGTCAAATTTTCTCTTCCCCCATCTCTCTTTGAAGAAAACAAGAATTGGAAAAATAAAAGCCCTTGGTTTTCCTGTATGTCAAATATACTATGTGGAAGGTGGATGAGCATGCGACTTCTTCCACTTAGAGAAGTTGCCCTCAAGAAAAGCCCTGTGGGATATACTGCTGCAGCAAAGAATAAACCAGGGAGTGTTGACAGACTTCCAACTGAGATGAATTTTCAATTTTCAGTCTTCTTTAAAGTCTCTCTTTTGTTCTACACCATTGTAATGTGTCAATCCTTCGAAACCCGACTTTACAAATGACGATGACAATTCATCTTACTCAGGAAACCAACAGAGGACCCAGGAAATAAGTGTTAATCTCTTCTTTTTCTGCAGCCTCCCTAATGCGTTCTCTGAAAGAAAGTCACGCTGTAAAGGAAATGTAGGGATAGATTTGGGCACTTTCCTGTTAAAGTTGTGCTTAATGTTTGAGAAAGGATGAATGTTAAGTTACAAATACAATTGAAGGTGTAACTGTACTGAATTTATTATATTTAGGGTTTGGGAGTCTGCCTAAGATAGGTTTAAGGAAATAAAAAGTTCAGAGGGAATGACAAGACAGTGAGAAGAGAAAAAGTGTTCATTCTGAAATAATATTTGTAAAAATAAATAAAATACAAAACAAAGGAAAAATATTAAGATTCAGAAAACATAGGTTAAGTAAATATATCAGATTATCTTAGATTACATTGTCACTTCAGCATCTTAATTTGTTTAGAGATATTGGAAGGTAGAGGTGAAGTTGGTTAGTTAGAGGGATACAAATGTTTATAATGCTTACATGGGAATACCAGAATGATTAATAAAACAATTTGTGAAGGCTTAATTAAATTCATAATGCATACATTTTAAAAGTCTTAATATTCAGATGACTCTCTCCATTGGTTTATATGGAAGAAAGAGAGGTGCTTGTCAGTTTATTCATCTTTCCATTGCCAACATTTTTTTTAGAAGTAAATAATATTCCAGAGGCTGTGCCAGGATTTAGGTGTGAAATGGAAAATACTTTAGATGTTATTCCTTCAGGAACCTGTGATACAGTAAAGACATGTAAGTAAATAAACACATTAAATATTAATGAATTTTGAAGAATATGATAAAGAGAGCAAATAGTACCTAATATAAAAATCAAAACAAAACAAGTCGATTTTGGATTGATGTTCTCTTTTGGGGTTGTCAAAAATTTGTTATTGCAAGGTATGATTTAAACTGTGATTTGAGGAGTAGTGGTGAATTATTATTTACAAAGATGAAATCAGGGCTAACAACCTTTGCTAAGTATTTAAGTGGGTAAGAGCTCAATATATGCTACAAATGAACTTAAGTGAGTAGAGGAGTATGTAGTGTGAAATGAATGTGTGCAAGACATCATTTGGGATACATATTGATGATGCAAGATTAGGGACAAGGACACTTGAAGTCTTTGAAAGGTTTTAAGCAGTTATATGATTGCCTTTCATTTTCATAATGGCTGGTTATGGCATATAGTGTTCAAAATTCAGTGAGAAAAGAAGAAATGACAGCCAGACGACCATTTCAGAAAAATAAGGTAGGTAAAAAGTTGGTGCCAGTACCGTGTGGGCACAATGGAAATGGACAAAAAAACGACTGGATCTGAAATATATTTTGAAAATAAATCTATATGGAGTAAGATAACAATGATTAAAATAACAACTCCTAGATTCTGACTTGGCCACTGCAGCCTTGGTGGGTACATTTTTCATGGTAAAGAAGAAAGGAGGATGGGGATATAGCAGGTTTAAGGGTGCAATAAAATTTTTAATTTTGGATATATTAATTTAAATATACCTTTTGTGTGATCCACACTGAGATATAAAGTATGTGATTGGATAGAGGAAACCGATGATTGTGGTTCTAAGTGGAAAAGCATCAACATGGCCTTAACAAAAAGACAGAACTCTAAGAGATTCTAAAAGGTAAGTGAATAGATTGCTCAACTTTCTTATCTTGGCATTGGATGATTACAGGGAAAGAAATGAAGCCAGAAGAGGATAGAACATTAACATAAAATCTAGGATGAAAGAATTATCATTAAAGGCAATGCACATTTAAAATGGAAGTGTGAGCATAACAGAAGAATAACTAAGAAAAAAGATTTTAGTCAGATATTTGAGTTTTGGATTCTTCAAAAGAAACAAAATATAAAGGAGTGGTAACACCTGACACATAAAATCCAGTTGGGAACTGGGGTAAAACAAGGAAACAAACCAAAATAATAAAAATAAGGAAGATTAGTGGAGTCAATTAAGTATGAAAATCTGCTTTTTTTTTTAAAGAATAACTTTGTCCACTTCACACAGCATTTTCCTTCCCCTATTATAAAGTAAAATAAAAGAAATAATGAAATACATAAGAATAAATTTAATCAAGGAGGAGAAAGACCTGCACCCTGAAAAGTATAAAACATGTGATGAAAGAAATTGAAGATGACACAAACAATGGAAAGATATCTCATGCTCATAGAATGGAAGAACAACTATTGTTAAAATGTCCATACTGCCCAAAATAGTCTACACCTTTCCAGTCCCCATGAAAATTCCAGCAGCATTTTTCACAGAACTGGAACAATCCCAAAATTTGTATGGAATGACAAAAGACCCTGAATAGACAAAGAAATCTTGAAAAGGAAAAGCAAAGATGTAGGCATCACAATTCTGGACTTCAAGTTGTATTACAGAGTTGTAGTAATCAAAATAGTCTCAAAATATAAACAAGCACACAGTATCACCTCTCATCAGTTGGAATGGCTAAAATTAACAACACAGGAAAAAACAGATATTGGAGGATGCAGAGAAAGGGGAACCCTCTTACACTATTGGTGGGAATGCAAACTGGTGCAGCTACTTTGGAAAATAGTATGAAGTTTCCTCAAAAAGTTAAAAATAGAACTACGCTATAGCTAGTAATTGTACTACTAGGTATTTAACCAAAGGGTACAAAAATACTGATTTCAATGGATGCATGTACCCCTATATTTATAACAACATTATATGATAAACAAATTATGGAAAGAGCCCAAATGTCCTATTGACTGATGAACAAAGTGAGTGTCTATAGAATCAAAATCTTGCCATCTACCATGAAAAAGAATTAAATCTTGCCATCTGCAATGATGTGGATGGGCTAAAGAGTATTACGCTAACTAAGTCAGAGAAAAATAAATACTATTTGATTTCACTTGTGTATGGAATTTAAGAAACAAAACAAATGAACATAGTGGGGAAAAAGGAGAGGCAAACCAAGAAATGGACTCTTAACTAAAGCGAACATACTGGTGGCTACTGGACGGGAGGTGGGTGGGAAGATGGGTTAAATAGGTGATGGGGATTAAGGAGAGCACTTGTGATGAGCACAGGGTGTTGTATGTAAGTGATGAATAATTAAATTCTACACCTGAAACTGATATTACACTGTATGTTAGCTAGCTGGAATTTAACCAAAAACTTAGGGAAAAAAAAAAAAAAGAAGTATGGTACTAGTACAAAATAGACACATAGATCAATAGAACAGAATAGAAGTTTTAGAAATAAACCCACAGCTCTATTGTCAATTAATTTTCAACAAAGCATTAAAGGATATTCAGTGGGAAAATGGCCATCTCTTCAATAAATGGTGTTGGGTAAACTAGACAGCTACATGCAAAAGAATGAAACTGGACCACTTTCTTTCACCATACATAAGAAATACATTTAAAATGGTTTAAAAACATAAATATGTGACCTGAAACTACAAAAATCCTAGAACACAGGCAGTAACCACTTTGACATCAAATGCAGCAAATTTCTTCTAAGTATGTCTCCTGAGGCCAGGGAAAGAGAAGCAAAAATAAACTTTTGGGATGATACCAATATACAAAACTTCTGTATTGTGAAGGAAACAATCAACAAAACTAAAAGGCAATCTACGTAATGGTAGAAGATACTTGAAAATGACATATCTGATAAAAGGTTAGCATCCAAAATATATAAAGAACTTATACAACTCAACACCAAAAGAACAAATAATCCAATTGAGCATGGGCAGAAGACATGAAAAGACATTTCTCCAAAGAAGACATCCAGATGGCCAACAGACACATGAAAACATGTTCATCATCACTTGCCATTAGGGAAATGCAAATCAAAACCACAATGAGATATTTCCTCACACCAGTCAGAATGGCTAAACTCAATAACACAAGAAATAACCACTGTTAGGGAGGATGTGTAGAAAAAGGAACACTAATGCACTGTTGATGGAAATGCAAACTGTGCATCCACTGTGGAAAAGAGTATGGAAGATCCTCAAATATTTAAAAATAGAACTACCCTATGATCCAGCAATCTCACTACTGGGTATTTACCCAAAGAATGCAAAAACACTAATTCAAAAGGATACATGCACCCCTGTGTTTATAACAGTATTTATAACAGCTGGGTTATGGAAGTAGTGCCTTGCATAGTCCATGGATAGACGAATGGTTACAGAAGATGTGATCTATATATATTCCAAAGAAAGAATGAAATCTTGCCATTTACAACAACATGGATGGAGCTAGAGTATAATGCTAAGTGAAATAAATCAAAGACAAATACCATATAATTTCACTCATATGTGGAATTTAAGAAACAAAACAAAAGAGCAAAGGGAAAAAAAAAGAAAGAAAGGCAAACCAAGAAAAAGTTTCCTGAGAACAAACTGATGGTTGCCAGAGGAGGTGGGTGGAGACATGGGTAAAATAGGTGATGGGGATTAAGGAGTGAACTTGTCATAATGAACACTGGGTATTGTATGGGATTGTTGAATCTGTATATCATAAACCTGAAACTAATATAACACTGTATACTAACTAACTGAAACTAAAATAGGAACTTAAAAAAAAATAAAGTTACTGGCAATAGGAAAATTCCTCATATCAAGCCATGTTACTGATCCAATGAAGAAGCCTTTATTGCTTTAGCCAAGCAAGAGAAACTGAGCTGTCATTGCTGCCTTTGCTTCACAAGGGATCTGATCTTGCTATAACAATTTCTGCTCCAGAAAGATTACTCTATGGTCTCTGCTTATTTTTAACAAAATCAAATTAGCGGAGTCTGAGTTTCAAGTTGTTGCCCTCTTGCAGGAGAAGCTTGGAAAATGAATAGCTAGTAGTTTCAGCTTCATTAGTGGGAAGTTAGACATCCTTTCCTCTGAGAGAGCAGAGTCAATTCGGTAAACAAAAAGGGGGTCCAGATGCTGAGCGCACACACACACACACACACACACACATCATAAATATTCAGGACAAGCCATTCCAATCACTGTCCAAACTATATTGATCTTAGAATTATGAATTTACCCTAATCCCTAAAAATACTTCGCTTTATGAATTTATCCACTATACAATCAATAATGAACCCAACTCATTCTCACAAGAGAGCAAATAAAAAAATCACCAGATCCTGCATCAGCTAGATTAAAATCTTTGATTATAACCTTTCCTTCTTTTCTTTTTAAAGTTCTCTTTTTAAAATTTATTATCTATGGATTAAATTGTAAGGTTATCAACTATTAACATATCACGTGATAATATCAGGGAAAAGAGAGGGAATCATTTACTTTAAATAAAAAAGCAAGTAAGAAACTACATAAATTTTACAGCAAGTCTGTATTTGGTGATTGTGGCTTTCCTCATTCAAAACCAATTTGTGTTTCCTTTTACATTCTGCTGACACTTAACTGGTTACAGTTCTTTACTTGATAACATGATTCAGTCATTCCTGAAGGTTCTGATTACTTGGAAATCCTTCCTGTATAAGATTTCATTAGCTTTCATTACTTTTAATGGTGGACAATGGCAGTACTGGGGGTACTTCAGAGAACTACTTTTATTCAACGCATGCTTCTCCCATCTCCTTCTATGGGTTAAGGTGAATACCCCAGCCAATGAAAAATACATTTCTGGTCGCTCTGAATACCCCAGATGTTCAGGGGGCACTGTTAGCCTCTAATCTAATACAAATTTTGCTTTGTTCTTAAATGGAGGTAGTTGTAATTAGATATAAAAATCTTGAAGTCAGGAATTCCGAGTCAATAAGATTGTAAAGAATAATTTCTTCATGGGTAATTAAGCACAGTATTGGGAAATACCAATTGTTTCAAGCCCTTTGAATCCAAAATACAAACATTTGAATATTGGGAAAAGTACCATAGATTTGCTTGCTTGTTCAGAGCATAAACAAGAATTTGTGATTTTAGGGATTTTTTCCAAGTTAGGATATGACAAATTTTTGAACACTAAACTCAATACTATGGCCAAAACTCAATTAGAATTTACAGATTGTTAAAAAGATCAACTTCAAGAACATTTCTCTATGGGAAAATTGGTATCAAAGCACACTTATTATTTTATTTCTGTGTATATTTGTGTATGTGTGTGCAAAACCCATAGAATGTCTTACAACTTTTGATTCTAGCATAAGTTTTTATATCCAAATAAATATAGTTGATGGTCTTAGAGAAGCAGCAATATTTGTAACATAACAGCTTAATCTTCTTTCTTGTCCTTGAAGCATCTCATTGTTAAAAATTATTTTCTACTTTAGTAACAGCCATCTGCCATGTTGCCGTTACTCAATTTCCTCTTTCCCCAGTAGCTTCTACAATGCCCATTTATCATATATTTTTCCCCAAGCTGCTTAGTACTACCAAGACTTCCACTATATATCCCACAGCCTCAAGACTGATTGTGCTATATAAGTGTTAAGTTTCCACTGTCACCTGGACCTTCAAGTAAGCTTTGAGATCTTTCTAACCAATACTCTATCCATTCTTAGTATTATTTATTTCACTTTTGTATTTCATGAATCTCTTTAGTACTTAGAAAACAAGCTCAAACCCTACTTCTGGGACAAGTTCATCATACATGAATAGCTTTCCTTCTGTCTTGCTGATGAATACATGCAAAACATAAAAATGTTTCTTAAAACCTACTCTATCCCCAGCTCTAAATGGCTAGATCTAACTTACTGACACATGGACCTTGGAATAAGAAGTAAGTAAGAAATAAAATAAATTTTCTGATCTTGGCACAAGTGAAAAAAAAAGAGAGAAATCTTGTTTGTAAATAAGAAACAGCAAATACAACCATTAATGACATGGGCCCATGGGGCTCTCAGACTCCAACAAATTAAAGTAGTTGGATGAGGGGAGAGGCTTGAGGATGAAGACTAACAGAGAGAGATGGGACACAGGAAAACTAAAAAGAAAGGAGTATAAGCGTTATCCTTCTAATCAACATCCATTAAATCATACGAAAGAGATTTGAATATTAACAGATGATTTTTATGCATGCTAACACTTGAGAACCAGTGATCTGAAAGCAAGCCCTTTAGACTGTCTCTTTCAAATAGTAATTATCTCAGTCATGCTTTTGTCATATACTGGAAAGCAACCAATTTATTGTCAAATTATGAGATGAGTGCCTTATGTGCATATTTCATGTAAATGATTCAAGATAAATTTTAATGATTCAGAACCTGGATGCTAATAGTAACATTCTGTTGTTGAAAAGTTTGAGATCTTGAATAATTTTTTTCTAGCATAGATGAACAGTATTTCCATATTATGTTAAATTTATGAATAATATATTTTGACAGTCATGCTGAAGGTGCCGCATGGTAATAGGTGTCTTATTAGACATACAAAAATATCTGATTTAATTGAATTGTAAAACAATCATGGGTAGAAACAAGAAACAGGCAATAGCATAAATAATTTTATGTTTTCATTATTCAAAAGATGACATATTGTTTTTAATGATAAAGTATCCCTCAGATGCAAAACATTAAAATGTTTCTATTTTCTTTGTGAACTATTATTTAACTTCAAGAAAAAGAAAGATTTTTCTGTTTTTTTCTTCTATATTTTTTGAGCTTTTCTTACTTGAGAGGATAAGACTTGCATTTTCTTTCAAAAAAGTGATTGTTTATATGAATATTTGCTTTGATTCATGATTTATGTAAAAAGTTTTGACTTGTAGGATTTGTGCCTCCTATAACTTTTTATAGGAACACATTCTAGATTTGTTTTTTTTTTTTTAACAATCCCAATGTGACTTTCCAAAGTGACTAAATTAGAACTTGAATAAAATAAACTCCTAATCTAGGTAAAAGCAAAACATATCAGTGCCCTGATAATTAAGAATAATAGCTTTAGGAGTTCATCTTCAATTATGAAATATTAACAAGAGATATGTCCACTTCTTGCTGAGGAGCTAAATACAGGGCACCTGGGTGACTCACTTGGTTAAGTGTCTGCCTCTTGATTTCAAGTCAGGTCTTGATCTCAGGGCCATGAGCTCCAAGGGGGGGGGGAAGAGCTAAATAAATCCTAGTTATTTTAGGACTATAGGTAATTCTTCCACATTTGAGAGGAAATGCAATTTAAACTATATACCCACTAAAGGCATATTTCACAGATAAGTAACTGTGCTGGACAATTAAGTACCTGCAATGCAGAGTCTGGAGAGAGCACCTTTACTGCTAAATAGCTGCTTCCAAGAGCAAACACTATGGCGAAAATGAAAAAGCAAAAGAGCTTCTGTGGAGGAAAGTGATTTGATTTCAAAACAGGTTTTCACTTTTTAAATGGGATAAAGAACAGTTAAATTTTTCCATTAATGCTTAGTGTTGAGAGAGAGAGATTGTAAAATAAAATTTAATTGATATGCTAGCTGAGAAGTGCCTAAATTGATCCCAACATGTTCTAAAATGTTTGTATATTGCAGATCCTGGCCATAAGACTTGAATTAAATAAGCATGTCTTTAATGTAAGGAAGAAATAATCAATATACAACATTTTATCTCTTGTCATAGCATCTTGAGGTATAATGATTAAAGCCTCATCAAACAGAAATTTAACAGAATAGAATTTGAAATTTTACAGCCTCTGGGAAAAAAATAATATGGTAAGTTCTTTGAATAAATCAGAGATCACACAAAGCTTGCAAAAAAAAAGAAAAAAAAAAAAGGAGACACACCAGCAGTCAACTGATTCTGATTTTGTTTGTCCATATAATGCTAATATTCATTTCCAAATTTTTATTAAAAACTAAACTAATCCACTGTTTTGATAATTGGCCTTATAATGAATTTGCATTTATGCAAATTTCATCATACGATTTTCCTTTCTAGGTTGTTGGTACAGATGGGATGGCTGGGTGGCTCAGTCTGTTAAGCATTTGCTTTCAGCTCAGGTCGTGATCCCATGGTCCTAGATCAAGTCCCACATGGGGCTTCTTGCTCAGCGGAGAGACTGCTTCTCCCTCCCCCTCTGCCTTCTACTCTCCCTGCTTGTGTTCTCTCTCTTTCTCTCCCTTTCTCTGACAAACAAATAAAATCTTACAAAAAAATAGATTGTTGGTATGGCTATCCAGTAATAAAGGCTGCATATTCAAAATACTGTTCTAATGCCTTGATTTCCTAAATTTTTATTCTTTTGTGTGTTTTGTCTATTTACCTTTTCTCATGCCTTCTGAAAAGCAGAATAGTGTATGAGCTGTAGTATAGAATAATATAAAATGTAATGTTTTGTTACATTCTCAAAAGAACCATATACACTGGCATACAAATAAAACTGAGACACAAGAAGTTAAAGTAATTACTAACAAGGGGCAGATGTTAGATCTTTTGCTGTTTCATCCCACATATGCAAAATTTAGTCATGTGATTTTATCTTTAGGGTATAATCCTTATGTCTCAATGTTTTCATACTCTAGATTATCATTATTACAACAAATTATAATTATTATTATAAAATTGTAGCACCATTTAATTCAGGAATAGTTCTATTATTCTATTCACTTATTGAAGACATTAAGAGAAAAGTTTATATGTTATCTTCTAATAGCAAAAGAAAAAAATAGGTTTTGCTGCTTATTGTTTGAAGGCATTAGAATACAGTGTTCTAAGTTGTATAACTTAAAATATGTTTATTAAAATAGAAAAGAATTTTCTTAACATTAATGAACTCCCAAGTCTTCAGGACTAATTCTGCTAGACACATTCCAAGAGATTTGTTTCTCATTTAAATCATCTGCAGTGATATACCATTTAATAAGGCTAGTTGTGCATGTACTGACAGTTAAAATTCTGTATTCTTCACTGACATTTTTAATTCAACTAACATAATAAATCTTAATCATATTAATGTCACCATTTATTAGATAAATTAATAAGCCACCAACCCTTCAAACATGACATTGGTGTTATTATTCATCAACTGTGCAAACTTTTCATTTGCTTATTGAGTATCTAGGTTGCCAAACCAACTTTTACTTATGGAATCAATATTTGCTTCCTGGAATGTATTTTATTTTATTTTTTTTAAGATTTTATTTATTTATTTGACAGAGAGAGAGATCACAAGTAGGCAGAGAGGCAGGCAGAGAGGGAGAGGGTGAAGCAGGCTCCCTGCTGAGCAGAGAGCCCAGTGCAGGGCTCGATCCCAGGACCCTGGGATCACGATCTGAGCTGAAGGCAGAGGCTTAACCAACTGAGCCGCCCAGGTGGCCCCTGGAATATATTTTAAGTGATTCTTATTTTGTGTTTTGGTTCTACGTTAGGTTGTGTTTCCAGACAAAAATGATTTTAACAAAATAATCTTTTGACATCAAGTTTTACTTGCTATTTTTTTAGAAGAAGTTATTAAATTTTAACAAGTATAGAAAAGAGTACTCAAATCACAGATTATGCACAGTTTACCTTTAGACAATGTGAGTTCCCTAATATATATAAAAATATCCAAGCCTATGAGTGGCTACACATCATTGCAATGCTCACATATGTCTATCTTTTTTAGACATTTTGGTGCTTGTGTGGTGTTATTTTGCAAACATTTTAATTTTAATACAATATTATGTGACAGCATTATTTCTTATATTTGTAAATTAGAATTCTAATATTTTTCTTCATTACAGTTCTAGGGGATTATAAATTTCATTAACATTTTCAAAGAACCACACTGTAGATTTACAGATTTTCTCAACTATATATTCAATTTCTATTTCATTTTATCCTGTTCTTACCTATATTATTTCCATTTCCTACTGCCATTGAATAGATTGCTATCGATTGAATAATTAATATTCAATTGGTATTAAATATCAGTATTTAATGATAAATTATTCAATTAATAGATTGAAATAGGTTTCAAGCTTCATGACATAATATCTTATGACTATTTTTTCAGTCTTTCTCCTTCCAAATCTAACTATATGGATACAAATAAATATATAAATAATATTAATCGTATGTGTGATATATAAGGTTTCTTACTATTATATAGGTATATATATATTTTTTTTTGAAATACTTAAATCCAAAAATGAACACAAAAACAAAATGTTTATTAACATTTATCTTGATCTTACCATTAAGAAACCACATTCTGGCTGGGCGCCTGGGTGGCTCAGTGGGTTAAGCCGCTGCCTTCGGCTCAGGTCATGATCTCAGGGTCCTGGGATCGAGTTCTGCATCGGGCTCTCTGCTCAGCAGGGAGCCTGCTTCCCTCTCTCTCTCTCTCTCTCTCTCTCTCTGCCTGCCTCTCTGTCTACCTGTGATCTCTCTCTGTCAAATAAATAAATAAAATATTAAAAAAAAAAAAAAGAAACCACATTCTGGCAGAATTTAAGGAATTTTTGTTAATCTTGTCACAGGTATATAATAGTTCAATGTTTAATTTAGAGTGAGATATGGGATACGATTTGCTACATGCTAAGACAGTATTTAGTGTATAATTATTTGGTTGAAAAATTAAACACTTTTGTGTATGCTTAATCCAGATTAAATCAGTTGCAACATGCTGTGAATTTTTAATCTAATGTAGATGACTTTATCTAGTGAGTGGTATGCTTGACCATATTATAACATTTGCTTTGCCTTTTTCTTTCCAGAAACCCTGCTATGTATATTCTGAAATAAATATAAATATAAATAAATACATATATATGCACACATGTATGTACATCTACATATATACATATATATAAACTCTAATTCCAAGACATTAGTGTTTCATAACACAGATATATGCAGACAGTAATAAAACAAAACAGAACAATCATAACCATAGTAAAAATAATTTCCTGAAGAGGTTGAAGAGAAACAACATATGATTAAATAAGAAAATCACTCACTGTATCATTAATATTGACATACTAAAATAAATAATTTCAGTTTACTAAAGTATGCCCACTGCACTAATTTAGAGTATATTTATTATTGTTTAGCCTATTGCATTGAATTTTTATTTCATATTGTAGTAAGTAAAATATCAAAATAATATTAGCCTGATAAAGTGACAGCAAATTACACTGAATATGTTTAACTATCACCTATTAGGTGAATCATATTGTTAATTGATTATACTGCCTTGGGTTGTATTGAACTAAAATTCAGGTAAAAGTGTATACCTCGCAAATGATAACACCAAAATTAAAATGCACAATATGCTTCCATTTGGAAGATTGTATGAGGTGCTGTGGGAACATAGCTAATGGAACCCTTAATTGCTATAGAGAATAGAGTAATGGTGAGGGGTGCTTCACAGTGGAGATGATGTATTATTGATATAAAAAATTTCCTCATGGTCTTTTATTTATTACACTGTTATGCTGTTGATTTCATTGGACATTAAATTGTCTACATGTCATTCCTTGAAAAAAAAAAAAGTGTATACCTCTAACATTGCTGTTTAACAATATGATTTCAAGTACAGTCAACTTTTGATACTCAGAAATATTGAAAACACAATTTTCCTACATTATATAGGGCTGGGAACTATGTATTTAGCTTAGCTCTTTATATGGATGCTCCTTTGAAACAAAATAAAAACGAAATGATACATCTAAAAATGGAGTTCTGTGGTTACACTGACAACTCATTAAAAATAAAAATTATGTATTAAGATGGGTATAATTAAAAAATGTATGAAACATTGAAACTTTATCTTTGGGGTAATATCCAATAGTGCAATTGCAGGGTCATAGGGAAACTCTATTTTTAATTTCTTAAGGAATCTCCACACAGTTTTCCAAAGTGGCTGCGCCAACTTGCATTCCCACCAGCAGTGTAAGAGGGTTCCCCTTTCTTCACATCCTTTCTTTCAATAAACACATGTTGTTTACTATCTTGTTAATTTGGGGCATTCTAACTGGTATAAGGTAGTATCTCAGGATGAGCAATTTGAAGTTCTGGGTCTAACTTTATGTATTATATTATATGAGTTTAATTATTGCCCGAGATTAAAAGAAAATAGGTACTTTAAAAACTGACCTTTGGTGGCAATTCTTTCCAAAATATTATAATAAATTATATGAATCAGTCATTCATGAGAGGTTTTAATTTTGCTTTGTTTTGTTTCTTGGTGATAGTTGAAATTCAGCTCATAGATTTTCATCTTTCTGGATTTCAGACAAACCTACAAAACTAATTATAATCTGTTTCATTGTTTTCCCAAGAAATTAATTCAAAACTTCTGATCTCTTTTGTAAATTTTTAAAAAGTTAGAGAATGTTTTTCAAATTTAAATAAATACTCATATTTTCAATGAATATATTATAACTAGGAAAGTGTTTCTGTAATATCATTATGAAGATATCTATAACATAATCTGTATAGATAAAGAGTAACTTTCACGTATTGTATTACAACACAGAGCAATTAAGGGCACACTAAATTGTTGATGTATTTCTTTGTTTCTAACTTCCTGCAAAGTAGGATGCATCTACTGACAGTGATTTAATAATATAGCAAATGTCAACAAATCATAAATATTTATCTTTGCAAAATAATAATTCATAACCCTATTGGTGGATACTTTTAAAGTGTTTTGAAATAAGTTAAACTATGATTGGTTTTATAAAATATTCCCTTAAAAAATTAAAAAAAATAAAATATTCCCTTGCTTACTTTCCAAGATTTTTAAATGCTGCTTTCCAGAAAATTTGCCTATTGTGTCATGCTTTGTGCATTTGGCTCAAAATTTCCATGCTATATTAGCTTGTTTATAAATAAGGCAGGGAAGATATTTTACATGTTTGGCATGTTGTACCCATTTCACAGATTCCTGTTTTGTCCATTTGTTTCTTTGTTTCCCAAATCAAAACTGCATTACTGTTGGCAGTTTTTTTCACTCATAAAATATTTATACCAATAAATAATACAAAACTGAAATTATACATTCTCCAGTGTAATTCTCCTTTACTACTTACAAAAATGTAAATATTCTTATTGACCAATAATTATGTAAAAAGTAGAAACTATCATAAACTGAGCCTTAATAAGAAATCTCCATTTTCATCTAACTATAGAGGAATTCACCACTTGTATAATATGTTTTAAAATAATTTAACAACATTTGAACAATATGTTCTGAGTTCTCTAATATTATAATATGAGACCACAATATATTTATGTTAAAATGGTATTTAATTATATGTATCATTAACAATCATTAACACAAAAGGCCAGGATGTGTTTTCTCAGTATTATGGAAATTTCTGAATTGTGTTATTCAGTAGAAAATATTAAAGATATTTCTAAGCACTCAACAATTTGTTTAATCATGTTTATAAAACATAAATTGAATACTATTAACGCCATACATACCTGAAAAATGTAGCAGTTTGTTTCATATTCAGAAGTTTTATAAAAATAAAAAAAAATAAAGAAAGTTAAAGTTTTACATTTGATGCTTTTTGTGTAAGTTTTATGGGAATGGTTTCACATAATAATAATAACTATTATTATTATTATTTTAAGATTTTATTTATTTATTTGACAGAGAGAGAGACAGCAAGAGAGGAAATACAAGCAGGGGGATGTGGGAGAGAGAAAAGTAGGCTTTCCACCTATCAGGGAGCTCAACATGGGCCTGGATCCCAGGACCCTAGGATCATGACCCAAGCTGAAGGCAGACACTTAACAACTGAGCAACCCAGACGCCCTTCACATAATTATTATTTAAAATTTCATGACAATGTGCAAACTTGATCCATGTTTCATTATTAAGAGAATGATTCAAATTCTGTTTCTAATACTCTTCCTGATAATGTTGAATGTTTTAGGCCCAAGTCCAGAAACATGTAGTTAGAAAATAATTTACTTTAACCTCTTTTTGAAAAGTTTTCATATTGTAATGAAAGTATCATGATGACCATTTTCTTGCTATTTGCATGTGCAGTTAATATTATCTTGGATCTCTGTGTAACTTTATTCAAGGGTTTTCAAGTGATAGACCATATAGTGAGAATAGTTTTGTTAAAACTATGTTTCATTTCTTTTTTTTTTTTTTATTTATTCATTTGACAGATAGAGATCACAAGTAGGTAGAGAGGCAGAGAGAGAGGAGGAAGCAGGCTCCCCGCTGAGCAGAGAGCCCGATGCGGGGCTCGATCCCAGGACCCTGGGATCATGACCTGAGCCGAAGGCAGAGGCTTTAACCCACTGAGCCACCCAGGTGCCCCTATGTTTCATTTCTTAATGCAACCTGCAAAATTATAATTATAAATTAATTATGTCACACTATATTGTAAATTAATAAAAATGTGAGATCCTTATTCTCAAGAATCCCACATGCAGTTATGCAGGCTGAAACTGTGCCACATCCAAGGTACCACCATTCATAGCATAGGCAGCTTTACCATATTAAAGAGCATACTATTATTTTAGCTTTTCCCTCATTCAAGTAATTAAAATATTTGCATATGAATAAAATAGCCTATCTAATAGGGTCACATATACTGTGTACATTATTTTCATTTAGAAAAGTAAAAACACTAAAGCTTTGTTCATTGAGAATTATGTAACTTAGGTAAGATTTCTTTCTTCTTCTTCTTCCTTTTTTTTTTTTTTTAAAGATTTATTTATTTACTTAGAGAAAGAGAGAGAGAACACTTGTGTGCTCCAGGGAATGGGAGTGGAGGAGGGGGAGAGGGAGAAGGAAAAGCAGAGAAGCAGACTTCCTTGAGCACAGAGCCTGATGATGTGACGATGCAGGGCTTGGTGCTCTGTCCCAGGACCCTGAGATCATGATCTGAGCCAAAATCTAAAGTTGGATGCTCAACCAACTGAGTCACCCATGCACCCATAACTTAGTCTAGATTCCTAAACAAGACATTGCCTTTGCAATGTAATTTGAATGCATAAAATATCCATGATTTTGTTTATATCCCTGCAATGGCTAACTTTATCATTTTATATTGTGTTTCATATTATCCAGCATTTTTATGGTATCAGAGGTCATAGCTGTTTCAAATTTACAACTAAAGTATTTTAATATGGAAAAATGTTCTATGTAATAATGACTCTTTAGCTATAAATAACACATCCCACAAAAGATTACATAAACCTAAATGGTTACATAATATTGTCTAATTATATATATATATATATATATATATATATATATATATATCTCCTGAGTTATATTTTAGCAATCATTTCTCTCTTGTATGTATAGGTAATTTAATCATCACAAAAAAGAACTTTAGAAAAACTAAATAGACATCTTTTTTTCCAAGACATACATATGCCCAATAAGTACTTGAAAAGGTACACAACATCATTAGTCATCAGGGAAATGCAATCAGAACTGCACTGAGATATTACTTCATACCTGTAAAAATGGCCATCTTCAAGAAGACAAGAGATAGCAATGGTTGATAAAGATGTGGAGAAAAGGGAAGGAACCCTTCTGCACTGTTGGTAGGATTGCAAATTTGTTCAACCACTATTGAAAGCAGTATGGAGGTTCCTCAAAAAATATTAAAAAATAATACCAGATGATCCAGCAATTCTACTCCTGAGTATGTATCTGAAGTAAACAAATACCCTAATTCATAAAGATATCTACACCTGCATGTTCATTTCAGCATTATTCACTCACAGCATAGACATTTGTTTCAATATCATAATTGATAAAAGATACTGGAACAACCTAACTGTTCAACAATGAATAAATGGATAAGAAGAAGCGAAATATATACATGAATACTATGCAGCCATGGAAGGAAAGGAAATCCTGGTATTTATTTGGATGGACCTTGAGGACATTGCACTATGTGAGATAAATCGAACAGAGACAGACAAATACTATATGATATTTCTTACATGTGAAATTAAAAAAAAAAAAAAACCTCAAGAAAAACACCACAAAAAACCAGAATGGGATCATAGTTACCTGCGCGTGTGTACTGTGAGAATGGGAGAAATGTTGTTTAAGGGTACATATTTGTAACAAGTATATAAATAAGTCATGGGGATCTAATAAATAATACAGTGATTATAGACAACAAAACTGTATGATAAGCATTAAACTTGATGAGACACTAGATTATAACTGTTCCCACCACTATAAGAAATAATAATTACGTGACAGGATTACATTGCTAATCAAATTAGAATATAAATATATCAAATCAATATGTTGTATTCTTTAAACTTATATAATGTGATATGTCAATTATAACTCAATAAAAAAGGAACTATTAATGATTATTTTACACTTATAATGTAAAAACATATTAACTCATATTAAATATTAGCTATTATGTTCTCTCTCCAGATATGAAAAAAAAACTGTTAAATAAAATACAAAGTTGTTGGAAAAGTAAATAATATTTACCAAATAATTTAATGAAATATTTCTAGTAATGGCATCCATCTATTCACCTTTCTGAACAATATATAGTTCATAGTTATATTTAATCTTTTTTCTATATCAATCATCAGTGGAGCAAATTTCTTAAAAATATTATTATACTTTTAATATCAAATGTTATAGAATAAATAAAATTGATAAACATTTTAATCAAAACTATATTAGAGCAAGTAAGCATTCAAAATGCCATGTGATTTCAATGAGCCATATTTGCCTATTTTATGTTATTACATATCAACTGCTTTAAATTCCAAATTATCTTAGTTAAAATTTAAATTAAAAAATTTAAAATTCCATTAGTTTTGATGAATTATATGGTTAGCATAATGGATACATCATATTATTTATTCATCAAAAGAAAATAATATTCTAATACTAGCACTTCATTTGGGAAAATGCTACCCCCCTTTTTTTTTAAATATTCTCAATATCACCTTGTGGCCAACATCGCATATTTTTTCCCAAAGATATATTGCACAATGTTTGTCTATGATCTAGTGGAAGAGCCAGTATGATTCCTTATAACAAAATTGATAAAGCTAATTTCTTCTCATTTTTAGATGTTAATGTAAATATAAATTGAATTTCTAAAAGGAAGGAGTAGCTGGCAGAAGAGCAGTAGTCATTTAAATACAAGAACCACCTGTCCAAAGAGAGTTGAACATTGATAAGACAATGAAAATTGTAGTAGTCAAGATTACAAAGACAAAAGATTTCTGCTACTGAATTTTCCCTGGAGTTTTTGACCATTCTGGATAAATAGGGACCAAAGGTTTTATGCTAAGCTTAGTGTAAAGTCCAGCAGATGGTACCATGTGGAAAACCATGAGAGCTAATGGTGGAGACTGGGGAATTTCAAGAATGGCATTTCCCCTCAGGACATTTGTTGAGTAATAGGACTCTGTGTGGTGGAAAACGAAAAGCCTAGATGTGAAACTGCTGAAAAGTTGAGTGAAGAGTTCTTCAGTCTCCTTCAGAACATAGGTAACAGCCTTCCGGTGAGCAGTTTTCTCCAAAAGAAATTTCACTTTTAGTTAGAAATCTAGAAATCAGGGACCAAGTATTAGGTAGACTGAGTTCTGCTAGAACGCCACATGAGTCTCAAATTATCACAAGCTCTAGCTGGATTAAAGTGATGAGCCATACTCTATCTTACCATGGAAAAGAAGAACAAACCCTGGTTAGGGGAAGACTTTGTCCTAACCTTGTGCAATTTTTGTTCACATATAATGTTTAGCATTCAAAAAAAAAATGTACTATGTATGTTAAGATATGAGCAAACCCCTCCCCCCCAAAAAAAACCACAGAAAATGAAAACCATTCCATATGTGACTCAGATAAGAAATTACTATCAGGGATAGCAAAAGATTTTCATTATATTGTTCAAATGAAGATAGAAAAAATTTGGAGAAAATATATTAAAATATGAGGATTTTGACTAGAAATACAATCACCAAGTATGAAGCAATGTTCCTTCTAGAACTCTAAAATCTCATTATCTAAATTTAAGGACTTTTTTGATGATTTTTTTTAAAGAACAAATTGCATACTGAAAAATACAGGATTAGTGAACAGGAATACAGGTAAATAAAAATATATAACTGAAGAAGAAAAATTACAATAATGATGGAAATACCCCAAAGATCAAGAGAAATGTGGAAGATTCAGCAACAATGGTGAATAAATATGTAATTGTTTACCCAGAATAAGAAGGTAAGAATACTCAAACAGATTAAGACAGATTCTTAAAAACTGAATAAAAATATCAATTCAAAGATACAAAGAGTTCTGAAATTCCTAAACAAAATGTGTACAAGGAAAATTACACCAAAGCATATTAAAATGTGTCAGATATAAGCCAACATGAAGAGGAAAATGATAAGACTGTCATAGAAAAAAACAAAACAAAACAAAACTTACTTTCAAAAAGGCAATAGTTGAAACTTCAACATTAATATCTTCTTAGGCATATGAAGAAATATACCTTATAAAAAGAAAAACAAATTACTAACAGACACATGAAACAATTATCTCTGATCATAATGGAAGAGATATAAAAACTGGAATTAGTTTCTAAGCATTTTATTTAAAATTATAACATTGAAAATAAAATAAAATAAAATTATAACTTTGAAATGTAATTTTGTTTTGTTTTGTTTTTTGTTTTTTTTTTTAAATTTAACAGACAGAGATCACAAGTAGGCAGAGAGGTAGGCAGAGAGAGAGAGGAGGAAGCAGGCTCCCTACTGAGCAGAGAGCCCGATGTAGGGCTTGATCCCAGGACCCTGGGATCATGACCTAAGCCAAAGGCAGAGTCTTTAACCCACTGAGACACCCAGGTGCCCCTTAAGTTTGTATTAAATATAGACCCTCCCACCTACCATTAATGACTTTATCATTTACTTATTAATGTAACCAGTGTTCATTCAGCATTAGCAATATGAAAGACACTCTTCCTTGAATCAGAGAATACAAATAGATTAAGAGGAAAGTGGAGGAAAAGGAAAGAAAAAAACAAGAGGAGAAAATAAGGAAAAACATGAGAAGGGAGGAGAAAAAGGAGAGGAAGAAATGGTCAATGTCCTCATTGTGACTTCTGATTTAGTACAGGATAAATGCACCAAATGCATTTAATTAAAAATTATATATTGTGATAAATGCTATAAAAGAAAAACAGTTTCCTCAAGGAAGAACATCTGTGTATTGCACACGTGTGTGTATGAATGTGTGCTTGGTATTTGTTTTCATGAGGCCAGAGAAGACTTTTATGTGAATAAAATAATTAAGATGTATCCTAGAGCAAATGTATTTCTAGTCATGTGAAACAAAGAAAAAGCACTCCAAGAAAAGGCATGATACAATAGAATTCCTGAGTTAGGAAGACGTTGATTATTTGAGAAAATGAAAGACTAGATTGGAAGGATCATAATATTTGTTAGGGGAGTTAGATGAGATAAAGCTGAAGAGCTAGAAACCAGAAAACAGAGGGCCTGGTGGGCCATATAAGATGTTTGGATTTGATCTTGAGTGATCTGGGAAGGTGTACTTAGCAAATTGGAAAAAAAAATGGCCTCAATTATTTACTCTTCCTATATCTGTACACTTTTTTATATGATTTCACTACTCTGGCTATCAAGGAGTCATTTCAGTAAGCTATAGCTTTTAACAAACCACCACATAATATACCAGCTTAAGAGAATAAGAATTCATTATTTCTTATGTTTGTTAACCCATGCTCAGTGCAGAAGTCTCACTTACACACCTGTGATCGGCATTGGTCTGGCTAATGGCTTTGTCAGTCTTGACTAAACACTATCAGCTAAGATGATCAGAGCCTCAAGTGAAACTATTGCTTGGTATTGGCTATAATCTATATGTCTTATTATCCAGACAACTAACTCAGACATGTTGCTATGAAAAAAGCAGAGGAGCGAGAGAGTATTAAAGTATACAAGGTTCTTGAGGCCCATTTCTTGTTCTTTTAAGATGCTAATTTATGTGCCACTTTGTTACACAGCTATAGCTTACTGATAACAATGGAATGATTTTATGGAGACAATACTATATTTAATGTTTCTGAAATAATGTATATGAGGGGCACCTAGGTGGCTCAGTTGGTTAAGGGTCCAACTCATAGTTTAGCTACAGTCACAATCTCAGGATCCTGGGATTAAACCCTGTGTCAGGTTCTGCACTCAGCACAGAGTCAGTTTGTCCCTCTCCCTCCCTCTCTGCTCTTCCCGCTTCCTGCATGCATGCTTGCTCCCTCTCTCTCTCTGTCTCATAAATAAATAAATTAATTAATTAATTAATTAAAAATAAAATATTGAGAAGAATGGATAAAGATAGCAATTAAGTTATTTGAAACAGTTTTTCATCCCTAATCTGTTTGAGAAATTATGGGGTTTTACTGGATCAGTGGCCATAGATACAAAGAGAAAAAAAGGATTAATATATAGTCTGCTGTTCTGATCAGCAAGAGTTGTCAATGGAGTGGATACAGGTGTATGGGATAAAAAATAGAAAAGTTTAACTTCTAGAGTCCCCTTATGAGAAACTGAATATGATATGGTGTTAATTTTTAGGTTATAAAATACAAAAACAAGACTAGCAAGGTTTGGGACATGGGTAGAGAAATTTCTTTGAATATTATATATTTGTTTATGTAACACTAAAGGAACATGCTGCAGTGGGATTAACTGTGGTTTACTAAAGACAGCACTGTAAGAATATTCGCCATGGTTGGAGAGAGAATCCATGAGTCTTGAGAATATTTGATAGTGTGTGATGTCTTTGAAATCATAGGGCTCAAATGCCAATGGAAGTACTATTTCTAGGTTAAGATCTATTATCATATCCTGTTTACACACTTCTAGTGATAAAGAACATTTTATCGCATAGAATTTTTTTCTCAGACAACTGAAATTATTGAATCTTTCAAAAATGTTTTATTCATTTTTTATGATAGCTGCATATTTCTATCACATAATAAAATCTACATTTTTTGTGGGTTTTTTTTTTTTTAAATTTCTTGCTTTGGCTTTTGGAAGCCAAAATAAGTGATAGGACATAAAAAGGAAAAGGTCTCGTGTCATTACTTAAATGTGCCAGGGATTCTGCTCCTTCCTCTCCCATTAAATATATTTGCCAAACCTCCTTGCCACTGTGTGTTCCCTTGAGGTCTGAAACAAGGAGACATTCACATGAGATTAGGGAAAATGAGATTGGGTAGGAGCCATGTGTTTGTGGCAGGGACTCTGCGGGGCTGGCCCACGGGCTCCTTCAACATGGTATCTGCAATCTGAGCTCTGGATTAACACATTCTCCACTCTTGTTCTCCCAGTCCTTTGACGTCTTTTAATACCAATTCCCTGGATTAAATACCTTTCTATTTAGAAGATTTAAAGTAATATCTGATCTCTTGAGTTGATTTTCAAAGTATTTGGATGGAGGGTGAAATAAAGACCTTTCCTCATCATATTGGAAGTGGCACATGAATGTTGGGTATGAACACAAAGGATTGCTCGTGTGGTAAGTCTCAAGAATGAGTTTATATTTCTCAGAAGTACACTTTGTATATATAATAGCTAAAAATATTCCTATAGAAGTTGAGGGTATCAGTATTACTTGAGTGAAAACTGTGAAGCCAAGTTTATAATGAAATTTTTGGCATTTCTCAAACTTTTTTTTTTTTCATTCTCTAATGAGATAAAATAATAGCAAATACATTGGGCATATTTAAAAATCACATCCATAATGAAGAGTATTTTCTAGAACTAAATACAATCTAAGATTGACTCAGGAGTACATTTGTTACTGTGGAAATATTCAACCTATCTGCATATGCAAAATAATTAAAACTTTAGGAAAGCATTTTATTTCATGGAGTATATTTGTCTGATAAGATTCTAAGCATCTAACATAGAATGGAATTCAGTTAGACATTTGGGCTGAATTTCTAGGATTGTGTTTGAAGCATGCATCCTGAAGAGGCAATGGTAACTCCCAGTCCACTTCCTTTTCCCATCTAGTTTTTCCCTTCATGATCACATGGTGTAACATATTATCTCTATGCTGATTCCTAAAACTATAGTTCCAGGCAAGACACTCCCTTGAATTTCAGATTCTAAAATGCAGTTTTCAATTTTCCCCTTCTTCAGTTTTCATATGGGTGCAGTGGAACAATTCTAATTTAAAAGTCTGAAATAGTGGCAAGATTTCTGGAATTGCAGAGTGAGGACCTCCATATGCTTCCTTCCATAGAAAGAGAGAAGGAGGCAAAGCTCATTAAAATCAGCTTCTTCAAAAATCTGGAAATCTGTCAAATACTTGCAAAAATAGGACAAGTGTTTACTCAGGAAAATTTGCTGAAATTTGGAAAGGTTCCTGGGTTTGTGGTACACTTTCATTCTCCTCTATTCAGATCTGCTACAGATGTGAAAGCCAGAAGCCTCACAAATTGTGGTAGCCATGAAGAACCAAAGCCTTGCGGGGAGTGGAGGAGGAAGACTGGAGGTGGGAAAAAGTCCCAATTTTGTAGAATTGTCACTGATTTATCTGTCTCCCAACAAACTGGAAAAGTCCTATTCACAGAAACACTCTGTAGTGACAAATGTACAAGTTTTCGCTGTTGAAAACAATGTGTCCTGCATATTTAGAACTGCTTGTGTCCAACAGCAAAACAGGAACTGTGGTACAAAATAAAGGGAAAATGGCTTTTAAAATGTGATTGATAGCCAAGGCTGCAAAGAAAAAATTAATGACTAGAATTAGAAAATAAAATATCGGAGATTGAATTATAAAAGACATTGCTAAAAAGAAAAAAAAAAGTCACTGAGAATCTCATATTTAGAAAAACTTTAGAAAGGCATTTTATTTCATAAGGAGATTAAAATTAAATAGAAAAAAATCAAATGAATACTTTCTTAAGGAAATAAAAATAACACAAATAAAAAATTGTGTTAGAGGGTAAAGTCACAGCAACTCTCTGATTGAAATTTAATAATCAACCCAATACAAAACCACTAATTATGCACAAATAAAAGGTTGTTATAATGCTAATTATGTGCAGGTATAAATTTCATTGTTCTAATTCAATTTGCTCTCATTATACTTCACGGAGTTCTACTCAGCCTTTGTCTAGCTAGGTGTGAAGAATTTTTACCCACATAAAGGCATTTTATTTTAGAAGAATGAATGTAATTATCACCTAGCTAGAAGCTAAGGGGCCTTTTTTAACCTAGCTGGAGCAAAGTGACCCAATTAACACCTTGCAAGAATACCCTGAATATTATACATTTTACAAGGTCTTTTAAGTTTAGAGTAGTTTTGATTGATGGGTTTCTCAAGAAGTTTTTAATCTCTTTCTCACTGTCTGAAATTTGATTTTATAATCTCAACACAAAAATTATAATCTTTTTAAAATTTACGATCATCTCAGGTGCTGCTTTACCAACTTGTAGCAATTTGGCTTTCTTAAATATTTCTGCCATAGAAATATATCTAGAAGATGTAAGGCAGAACTATCCTTTTAATGTTTATCTGTTATAGGAATAAATGACTGACATATTTATCCATCCTAGGATACGTGGCTGTATTTGATCACTCTCTCTAAAGGTGTCTCTCCATTCTGTTTAAGTATCTTTAAGATCCATTCTATAAATGGCTATGAAGGAAGCTGCTTAGTTCATGCAATATAATCTGAGAAATAAATGCTTAAGAAATTCTAATAGAATACTCTTATAAATACTAATTCCTTCATATTCTTGAAAATTAAATTAGTTTTGATTTTAAAATCCATACATATTATAGCTATAAATAACTATAAATCTATTTTTAAAAGATTTATTTATTTATATTACAGAGAGAGAAAGTGTGAGTGAGAGTGGGGGCAGAGCAGAGGGAAAGGGAGAGAGAATCCTCAAGCAAACTCCTCGTTGAGTGCAGAGCCTAACTTGGGGCTCCATCCCAGGAATCTGAGATCACGACCACAGCTGAAAACAAGAGCCAGGCCCTGAACTGACTGAACCACCTAGGCATCCCTATAACTGATTTTCTATTACTGGAAATTATGTAATCATATAGACAAAAATTATATAGAAATAATATAGAATAATATTTATATAGACTATGGAATAATACATATTATATACAAATAAGTAATATTTATATAGAATATGGAATAACATTTATATAGAAATAATAGAGATTTAAAAATTAGAAGATTTCTGTTGAATACGTATCAGTACATACTCCACTTCAATCTCACATTTCATGGAGACTCGACTGAAACACTTTGTTTTCCTCAGCCTGGGATTTCATCATCTAGATATCTGTACATTCTTTCCCTCATTTCTTTAAGTTCTTTCCTCAAATATCACACTTTCTAGTAGGCTTTTTAGTAAGTGTAAAGAGAAATAGACTTTTTTTTTAATTTTTTTTAATTTATTTTCAGCATAACAGTATTCATTGTTCTTGTACCACACCCAGTGCTCCATGCAATCTGTGCCCTCTCTAATACCCACCACCTGGTTCCCCCAACCTCCCACCCCCCCCCACCTCTTCAAACCCTTCAGATTGTTTTTCAGAGTCCATAGTCTCTCATTGTTCACCTCCCCTTCCAATTTCCCCCAACTCCCTTCTCCTAACTCCCCATGTCCTCCATGCTATTTGCTATGCTCCACAAATAAGTGAAACCATATGATAATTGACTCTCTCTGCTTGACTTATTTCACTCAGCATAATCTCTTCCAGTCCCATCCATGTTGCTACAAAAGTTGGGTATTCATCCTTTCTGATGGAGGCATAATACTCCATAGTGTATATGGACCACTTTTAAATAAAAATTTCAAGATGAGATTCTGTTCTCTTTGGTTTTTGTTATATTGACACAAGGAAATTTAAATATATATCAATGTAGGTCTAATTAATATCTAGATAATGAACTCATAAAAAACTTACAAGGAGTCAATCAGAGCTACACAATAATCATAAATTGAAAGATTTAGTTCCAAATATTTTCTAACTTTTATCACTCCATAAATACTTTTAGAACACCAATACATGCAAGAAAGTAAACTACTAATGTGAAGAAGAAAGCATGCAAGCAAGTTTTGGCACATTTAAAGAATTTGTTGTATAATAGAACACACATACATATGCACAAATAGCTATGAAAACTGATAAATATAAGGAGTATTATAATATATTTGAAATAATGTTTTATGAAATTGGAATGGAGAGAGAGTCCTCATTTTAAGATAAGGATCTGCAGAATTTTTTCTATAAAGGAGTAGAAAGTATATATTTTATACTTCTCAGGATTTATGGTTTCTGGAACAAGGACTCAACTCTGCCTCTGTAATGCACAAGCAGTCATAGAAATATATAAATGAGTGGGTGTATTAGTTTCCTATTGCTGCTGTAATAGATTAACACTAACTTAGTAGCTGAAAGTAACACAACTTTATGTGTTTATATTTGTGGATATCTGAAATTAAGTCTCAAAGTGTCAGCAGAGTTGCATTCCTACTCTTGTCTTCAAGGGAGAATATGTTCTCTTACATTTTCAGCTTCTAGAGTCTACCCGCATTCCTGAGTTCAGGTCCTCTTCTTCACGTCACTCTGCCCTTTTGGCTTCATAAACATTTCCTGATATGTAATCTAATTCTCCTGCCTCACTCATACTCTTGTGATTTCACAGGGTTTGGGGTCATCTCCCAGTCTTAAAACCCTTAATCTCATCAGGAAAGTCCCTTTGACTATGCAAGGAAAATTTTCATAGGCTCTAGAGAGTGAGATGTGGACATTTTGGCAGGGGAGGCTAGAAGGTGGGAGTAATTATTCACTTACAAAAATTAGCAGTAGGATAGATCTGGTGCATGGGCAAAAGTCTCTTAAAAACGGTTCCTTTGGGGGACGCCTGGGTGACTGAGTCAGTTGAGCATCCAACTCTTGATTTCAGCTTTGGTAATGATCTCAGGGTCCAGGGATCCAGCTCTACCTTAGGCTCTTAGCTCAGCGGGGGGTCTGCTAAGGGTTCTCCCTCTTCCTCTCCTTCTGCCCCTCCCCTGTTCATTTTCTCTCTCTCTCTCTTTCAAATAAATAAATATATTTTTTAAAAGGGCCCCTTTGGTCCCTTAAAAGAGGGATTGGCAAACTTATTTTTTTTCTGTTTTACATACTTCTAGTATTTGCTCAAGAGGAATAAACCCTTAAATCCATTTAAGGACCTATACAAGAATACACACATAGGTTTGGTTCCTAATAACCCCAAACTAGAAATTATACAAATATTCATCAATTGCGAATGCAGAAACATTGCAGGGCACCCATAGTACTGACTACTACTCAGTAATGAGGAGTAGAACTACTACTACATTAAAAACATGGACATAGCTCTAAGCATTCTATTAAGTGAAGACAACTATACATGTGAGCTGTATTCTGCATGATTTTATTTTTATTTATTCACTCTGGAAAAGGCAAATATATGAGGAGCAGAAATCAGATTAGTGGTTGCCAAAGACCTCTGATGGGGGAAGAAATGGAATCAGTGGGGTTTGTGAGAACTTTGTATAGGACTTGCATACTGAAAGTAACATAGTGACATTACATGGCCATAAATGTAAGGGGCAGATCTCACTATCTGTAAGATTTGCATCAATAAACCCGACTTAAAACAACAACAACAACAACAACAACAACAACAAAAAACAGAACTTTAAGTAGACAAAGAGTAAATGTAGGATTCTATACTCTATGATTTGGATTAGCTCTATAAATTGTAGGCAGCTTAATTTGAAAGATCAAGGGTTAATCAAAGAAGCAGATACATGAAGTATGGATTATGAAGGGTGTTTTAATTTATCAGGTTTTCTTTTTCCTGGAATCAATTCATTATCCATTTTAAGGAGGAATATCCATTTTAGATTTTTTTAAGTTTTGCTCACTCACCTTTATGGAAGCTTATTGATTATTCACATGCACCATTTGTATTTGTTTAATGCAATGGCATTTTATTTATCTAATTCTCCATATATTCTTTTAACAATATTTTCTTTTTTTTTAAAGACTCTTTATAGCAGTTTTAGGACTATAACAAATTTGAGAGGAAGCTACAGAGATTTCCCCTATACCCTCATGGCCCCACCTATGCCTCCCCCTTTATCTACATCACTCTGCTAAATGGTACATTTTTTTTTTTTTTTTTTTACCAAGGATGAACCTACGTTGACATATAATCATGTAAAGTCTATAGTTTACCTTAGTATTCACTCTTGGTGTTTTACATTATTTGGGGTTGGGCAAATGTATAATTATATGTATCTACCATTTCAGTATCATACAGAGCATTTTCACTGTCCCAAAAATCTCATTCTAGAATTAAAAAATAATAACTCAGTGTTAATCTTGGAAAAAAAAGCTACATATCTCAATGAATTTTATAAAAGATTGATGATAAACTCCTCAAAGACAAAAATAGATTCAGTTTTATACCACTTAATTTAAAAGACTATTGTTTTTAGAACAGTGACATGCATTCTTTATTCAGTAAATATTTGTAATTTTTAAAACATTTTTCTAAAAATAAAATCTCCCTTTTTAAGAAAACAATTATGAGCAAATTGATAGGAGTGGTTAAATAATTTTAAAAAGTTATTATTTTTAAGTTATGTGAACGAACATAACCTTGTCACACATATATATCTCACACTAATATCTAAGTAAATAACAAAATGGAAGATGAACAAAATCTTTCCCATGAACACTCCCAACAACAGCAATAATAAGTTATAAAAGAATGCCTAGTCAAACACAGAGAGTTAACACCAGAAATATACATTAAAGAATGCAATATAAGATGGATTCTGGAGGTTATTGAAAAAGTAGGATTTTTTTTTAATATTCTAAAAAAAATAATAAGTTGGAATGAGATCTATTGGGCAGAAGGAGTTTGGGAATACAAAGTAGCAGCACTGTATTTTTGTTTACCAAGGTTTAGTAACAACTAAAGTGTGATCTCTCAGCAAGGTTTTAATCAGGAAAGAACACCCAGAACTAGGTTTATTGCTTTGGCTCTTGGAATTAGGTCACATTAATTGGGGTCCTGGCTCTGGCTCTTATTAGCTGGATAACTAGGTTGTAGAACTTGAATTTTTCCTAACATTAAAAAAAAAAATCAGTTGTGATTAGTGCATACTGTATAGAATTGATCTGATGCTCACTGTAGATTCTAATCCCTCCTTTTCCTATTTTAAAAGATTCCTAATTCTCTTGTGGACAGATAAAAACTCCATCTTCCAACCTCCTTCACAGACATAGGTGGTCATGTGTCCCAATTCTTTTTAACAACATGGTTTGAAGCAGAAGTCATTGTGTGAGAATACTCCTACAATTCTATAAAAGAAGGACAGAATCATCTGACATCACCTGTCACTGGTTTCCTATTCTCATTTTCAAATTCAGCATACTTTTGTGATACATGGGGGACTAAGCATCTTTGGACAATAAAATCATAGCTTTAAGAATGATGGATCAAAAAAATGGAAATTATCTAGAACATTAATGACAGCATGGAACACTATGCACTAGTTGGAATGCCTACCTCTGGACTAATTTGTTTTATTTTATTGAGGAAAACATACCTCTCTTTGCCTAAGTTAACTCTACTTGGAGTACTTCTTGTGTGTGACCAAACCAATTCTTTGCTGCCACAATATATAAAAGACCTGGAAGATTCTCAGCGTTTATAAATACTTTATAAATAACTATTAATAACTTTCAGAAAAGTCCAAGAGATGAACAGAGAGCAGTCCGTGAATGATTTTCCTTATTCACCAGACTGGATAAAATGATAGAAATTATGTGCATGATATTGTAGATAATTAAATGTTTAATCCTGAAAGAAAGAAATACAAGTATGTGAGGAAATAATTTCAAGTGGAATCCATATTTCTCAATGATTAAAAATACTGCTGAATGATAGCAATATCTAGCTGCAAGCAAATGAAATTCTAATGATTTATATTAGAGTTTCATTTATTTGCACAGGCACATGCTGTATCAAATTGTATCATATATAAATAACCAACCAGTTCTCACATGTGTTAAAGTTTTATTATATATATGATATGTATATATATATATATATATATATATATATATTATACACATACATATATATGATATGTATATATATACACATATATACAATATACACCCATATACACATGTGAACATAGTGGGTTCATTTCAATTCCTCTAACTCAAAATACTTGTGATAAATTTCTTGATACAACTTCCCTGCTAGGCCTTCTTGGTATGGAGCAGTCTGTGCTTCTGGCAAAATTGACTTATGCATCTCAACCTTCTTCATGATTGATAGAAATTACCCTAGCTAAAATAAGTTTGAGGTTATCTGAATTTATCATCAAGACAGCAGGATACTTATGTTTTGCCATATTTCATATATCCTGTAACACAGTTTCACCCTTTTTACTTGGTTTAGTATGATCTAACTAATTTATAAAAGAAAAAGCTTTGTTTTTGGTAGCAGTTATTTAGGAATTATTGACAAATATATTAAATGGCATTGATATTTTATTTTATTTCAGAAATAAGTGTAGCAATAAGATAATTGTTTATACAAACAATACTGAGGAAGCTAAAGCAATGTGACATATAATGAATTCTTTTGAAGCTGATTTTATTGTGCTGGTGAGGAAAATCCATAAAGCCATCATACACTTATTTACTTCATTAATCATTAAAATAAGAAAAGACTGAATTTTTTAATGGCTTCATGAAGCACAATGCAGAGATGGGGTTATCTTCATAATGCAGGCAGTCAGAAGTGCAGACTAATCAAGCAGGTACAGAAGCACACACTTTTGCCTAATTTTACCGCTAATCCTTTTCCAATAATCTGAATAATCTCCTTTATTTCTCTGCTTTGAGTATTCAGGGGCCAAATGCTTCTTCTTATAGCATATAAGTTATAAACAGCCACATATGCCACATGTTAGAAAGTGGAGTTTCAGATTAGCTTTCATGTTTCCTAAAACTCATTTTCTTTACAATAGTTGTACAAAGTAATGCAGGTGAAAAATAGGCAAAGGGCATAACAAATTGCAAGAGATCTAAAAGTGCAATGTTATTATTAGAAAGACTCAGAAAACAGGGAAGAAAAGAATTCGCTTTTGTTGCTGAGGTAAATGTGATCTTGCATATATAGTTACACAGACAAGTCCAGGATTTCAGATTAAAAAAATAGAGTTTGTGCAGATCATTTTATGTGTTATATAACATTTATTTAGAAAAAAACAAATTAAAGTATCAGGGTTCAAAAACTACAAGTTTAGAGGCTTTCTGTATGCATAAATGCACAGTACAGCTATAGAATAATTTTGTTTTATAGAGACTTCAGAGTTAAATCTCAGAAACTAAATTGAACAGAAAACAGATGTTACTTTGCTGACTAGTGATGATGAGATGAAATTGCTTTATTCTGCTTCAAAGTTCTATAACAAAGCATTTGACTTAAAAACTTGGCTTAATACAGTAATTTTAGATGTACAGAAATGAATTCTTATGCAGAAAAAATGTCTTAAAAACATCTTTTTTTCTGAACAATTTCATTATACTTGATTCTGCCATTTTCTTTTCATTTCTTGGTGCTTTAATTGCCCTTGTTTTCCACATAGTAATACAAATTTTATTTCTAATTACATAAAAATTGGATAAGATAATGAGAAAGATTTGTATCTAATTACAAGTGATGGTGATTCTCTATTTCACAAATCACGGGATTGTTTTATCATGATCCATGCATTGACCATTCATACCTTTGGGTAAATTTGACTACTCTCCAGAAGCATGGACATTTTATTTTTCTGTTCTACTTCCATCAATTTATAGGCTGTCTTGTCTCCAAGGGACAAAGAGGTAGAATCATGATGTTGGCAGTGTACTGGTAAAGTTCCCATGATAAAAGTGATGAGCCCAGTCATGACAGCCACCACACCTGCTTCTGAAAATATCCTTCCTATCTAGTATGTGTCTGCTCCAAAGGGAAAAAAAAAAAAAAAAAAAACAGAAGCACATAATCGTGAGAAAAGTTTTGCAGTGATTTATCTTCCTCCAAAAAGGCCTTAGTTGCATGCAGATTGTCTAGGAGAACAGGCAAAATAGCAATGATGTAAATGTTTAAAATAAATGAGGGTTTTTATTGTCTCAAAATTTTAGCAATTCTTAGTACCTATTATATATTCTAGTAATACTTTAAATACTGCATCAGTGGATAAGTCAGTTTTTGTGTATCCTCTAATACATTTTATTGTAACTCAAATATAGATGGTAATATGGAAAAACAAAGTTTCTGAAGAATAATTTTAATAATGGTCTCCATGACAATACAGTAGAATGGGATTTTTTATTTTAGAAATAGATTCTCTTTTTAGAAAGAATTATAGTTATTAAAAGTGTAAGAAATATGTTGGAAATGTGATTTTTTAAAAGATTTTCTTTATTTATTTGGCAGAGAGAGATCACAAGTAGGCAGAGAGGCAGGCAGAGGCTGGGGGTGGGGAGTAGGCTCCCTGCCGAGCAGAGAGCCCAATATGGGACTCGATCCCAGGACCCTGAGATCATGACCTGAGCAGAGGGAAGAGGGGCAAACCACTGAGCCACCCAGGCGCCCGGAAATGTAATTTTTTATCTTGTTAGAAAAGTTTATTTTGTCAATAGGACTACCTATGAATAATACAGGAATATATTCTACAGGGCAATGAAAATATGCTTAATTATATGCAGAATATGTATGATATAAAATTTTCAAACTAAATAAACTGATATGAAATGAATACTGTATAAAATTTTATAAAGTAAAATATTTTATTATATAATTACTTCTTGCTAAGTAGACTGAAAGTTCACATTTCAATGACAGTGCTTTATAAAATCTCAGAAATCATATTATCCTCAAAATAAACATTCATAATCATCTACACTTTAAAAAAATAAAATATTGAAGTCAAATTACACATAGAAAAATCTAACATGAACTTTTATGCATTGCATTTCAAAAAATTTATCTTTAGAGTCAGAATTATTGTTTCATATATTAATATAATGTAGTCATTTGCAAAAAATAATATTTTATATTTTCTAATATAATTTCACACATCTTCAGGTCAGGAGTAATAATTATACATTTATAAATATGTAAGTATATAAATTTACTAATTTTTTCATATGTTGTTTCTTTTTCACATGAGTATGAGAAGAGTATAAAAAATATATTTATTTTCAAAAACAAAATTCAGCCTAACATAATAATGCTTATGCATCATTATTCCTTCTAAAAACTAAGCCCTGCTTTCTTATCTAAAATATGCATAGTGAGTAGTTATTCTCAACCACGAGCTGATGATTTGTGATAACATGATCACTCTTTGAGTTTTTTATACAAATGGTTATTTTTTATTTAGGTAACTGAAATATTTTTCCTATAACCTAGATTAAGAGTAATTAATGTAATTTGGGATATTTTGGCAATGTATCTCTAACAATGTCTCAAGTATATTATTCTTTCTCAGGTTTTAATACATTATAACTAGGTTTAAAATATGGAAAAAAATGCAAATACCCAAAACTTGAGAGGCCAGTAAAATAAAAATATATTTTTATCCTGAAATTTTAAATTGTAAAAGTTTTTGGATCTTAGCCCATATTTCAATTCATATCCCCTATACACTGTCTTTTGACCCCTACTGAATTCATTTAATATAATGCTAAATATTCTATTATTTCATCTGTAAATGTTTTAGTAGTTATGTCTAGAAGATAGATATATTTAACAACTACAAAATCATTATCA
The DNA here is from genome assembly GCF_002288905.1 of Enhydra lutris kenyoni. Lineage (NCBI taxonomy): Eukaryota > Metazoa > Chordata > Mammalia > Carnivora > Mustelidae > Enhydra > Enhydra lutris. The sequence continues at coordinate 14,836,492 of NW_019154087.1, forward strand.
CACCAAAAATTAAAAATAATTTCTAGTGTTTAAATTTCCCCAATTGACATTTTTACTCAATCAGGGTCTAACACAAACATCGCTGCAATTGCCTTTAGGTCTCTTACATTTCTTTTATCTATAAATTACCTAATCCTGATTTTTTTGAAGATTTTATTTATTTACTTGAGAGAGAGAGAGAGAGATCACAAGCAGCGAGGAGGAGTACAGGGAGAAGCAGACTCCCAGCTGAGCAGGGATCCCGCTGTGGACTTGATCCCAGTATTCTGGGATCATGATGTGAGCTGAAGGCAGAGATTCAGCTGACTGAGCCACCTAGCCACCCCCTAATTCTGATGTTTTTTCTTGCATTTCTTTTTTCTTTTCTTTTCTTTTTTTGTTTTTTTTTTTTAAGTGAAATTTGATTGCACTGAGGAGTTTCTCAAATTGCCACATCCATGACTAATGAAAACTCTTTAAGATGACTTCTCCATCCTTTTGAAGAGTTCTGAATAGGCTTTGGTGATTTTGTTTTCTAGTAAAACATGAAATCTCAGATTTTATACTTTGTGATTTTAACAGAAATTGTATACAGGTAGACTGATTTATGTCACTCCACTTTTTATATTTAGAAGTTTTTTAAATTTAATTTTAGGTTAACATAAAATACTACTGTTCGTTAGCCTATAACCCAAATAGTTTTTAGAGAACCTAGCTTTTATCTGTGTCTCTTCCATTCAGTTCCTTCCCTACATCTACAAGCAAACTCAGGGTATTAATTTGGGGATTTTCCATCTGTATTTTTCTGTATCGGTGTATATGACCACACGGTTTTTCTTATTTACACAGCCTGTCAACGTTGTGCATTACATTGACTGACTTCACATGTTGAAACACTTTATTCAGCTTCCTGGAATAAATTCCATCTGGTCCTGGTGTATATTACTGAATTCTATTTGCCAATATTTTGGTTAAAGATTTTTGAGTTGAGGGTCATAAGAGATATTCATGTGTAATTTTTCTTTCCTTCTTCTTCTTTTTTTTTTCCTAACTGATTTTGTTTTCATCATAGCAGTAAGATAACAAGTTTTGACCTCAATTCTTTCACATTAGAGGTTTGTTCATCTCAGTATATGTTCTGTAGTTGATTGAAAATAATGAATATCCTGTTGTTGTTAGGTGGACTGGTCTATAAATGTCAATTGGATCACGTTGGTTAATGGTATTATTCAGTTCTTTATATCCACACTGATCTTCTGTGTAGTTGTTCTACCAATTTTTGAAAGAGAAAGGTTGAAGTCTCTAGTTATAATTATGGATTTATTTCCACTCATAGTTCTAGCAATTTTAATTTCAAATATTTTATAGCTCTGTTATGTACCACATACCCATTTAGAATTTGTTTCCTTGGTTAGTTGGATTGACTCTTTTAGCATTATTTACTCTCTCTCTCATAGTGTTCTTTCCCTGAAGCCTAATTTATCTCACATTACTATAGCTTTTTTCTACTTTCTTTTGATTAATATTTGTATGATTTATCTTTTTCCATCCAACTCGCTATATGAATATATTTAAAATGAGTTTCATATAGATAGAATATAACTGGGTCATGTTTTTTTGTTGTCGTTGTTATTGTCATTGTTGTTATTTTATTTACACTGCCCTCCTTTTTCAATTGATATATTTAAACCATTTACTTTTAAGTAATTATTGTTATGGTAAGTCTTCTACCTATTTTTTCCCATTTATTCTCACTGATTTTTCTGTCTCCTTTTCCTACTACCCTATGGTTACTTGGACATATTTTGTAATTCCATTTTGATTTATCTATAATAGTTTGGAGTATATTACTTTCTACACTTTTTTAATGTCTTCTCTTGGTGTTGTTATACTATGTATACATAACTTATCACACCTTCATGGTTTAGTCATTCCATCACTTTAAAGTATAGAACATTACTTCTTTTAAATAATTCCTTTAATGCCTTGATTTTATTATGTGTCTTAAATATTTGTATTGTGTACATTAAAAACATATCACCTAGTGTTATCTATTTTGCTTCACCAGCCAAATATAATTTAGAAAATTCAAAATTCAAAAGGAGAATGAAAGTGTGTTGTATTTACCTATATATTTGCTCACTATGATCTTTCTTCCTTTCTGATATTCTAAATTTCCTTTTATAAAAAACATTTACCTTTCTATTTAGAGAACTTCCTTTAACTAATATAGATCTGCTGGTGACAAATTTTCTAAGTTGTCCCTTATCTGAGAATGTCTTTTCTTCACCTTCATTCCTCAAAAATAACTTCACTTAAAATAGGATTCTAGGTTGAGAGTTCTTTATCTTCAACATTTGTAAAATGTTCTCTCATTTCTTTCTGATCTCTATGGTTTTTGATGAAAACTACCCTTTCAGTCAAATTGTTTTCCCCTTATGCATAAGGTGTCATTACTTTAACAGAGCTTTAAAGAGTTTTTCTTTGCTTTTACTTTCAGAAGTTTGACTTATAATGTGTTTTTGTGCAGGTTTTCTTTCTTTCTTTCTTTCTATTTATTTTATTTATTTTTTTTCTTTCATTCTTTCTATTTATCTTGCACCAAGTTAGTTCAACTTCTTGAGTATACAAATTTATGTCTTTAGCTAAATTTGATTAGACATTTTTGCACCTCAGGTGCTAGAGACTCTGCGAAGGCAGTATGTTAGAATAATCACCAATTGTTTGTTTGTTTGTTTTTTCCTTTTATTTCCCTTTATGCAGTAATCATCCCCACCATTGCCTCATGCCCAGTGTCAGAAAAACCATCATTATATATATTTTATATATTTTTCACTTTTATTGTTATGAGGAATGTAAATTTAATCCCTGATAGACCATCCTAGTTAAAGTATTTGTCTCATATAATTTTATTAATTACAGTGGCTCCACTAAGTCATTTTTGTATCAGATATGAAGGTTTGGTATTTCTTATATTAATTTTATGTATACATAAAATGCTTAAAGTTGAGTTAAAGTTGAATCTCTTAAACTTCTAAATACATGGGTTGATGTTTTTGATTAATAATGTTGCATCACATTTCTAATGCTCATATCACAAACTACTTTAAATTTTATTTTCAGTTATAAATATTCATTAGATCATATTCCATGTGTTTATGGTGAACATGTATAGTAATTGACAGATTTTTCTTTCTTTTTTTTTACCACAGTAGAGAAGTTGAAGCTGTTTCTCAAAACTATTCCACTTTTCCATGTGACAGGATATATGTATGTATAATAAGCATATATATAATACATATATGTATTAGCCTTAGTGTGCTTTAGTGTGATACAGAGATAGTGTGTGTGTGTATATGTATATATAAATATTATATATAATATATATTATATTATATATGATACATACATATATATATATATAGTATATATAATACATATACAGAAAAAATATATATGTGAAACCAGGAGCCAGAGAACACTGCAAGCCTTCCCTCAGAATCATATCCCTAAAAGGATGAAAATAAATATGGAGAGTAGACAGGAACATCAAGAGGAGAATATGATAAACTTATTCTGATTATAGCAAAATAAAATTCTTGTCTTATAAAATAAGAATGTAGCTTGAAAACTAGAAAAGCATAAGGGATCAAAAACATATTTTTTAAAATCTACATTTATGGTAAAATTTACCAACTTTATTTTGTCAACTATATTTAAATACAAAATGTCTAATTGTTAAGGAATGACACTTTTAATTAAATCTTAACTTTATAGAGGAGCCTGGTTTCCTGGGATCCACCCCTGTATCTGCTCCCTGCTCAGCAGGAAGCCTGCTTCTCCTTCCCCCACTCACCCTGCTTGTGTTCCTTCTCTCACTGTGTCTCTCTCTGTCAAATAAATAAGTTAAGTCTTTAAAAAACAACAAAAAAAGGTCAATCTTAACTTTTTAACTTTGTTTTTCTACACAAAATAACATTTATTCTATTTATAAAAGTTGATTATCCAACAGTTAATATATAGATTCATTTCATTAAGAAATTTCCATTAAAAATAATGATATAAATACCTGTTAGAGCATTAGAAAGATGTACTAAGTCTTTCGGTTATCTCACAGTCTGTTACTGAGTAATAGTATTAAATTATGCTTTCACATTATGGCAATGAAATCTAACTTCAAAATTTTAACTTATTCTGAGTGGTCAACTTGAGTTCGTTAAGTGGTTACAAAATGTTGGACAGTTTACCAAATTGGATAAGACAAGGTACTTAATGCTGAGGAGAAATATAACTTGTCCTGGCCAATCACTTATTAAGTACATGTTATCTAAAGCTGCAGCCAATGATATTATATACAAGTATATATACTATTGAGCTAAGTACCTCTCATTTGAAAATGGCCTTAATATGTCTTATGTCCAGAATCATATGTGAAACCACCACAAATTTATTCCTAAGATGGGAAACAAACAAACAAAAAAAGTAATTTTAAGAGAAAATATTCAGGCATGATATAAAAAAAATACAACTACACAAACATATATTTTTGTTCCTACTATCGTGACAAATATTTGTGTTTTTTTATGAAAACTGCAATTAGAGAGAACATGTATGTAGTATTGAGTATAGTAATGGTACTATAAGCATAGGTCTTTTACAGTGTATTTTTTTTTAAGATTTTCTTTATTTATTTGACAGAGAGAGATCACAAGTAGGCAGAGAGGCAGGCAGAGGGAGAAGCAGGCTCCCTGCTGAGCAGAGAATTCGATGTGGGGCTCGATCCCAGGACCCTGAGACCATGACCTGAGCCAAAGACAGAGGCTTAACCCACTGAGCCACCCAGGTGCCCCTACAGTGTACATTCTACATAAATATATTTTATGTCCTCCCACATGAATATATTTTGTAGCAAAGATGCTATAAAACATGCTATTATTTCTAATAAATATATTTGCATGACACATCTTCTAATGTGTATTTTACATAAATAGACTTGTATATTTAATTTTTTTAAAGATGTTATTTATTTATTTGACAGAGAGAGATCACAAGTAGGCAGAGAAGCAGGCAGGAGGGCAGGGGGTAAGCAGGCTCCCTGCTGAGCAGAGAGCCCGATGTGGGACTCAATCCTAGGACCCTGAGATCATAACCTGAGCAGAAGGCAGAGGCTTAACCCACTTAGCCACCCAGGTGCCCTAGACTTGTATATTTAACAAAAAGTTAATTTGAGTTATTTTATAATTGTTTTTCAAAAATAGAGTTAAGTTCTCAAAAATCCAGTACCATCAATAGAAGATAATAAAATTTAAGAAATAAACTATTTTTATTTTTAAGTTTACTGGATCCTATTACCAAGGTTATTAAAACTAATAAGGTTTTAAATTTTTCTTTCAATTATGCCTATCTCTAATAAAAAATGGTCAAAATTGTTGATAGGCTTCTAAAGCAGGGCAGTGTGTGTTTGTGTATGTGTGTATGTGTGTGTGTGTGCAGTTATAGTAGTATTCCTAGGCTTAATATAAGGTAAGAAAAAATTTTGAATTCTACACATAAAATAAATATATATATATATATATATATATATATATATATACCCACAGTGAGGAGAAATAACTTATATTGGGACATAGAAGAAAAATGTTTTCATAAAAGAAGCAATCTAAAGGAAACAGCAATCTCTAAGAATCCTGTGACATAGTCTATAAATCTTTACAGTTCATTTCTTCTATCTTAAAAAAGGAAAACTTCACTAAGAATAAAAAAGCCAGTGTGATGTGAAAAACTCAAAAGAAGGGCCAGTATTTTAAAGAGTTCAGATCTTTGTAAGTTGTTTTCAGAATTTGTAATCTATAAATTCATTTCAAAAAGCACATATAACTTATAGAAAGAATGTGGAAAATTATATTTACTTGCTGCCTGCCTGTTTTAAGACATTATATATTAAATATATTACCCTCGGACCCCTGACCCATTTTCTGGTATCACAGATAGTAATGCATAATTGCATTTTATTAGATAGTTTTCTGTATTCCATATTTTCAATAACTAGATTCCCATAGAACAATGTGAGTGTGTGATTCCAGATTTACAGGAGATTCTGGGGGATGGAAAGGGAGCATGGCACTGGCAAAGGGGACATGCACATTTCTTTTTATACTGTAATAGTTTGCATATTATTGTTATTAGTTGATTTTATATTTATAATGGTCATACACAATGGGCCTTTTAAAATCAACTTAATATTTTAAAATATAGGATTGGTATTTAGAAATTATTTAAGAAAATAATTGAGCCTCTGTTTTCTATTTTTTTTAATAGTTTACATATTACTCTAGTTTTAGTATTTCATGATTTGAACACCCAACATGAGAATGAGAAATGGTATGCTCTATTAAAGAAACTGTTCCTGGTTGTTATACACAACTAATGAATCATTGAACACTACATCAAAAACTAATGATGTACTATACAGCGGCTAACTGAACATAAATAAAATAATAAAATAAAACAAAATAAATAAAATAAAATAAAAACACTGTGTCATGGGATGCCTAGGTGGTTCAGTTGGTTAAGTGTTATACTCTTGATCTTGGCTCAGGTCGTGATCTTGGGATCATGAGCTAGAGCCCTACATCAGGCTCTGCGCTAGGCAGGGAGCCTGCTTGGGAATCTCTCTCTCTCTCCCTTTCCTTCTTTCCCTCTCTGCACCCCCAGCTCATTCTCTCTCTCTAAAAACAACAAAACAAAACAAAACACTATATCTGACTCCAAAATTCTGAAATTATTTCTGGGTTTACCTTTTCCTCACACATGAGACCTTTGTAAAAGTATTTAAGTTCTGTAAGCTTAAGTTTTAAACCTGATACAGATAATCTACAGATAATAATGATATCTAGTTCATGGTGTGGGGATCAAATAAGTTAATATATGTTAAGGCAATCTGTAAGCTGTTAACAAAAAATAACCAGTATGTGCCTTATTTGCCACTTACATTCACAAAGCTAAAAAGTAATGCAACTAGGGGCAGGATTCAAGTGACCTGACTATTCGTCTAGTATCCATTTCATTAAGGAACTCTGTCTTTCCCACCCACCTGTAGTTATGAAAAAAAGTACACCTTTCTTCAAAATGTGATGACAAATAGAAATCAATTTAACCTTGAGATAAAGTGTATATCACTCCCATAAAAATATACTAATATTAATAGTGATAGTGTTGATAAACCCATATATAGGTTTTGAAAAGTATAATCTTCTATTTTAACAGTTGCTAATGGATCAACACCAAAATTTATTCAGCAAACTTTTTTTTTTTTTTTTTAAACATTCCTATTCTACAATGCACTTGATACTATCATTTTGGGGCATAACTTCAAGGGTTTGTGTGTGTATTCAGGAATATTTATTAAGGGTGAATAAGATTTGAGAAATGTTGTTTAAAAGATGTAAGGCAAGTATCTTGAATATTTAGAAAGATTAGTATATTGCAGCACTAATTATCTATGGACTAGTTTCTATTTTTCATACTGATTTGTAGAAAATAATATATTCTGAGTATAACATTTTGATATAACGATATACACATTTTCTTTCTGCTTCTTGTCTGAAAATATGGCATTTTTTACCAATAATACATTTTTTAAAGACTTAATAGCATGTGGCTATTTTTATCTATTACTTAAGATCAAATGCCTGGTTTCAAATAGCATCCCCAATTCTTGTTACCTCTTGATGGTAGATAATGTGGTTAATTGACCTAATTGTTTCCTTTTCCTTGTATCAAACCACCTGTAATTAATATACATATAATCAAGGACAATTACTTAACTATCTACATCTTATTTTCTCACATCCAACATTTGGAAAAAAAAATAGCACTTACCTCTTCTGGTAGTTAGGAGCATTAAATATATTAATGGCAAATCAAACATTTAAGCCTGGGATAAGTGTTCAGTCAATAGTAGTAGTTGCAGATAACCATATTATTATTTTCACTATTATTGTTATATTGTTTTGCCACTTCTAAGTTTCTTGTTATTTCTACTATCTAATGGATCATATTTCCTTTCTTTTATTCCTCAGGGCTTCAGCCTTGGGGCCATTGCTTCGGTGATGAAGGGCATTTGTCTATTTCCCTGTTTGAATGGTTTCTTTCTGCCATTCTGTAGGTGTTGATGTTCTCAAACACTTTCCTATTTCACTTAGGGGCCCACATCCACACTGCAAAGGGTCCCACTTTCCTAAGAGTGTGAGCCTTGGGGGGTCTCTTTTCTCACTGAAATCATTTAGTTTGTAACCATCTTGATTATAACCACTTTTTTACTTGTATGTTTCTTTGCTTTTGTACGTGTTAACTTGGGGGAGTCATTTCTCTGAATCTACCATTATCTTCACTCTGGCCTTTTCCTGCAGTGTGCCACCTATTGCCCTCTGGTGGCTTCTACTTTGTCTTTATGATTTCCCTCTGCTTTGAATCTACCAGGCATTCATTCTCCATAATTGCTGGTCTTTTTTTTTTTTTCATGATTACTGAAGGTATTATTGCTCATTTTATTTAACATAGGGCATTTCTCTCATCCCAGGAAGCTGTCTTATCCTATTTACAAAGCCAGATATACATTGATTCATATTTTTTAAAAAGAAAGGAAAAGAGAGAAGGAGAGAGAACATGTCAAAGGGATAAAAATCAGGTTTTTCTCTCTCTTTATAGATTTTAATTAACATGGCATGCATTCTTTCTCCCACTATATTTAATATTGTTTTTAACTTTAAGGGACTTGGGTAGACTATGTATTTAGATAGGTCCAAACTCTTGCTTTGTTTTCCCTCATTCTTTAATCCATAGTATACCTATTCTGCTTATTTTTTTAATGCTTAGAAATAGTTCAGTAAAATATTAAGGTAAGCATCCAAGCTCTTGAATCATGTTTTTTCATGATGTCTTATAAAATTAATTAGCTAATATACCCTGGCGCCCATAATACTCGCTTCATCTCATAGACCAGTGAGGAAAAAAAAAAAAAAAAAAACCCTCAATGCAAACATTGAAAAGTGAAATCTCCTTTTGAATAGTTTATTCATAAAGATAATACTATTATGTAACAACATTTTAGAAGAAAATACAAGATTAAATTATGGTTTTGAAGAAAATTGTTTAGGAGTTCCTGGCCTTTGTCTCTACTTGGCTTTCTTGTCATTCCTCAATATTGATTTTATTGCATTTCTCTATTTCAGTGTCAAAAACCAAATGGCATGTATCTATCATTTTCACCTTCAACTGGTTTCAGTGCTATTTCATTTAATAGCATCTATAGCATTTAATAAATTGTTTTGGTAGACACAATTTCCTGTCTTTTAAGTGTGCTGGTGACTGTGGTATACTGTATTTTTCATTCTTTAGTCCTTAAGAATGGTTGAAAAAATTAAAATATGTCTGATTAAAAAAAGTTTTCAAAATATTTGTCCCGCTGCCTTTGTATTGCCTTGGATTTTTATTATTAGAAAGTTCCATCTCTGCTGTTCTTCTGCTAGGCCCCATTTACCCTTGTTCCATGTTTTGCTTCTGAATAAGTCAAAGAAGTTATGTTCTTGCATCAAGGGGGAAGCAAGAAAGTTAACTATTCTCTGAGTTTTGTCCTAGGTCCCAGACACCTGATAATACCTAAGGAGAACAAGGCCCCAAACATTTTCCAAGACATTAACTTCAGCTCATGTTGGCATCAGTACCCCCACCTTAGTTAATTTATAGAATAACACCTATTGAAGGGAGTCGAGATGGCGGAGGAGTAGTAGACTGAGATGACATCAGGTAGCAGGAGTTCAGTTAGATAGTTATCAAACCATTCCAAACACCTACAAACCCAACAGGAGATTGAGAAGAACAGCAATTCTAGAAACAGATTATTGACCACTTTCTGAAAGGTAGGATGTGCAGAGAAGTGAATCCAAATTGATGGGAAGATACACCGTGGGGGGGGGGGGGGCTCCCAGCAAGCGGTGGAGCAACGGAGCACAAAATTGGAACTTTTAAAAGTCTCCTCCACTGAGGGACATTGATCCAGAGGCTAAGCGGGGGTGGAGCCTTCACGGGGACAGTGTGGTCTCAGGTCCCACATGGTCACAGAAGGATTGGAGGTATCTGAGTGTTGCAGAGTTCACAGGTATCAGAGTGGGGAAGCTGGCTACAGAGACAGAGATGAGGAGTAAGCACTCAGCTTGGGTTACCTTAAACTGTGATCCACAGAACGGTCAGACCACTGCCCTTAGAGCAGGGACCCACAAGTGGCAGATTCAGGTAGACCCATCTTCCTCCACCGGAAGAGCAGAATGGCAGGAATTCTGCTGGGTATGGAGAGTCCAAACAGGGCTCAGAGACAGTGTTTACTTGATCACAGGCCGGGTGAGCTTGGAACACAGCCAGAGGCCAGGGAGATGGAAGTGATTGAATGGTTTTCTCCAAGGATGCACTGAGGAGTGGGGCCCTGAGATCTGTGCTCCTCTGGGCTGGATATTGGGAAGCCACCATTTTCATTCCCGTCCTCCAGAGCTCTACAGAAAGTGTTCAGGGAACAAAAGCTCCTGAGAATGAACCAAGCAGATTACTTAACCTAGTTCCTGGCAAGAGCGGTACAATTCCACCTCAGGCAACACGATTGAGAATCACTAGAACAGGCCCCTCCCACAGAAGATCAGCAAGAACATCCAGCAAAGACCAAGCTCACTGATCAAAGAGAACAGAGGAATTCCAGAGGAGGGGAAAGCAAAGCATGGAAATCATGACTTTCTCCCCATGATTCTTTAGACTGCCAAAGTAAATTAATTTTTTTAATTTTATTTTTTCTAATTCTAGTTTTTTTAACTTTTCCTCTTTCCTCTCTTAACTTTTTTTTAACATTTATCTTAAGAATACCTTTCTTAAAAAAATTTTTTTGAATTTTCATTATATATAGTCATATTTTATCCTTCTTTGTATCTAACTTTATTTTTTTTTTTTGATACATATAGGGTTTTTTCTCCTAAAAAAATTTTGGGGATACAATTTCTTCTAATACATCAAAATATACCCTAAATCTAGCACAGTGCTTTGTTCTAGTCTCCATCCTCAGCAAATTCTCTGCACTTTCATTTTCTTTCTTTTTCCAGCCAACTTATCAATTCCTTTTTAGAATTTTTTTAAAATTTTCATCCTTACAGTCATATTCCATCCCTTCATCATGTTTACCCTTATTAATACATATATATATATAAGTTTTTCTTTCTTTAAAATTTTGGGAGGTAATTTCTTCTATAAGAGACCAAAATACACACAAAATCTAGTGGGTAGTTCTGTTCTATTCAACACTCTCTCATCTCTCTCTCTCTCTCTCTCTCTATATATATATATATATATATATATATGTATATATTTTTTTTTAATTTTTCTTAAACTTCTTTTTACCCCCTTTCCTCTCCTTACATTTGAGGTCTCTTCTGATTTGGTTAGCATATATTTTTTCTGGGGCCATTTTACTGGGGTATTTTACTCTCTCATTCATATATTCTTATCTGGATAAAATGACAAGGTGGAATAACTCACCATAAAAAAAAAAAGAAAAGAAAAAAATGAACAAGAGGCAGTACAGATGGCTGGGGACTTAATCAATACAGATATTGGTAACATGTCAGATCAAGAGTTAAGAATGACGATTCTCAAGGTGCTAGCTGGGCTTGAAAAAGGCATGGAAGATAGAGAAACTTTGTCTGGAGAAATAAAAGCCCTTTCTGGAGAAATAAAAGAACTAAAATATAACCAAGCTAAAATAAAAAAAGCTATTATTGAGGTTCAATAAAAAAAAAAAAATGAAGGCTCTTACTGCTAGGATAAATGAGGCAGAAGAGAGAATTAGTGATATAGAAGACCAAATGACAAAGAATAAAGAAGCTGAGCAAAAGAGAGACAAACAACTACTGGACCACGAGGGGGAATTTGAGAGGTAAGATGAAACAACCATAAGATGAAATCATAAGACGAAACAACATTAGAATAATTGGGATTCCAGAAGAAGGAGGAAGAGAGAGAGGGGCAGAAGGTATACTGGAGCAGATTATTGTAAAGAATTTCCCTAATATGGCAAAGGGAACAAGCATCAAAATCCAGGAGGCACAGAGAACCCCCTCAATCAATAAAAATAGGTTCACACCCCGTCATCTAATAGTTAAACTTACAAGCCTTAGTGACAAAGAGAAAATCCTGAAAACAACCTTGGGACAAGTCTGTAACATACAGTGGTAAAAATATTAGATTGGCAGCAGGCTTACCCACAGAGACCTGGCAGGCCAGAAAGAACTGACATGATATATTCAGAGCACTGATGAGAAAAAAAAAAAAAGCAGTCAAGAATACTATATCCAGCTAGGTTATCATTGAAAATAGAAGGAGAGATAAAAAGCTTCCAAGACAAATAAAAACTAAAAGAATTTGTAAACAATAAACCAGCCCTATGGGAAATATTGAAAGGAGTCTTCTAACCAAAGAGAGAGCCTAAAAGTAGTAGACCAGAAAGGAACAGAGACAATATACAGTAATAGTCACCTTACAGGCAATACAATGGCACTAAATTCATATCTCTCAATAGGTAACCTGAATGTAAATGGGCTAAATGCCCCAATCAAAAGACACAGGGTATCAGAATGGATAAAACAACAACAAAAACAACAAAACAAAACAAAAACATCAATATGCTGTCTACAAGAAACTCATTTTAGACCCAAAGACACCTCCAGATTTAAAATGAGGGGGTGGAAAGCAATTTACCATGCTAATGAACATAAAAAGAAAGCTGGGGTGGCAATCCTTTTAACAGATCAATTAGATTTTAAGCCAAAGACTGTAATAAGAAATGCAGAAGGACACTATATCATACTCAAAGTGTCTGTCCAACAAGAAGATCTATCAATTTCAAATATCTATGCCCCTAACATGGGAGCAGCCAACTATATAAACCAATGAAGAACAAAATCAAAGAAACACATCAACAATAATACAATAATAGTAGGGGACTTTAACACTACCCTCACTGAAATGGATGGATCATCCAAGCAAAAGATCAACAAGGAAATAAATGACACACTGGACCAGATGGACATCACAGATATATTCAGAACATCCCATCCCAAAGCAACAGAATACACATTCATCTCTAGTGCACAGGGAACATTCTCCAGAATAGGTCACATCCTGGGTCACAAATCAGGTCTCAACCAGTACCAAAAGATTGGGTACATTTCCTGCATATTTTCAGACCACAATGCTCTGAAGCTAGAACTCAATCACAAGAGGAAATTTGGAAAGAAACCAAGTATATGGAGGCTAAAGAAAGTCCTACTAAAGAATGAATGGGTTGACCAGGAAATTAAAGAAGTATTGAAAAAAAATCATGGAAACAAATGACAATGAAAACACAGTGATTCAAAATTTATGGGACACATCAAAGGCAGTCATGAGAGGAAAATATATAGTGATGCAAGCCTTTCTCAAGAAACAAGAAAGATCTCAAATAAACAATCTAACACTACACCTAAGGACCTGGAGAAAGAACAGCAAAGACAACCTAAACACAGTAGGACAAGAGAAATAATAAAGATCAGAGCAGAAATCAATAAAATAGAAACAAAAAACAAAAACAAACAAACAAACAAACAAAAACAATAGGAGCTGGTTCTTTGAACAAACAAACAAAAACAATAGGAGCTGGTTCTTTGAAAGAATTAATAACATTGATAAACCCCTGGCCAGATGTATCAAAAAGAAAAGAGAGAAGACCCAAATGAATAAAATCATGAAAAAAGAGGAGAGATCACAACCAACACCAAAGAAATACAAACAATTATAAGAACATATTATGAGCAGTTATACACGAGCAAATTTGACAATCTGGAAGGAATGGATACATTCCTGAAGACATATAAACTACCAAAACTGAACCAGGAAGAAATAGAAAACTTGAACAGACCCATTACCAGTAAGGAGATTGGAAGAGTCATCAAAAATCACCCAAAAAACGGGAGTCCAGGGCCAGAGAGCTTCCCAGGGGAATTCTACCAAACATTTAAAGAAGAATTAATACCTATTCACCTGAAACTGTCCCAAAAAAATAGAAATGGAAGGAAAGCTTCCAAACTCATTTTATGAGGTCAGCTTTATCATTATCCCAAAAACAGATAAAGATCCCATCAAAAAAGAGAATTACAGACCAATATCTTTGATGAACACAGATGCAGAAATTCTCACCAAAATACCAGCCAATAGGGTCCATCAGTACATTGAAAGGATTATTCACCACAACCAAGTGGGATTCATTCCAGGGCTTCAAGTTTGGTTCATCATCTACCAACCAACAATGTGATATAATACATTAATAAAAGAAAGAACAAGAATCATATGATCCTCTCAATAGATACTGAAAAAGCATTTGATTAAGTACAGCATCCTTTCTTGATCAAAAGTCTTCAAAGTGTAGGGATAGAGGGTACAAACCTCAATATCATCAAAGCCATCTATGAAAAAAACACAGCGAATATCATTCTCAATGGAGAAAAAATGAGAGATTTTCTGCTAAGGTCAGGAACACAGCAGGGATGTCCATTATCACCACTGCTATTCAACATAGTTCTAGAAGTTCTAGCCTCAGCAATCCAGCAACAAAAAGAAATTAAAGGCATCCAAACTGACAAAGAAGAAGACAAACTATCACTCTGCAGATGGATACTTTATGTGGAAAACCCAAAAGACTCCACTCCAAATCTGCTAGAACTTGTACAGGAATTCATTGAAGTGTCAGGATATAAAATCAATGCACAGATGTCAGTTGCATTTCTCTACATCAACAACAAGACAGAAGAAAGAGAAATTAAGGAGTCAATACCATTTACAATTGCACCCAAAACCATAAGATACTTAGGAATAAACCTAACCAAAGAGGCAAATAATCTATACTCAGAAAACTATAAAGTACTCATGAAAGAAATTGAAGAAGACACCAAGAAATGGAAAAATGTTCCATGCTCATGGATCGGAAGAACAAATATTGTGAAAATGTCTATGCTACCGAAAGCAATCTACACATTTAAAGCAATCCCTATCAAAATCGCATCCTTTTTTTTTTTTTCAAAGCAATGGAACAAGCAATCCTAAAATTTATATGGAACCAGAAAAGACCTTGAATAGCCAGTGGAATGTTGAAAAAGAAAGCCAAAGTCAATGGCATCACAAAACCAGACTCCAAGCTCTATTACAAAGCTGTCACCATCAAGACAGTATGGTACTTGTACAAAAACAGATATATAGATCATTGGAACAGAATAGAGATCCCAGAAATATATCCTTAACTCTATGGTCAACTAATCTTCAACCAAGAAGGAAAGAATGTCCAATGGAAAAAAGGACAGTCTCTTCAACAAATGGTGTTGGGAAAATTGGACTGCAACATGCAGAAGATCAAAACTGGACCATTTCCTTACACCACACAAAAATACACTCAAAATGGATGAGATACCTCAATGTGAGAAAGGATTCCATCAAAATTCTTGAGGAGAACACAGGCATTAACCTCTTAGACCTCAGCCACAGCAACTTCTTAGACCTCAGCCACAGCAACTTCTTCCTAGAAATATCACCAAAGGCAAGGGAAGCAAGGGCAAAAATAAACTATTGGGACTTCATCAGGATCAAAAGCTTTTGCACAGCAAAGGAAACAGTCATCAAAACCAAAAGACAACTGACAAAATGGGATAAGATATTTGCAAATAACCTATCAGATAAAGGGCTAGTATCCAAAATCTATAAAGAACTGATCAAACTCAACACCCAAAGAACAAATAATCCAATCAAGAAATGGGTAGAGGACATAAACAGACATTTCTGCAAAGACGACCTCACGATGGCCCAAAAGTGCTCCAATCACTCGGCATCAGGGAAATACAAATCAAAACCACAATGAGATACCACCTTACCCCAGTCAGAATGGCTAAAATTAACAAGTCAGGAAATGACAGATGCTGGTGAGGATGAGGAGAAAGAGAAACCCTCCTACACTGTTGGTGAGAATGCAAGCTGGTGCAACCATTCTGGAAAACAGCATGGAGGTTCCTCAAAAAGTTGAAAATAGATTTACCCTATGACTATTGGCACTACTGGGTATTTACCCTAAAGATACAAATGTAGTGATCCGAAGGGGCATGTGCACCTGAATGTTTATAGCAGCAATGTCCACAATAGCCAACTATGGAAAGAACCTAGATGTCCATCAACAGATGAGTGGATAAAGAAGAGGTGGTATAAATATACAATGGGATACTATTCAGCCATCAAAAGAAATTAAATCTTGCTTTTTGCAATGATGTGGCTAGAACTCGAGGGTATTATGATGAGTGAAATAAGTCAATCAGAGAAAGATAATTATCATATGACCTCCCTGATATGTGGAATTTGAGAGGTAAAGTAGGGGGGTTGGGAGTTAGGGAAGGAAAAAATGAAGCAAGATGGGATTGGGAGGGAGACAAACTATAAGAGACTCAATCTCACAAAACAAACTGAGGGTTGTGGGGTGTAGGGTGAGGGTGTTTGGGTTATGAACATTGGGGAGGGTATGTATTATGGTGAGTGCTGTGAAATGTATAAGCCTGACGATTCACAGACCCGTACCCTTGGGGCTAATAATACATTATAAGTTAGTAGGGAAAAAAAAAAAGAGAGGGAGGGAGAGCGAAAGAGAGAGAATAACACCTATTGTTCACCTGACACTCGCCTTTGATTAGACCCTACCCTGGATTCCTGGAGGCACACATACCCTAAACCCTTTTTTAATATAAAGCCCTAGCTCCAAGCAACAATGAAACTTATTCTTCTCTCCTTTCCAAGTCTCCCAGACACTCCATCTGCTGTTCTCTGTCACTCACACTATTCAGTAAACCGTTTCCACTTTCTCCAGCTCCCATTTGATTTCTATCTTATGTGAAGCCGAGGACCTCTGAGGCTGCACTTGTGGGCTCTACCCTCGAGTTCTCACACTCAGCCTGCCTGCATCACATCGGCCTCCTCCAAATAGCTGGTTTTACATACACACAAGACAATGAGCACAGTAACTTCAAATGCTTCAGAGGGGTGCATCTGGGTGGCTCAGTGGGTTAAGCCTCTGCCTTCGGCTCAGGTCATGATCTCAGGGTCCTCGGATCCAGCCCTGCATTGGGCTCTCTGCTCAGCAGGGAGCCTGCTTCCTCCTCTCTCTTTGCCTGCCTCCCTACGTACTTGTGATCTCTCTCTCTGTCAAATAAATAAATAAAAGCTTCAAAAAAAATGCTTCAGTGAGTTTTAGAAAGGAACACGGTTGTTTCTTTTAACTTTTTATTCATTTACTGGAGGCATCTGTACACTTTCTTTTTAAGTATATTCTTCATTTGTAAAATAACTATGAGATTCTGAAGGCCAAGTGAGTGACATTTCTATGAATAAATTTTACATATAGCAAGTTGATTATTATTGCAACAACTTGTCTGAAATTTCTCTATTTTCTACTGGTATTTTCATGCAATATAGAAAAAAATGCACTGCGGCAGTTTAAATTGAGGTCATGTGAAATTAAAATGTAAACACTTATCACTAAAACAATCTAAATATGGGGAACTTGATAATGTTCTCATTCTTACAATGATGTATTAACTTTCTGTTAATATTTCTTCTGACATTATATCTTAAGCCTAAATATCTTAAATTTATTTAGAAATAAAAATTTCTAAAAGTGTGTACTCTGCAACATATATTGTATTTTTAATATATAAACATGTCATATATTTAAAATATATACACAATAGAATTTATGTTCTGATATATAAATATATAGTATGTATGTTTAAATATATATTACTTAAGTAATATATAATACCTCATAGATATTTAACATACAATTTGTGAGGAACTATACCATGCCATTGCAATGTATATTTCAGGTTGGAATGAAATAAACAAATATTTAATAGTATTGCTGATTGGATTCTCATTGAGTTTATTTATTGGCATCTGTTACACTTTTTCCATAAAAAATGAGCTCGTTGAATGCAAAGAATGATAATTTGCTTATTAATTTATCTTAAAATCATGTTTGATACATATTTGGCACTCAATAAATGTTTATTGAATGCAAATTTAATCCTTGAGAAGCCCATTCAAATATTTCAACTTAATTAAGCATGCAGTATAAAAATTTAAAAACCTTCAGAGTAGTTATATTGCATGTAGGTGAGAACAAAGGAAATGATAACTATTTCCCAGTGCAACCATCCAACATCCTATTTCTTTATCCTGGGATGGATAAATTGATGGGTCAGATATCTATTTCTCTAGATAAATAAAGTTTGTATAGCACAGAATGTCAGTGACTCCTTATAGATGACAACCAGCTATGTGGATTATCTAGTCTTACTAGTGGAAACAGACATGTAGACACTATCTGAATAGGATGGACGTAACAATCAGAGCAGGAGTACACTCTTGACTGTTCTTTTATTTTTATTTGTAATTATTTCCCTCATGTGGAAAACCCAAAAGACTCCACTCCAAATCTGCTAGAACCTGTACAGGAATTAAACAGTGAAGTGTCAGGATATAAAATCAATGCACAGAAGTCAGTTGCATTTCTATACACCAACAAGACAGAAGAAAGAGAAATTAAGGAGTCAATCCCATTTACAATTGCACCCAAAACCATAAGATACCTGGGAATAAACCTAATCAAAGAGGCAAATAATCTGTACTCAGAAAACTACGAAGTACGCATGAAAGAAATTGAGGAAGACACAAATAAATGGAAAAATGTTCCATGCTTATGGACTGGAAGAACAAATTCTGCGAAAATGTCTATGCTACTTAAAGCAATCTACACATTTAATGCAATCCCTATCAAAATCCCATCATTTTTTCCCCAAAGCAATGGAACAGATAATCCTAAAACTTATATGTAACCAGAAAAGACCTTGAATAGCCAGAGGAATGTTGAAAATGAAAGCCAAAGTTGATGGCCTCACAATTCCAGACTCCAAGCTCTATTACAAAGCTGTCATCATCAAGACAATATGGTATATTCTATCTGTTATCTTATTATGTCCACTTGGAGCAAGACTGCTAATGATTTAATAACCTTTCAACTCCTAGGCAAGTATAGCAGAAGGCAGGTCATTCATTCATTCAGTAAATATTTATTGGACATCCAAACTGTGTTACACACCTACTATGTTTTAGGTTTGGTAATATCAGGGCAAGCATAACTACCAAATCCTTTTCTTCAAATTTATCAGTGAGATAAAATAATCGTAAAGAAGTAAAATAACAATTATCATATTAAGTTCTAAGGAAAAAAGATAAAATGTTGAAGAGATATATGTACATGAGATATGTCTCTAATTTGGGAGGTTAATTCTAATTGATTTATTTTTTAAGAATCATCTGGAAAAAGAGTGTGTAATTATCATCATCTTGATTTAACAATTTGAGAGAGACAGAAATAAGGATATTTCAATATCCAAATCATGCTGATTAACAAAATGTTATCTCTGAATCTTGGTATATTATAAAAGCGAAACACTAATATTGAACCACAAACAAGGTTATGTATTATTCTCCAGAAGAAAGAAATTAGAACTACAATCTAAAGGATATTCCCCAATAGATTGCTTACATACGCATTATCTTTGTGCAACTTTCTTATGGATATATTCCATAAAAAAAACCTACTATAACAGTATTTTTTTAAGATTTTATTTATTTATTTAACACAGAGAGGGAGATAACAAGTAGGCAGAGAGGCAGGCAGAAAGAGAGGGGGAAGCAGGCTCCCTGCTGAGCAGAGAGCTTGATGTGGGGCTTGATCCCAGGACCCTGAGATCATGAACTGAGCCAAAAACAGAGGCTTAACCCATTGAGCCACCCAGGCACCCCACTATAACAGTATTTCTAACTCCCTTATCTAAGTTAAAATAATTGAAAATGCCATGAAATGTGGTAAAGTCTTTCTACTAACTGACTTACCTTAAACTAGAGAAAATTCATAATAATATTATACTATAATATTACATATGTAAATATATGTGTAACATTTCTTGTGCTTCAGAGGATATTTTTGACAAAAATAATAGGGGAACTTGTCATTGTACAACTTGAGATCCCTAAGTTCACATCAAATCATCTATTTTCAAAGTAAAGATATAGAAAATATTTCTAATAGGTAATATTTTAAACAAGGATATTGATAACACATTAAAAAAGATGATACTCAAAACTGGCAAGAAATGTAGTGAAAGAAAATGAGGATAAGAGTAAAGGAAAGAGATCAAATATGCTGAATTTTTAACAGTGATATGATATTAAGTTTCAGTTTTTTGAAAAATTTTACTCTGTACTATTTATAGAGTGGATTTTTGCCTCAATATTAAAATCATTCCAAATCATAGGTACTTACTTTGGACGTTATTTTGGACCAATTTTGTTCCAAGATACTAAATAAACCCTCTCTTTCCCTCCTTCTCTTTATCTCTTTCTCTGAATTTATGAAAATATTACATCAATCATTGTTTTAGTAAAGGAGTTATTTAGTGAATTCAACATTTAAGAGACTAAAGCAGATAAAAATATTTCAAAAAGTATGATGCTGAATTTCTCCTGCTAAGCAATATTGTATCAATTATTAGTTTACTGTATAGAAATGGAAAGGTAAAGGGGAAGGGTGGTAGAAGAATCAATACATCAAATATAACTTTCTTTTTTTTGCCAGGAACTGCATATACAATGGCAAATAATGCATATAATTCTTCCACAGTCTTACATTCTCAAAAAGACTTAAACATATCTATTAAGATTTCAAAGATACAAAAATGTCCCAACACGAATTGTAAAATACTCTTACTGAATATTGTTTAATTTTCAACCTACGTCATTATTGAGTGATAAAGGAAAGTCAAACAAGTCTGGGCACTATATTACTATATTACAAGATTGAATTTATCATTTTTCTCCCTGTGTAGGACTGTTTGGCATTTTAAGTCTATTAAGTTCAGAGAATCAGCCTTCTACCTGTCCAATGAGTTTGCATCTGTTTAATGTAAACATAAATACCATTTTAAACAGTAAATTTTAAAGCATTATAAGAATCAGTGAACAAAATCCTTTATATTTTTCAAGAGAAGCATGTAATGTATATGTGAACCAATACTAGGCCATTTAGTAAGACTGGGAAGGGTGCATACAATCACACTGGCTGAGGAGTCTGATTTCCCTGCTGTCTTCCTAACAGCCATGCTGGAAGTCTTGTGAGCATTTGTATTTGTTTAAGAGAATTTCCCTAAGTTGATCAATGCAGTGGAAAATCCATACTGAATTTAGTTACCATATGTTATTATAAGTTCATTTTCTCAAATGATTCTCTTTAAAACAGATTTAAACAGATGGACAGAATTCCTCCGGACAGTTGTCAGCTGAGGAATTAAACTATGGCAGTTACTTAACAAATGAACAGAAAAATACTAATTAACACAAATATCATAAATATTTTGTATTTTCTTTAATAGTTTCTTAATGTTGAAAATTGGAAAATGAATATTTCAATAACTACCATGAAAGTTGTGGCTGTTTTTTATAATTAGCGATTTGAGAATTCAATCATCTCAAACCATCTGTTTTTGTTGTTGTTGTTTTTGTTGTTGTTTAGAATAGATTGTGCAAATTAGGTTTCTCTCTGTTCAAGGATAGTGGTAAAGAGAAGAAAAAAATGTTAAGAGTAAGTTAGAGTTGATTTCTGTAGTGGAGAAATTTAAAATTGATGAATTGTAAAAATACACAATGTTGCAAAACTACACATTCTTATAATTCATTAAAATAAGGAGAAAATACACAATGAAATATTCAGTTTCAAAATGAAATGCCTCATAGTTTTTTGCATGTTTGTTTTGTTTTTTGCAGCATGAAGTCCAAGTGTTGATGTAAAAGCAGCACAGATCTGTTACTCAAGAAACATTAGTTCTCCTCTAGCATTGCCTTTTCCTGGACCACAGTCATCTTCTTTGAAAGACTAGGCACTTTCACATTCAATGAATCCAGTGCTGGTTCAGGAATTTCAGAATACAGTATTGCTGTTTTGTTTTAGGTAAAATACAGGTTCCCAGAACTAGAAAAATATCAAAATACACATTTCAAGAAATATATTAATCCTGTGTATTGGCTCTGTCGAAATGGCATTAAGCTGCATATATGCTTCCTAAGACATTACAGTGTAATTTTTATTTATTTTTGAATTACCAGACCAAACTGTAATCAAAGTTAAATTCATGAATTTCACATAGTTAGAAGACCACAATGCAGGGTTTAGAACTAGAAGTATGACTACATTAATTCTCTCATGTAGTAATTTTGGAAGATAGAAAATTATCCCTCCAAACACTAGATGGCTTCCCTGCATTTCAGATAAGGGAAAAAAAAAAAAAAAGAGTATCATTCAGTGTTTTCTCAGTGTTATATGAAGCTGAAAAATGAAGAATTGATTAAATTTAATTTCATGTATTTTAAAAGCATTATAAAGTAAATCAGATTACAAAACACAACAATATAAAAGAGAGGATAGTATATATTACTTCTGAAAAAAGGAAACAACACATATTTACAAAGAGAAAATTCTTTCAACAGTCTGTACTTAGGATATAGTAAATGTTAATAATTGTTAGTTATTATTTATTAATAATACTACTGAGAGCTACTTTTAAGTAAATATGTATTTAGGTATATAATGTTTCATCTTACAAAGTCTTACTTTTTATTAGGTATAGCTTAGTCTTATTTACATAATCATATTTTTATTATTTTAAAAGACTATTAAAATCACATATCCTTATATATATATATATATGATAATAAGGATATATATATATATATACATGATAATACAGACTTCTGGAGTATTTTAAATCAGCAGAGCCCCATTCAAAAGCTAAATTTGTTAAAAGTGAACTTACGTTGATATTATTGTATTGTATTATTGTATTCATATAGAGGTGCATGGGTGGCTCAGTTGGTTAAGCATCAGACTTGATTTTGGCTCAGGTCATGATCTCAGGATCTAAGATCAAGCCCAGGTTGGGCTCTGCATGGGGTGTGGAACCAGCTTAAGATTCTCTCTCTCTCTTTCCCTCTCTCTCAAAAAAAAAAAAAAAAATAGTAATTTGTATTCATTTAGAAAATATTATATTTTATTCCCAATATTCATTTGGTGATCATAGTAAATTACTTTCTTATAAATATTGAATGCAGACCTCTGTCTAGATTTATAACTAAAATTTATAACACAGTACCATATGTGCTCACAAAGAATTTTACTTGCCTTTCAGAAATAATAGAAAATTTGAATATTTTCTACTCTAAGTAATATGTATTAGTCAAAAAATTAATTGGTACTATTGGCAAAAAAATTATGATTTATAAATACTTGTGACTTTTTAAATTTTAGTTGTTGTAATCATTTAAGGGTAAGACAAAAATCATTTTTTCTCCCTGCTATTTTTCAAAATACTGTTTTTTGTTTTTTTTTAAAGATTTTATTTATTTATTTGACAGACAGAGATCACAAGTAGGCAGAGAGGCAGGCAGAGAGAGAGAGAGGAGGAAGCAGGCTCCCCGCTAAGCAGAGAGCCCGATGCGGGGCTCGATCCCAGGACCCTGAGATCATGACCTGAGCCGAAGGCAGAGGCTTTAACCCACTGAGCCACCCAGGTGCCCCTCAAAATACTGTTTTTAACAAATTAGATGATGTCTACTATAACTGAGTGACTTTCTAGTACATAATCCATTCCCTCACTTTACCAATAGTATTATACTCGTTTATTATGTGGTAATAATTTATGTATACAATGTCTGAAAATTACTATAAATATGCTTCTTAAAATTCACAATATAATCAACAGAATCTAAAAGCTTTTTGGTATAGTTTTTTCTCATTTACTTTTGTTTTGATCAATCTTTTCATTTTATCTCTAGTAAAGAAATGATAAATTTTCTCATATGCCATTACACATTGGATTCTACAGTGTTGAATAGTTTTAAGATTTATTTCTTTATTTTATTTTAAATAAGATTTTATTTATTTATTTGTCAGAGAGAGAAAGAGCACAAGCAGGGGAGCAGCAGGCAGAGGGAGAAGCAGGCTCCTCACTGAGCAAGGAGCCTGATGCAGAACTAGATCCCAGGACCCTGGGATCATTACTTGAACTGAAGGCAGGTGCTTAACTGACAGCCACCCAGGCGTCCCAAGATTTATTTCTTTATTTCAGAGAGAAATACTCAGGGCTCTATCTTACAACCCATGAGATCATGACCTGAGCCCAAACCAAGAGTCGAATGCTTAACTGACTGAGCCACACAGACACCCCTACAGTGTTGAATAATTTAAAATACCCATGATTTTTTAAAAGATTTTGTTTATTTATTTGACAGAGAGAGAAAGAGATCACAAGTAGGCAGAGAGGCAGGCAGAGAGAGAAGGGGATGCAGGATCCCCACTAAGCAGAAAGCCTCAAGAGGGGCTCGATCCCAGGACCCTGAGATGATGACCTGAGCTGAAGGCAGAGGCTTAACCCACTGAGCCACCCAGGTGCCCCAAAATATTCATGATTTTATGCCTAGAATGACTCTGAAATTTTGCAAACTACTATGTAAATTAATTTGGCATACTTAAAAGGTAATGTCAGTAGGAAGGATTATTCTGAACTAATGCAGAAAGTTTTGTGAGTAGGAATTGATAATCCTGGTTCTATGATCCCTTTTACATGTATAAAGATTATTTCCTTTTTGGGCGTCCCTCCCTATCCCCTAAAGATTATTTTCAATAAATCATAACTACTTATTTGACACTCCATTTGATTCCAAGTATCTTTGTTTTCCTTTCTAGTATAGAATAATAACATCATATAATACAGAATCATATAATACACATTGTATAATCATAGAATCCTGCAGAAGCATGATTATAGATAGATGATAGACATAATATAGATAGATAATAGATATAATATAGTAATACATGTTATATATACTGTAATATGTAGTTATATAGATTGAATATAATAGAATATAGATTACGGAATCAATAGAATCATAAAGCATCATGAAATAGAAATATCTAGAATTAATGATAAATTATAAGTTGCATCACAAAATAGGGTAACCAAAGCATTCTCATTGCTCAGAAGCTATCACCTGCTAGACTCCCTTTACTGCCACTTGCTTGTACCCACCAACATTTGTCCCACAATTTTCCTTAAGCTCTTCTTTCTGGCTTGTTTCTTAACTCCAACAAATGGAAAGCAAAACTACCCCTTGAGTAAAACAATTGTCTTAATAAGACCTCCAGTTGGCCCAGACCACCCAGACAAGTTTGAGTTTAACCCCTGAATTTCTCCTGCACAGATAGACCATGGAGTGACCTCTAGAATGACCAACAAGGACCTTTACCTCTTATAATACTAACATCTCCACCCAAAGAGAAGCACAAGCCTTACATAATACAATATGTATATAGGCATGTTTCCTTAAGGTGCATTGTGGCCTTATGTCCTCGATACACAAGGACAAGGCTTCCCTATCTAAATATTCCTCCTAAACCTAACTAAAAGGAATCCATTCCCCCTTGCTAGGGGAGTCACAGCTTTGGAAGCCATTCTCAGTGATTTTCTTATTTGCTGCAAATAAAGTTTTCTTTGTGCCACAACTATCATGTGCAAGTTCTGACTCACCAAGGAGCAAACTTACGTTGGCTTGGTCACAATGTTACTTTGCAAGATTACCCGCAGTAGAGTTCCTGTAGGGAAATGAATTGTCCAGGATTCACAAAGGGCAAACATTAAAAGGGAAAAACTCTATCTGCTATTCTACATCTATAAGTACAGACTACATAAACCAATCTAATTATTTTTAGATTTTTCGATTCTATGAAAGTCATTTTCTCCAACATTTGGAAGTTGATTATCTCTTGTCTCATTCATTATGTTTATTTCAGCATTTGAGTCTACCTTGAGATTCTTTTTCATTATGTTTGGATACTGAACACATAGGAACTTTTAATTGACTCACATGTATGAATCAACTTCAATATTTATTTGGAAACTTCATTTATCTTTTCCTTGTAGTATGAATGTTGTTGAGCTTTCTTTAACATTTATATACAGAAATATATTGTTTGGATTACTAAGCCACTTAATCTAATAAATTTAACTCAATTTTTTCTATGTTCTCTGATCTGTCTCCACTTATATTTACATCTAATTCTTCACTTCATCACATATAGCTTAAAACTTCTCTCACACATTATTAGCTCTTCTGACTTTTTGCCTAAAATGCAATATAATTTAACAAGCTAATTTACAAGGAAAAAAAAAAAAGCCTTGGCTTATTTAAGATGCTTAAGTTTCAGGCCATGTTTGGCTATTTAAATTTTGCTATTTGTTTAGCTAGAGTTATAAGATCTCTACAATTTTTTAAAAGTAAGTAGTCCTGGAGTGCCTGGGTGACTCAGTAGGTTAAGTGCTTGCTTCAGCTTAGGTCATGATCTCAGGGTCCTGGAATCTAGCCCTGTATAGGTGGGACTCCCTGCTTAGTGAGGAGTCTGCTTCTCTCTCTCCTACTACTCCCCCTGCTTGTGCTCTCTCTGTCAAATAAATAAAATCTTTGAAAAAAAAGTAAGTCTGCCTTCAAACAATTTGAATATCAGAATATTTACATAAGATTTATAAATTATGGTAAAATTAAATAAACTATAATGATTTATGTACATGAAATACATCGTAATGTTTTATGAAACTCATTAGGATACTAAAAAGGCATTTGTATTTTGAGTGTATGACTTTGATGAATGGTATTTTTTTTAAGAGGTTAAAGTTGAGTATGTGGATTTTTGTTCCTATTGATAGCCAAAAGCTAGGTTTTCATTATTAGCCTTAATGTGAATTGTCACTTGCTTTTCTAGTGAATTTGCAGATCAATAAGAACACTTGTAAATTCATTACTTTCTATGGTTGTGACAAAATACCTTACAAAGTGTAAATTGGCTAATGTCACTTTTGGCAAGATAATCCTTGGCTATATTATTTTTAGTCTTATAATAACATTAAGATCAGTCTAACCACACAGGGAGAATTTACTTTCCAGAACAAAAATTCATTCATCTATTCAATCTGTTTATGCTTCATATCATTTGGCTATATTATTTTTAGTCTTGTAATAACATTAAGAGCAGTCTAACCACACAGGGAGAATTTACTTCCAGAGCGAAAGTTCATTCATCTATTCAATCTGTTTGTACTTAATATGTAATAACAGTGGATTCTCTTTGTTTAAATTAGCTTTAGTGCTGATTTTATTATTATTGCATTATATCTTAATACATTTATTGATGTTTATTAATATTTTAATATTTTATTATTATTATTTTGTTATACTATTATTATTACATCTATGTATCTATCACATCAAACATAATAGACAAAAAGAAAAATATAAGGACTGAATTTTTTATAATGTGCTTCCCATTCCTAGATCATCCTTATCCTGGCTGCTGAATTTAATATAAGCAAAAGCAACTATAAGCAAAGGCAAAAGAATGTAATAAAGTGCAAAAATGCTAAGTTAATGAAAAATACATTCTCTATTAAATTTATTTGTAATCTAACAGTGCATTTTCTTGTGGCCCTTGACAAATTTAGACATTAATTATTTTGAGTACATTTGAATAAACATTCAGGAAATATAACACTCTTAATCTAGTTAGAATTGATGAAAGCTATTGTCATTTAAAGATTGTAGGTTATTTTTATACCTTTATTTGGTGTACTCTATTATTAAATTTGGCATGCTTCCTGATGTGGTTATATTTAGCACACTGACATTTGAAAACTCCATTGTGAGCATACTAAAATTTCAGAGATTCGTACTGGGTTTTGTTTGAAATATATGTGTCAATTTTTTGAAAGCTATGAATAATAGTATGAAAACTATTCACTATTCTATAATCTTAAAGGCAAGTATTTGCTTTTCTGCTGATAACACTACATAAGTGTATACCATTCAAGGAACTTCTTTTACCTAAAATGCATTCCTTATCTCCACAAAAGGCTTTTGTAAGCATCACTTTGGAATGACAGCCAGGAACTGAGAAAATTAAAAGTGAAAAAGAAATAAAAAAGAAAGAAAGAAAGAAAGAAAGAAAGAAAGAAAGAAAGAAATTGAAAGCATAACTTTTGAAAAATAATAGATGACTATACCAAAATTACCAAAAATTTTTGTTCTACTAAGATTTCAAGACATAGCAAGACTTTCCTAAGGTAATAGCCAATAACTTAAAAAGAGAGATGTAAATAAGGTAGGACTAATATAATGATTAAAGAAAGAAAAACAATGAAAGGAGGGCTTGAGCAGGACATTATCCAACAAATGTAAATAACAGGAAAGCAGGGACTGGGTTTCCACCAACCAAAGACACTGTATGTTAAAGTCCACAATATATAACAAAAATATAATCATTATGATTATCTATGTACTAAATAAGTAATTATCTACATAAAGCAGAAAATTAAGGAGATAAAAGAGTCCTATAAAATACATCCATGAGGGGCACTGGGTGGCTCAGTCATGTCCAAGTGTCTGTCTTTGGCTCTGGTCATGGTCCCAGGGTCCTGAAATCGAGCCCCACCCACATCAGGCTCCCTGCTTAGTGGGAAGCCTGCTTCTCCCGCTCCTGCTCTCCCTGCTTGCATTTCCTCTCTCGCTGTATTGCTCTCTGTCAAATAAATAAATAAAATCTTAAAAAAAAAAAAAAACGCATTGATGATTAGAGAATGTAACACGCTACTCTCAGTCCAAGAGAGGTCAAGTGGATAAACAGGCATAGGTAGTTTGCTAAAAGTGCTATTTTCAAGTACAATGGGGCAATAGAGTGTGGTTATTCATGTGAGCTGTGGAAATAGACATGAGGTCCTAAATTCTAATTCTGCCACTTCTTAGCAAGATAGTTTTGGGGGTAACTTAAATCTTTGACCCTTTCTTTCTTCTTACATAAAAGGGAACAGTGAAAGAATCCATTTTATGACTGCACTATAAAGAATATATGTGATAATCCAAGTGAAGTACTTAGTGTTGAAGCGGGCACATAGGAATTTTTCAGATATACTAGCTGTTATTTTTCAAATAGGAACAGCCTTTTTTTAAGTTTTCATTACAGAAATTTCCAAAAATATTCAAAAGGAGAAAAAACTTCCTATGCCTCAAAATTCCAGAGGAAATTAGGAGTTTTAAAATTAAAAAAAAAAAAAAAATGGCTAAAAACAACCAAAGAGCAAAACTATAGGTTAACATATAAAGACAAATGCCAAACTTTGGGAAATATTTGCAATACATATAATTTATGCACTTAAAATTTATTTAAGACAAATATCCCTTTAGGTGGCTAATTTTAATTAGTTTTTCTTATAAAGCTTACTTAAGCCTACTCTTTTCAAAATCTTGTCCTCTAGCTCTTAGTATTTACCATGTCCCTCAAAATGTCAGTTCTCATTTTTATCTTTTTTAACAAATGGAAACTAATTATGAGGTTTAACTAGTAACAAGATTTCTCTTATGTTCTCAAATATTCTGCTAAATTGGAATTTGTTCCCATCAGGCAAAAACAATCAGTAAGTCAAGTTTTGCTGAGAAATAGACTTAAAGTACAAGGTTAAAAGAGGGACAGATAGTGTACAGATACTGGAGAAATGTGTGTAACAGTCAGACAATCTAGTACCAGTGCAGTTGTCTGTTTTTACCAGCTCCACTTGGACAAGATTTAGAGTTGCCTAATTTCCTCATTTCTACTATTAATCAATACTAACTCAACAATTTCAAGAAATGTTGATGCCATTACCAGATTTCTATAATTCATTTGGGAATTTCCCAGCCCACCTGCCACTGCTGTCTAGTTGATTGTCATCAATTATTACATCTTTATATCATCTATTCATTAGAGTTAATGTAAACAATTTTGTTTTGACTTAACAAAATGGCAATTAAAATTCTGAAAACACACTGAATAAACATTAAAATCAAAATAAGACTAATTTATGCTGTGCTTTTCCTTCTGATAACAGTTAATAAAATCTATTTATTTTTAGTACATACAATTGCAAACTAGATGTATTGATATGAAGCTCTAGATTTTTAAAACATCAAACCCTACAAGGTGGAAACTAAAAACAGTGTTTACTAATAAAACTATTGAAAAATGGACTTTAAATATGATGACAGAGTTTAGACAAAATTAATGTAATTTTATAATAGATATTTATCAGTAGAAAAGTAGTTAGAAGAAAAATGTCCTGCTTTCTCATAGATGAAAAGTTTATGTTTCTTATTATCTTTCCACATATCTAAATGGAAAACACTCAAGGAATCTGTTTTTCTTTTCAATTAAACTTACATTTAAGAACAAGAGTATTGAAATGAATATACTGACATCAATCAAGAGACAAACTTGCAAAGAAAATTCTTAATACTCAAGATTCTCTAAAGCTACAATGAAATCATTACATGAATTAATTACTATAAAGTTTTATTTTCTTTATTTTGCAGTCTTAATTTCATTTGTATATTTCATTTGAATATTTGTGCACATTTGTGTATGTTTTCCAAAGTCAAGTTTTTTTCACTGTAGAATTCATACTTTTTTTTGACATTTTATTTATTTATTTGACAGAGAGAGAGAGAACAAGTACAACCAGGGGAAGCAGCAGACAGGGAGAGGGAGAAGCAGGCTCCCCACTGAGCAGAGAGTCCCATGCTGGGCTGGATCCCATGATCCCAGAATCATGACCTGAGCTGAAGGCAGGTGCTGAGTGACACCCCAAGTTCATGCCTTTTTAAATGTGATAAATCTATGATTGTAACAGGAGATCAATAAATATTTGGTGGTTTAAATACAGCTTTGTCTTGGTAAAATGTAAGGAAACAGGAATAATTAGGGTGCCTTTTGTTACCTATCTTACAATTGCTGAACTTTATATTTATTAGCCCTTGAGGTATTCTCACCACAAGTCTCCTATGATCTTCAACAAAATAAGAACATACTGGAGAAAGTGTGAAGACTCATTTAGATCTTGAGCTCCTGTTCAGAAACCACTAAAGATACTGTCCTTTGTGCCAAGTGTCTACTTAGCTAAATGCCCATACCACTGGGAAGAATGTGAGAATTTTACATCACAAATGTTCACATGCTCACCAGTTATGAGTATCAGAGCAGGAATTCCTTAGATGGGATTTGAGACATAGAAGACAAAGGGAGCAACATCAAAAAGTGATAGGGATACCATTAAACCAGTAAAAGGCATCATCAGCTACAATCAGTTGTGGATTTTAGGTGTCCTATTAATTAAGATTACTTTCAATGAGAAGAACAAATTTTCAAGATGGTCCTGTTTGTTCTCACCCCTTATTCAGTTGCAATATTGCAAGTCTACACATTTAAAGCAGACTTCTAAAAAATGTCCATATGTGTCCACAAGTTCTTTATATATTTATGTTATATTAACAAAAAAAAGAGGTAAGATAGTATATTTTTGAAACTATTTCATTGAGATGAAATTATCAATACATATTACTTATATTTAACTTCATATTCATATGAAGAATAATAGCAAATAACATAAACATCCATAGAATATTACCTACATACATAAAACTTATTCATATTAGTAATTGAATCCATAAAATAAGCAATATTGGTTAACATTTATGATACTATTAAGTTATTTCGTTTCATAAATCTATGCTATGTTTTAAGGGTATGGAGAGTTGAATAAAAATTATAATGGTCAAATCGTACTAATAAAACAATTATTTATGAGTAACTTATTTTCAACCATATTAGGCAACTTAAAAGTCAAACTAATAAATCCATAATAAAGGCAAGAATGTACCATGGCTTAAAATAGCTCACAGTTCAATGGATTCTGTGTACGTTAACAAATTGCTAAATTAGTCACATACTAATTAGCAGTTTCCTTAGTATTGAATTATCTAGATAAATTTGTCTCTGTGGTTTTCTCAATATGTCTTTAGAAGCAATAATTAAGTCTGGCCAGTATCCATAATGATATAATAGTTTTCCTTTAGACTAAGATAAATAAATCTGTTTAATATAATAATAACAATAACAATCATAGAACTAGTTATGATAATAATGACAGGAATGGTATATGAAGTATTACCATAGATAGTTGATTAAGCTACCAAGCTGATAGAATTCTGGAATGTCTTGCAAATTCCTTAGACTTCTTTTTATTCAGAGAAACATCTTTATTTCTGGAAATAACATCCTACAGGATATATCCTGTTAAGAAAAATTGCTTTGATTTATATTGCCCCTAAATTCAACACACCAAATAAGAAGTTAAGTGGAATTTCAATGAACATTAACATTAATCACCTAATTGAACCCATCTAATTTATTTATTTATTCGACATACACAAAAATGTATCAATATAAAATATGTTGACTTCAATTTCGGTGCCATTCCTATACTGACAATTGTGTAAATTGTATAAAGTTTCTAATAGATGTACTGTTGCAGAGTATCTTATATAGGGATGATTAATACTTGTGTTACATATGGAAATGTAAAGGACAGCAATTGGGCTTCCATGTGTTCTATTAATCCCTTTTCTTATTTGTTCACCCCATCTAGCCAAATGATCACATGAGTCTTACTCAGAATTACATTAATTAAAACAAATGCCCATATATTTATCTCTGGACATTTACAGATTTTATTTAGTGTGTCCTTGTCACAGCCAGTAAGAGAGACAATAATCTATAGTAACCCAGAAGTTGTCAAACACAAATATAAGTGTTGGACAAATGTTCATTTTTTTACCAGTTCCAATTAGCATGTAATTTCAATGTAGAGAATCATATGATAATTTAGGATGCATATGTGTCTACAGGGGCATTTTTTGGTCAGAATCCCAAAGACAGATTTTTTTTTCATGAAAAGCATATGTATTTTTTAAAGCCAGCTTTCTGATGTTTGAAAAAGGAGAATTGTATCCAACCTGGGTACTCACCTCAAAAATAAACAAATATGTATGTGTAGGAAAATTAATAAAGAGAAGGACTGTTTTGCCTCTCTCACAAGAAATTGACCACCCTTCCAACATAGCCAATGATTAAGCATCAGCACCACGGACTCATGCTCTTTCCCAATGAATTTTTGTTCAAAACAACCCCTCCCGAATGTCTTGTGATTGAGAATCCCTCTTAGGCATATGCAACACAAATTGTTCATTATATTCTTAATGTAGTCCATTTATTCAAAAATCATGATTACTTTTGAAGACTAAATTATGACCTATTGAAAACAAATGAAAATTTGGAGCAAAAATTTTTTAAGACTGTTTTAATGTAAAGAAAATACATGCAAAATTGAATATGTATGGGTTTAACTTCAGCAGTCACCCAAAGATGTCATAAACATGTTTGCTAGTGATAATAAGAAAGTTTTTACACTCTGTTTTAATCTATATTTATGCGTATTTGACCTTAGGTTTCTTTTCGTAAGTACAGTAGACCTAAATACATTGAAAAATTGCCTGCCAATAATTTTGTCTTGTTGGAAGTGTTTAAAAGTGATTTGGACCATAAGTGACTCTTAATTTCACAAAACAAACTGAGGGTTGCTGGGGGGAGGGGGGTTGGGGGGGTGGGTTTATGGACATTGGGGAGGGTATGTTCTATGGTGAGTGCTGTGAAGTGTGTAAACCTGGCGATTCACAGACCTGTACCCCTGGGGATAAAAATATATTATATGTTTATACAAAAAAAAAAAAAAAAAAAAGTGATTTGGGACACCTGGATAGCTCAGTTGGTTAAGCCTCTGACTTCTGACTTCTGGTCCGGTCCTGATCTCAGGGTCCTGGAGCCATGCTCACAATGGAGCCTGTTTGTGATTCTTTGCCCCTCCCTTCATCTCCCCCACTGCATGCTCACTATCTAAAACAAATAAAGAAACAAACACAATCTTTATAAACAAAAACAAACAAACAGGCAAACAAACAAATAAATAAATGTGATTTGAAGGTCTTACCTGTGTTTGCATGTTTCTGGAGAATATTTTTAGTATTTTGAGGTAAAGTCCTGTCCTAACATAGCATCAGTAAAATTAGAACATAGTCAATTATTTCTGATAATAATAAAGATGAGGCATACAGTTTAAAAAATATTTATTCACAGGGGCACCTGGGTGGCTCAGTGGGTTAAGCCTCTGCCTTCAGCTCAGGTCATGATCCCAGGGTTCTGGGATCAAGCCCCGCATTGGGCTCTCTGCTCAGTGGGGAGTCTGCTTCCCTCTCTCTCTCAGCCTGCCTCTCTGCCTACTTGTGATTTCTGTCTGTCAAATAAATAAATAAAATCTTTGAAAAAAAATATTTATTCACATATTTACTATTTTTTGATCCCTTCACTTATGCATATATGAGTGGATAAACAGTATTATTTTACTTCAGTATTAGAAGGTACAATTCCATCCTTTTCTGGATTACACACTTTCTGATGAGAAATATAATATATAAATATGTCTGTTTTTTTATATATAATGTTTTTTTTAATTTGTGTTTTAAGATTTCCTTTTATCATAAGTTTCTGTAAATTGAGTATTATGTGGCTTAATGTTGTTTTCCATGTTTTTATCTTAGTGGGATTTTCTTGATTTCTCTAGATTTATTGATTTATGATTTCATCAAATTTAGAAAAATTCACCAATAAATTCCTCAAATATTTATGCACACTTACTTCTCTCTTTCTGTACCCTTAAACTCATTTTTATTAGAGTATTTGTAATCATTTTACAGATCACTGGAAGTATTAGTTTATATACATATATATTTTTTTTTCTCAATATGCTCCATTTTACCAAGTACATGTTGTGTCTTCAAATTTGTTAAGCTTTTCTTCAGCAATAGTTAATCCCAATTTTTAAATTTGAAAATTTTTAATTCCAGATGTCATAGTTTTCATCTTTAGAAGTTCTACTTTTCATATAGTCCAGGCATCTTCTCATTATACTCATTTGAATGTAACTAATACTTTTTTTAAATATCTTTTTCTAATTATGTCCTCATCTCATTTCTGGATCTGTTTCTATGGACTGATATATTTTGTCCTTTATGGACTACATTTTATTGCTTTTGAAATGCCAAATAATATTTAGGTGCTACACATATTTAATTTAATTTGAGTATCTCAATTTTTTATCTTCTTCTGAGGAATATTCATATTTATTTTCTGATGGGCAACTCATTAAGTGTTAGCTTAAATTTCAATTATTGTATTAATGCTTTGTTAGAAAATGTCTGGTATACCCTAGACATTAATGAGCATTTAACCATAATATCAAGTCACCTCTCTCATGGAGGATTGCTGAATTCTCCTCCAGCTTGTTGAAACTCAAGTTCATCACAGCTATGTTAACTCTGGAAACCATTCAGTTAATGTTTCAGGTCATTCTTCACTCGAAGTTGTGGTATTTTGCCCATTTTTCTTGTCTTAGTATTTCAAGAAGGATTCAACAGATCCCTGTGTCCATTTATGGAGGTGTTTTGTTTGTTTGTTTGTTTGTTTTTCCCTCTAAAGCCCCCTAATTCTCTGAAACTTTGTCCTGAAATTTTCAGACATGCCATGCTCTCTCCTAAAATCTGATCACTATTCTGAAAACTCAGCAAGACTACTACTTGGTAGTCTCCTCCTTGCTCTGTACTCTAGATATTTCCCCAGCCAGAAAGTCTGAAAATCAAAGGGCTCCTCTTTTTGGTTAGTTCTCTGTGACCACAGTCCATATTTGCTTCCCAATGCCTAAAAAGAGTTTTGTCTTTCTGTTTTTTTTGTCCAGTTTTAGTATGAATCTGGTTTTTCTTACATTATCATAGTCAGATATATTTTTGATCATACATATACACATGGTATACACACACACTTTCACTGAGTTTTCCATAAAAAGAACTCATGGCCTATCATTATCACAAGCAAAATCTATTTTCATTTTGTACCTGGGAAATTAA
Organism: Enhydra lutris kenyoni; assembly: GCF_002288905.1. Taxonomy (NCBI): domain Eukaryota; kingdom Metazoa; phylum Chordata; class Mammalia; order Carnivora; family Mustelidae; genus Enhydra; species Enhydra lutris. The sequence goes on from NW_019154087.1 coordinate 14,872,609, forward strand.
CTTCTCAGATGTACACTTGTTAAAGTTAGTGGATTTTTAATTTTTGCTCAGTTACTACTGGATACAATTTTGCTAGATATACATGGCATTTTCTAGATTTACATGGGAACTCTAGGGTTCTTAACCTGTCCTATGTAAGCAGAATATAGATTTTCAATACAGTTGCAGATTTTCTTTCATGCTGGGGTAGTACTTGCTACGTCTCAGCCTCCTGCTAATTCATTGCTTGTAATACACTCCTCAAGGCTTGCTTCCAAGAAAGTAATTTTTTTCAAAGAAACAGATCCTAAGATGTGCTGCTTTTCTTCCTAAACTCCTAAGCAATTTTAATTTATATACAACGGGTTGTAGTCTATGAATAGAGGTAAATAGAGAGATACTTATGAAGATGAAGTAGAATGAATTTGGCTGCCTCTGAAAATAAGCCTCATGCAGGGAGGTGAAGTGAAAGTGGGGAAAGTATCTGATATTTTTACCACTAGTAAGTAAAATTAATGTTTATAATGAAGAAATTTGCACCAGAGTTTTTCCAATTGATTTGATAGCTCCTCTCCATAAGTAATACCTTGGATATTGTTGGTTTATCTAAGGATTATGAGCACAAATTAACCTATCAACATTACAGTTAGTGAAAATTTTTCTCAGATATAACTTCTGCTCATCTCATTCCAGGATTGTTTTTTACTATTATCTTTTGTGGTATCTTGACAGGAATTTTTATTTTTTTATTTTTTTTTAAAGATTTTATTTATTTGACAGAGAGAGAGAGCACAAGTAGACAGAGAGGCAGGCAGAGAGAGAGGAGGAAGCAGGCTCCCCGCCGAGCAGAGAGCCCGATGTAGGGCTCGATCCCAGGACCTTGGGATCATGACCTGAGCCGAAGGCAGAGGCTTTAACCCACTGAGCCACCCAGGTGCCCCTTGACAGGAATTTTTAAAAAGATGTTGAATTAATGTATAATTTTGCAAACACAAACCATATATCTGCTGTGGTAACATATGAAAGCATAAATAAAATAAATTTATTAATTTAGAAATGTTATTCCAAAAAGGAATTAAAAATTATTAATGTTGATATTTTATATATGAAATAATGTAACACACCAATATTTTCTGATAATAAAAAATAGCTTTTTATTAATACAGTTAACTAGATCTAGTCATTATGAAATAATCAAGTATAACTTTTGTTACCGAATACATTTATGTAAATGTCTGAATTAAATAATGTGTTTTCTGCTTGTGAAAGATTTAGCATTTTATCAAATATTTTCCCCAATATTCCTGATACACATTGAAGGAAATATACTTAAGGTGAAAATTAATTTTGTTGTATTGCCTTATCATTAAGTGATATTTCTAAAACTCATAATTCAAAAGTAACATTTTTCATGATTTTAAAAAATATTTTGTTTAGTAATTTTTATAGAATAATTCTATAAATCTAAATGCAAAAAATCATCTCAACTTTGTGTTCAAAGAATTAGGAAAGAAAACAGATCAAAATAAATGTTTAGATATAAGTAAAACTGAAGAAAGAGAATGTGGTGATTTGATTTATTTTTGTCTTAACCATGCTGACACTATAGTTCACACATTTCTTTTCCCCAACGTTTGTATGTTAAAATTAGCCACAAGATAATTTTGCATGATACTTGGAAGGTAGGATTAAAGCATTTTATATTCTGTAGGTCAATTATAGCATCAAGCACCACTCTAATTCATGTTTATTGTTACTATCTGGTGACTCACTTTATTAGTGAGGGCATCAATCAGGCCTTCACTTATCCCGTCCTCCTCCCTGTACAAAATGTACAGACTCTGCAAGATGTTCTAGTTTGTCTTAATGAGCACCAATTTTCTCTCAAGTTCCCGGTTTGTAGTCCCAGCTATTTTTTTTTTTTTCCTGACTACCACCTAACTTTCAGAGATCCAGGCCTGTCACCAGATTCAGAGGCAACAGCCCTTTATATTTATTTTAACCAGTTCCTTGGATTATTTTTAAAGTCCAACACCAATAATGTAACCTTATTCTATAACACTCTTAGTAGTTCTGTTTCCCAGTTCACTGAACCTTAACTGTGGGTATTGCTGTCTTTTCAAACCTCAGTTTTCTCATCTGTTTTAAGTAAGAGTTAGTTGTTGTGGTCCAAATAAACTATCTAACCTTACACCTGAAGAAGCTAGAAAAAGAATAAACAAAACCCAAACACAGCAGGAGGAAGGAAATAATGGAGATTAGAGCAGAAATAAATGAAATAGAAACAAAACAGAACAAAAATAATAGAACAGATCAATGAAACCAGGACTGGTTTTTTGAAAAGATCAACAAAATTGATAAACCTCTAGGAAGACTCACAAAAAAAAAAAAAAAAAAAAAGGAGGGGTTCCCAAATAAACAAAATTACATATGAGACAGGATAAATAACAACAAACATCACAGAAATGCAAGTAAGTGTAATAGAATGTTATGAAAAATTATATATCAACAAATTGGATAACCTAGAAGAAATGGGTAAATTTCCAGAAACATATAACCTACCAAAACAAAAGCAGGAAGAAATAGAAAATTTGAATGGACCAATTACCAGCAAGGATATTAAGTCAGTATTCAAAAACTCCCAGCACACAAAAATTCAGGACCAGATGGATTCACAGGCAAATTCTAACATTTAAAGAAAACTTAATACCTATTTGTCTCAAACTATTCCAAAAAATAGAAGAGGATGAAAACTTCCAAATTAATTCTATGATGCCAGCCAGTATCACCCTGACTTCAAAACCAGATAAAGACACCACAAAAAAGAGAGTAATATCTCTGATGAATATAGATGCCAAAATCCTCAGCAAAATACTAACAACAGAATCCAATAATACATTTTAAGAAATCATACACCATGATCAAATGGGATTTATTCCTGGGATGCCAAGTTCGTTCAATATTTGCAAAACAATCAACATGATGCATCACATCAATAAGAGAAAGAATAAAAACATAATCATTTCAATAGATGCAGAGAAAGCATTTGACAAAGTACATCAATTATTTGTGATAAATACCCTCAACGAAGTAGGTCTAGAGGGATCAAAGCTCAACATAAAGAAGTCCATATATGACAAACCCACAGTGAACATCATACTCAAGTGGAAAAAATGAGATCTTTTTAAAAGTTTGTCTTCATCAAAATAAAATGCCTCTTTAAATTGAAGGAAATAATCAACAAAACTAAAAAACAACCTGCTGAATGGGAGAAGATATTTGCAAATGACATATCTGATAAAAGATTAGTATTCAAACCAAAATATATAAAGAACTGATACAACTCAACACCCAAAAAATAAATAATCCAATTAAAAAAGGGACAGAAGACATGAACAGACATTTCTCCAAAGAGGACATCCAGATGGCTAACAAACATGTGAAAAGATACAGAACATCACTCTTTATCAGGGAAATGCATATCAATACTACAATGAAATGTCACTTCACACCTGTCAGAATGGCTCGAATCAAAACAGAAAACAACAAGTGTTAACAAGAATGTGGAGAAAAAGGAAGCCTCTTGCACTATTGGTGGGAATGCAAACTTGTTCAGCCACTGGGAAAAACAGTATGAAAGCTCCTTCAAAAATTAAAAGTAGAACTTCCTTTCCATCCAGTAATGCCACTACTGAGTATTTACCCAAAGAATGCAGAAACACTAATTTGAAAGGATATATGCACCACTATGTTTATCACAGCATTATTTACAATAGCTAAGATATGGAAGCAGCCCAAGTGTTCATCAATAGATGAACAGTTATAGAAGAAATGGTATATACATCTGACGAAATATTATTTGGCCATAAAAAAAGAATGAAATCTTGCCATTTACCACAACATAGATGGAGCAAGAAGTATAATGATAAGTGAAATAAGTTAGTCAGAGAAAGACAAATAGAATATGATTTCACTCAGAGGGGATGTGGGGGGAAGGATGAATGAAATAGATTATGGGAATTAGAGAACACACTTATCCTGATGAGCTTTGAGTAATATACAGAATTAATGAATCACTATATTGTATACCTGAAACTAACATAACACTGCATGTCAACTATAATGGAATTAAAATAAAAAACTTAGTAAAATAATTCTCATGTTCTCATAGACTTATTATGTTAAATATAATAAAAATATGTATAACACTGAAGACTATATGTCTGAAAAAGTTCTATTTTATATATATATATACTTTAAATGAATAGAAAACAATATTTACACATTTAAGACAAAATGACAGTTGTGTTTTTCAAATATTTATGAATACTTAGAATAGAATTCTTTATGTGAACAAATAGTATTTGATCTTATGTGTTTGTAGAGTTGAAAATATTTTTTTCTGTTTTCCTACCATAAAAATAAACAAAAATATTCATGTAAAATTATAATCTCTACTTACTGAAATAAAAAGAAGAATTTTTTTTTAATTTAAATTGCATATCTGGAAATATAATACTTGTTCTGACTTCCATTGTTATATTTAATCATTAAAACAGTCATGGTCACAAATATCTTATTCATAGAAAATTTTCTCTTTGTAAAGTTTTAATTAATCTAAGTACTTTTAATAGATGTAGTTTCTCAGAGTGCCTGGGTGGCTCAGTGGGTTAAGCCTCTGCCTTCGGCTCAGATCATGATCTCAGAGTCCTGGGATTGAGCCCCACATCGGGCTCTCTGCTCAGCGGGGAGCCTGCTTCCCCCTCTCTCTCTCTGCCTGCCTTGTTGCCTACTTGGGATCTCTGTCTGTCAAATAAATAAAATCTTAAAAAAAAAAAAAAAAAGATGTAGTTTCTCTTTTTGTTTGTTGAAAAAAAGTCCTTCAAGAAAAACTTCAGGTTCAGTACCCCACAAAGAACTGGCAAAATTCCAAGATTCCTAGAAAGAACATTTATATTTGCTTTTTCAAGTTTACATGTTGTGTATTATATTAAAATCTCATTAGTTTCAGATTCATTAAATTTTGCTTTAAAGAAATAAATCCCAATTTACATACTAAATGCAAAAAATATAATAAAATAAGACAGAACTCTTGATGGAGAAGATGACTGCCCAACAAGAGACCATTAGCAATCCTCTCTTTATGTTTTACAATAAAACATGCTGTGTAGAAGTGATTGCATTTAAAGTTATTGGTACATTTGAATGCAAACTATCCAACCATGAAAAACAAGGTTTCCATTTGTTATAAAAATAAATTAGGAGGCAATGCTTTACTGGGAAAACCATTTGAACACCTCAGTTCATAACTATTCATAGTAATATAAACACATGACTTTGCTCATACTCTGAGCTGCTGTATGATATTGTTTTATTCAACACTACTTTATATCTAAAGTGAATGCAGGTGACTTATTTTAGGATTTAATAAAACAATTCTGTTGTAGAGATCCTGTGGGAAATTATACAATAATGTTACCTGCGTAACTAATTTTCTTTTTATGAAATCATGACCCCACTACAATTTTAGAGCTATAGAATGTATTGTTTAACATCACCGTTTCTGTGTTAATATCTCAGTATATCAAAAATTATTTTTTTTATAAAAAGATACTTTGTATAAAGGCAGTCCTTTGGGAAAATAGGTTTTCATTTCTAAATTAAAAGTAGCACGAAGTCAATACTGAACATGTCACCTACTGCTTATTGACACTAAAATTACCTTTTTATTTAGAAAACTATTTACTTCTGAGAAAATATCATGGTGTTAGTGCCCACTACATTTTAAGTAACAGAACTTATTCAAGAAAAAAGTCAAAGATGAATTCTGCTAATTTTACCCTTGTTTGAAATTCCTAGGAAACATTTAAGAATACAAAGATATCTAAAATGTAATAGTCTTGTTGGACCGAATACATATTCCCACATTTATATATTAATTTGTCCATTGGAAACAGTATTATATAATGGTTAAATTAAAAATTTGGAGTTAAAAATAAACTCAAGATCCTATATGAGCTCAAGAGGCTATATGAGCTTTCCATTTAGCTCTCAATGAGGAAATATCTGTTTCCTCATCTCTAAAATGAGAGTGATAATAACCATCCCCTACTTTGGTGAGGAATGTATTAAAAAAAAAAACAAGATTTAGAGAAGGATTATGAAATTTTTAATTCAGTGCTATACACATTGCACTATTAAATTTACATTTTAAAATGTTTCTTGGTATTTAGTAGCACTTGAGTCACTCCTGTGTCTTTATTTTGGGACCCAAGAAAATAAGACCCTCAGTGAAATAATCTTGAAGACATTTCCCAAAATTCAGACTAATAAAAATAAAATTAAAAAATGGTGCTATGAATGTCTCATCTTCCTTACTTTTATCTCAATGATATATTATTAACAACAGAAGTAAGGGACAATTGTTTGGACAATTGTTTGGTGGTAAGTACTTCTAAGAATTTTTTTTTTCCCAGAAGAAAAGATTATTTGAGAGAAAAATATTAAATTAATTTTGGGTAGGGGGAATAAATTGACTTCTTTTCATTATATTGTAAAATATTAAAGCCCTTTGTGTGAATTTAGTTCACTTGTACTAAATACTATCAATAATCTATGACTATTTATTTGACAAATAATTTTATACAGCTTAAATATTTATTTCTTAAGGAAACCACTTAATATTGTTGCTTAGGTTAACTTCCTTTGGGATTTCATGTTAATGCTTTAAGTGATACATCCATGTACATTTATTTTCTGTATCTATTAAGTTTCTCTCTATCTACCTACATAGAGGCATAAAAATTGCTCAGTGTAATTGTGTATCATACAGTCTAGCTACTAAAATAAGAAAGATTCACAGAGGGGCCTCTGGGTGGCTCAGTCATTAAGTGTGGGCCTTAGGCTCAGTTCCTGAGTCCTGGGATCTATACCCTCAACAGTCTTCCTTTCCACAAAAGGGCCTGCCTCTTCTTCTCCCTCTACTACCCCCCTCTTACCCACTCAGGCTCCTGCTGGTGCTTGCGTTCCCTCATGTACACTCTCTTTCTCTCAAATAAATAAATAGAATCTTAAGAAGAAAAAAAAAGACTCACATAAAGTGATTTTATAGTGTGAGTATATACTTCCTGCATGATGGGAATCATGAGTGGTAAAATGTGTAAATTTACATTGTATCCCATAAAAGATAAAGTTAATTGCAGAAATATATAAATAATATCAAACAACCTTCCTGAAACACTAAAGAAATTTAAGGCCATACATAGTTTGCTATTATGGCAATTAAAATATGAGAATATTTATGTCTATTTATTTTTTATTATATTTTCTTAAATCTATATTGTATATTTCATAATATACTTGAGAAGTGACCCTGTATTATTTCTAAATAGAATGCATTTATTCATTAAAAATATTGATTGATATGTTAACACTTTTCTTGGCTTTCAGTATACATCCAAATTAATAAAGATCCTTGACATTTACATTCTGATAGAACAAATATAATAAATAACAAATCATGTAGTATATTAGAAGATAACAAATATACAGAAGAAATAATCAGAAAAAGATGAATAATGTGTTCCTGTTAGATTAAAGGCAGGGAGGCCAGATGCTGCTTTTGTATTGTTGTTATTTTTAATTACTTCATTGAGGCAAATTTTATACTACAATTCAATCATTTCTAAAAGTTCAATATAATAACTTTTAGTAAATTTATAGTTTTACCCAAACATCATAACAATCCAATTTTAGAACATGTTGTGACTTTAAAAAATATTGTTTGGTCCTATAGGCAGCTATTTTTTTTTCCTATCACCCTGCCCAGGCCAACCACAGATTTCCTTTTTGTTTCTATAGGATCTCTTCTAGAAATTTCATATAAAGGAATCATACAAACTGTAGTCTGTTTTTTTCTGAACTTTTTTAGGAGAAATTCTTAGAGGATTTTATTATCTTAGAGGATGTTATTGCATGTATTATTATATAATTATTTTTTCATTCAAAATAATATTTTATAGTATGAGTATACCACATTTGGTTTATTCATTCACCACTTGATAAATGTTTTCTTTTTTTATTTTTTTTTACTATATTAATAATGCTGCTATAAATTTTCATGTATGAGTCTTTGTATGGACTTTTAATTTAATTTTTTAAATTTCTTTAATTTCTTTTAATTTCCCTTGAGTAGATAACTAGGAATGAAGTTGCTTAGTCATGGGGCAAATTTGTGTTTTACTTTTTAAGAAACTACCCAACTTTTTCCAAAGGGACTGTTCTATTTTAAATTCCCACCACTAAGGTGAAAAGCATTGGGCAGCTCCTTCCCTAGAGCCTTCAGCAGCATCATAGCCCTATCCACATCTGGAATTTGGACTTCTGATCTCCAATACTGTGAGAAATAAATTTCTATTGTTTTAAGCCACTCAGTCTTGTAAGTTATTAAGTAAGCCCTTGAAACTAACACAAAAAGGGAGAAAAAAAATGAGTCAGGAGAAAGTTTTATTAAATGGCAGAATCAAGAGTGTATTTGTATGCTAATAGAAATGATTCAGGAGGAAGGGAAAAATGATGATATATAAAAAAGAGACTTCAGGCTTAGCTCTGACACATAGAGAGCCTGGAGGTCTTCACCCTCGTTCTTACACAAAAAAAGGCTGAACAAACTTAAAATCAACAACTTTTCTTGGAATTAACAAAGAATTGAGGTCACAGGGCAAAGGATGAAGCTGATATCTGGAAAGACAGGCAAGTCAACTCATGACAAGACCAGCTTACTGGAGCAGAAACCACTGGAACCATAAGCTGGTGGGAGTACCTATATTTTATGAATCATGAAAGGCTAAATGTGAACTAACATGTAAGTCAGAAACTCATGGGTGACATAATCCTGGGGGGATGACCCTATAATTTCATGAGTTTGGACTCCAGGATCCCCTACTGTGTTCCCATAGGGAAGAGCCAAAAAAGATCTCCTGTCTCTGGCAGAGGGGAGAAAAGAGGTAATGATTTTGAAATGCACCCACTACTTTTTCTTTTTTTTTAATAAGAAAATCCCACTCTTCGGGAGAAAAGTCTTTATCATAGCAGTATGCTGGCATTAGCTGTACTTCATTCCCCCCTAGGCTTCTAGTCTTACGTAAGGGGAAGACTATGGGGAGAGTTACAATTTGGAAGGCACAACTGAGAGACACAGCCCACTGAAAGATGAAATGTAATCACAAATTAGAGAACTCTTTCCTCCCTCATACCTTATCAAAATGTCAACAGGGCTCTAGTAAAAATGATCACAGCTGAAAGAGCTATAAGCCACAAACTATTTAAGGAGGTGTTCTTAGGGAAACCCCAAGACAACAGGAGAGACAAGGATACTTGAGGAAACTGCAGTCTTTGGCATCTACAACTACAACAAACATTAAATATAGCCTAACTTTATCAACATCAAACCTTAAACAAAAGGCCTATTTATCTCAATTCCAATTAGCTAATACATCATAAACAGCTTTCAACAAACAATTATGAATGAATGGAAAGCATTTATTTGTATAGTAATTGCCTTAAGTAGAAGAGAAGGGATAGGTTTTAGTGCGTAAGTGGAAGAATTTGTTTATCGTAGGAACATAGAAAGTTGACATAAGGCAAGAGGTGGGAGGAAGAGAATAGAGGTGTAGATGCAGGTAGTGAGTAAAAGACAGGAGGGAATTCATGCAAGTTTTTCTAATTGCCTGAATTTCCTCAAGTAGGGAGCAAGATCATTCACTTTTAGTGTGGACAGAAAATTGGAGTTACAAGGTCTTAAAATTCTGAAGACACGAAATATTACTAAGAAGAGTGGAAAGCATAAGCATATGTAGTAAAATTTTCTTTAATACTAAGGGCTCACACAAAGTTTATGGTCATCAATTTAAAATAAGACTTTTCTGCATAATGGTTTGTCTACAGTGTGGTACATTCAAAGTAAGCACTGAGGGCATACCACAAAACAACCAATGGATTCCTGCTGTTTCCTTTGAATTCTTTAGTAAATGTTCTATTTTTACCAAGCATTCTATAAGTGCACATATGGAAATACACACACACACACACAGATACATATATGTGTTTATTTATGTACCTATACATACTCAAATACAATAGTTTGCTTATTAATTTCATCTTGAATACATCTAGCAAGCTTTACTCATAACTGTAAATGAAGTAGCATAAAGCTTAATAAAATTCAGATCTTTATAATTTTAGAAATATACATTATATATAGAAATATACAAATATATATGTATGTACATATACATATATAGAATCATTACAATTCAGTAACTGGAAGACTAACTACCAAAAACAACAAAAACACAAAGCCCAGAAGATCTGAACAGAAATTTTACCAAAGAAGGTATGGGGTGGAAAATAAGCGCATTAAGAAAATGTTCAATATTATTCATAATTAAGAAATTACAAATTAAAAACAATATAAAGACACTAGAATGGCAAAAATTAAAAAAAAGAAATACTGAAGGTACCAAGTGTTGTCAAGGATTTGAACAAACTGGAACACTCATCCACTGCTATAAAATGGTACAATCACTCTGGAAAGTAATTTGGTGATCTCTGATAAAGTTTAACCTTCACTTATATACCACCAAGTAATTCTTAGATACTTACCTTCAGAAAGAAAAATGAAACATATGTCCATAATAAAACTAGTGCACATAATTTCATATAAGCTTTTTCTGTAAAAGCCAAAATCTGAAAATAACCCGTGTCCATTAACAATTAAATAAAGAACATAGGGTTTATCTGTAAAACTAAATATTATTCAGAAATAAAAAGAATGGATATTGTTACATTCAAGAACATGGATGACTCAGGGAGAGGGAGTGAGAAAGAAAAAGGGAGAGAGAGAATTCTGACTGAAAAAAAGTCAGGCAGAAAAGAATATATAGATTATATGACACCATATAAAATTTGAGCAAATGGAAATTAATCTTTGTGAGGAAAAAAGGCAAATACATCACTGCCTGAGGATGAAGGTAGACGAATGACTGGATCACAAAGGAGCACAAGAAGACTATTGTGGGTGAAGGAAAATTTTGTTATCTGAGTTGGTAATATGAGTTATTATACTCATATATTCATATACTCATGAGATTCATGAGTATATACATATATCAAGACTTACCAAATTATAAACTTTAAACACTATTATTTTATTGTGTTGAAGAGATTTTTCTATTTCAACCATTTTTCCAGTTTCAACCTCTTTTTATAGCAAAATAAACAATGTAATATGAGTTTATAATGCATGTAAAAATATAATGCATACAGAATAAGATGTAGGACAAGAACAAAAGGACACATCACACTATTGACTTAAACAGAATTTACAGCCATCAAACTTCCCTAATACAAAATGTTATGAAGTTGATTTTATAAGTATTTATAATTGTAATTATTCTCCATATTGTTTCCTTAACAAGAAAAATTACATGAACCTATAGAGAGACTATATGTAGAGTAAGACAAACAGTTGTGCCATATGATATTTAAATAGCTGTCCATAAAATTGTCTGAGGAAAGTAGGATGAGAGAAATAAAGAGGTCAACAATAATTAAAATGTGTAATGTATGTATGTGGAGAGTGTGTGTGTAATCATAATTTGGTATGTTAAGCATTCATTCCCAGTCTTGAAACTCTTGGGGAATATAGCTAATTTTGACTATAATAATAATTACCTTTGAGTTAATACTAATTCCCAAGAAGTGTTTTTATTTGCATTTCGAGGACTCAAAGCAAACAATCTATTTAAAACTCAATTTTAGAGGGGAGAGTCAAGATGGCGGAGAAGTAGCAGGCTGAGACTACTTCAGGTAGCGGGAGATCAGCTAGATAGCTTATCAAAAGATTGCAAACACCTACAAATCCAATGGGAGATCAAAGAGAAGAAGAACAGCAATTCTAGAAACAGAAAATCAACCACTTTCTGAAAGGTAGGACTGGCGGAGAAGTGAATCCAAAGCGACGGGAAGATAGACCGTGGGGGGAGGGGCCGGCTCCTGGCAAGCGGCGGAGCAACGGAGCACAATATCGGGACTTTTAAAAGTCTGTTCCGCTGAGGGACATCGCTCCAGAGGCTTAGCCGGGGTGAAGCCCACACAGGGTCAGCGTGGCCTCAGATACCGCAGGGTCACAGAAGGATCGGGGGTGTCTGAGTGTCGCAGAGCTTACAGGTATTAGAACGGGGAAGCCAGCTACAGAGACAGAGCCCAGGAGTGAGCTCTAAGCTCGAGGTTACCTTGAACTGGTCGGAGGCTCGGTCAGCTCAGAGCACGGCCGGAGGCCAGGGTGACGGGAGTAATTGGGCGCTGTTCTCTGAGGGCGCACGGAGGAGTGGGGCCCCGGGCTCTCGGCTCCTCTGGGCCAGAGACTGGGAGGCCGCCATTTTCATTCCTGTCTTCCGGAACTCTACGGAAAGCACTCAGGGAACAAAAGCTCCAGAAAGCAAACCTGAGCAGATTACTCAGCCCGGCCCCTGGTAAGGGAAGTGCAACGCTGCCTGGGGCAAAGACACTTGAGAATCACTACAACAGGCCCCTCCCCCAGAAGAGCAACAAGAAACCCAGCCAGGACCAAGTTCACCTACCAAGGAGTGCAGTTTCAATACCAAGGAGAGCAGCGGAATTCCAGAGGAGGAGAAAGCAAAGCACGGAACTCATGGCTTTCTCCCCATGATTCTTTAGCCTTGCAGTTAATTTAATTTTTTTTCTTTTTCAACTTATTTTTCTTCTTCTGCTAAATTTTTTTAACTTTTACCCTTTCCTTTTTTAACGTTTTTTAACTAGTTTATCTAATATATATATATATATATATATTTTTTCTTTTTTATATTTTTTCTTTTTTGGTTTTCTTTTTTTAATTGTTTCTTTTTTTTTTTTTCTTTCTGAACCTCTTTTTATCCCCTTTCTCCCCCCTCACGATTTGGGATCTCTTCTGATTTGGCTAAAGCATATTTTCCTGGGGTTGTTGCCACCCTTTTAGTATTTTACTTGCTCCTTCATATACTCTTATCTGGACAAAATGACAAGGCGGAAAAATTCACCACAAAAAAAAGAACAAGAGGCAGTACCGAAGGCTAGGGACCTAATCAATACAGACATTGGTAATATGTCAGATCTAGAGTTCAGAATGACAATTCTCAAGGTTCTAGCCGGGCTCGAAAAAGGCATGGAAGATATTAGAGAAACCCTCTCGGGAGAGATAAAAGCCCTTTCTGGAGAAATAAAAGAACTAAAATCGAACCAAGTTGAAATCAAAAAAGCTATTAATGAGGTACAATAAAAAATGGAGGCTCTCACTGCTAGGATAAATGAGGCAGAAGAAAGAATTAGCGATATAGAAGACCAAATGACAGAATAAAGAAGCTGAGCAAAAGAGGGACAAACAGCTACTGGACCACGAGGGGAGAATTCGAGAGATAAGTGACACCATAAGACGAAACATTAGAATAATTGGGATTCCAGAAGAAGAAGAAACAGAGAGGGGAGCAGAAGGTATATTGGAGAGAATTATTGGAGAGAATTTCCCCAATATGGCAAAGGGAACAAACATCAAAATCCAGGAGGTTCAGAGAACCCCCCTCAAAATCAACAAGAATAGGTCCACACCCCGTCACCTAATAGTAAAATTTACAAGTCTTAGTGACAAAGAGAAGATCCTGAAAGCAGCCCGGGAAAAGAAGTCTGTAACGTACAATGGTAAAAATATTAGATTGGCAGCAGACTTATCCACAGAGACCTGGCAGGCCAGAAAGAGCTGGCATGATATATTCAGAGTACTAAACGAGAAAAACATGCAGCCAAGAATACTATATCCAGCTAGGCTATCATTGAAAATAGAAGGAGAGATTAAAAGCTTCCAGGACAAACAAAAACTGAAAGAATTTGCAAACACCAAACCAGCTCTACAGGAAATATTGAAAGGGGTCCTCTAAGCACAGAGAGACCCTAAAAGTAGTAGATCAGAAAGAAACAGAGACAATATACAATAACAGTCACCTTACAGGCAATACAATGGCACTAAATTCATATCTCTCAATAGTCACCCTGAATGTTAATGGGCTAAATGCCTCCACCAAAAGACACAGGGTATCAGAATGGATAAAAAAACAAAACCCATCTATATGTTGCCTACAAGAAACTCATCTTAAACCCGAAGACACCTCCAGATTTAAAGTGAGGGGTGGAAAAGAATTTACCATGCCAATGGACATCAGAACAAAGCAGGAGTGGCAATCCTTATATCAGATCAATTAGATTTTAAGCCAAAGACTATAATAAGAGATGAGGAAGGACACTATATCATACTCCAAGGAACTGTCCAACAAGAAGATCTAACAATTGTAAATATCTATGCCCCTAACGTGGGAGCAGCCCACTATATAAACCAATTAATAACAAAATCAAAGAAACACATCAACAATAATACAATAATCATAGGGGACTTTAACACTCCCCTCACTGAAATGGACAGATCATCCAAGCAAAAGATCAACAAGGAAATAAAAGGCCTTAAATGACACACTGGACCAGATGGACATCACAGATATATTCAGAACATTTCATCCCAAAGCAACAGAATACACATTCTTCTCTAGTGCACATGGAACATTCTCCAGAAGAGATCACATTCTTGGTCCTAAATCAGGTCTCAACCGGTATCAAAAGATTGGAATCATTCCCTGCATATTTTCAGACCACAATGCTCTGAAGCTAGAACTCAATCACAAGAGGAAATTTGGAAAGAACCCAAATACATGGAGACTAAACAGCATCCTTCTAAAGAATGAATGGGTCAACCAGGAAATTAAAGAAGAATTGAAAAAATTCATGGAAACAAATGATAATGAAAACACAACGGTTCAAAATCTGTGGGACACAACAAAGGCAGTCCTGAGAGGAAAATATATAGCCGTACAAGCCTTTCTCAAGAAACAAGAAAGGTCTCAGGTACACAACCTAACCCTACACCTGAAGGAGCTGGAGAAAGAACAACAAAGAAACCCTAAACCCAGTAAGAGAAGAGAAATCATAAAGATCAGAGCAGAAATCAATGAAATAGAAACCAAAAAAAACAATAGAACAAATCAATGAAACTAGGAGCTGGTTCTTTGAAAGAATTAATAAGATCGATAAACCCCTGGCCAGACTTATCAAAAAGAAAAGAGAAAGGACCCAAATAAATAAAATCATGAATGAAAGAGGAGAGATCACAACGAACACCAAAGAAATACAGACAATTATAAGAACATACTATGAGCAACTCTACGCCAACAAATTTGACAATCTGGAAGAAATGGATGCATTCCTAGAGACATATAAACTACCACAACTGAACCAGGAAGAAATAAAAAGCCTGAACAGACCCATAACCAGTAAGGAGATTGAAACAGTCATCAAAAATCTCCAAACAAACAAAAGCCCAGGGCCAGATGGCTTCCCGGGGGAATTCTACCAAACATTTAAAGAAGAACTAATTCCTATTCTCCTGAAACTGTTCCAAAAAATAGAAATGGAAGGAAAACTTCCAAACTCATTTTATGAGGCCAGCATCACCTTGATCCCAAAACCAGACAAGGATCCCATCAAAAAAGAGAACTACAGACCAATATCCTTGACGAACACAGATGCAAAAATTCTCACCAAAATACTAGCCAATAGGATTCAACAGTACATTAAAAGGATTATTCACCACGACCAAGTGGGATTTATTCCAGGGCTGCAAGCTTGGTTCAACATCCGCAAATCAATCAATGTGATACAACACATTAATAAAAGAAAGAACAAGAACCATATGATACTCTCCATAGATGCTGAAAAAGCATTTGACAAAGTACAGCATCCCTTCCTGATCAAAACTCTTCAAAGTGTAGGGATAGAGGGCACATACCTCAATATTATCAAAGCCATCTATGAAAAACCCACCGCAATGATCATTCTCAATGGAGAAAAACTGAAAGCTTTTCCGCTAAGGTCAGGAACACGGCAGGGATGTCCGTTATCACCTCTGCTATTCAACATAGTACTAGAAGTCTTAGCCTCAGCAATCAGACAACAAAAGGAAATTAAAGGCATCCAAATCGGCAAAGAAGAAGTCAAACTATCACTCTTCGCAGATGATATGATACTCTATGTGGAAAACCCAAAAGACTCCACTCCAAAACTGCTAGAACTTGTACAGGAATTCAGTAAAGTGTCAGGATATAAAATCAATGCCCAGAAATCAGTTGCATTTCTCTACACCAACAACAAGACAGAAGAAAGAGAAATTAAGGAGTCAATCCCATTTACAATTGCACCCAAAACTATAAGATACCTAGGAATAAACCTAACCAAAGAGACTAAGAATCTATACACAGAAAACCATAGAGTACTCATGAAAGAAATTGAGGAAGACACAAAGAAATGGAAAAATGTTCCATGCTCCTGGATTGGAAGAAGAAATATTGTGAAAATGTCTATGCTACCTAAAGCAATCTACACATTTAATGCAATTCCTATCATAGTACCATCCATTTTTTTCAAAGAAATGGAACAAATAATCCTAAAATTTATATGGAACCAGAAAAGACCTCGAATAACCAAAGCAATATTGAAAAAGAAAGCCAAAGTTGGTGGCATCACAATTCCGGACTTCAAGCTCTATTACAAAGCTGTCATCATCAAGACAGCATGGTACTGGCACAAAAACAGACACATAGATCAATGGAACAGAATAGAGAGCCCAGAAATAGACCCTCAACTCTATGGTCAACTCATCTTCAACAAAGCAGGAAAGAATTGGAAAATGGAAAAAATGGAAAAAAGACAGCCTCTTCAATAAATGGTGTTGGGAAAATTGGACAGCCACATGCAGAAAAATGAAATTGGATCATTTCCTTACACCACATACGAAAATAGGCTCAAAATGGATGAAGGATCTCAATGTGAGAAAGGAATCCATCAAAATCCTTGAGGAGAACACAGGCAGCAACCTCTTTGACCTCAGCCGCAGCAACATCTTCCTAGGAACATCGCCAAAGGCAAGGGAAGCAAGGGCAAAAATGAACTATTAGGATTTTATCAAGATCAAAAGCTTTTGCACAGCAAAGGAAACAGTTAACAAAACCAAAAGACAACTAACAGAATGGGAGAAGATATTTGCAAATGACATATCAGATAAAGGGCTAGTGTCCAAAATCTATAAAGAACTTAGCAAACTCAACACCCAAAGAACAAAGAATCCAATCAAGAAATGGGCAGAGGACATGAACAGACATTTCTGCAAAGAAGACATCCAGATGGCCAACAGACACATGAAAAAGTGCTCCATATCACTCGGCATCAGGGAAATACAAATCAAAACCACAATGAGATATCACCTCACACCAGTCAGAATGGCTAAAATTAACAAGTCAGGAAATGACAGATGCTGGCGAGGATGAGGAGAAAGGGGAACCCTCCTACACTGTTGGTGGGAATGCAAGCTGGTGCAACCACTCTGGAAAACAGCATGGAGTTTCCTCAAAATGTTGAAAATAGAACTACCCTATGACCCAGCAATTGCACTGCTGGGTTTTTACCCTAAAGATACAAACGTAGTGATCCGAAGGGGCACGTGCACCCGAATGTTTATAGCAGCAATGTCTACAATAGCCAAACTATGGAAAGAACCTAGATGTCCATCAACAGACGAATGGATAAAGAAGAATTGGTATATATACACAATGGAATACTATGCAGCCTTCAAAAGAAATGAAATCTTGCCATTTGCGATGATGTGGATGGAACTAGAGGGTATCATGCTTAGTGAAATAAGTCAATCGGAGAAAGACAACTATCATATGATCTCCCTGATATGAGGGAGAGGAGATGCAACATGGGGTGTTAAGGGGGTAGGAGAAGAGTAAATGTAACAAGATGGGATTGGGAGGGAGACAAATCATAAGTGACTCTTAATCTCACAAAACAAACTGAGGGTTGATGGGGGGAGGGGGGTTGGGGGGGTGGGATTATGGACATTGGGGAGGGTATGTGCTATGGTGAGTGCTGTGAAGTGTGTAAACTGGGCGATTCACAGACCTGTACCCCTGGGGATAAAAATATATTATATGTTTATAAAAAATAAAATTAAAAAAAAATAAATAAAACTCAATTTTATTTTTATTTAATTCTCACTAAAAATATAACTACACATTGTTAAGATTTCCACTTTGACATAATTATTGTCAACATAATTAAAATATTTTACTGATGGCATCTATATCAGTTGCATACAATGAAATATTGTAGAATTATTTGTGATTCCTCAGAGATTGTGATCATTCTCACTTCGTGAAATGTCCCACAACTATGTCCACTTACAGAAAAGTTACCTTTTAGTATCTTAAGAAAAGCACCTCTATCCCTACTGTTTCATATCTTCTGAGCATTTGTGATTGACTTGTAATCCATGGATTTTACAAAATATGTAAAGTAGCCAGATTTAACATTACTAAGCACTAAGAATGCTGCATTCATTATTATTTCATTAGTCATTAAAATAACTTACTGAGGAAGATAGCAGGCTCATTTTGCCAAGGGAGAATGCAGATGAAGTGGATAAGTTATTTTAGCTAAGTTCCTTCTCTAGTAATTGTCTGGATGACTTAGAAGTTTGTGTTTTTACTCATTTAGGTAGACTACTGCCCTACATAACTACATTCTTTTATTTTTCTAGTATTTAGTTTTGTTACTCCTAGAACTTAGTAAATATCTCATTTCTCTCTCTTTCTCCCCCCGCCTTTTTTTTAAATTTGGAGCTACAGTTGAGAAAAGCAATTTATTAAATACTATTGTTAGAATAGTTAATTTTTAAAAAAAGAGAAAAGAACATACAACTTCTGTTTTGATACTAATCATAACTTACTCTAGGTTGAAACAAGCTGGTTCACATGAAATCTACTATAAATTATATATTTTATTTCATTTTCACCAGAACTAGTCTGTCGCTTTGAAGACCGAATTCAATTATGGATCTTCTTGCAAAATTACAAGGTATATGTACCAGAGTTATATAGATTATACTTTTAAGAGACTGTTTTTCTTTGTAGCATAATTAATGCTATATCAATAAGCAGCAGAGTGATGAAGACCCTAGTTGATTGATAATTGAAACATTTGCACCAAATAGTCATAGGTTGATTTTCATTCCCTATCTTTTAAAAACTTAATGTCCACATCAAATTACTTCTGGGTTTCCTAAAATTCCATAACCATCTGAAACATAATTTCTTTCTTCTTCAGGAATCCTTTGCATGCCATTGTATATTTTCAGCAGCTCATTTACCATATCAAGACTTTGCCTTTAAGTTCAATAAATAGAACTGAAAAGAAGAGGGTACTTAAATAAAATTACAGATTTGTATAGTGTCTTAATAACTGATAGTGTTAATTAAATTGATATTGTTTTATTCTCAGAAAACATAAGAATGCTCAGACACTCTGTAACATAACATCATCTGGTGTAGTTTATAATCATTTCTTTGATTTAAGACCTAGATCTTGCTTATTTTTGGAAATCTTGATAAAGATGTATTAGTATGAATACAGCACATTATGCAGATGTGACCATCTTGACATTCATTATTCAATATTTCAGGGGGTTACAGAGCTGGGAGGAGCCAAGAAATACAAAGTTTTAGTTGAAAAAACTATTAACCTAAATGTAGATTTTAGAGTTTTGCCTTGTAATGATTTTTCCCAACTGACAATGTACTTATACCCAGGAGGCTTGATTAGATCTTTAATTAACTCAATCTGGAAGTGCAATGACCTCTAATTAAATTAAATTTTGTTTCTTCTGGCAGCAAAATAATGAGCTTATTCAAATGAGTTTCACAGCTATGCAAAATCAAAACCAATTAGAAGCTAATAATGAAGTATGTCAATAGCTATACAATAAACTTGAAAAAAGAGGGAAGTTCTGTTTATTTATTAAAATTGTAAGGGTTAAACGTTTGAGTATTATAAATGAAACAAAGTATAAGCATGCTATGTAGTAAGTATGAATAAGTGAAATATATCTTTGCAGAAGTAAATCAGGAAATCATAAAAAATCCTAATCATTTTTCTGAGTGGTTTCCTCAATCTTAATTTAGTTTGCTGTTGCATGATACCCTTTTATAAGTGCTATTTTTGAATTGCCTCTAAAATCAGTATAAGTCACATTTGAAACTCAACTATGTATAACCATGCTATGTCCCGTGTTAATACAGAATTTAAAAACAACTATAAAGTTATGAATGAAATGCTATGTTCTCTGATAGATCTATTACTCAAAATTGTTAGTCATATAAGGTCCACTAATAAACCTGTATGTAAAATAATATCAGTGGAAATATGAATATCTGCCAGTTTCCAGTTATTAAATAAAATGATTTATCATATGGTTTATGAACTTAAACATATTAATTAATACTTAATTATAAATACATTTTATTTATACCAGTGTACTAAATAAGAACTTACTGGAGTAGCTTATTACATCTTCAATATTTTTTTAAATTTTTTTTTAAGATTTTATTTATTTATTGGACAGAGAAAGATCACAAGTAGGCAGAGAGGCAGACAGAGAGAGAGAAGAGGAAGCAGGCTCCCTGCTGAGCAGAGAGCCCAAGGTGGGACTCTATCCCAGGACCCTGAGATCATGACCTGAGCCGAAGGCAGAGGCTTTAATCCACTGAGCCACCCAGGTGCCCCATACATCTTCAATATTTTTAATATTTTAAACTGTCTTGTTTGGTCTTTTGATTTTAAAAATTGCATGTGAACATTTAAGGGAAATAAAAAAATAAATATTTAAAAGGAGTCTCAATGCCACAATCAGATACACTCTGCCTTTTTATTTAATACTTTTCTACGTTTAGTTTTATTTACAGAACCTTTTGTTTTGGTAAAGTCATGAGGGGAAATGCACATATTCTACATGTACAATTTAGTGAGTTTTAGAAAAGCACACATCTGTACTTCTCCTATCAAGTGAGGTTATTTCCATCATCCAGAAATTTATCTTGCTCTTTTTTTCCATCCAGTTCCACAATGTCATATACTGACAATCAGTTTATTTTTTTTCTTAAACCACAGATTGTTTTGCTAACTTTAGATCTTCATAGAATTGGAAATATACTATTCTCTGTGGGCAATTCATCCATGTTAGTGTGTGTATGAGTGTTTTCAATATCTTTTGAGTAAAGTCTCATTCTATATATACAGCAAACTTTGTTTGTATATTGTCAAGTTGATAAACATTTTAATTTTTTCCTGTCTTTAGTTATGTTAAATAAAGCTGCAATAGACTTTCTTGTGCAAGACTGCTAGTGAATACATATTTTATACCTCTTAAATATCTAGGCACATAATATCTGAATTATTGTGTAGGTAAAAATATTTTTCTAAAGTGGTTGCACCATTTTACATTCTCACCAACAATTTCATTATCCCCATTTATCCTAATTCTCATCAATATTCACAGCTGATGGTCTTTAAATTTTAGCCTTTCTCAATCATTAGTCATTTTTTATCTAACGTACATTTCTCTGATAAATAAACTTCATTTTTTCATGAGCTTATTTCCCATATATATAAGTATATATTAAAGACATATGTCATAAATGTTTATATATGAAAGTTTAACTTTTCGAGATAATACTGAATTCCCCACTTCCCTTAACATAGGTGTAGTTTACCTTTATATATCTTTACATTTTATGTGATTATTGGTCAGGCACTGGTATATTAAATAATAAGTTAGTATCTTCAGATGTTTGGATATTAATAAATATATTACTTATCCTTAGAAAAAAAGATAAAAATAAATATGACAAATAAATTGTGGTATATGAATCCTGTATAAGCACAAAAGCTATATTTATTATTAAGTATCAGATTTTTAAAAGGAAGAAGATAAACTTCACTTTTTTGTTTTAAAGATTTTATTTATTAATATAAGAGAGAGAGCATGAGTATGGGGAGGGGGAGAGTGGAAGGGGAGGGACAAAGAAAAGTGGGGAGGGGCAGGAGAGAGGGAAAGGAGGAGCAGACTCCCGGTTGAGCAGGGAGACCAATGTGGGGTTTGATCCCAGGACCCTGAGATCATGACCTGAGCCAAAGGGAGGTGCTTAAACCACTGAGCTACCCAGGCACCCCTCATTTTGATTCTTAGTAACAGTTTTGTTATAGCTGTATCAAAATCCCTGCAAAGTGGAATGAGAAAGTTTTACCTCCCTTCTTAGACATAATATTTAGTACAATCAGAGCTGTAAAGATTTTTTCTAAAATGCATTTTTTTGAATGTTAACTATCCATCATGCTAAATACTGACCAATAGCCTTATACTTGTGTGAAATGATATCTGTCTTAAGTAGAAGTAAGCTTAATAAAAAACATTCTATTTTTTACCTGAATTTCAAAGCAAAATATATGCCTAGTATGAAAACCTTACACAATCTAAAAGGCATTAAAAATCCATTTATTTAAAACCTCCCCCTTGCAAGAATGGGCATAGTGTTTGAACACACCATCACTAGCAACTCCCCTACACAGTGCTCTAAACATATTTCCTATTTTAACCGAGTTATAATTTCCTTTACTAAGAAGACTTGCACTGATTAATAGCATTTCCCTAGTAAATATCACATACATCTAATTCTTATGTAGCTCAGACTAAATCTAAAGACACGACCAGTATTTGAGAAAACAAAGACAAAAACTAAAGCTTCAGAAATAAAAAATATTCTGGGGAAGTTAAATTAGATAAAAAATATAATGTGGCCCCAAGAGCAATAGTACTGAATGTTAATGCTAAACACCATTAGGCAGGCTTGAAGGATCTTTGCCAGAAACATTTTTGAGTATGTTTCTGTATGTAATTATGTAATTGAGTGAAAGTAATTGATCTGGACACCTCACAGAGACATAATAATACCTACTGAGATAAAACTTCACAAGTAATTTCTCAAAAGTTATGATTAAAAACTAGATAAATATTTTAAAATATTGTTATTCCTTAATTTTTTCTGTATTGAGCAACCTGACGTAACCAGAGTTTTAAACTTAAAAGAAAAATAAGTATGTAAAAAAAAAGAAAGGAAATAAATTCTGATACTTGCTTCATCATGTGCACTTAAAGCATTAAGCTATTTCAAAAACAATCAGAAGACGACCTTAATCTTTTCTACATTAGTTTTCTCTCTTGAATATAGGGTGTCTAACTGAAGTCGGAGGAAGGATTTGCTGATATGTCAAGGAAATCTCTTTTTCTACTTTTCTTTAGAACTCTGACTTCCCGGTACCAATGGCTGATTTTGAATATAGCTGGAGATAGAGGTCTGAACCAGAAGACAATCCTAAAGATCACAAAGAATTTGAATTTTATTGGGAAGGGTAAGTCCAGGAGATGCTCTTAATTTTTCTGATTCCTTCATTACTCAAATTTTTAATCGAGAACTGTCAAGTCTAATTTCAAATATATCCCTTATCTTTTTACTTCTGCCCAGCTCATTATTCTAAGCCAGTATTCAAGACACACAAAGACATGGAAAATTAGCAATTAGTAAAGTCACTATGTTTTAGTTTTTTTTTTAAATTATTGCATCACATTTATTATTTTTTCAACAAATATTTACCAAATACCGTAAAATGTAACAGCACTCTAGCTAGTCTTAAGGGTTAACCTGCTTCAAATTAATATAATTCTTGCTTGATGACTTAAGGTTCTTGATCTGCAACAGAACTGATTTGCTTCTTTGAGATTTGCAGAACAAAGATTTTGGGGAATAAGGGACCAGAATTTTCCCAAACCACAGAGGCCAACCAGTCTATTCGAAGCCACCTCAGCTTTCTGATTATCTCAGCAAACTTAGCAAAGTGTTTTTTTTTTTTTCTTCTTATGACCACACAAATGACTTTACTTACCTCCCTCTGTGGATCTGTATACTTTGCTCTCCTTTGCAGAAAGAACAGAGTACTTATGCACAACCCCTGGGTACCAGACCTTCTTGCAGAACCACCTGGGTTCCAAGGAACTAAATCTTCTTCCACAACTCTGAGCACCATTGTAACTGCAGCTGACACCCTTGAGTCAGCACATAATCAAGAATTGACACAGGCCACTGCACTCCTTTAACTGATCAAACTCCTTTAAAAATCTCTGGACCAAGCAAAAACCTGGGAGTTGACCTTTGGACAAAAGTCTGCCTTCTTCCCAGGTGGCTGACCTCCTGAATAAAGCTCGTATTTCTTTCCAGTCAGAACTCATCTCTCAAGTATTGGTCTTCAAAGATGGGCAGCTGAACCTGGGTTTTAGTAACAAGATATGCCAATTATCGACTAGTTCCTGATAATAGGATATTAAAAGTTAAAGAGCCAACCTTCATGAAGCTCATAGATGGGAACTGGATGAACAACTCAGATAATTATAAACACATTAGTAAAATATCAATAGGTTGTTTCCCAAATTTCCGGGGCACAAAGGGAGATGGAAAAAAAGACAAGTTTGGCTTATCTGCAGAATGGTGAATTTGCATTTATTCCTGAAAGCTGCATGGCTCAAGGAAAAACAGGTAATTTTTCTACATGCCTATTATGTGTCAAACACTGTGCTGTGATCAGGAAACTCAAGTAGAAAAATATGATGGACATGACCAGAATTGAATCTTGTGAGTGAATCAACATTATAAATTAGTACACAGAAAGAAAAATATATTTAACAATAAAAAAAATCACAAAAACATTGCTTAAACAAGGTAATTTCCCAAAAAACATCTTAAAAGCAGTTTCTAAGAATATGTAAGTTGGTATCTAAATGATGTGAAAGAGACAGATATGAATAGCACCCGGGTAAGAGAAATTCTGGCTGAGGGAAGACCTTGATGGAAGGAGTTCTGATGCTTTCATTTAAAACAAAACAAAACTATCAAACAAAAAGAGAATGCCTAGAAGAATAGCACAGTTAAACTGTATAAAATAGGTTCAAAGAAAAGAGGAAAAGCCAAATGATGAAGCACCTTAGAAAGCAAAGCATGCTTTTGGAATAACTGGAGGGTAAGACGTGAGAGGATCTCAATTTGCCATTCTAAAAATTGGTATATAATTATTATGTAAATGATAAACTAGAAGTGGACTATGAATTGAGTGAGAGATTATTTTTAAGGCAGAAATAAAAGTAGTTTCTTCTGGATTAAACATGGGCAGTAAGTGTAAATTAGGAAACAAAGATAATTATAGCACAGGCTTGAGAAACTGTATGATAAGTATTGCCATTTACTGGTTTTTGGGTGGTAGGTAAACAATAATTGAACATGCTGAATGTGATACCTATTAGCCATCTGAGTGGTGAAGTAAATTAGGTTGTTAGGTTAGGGTTGTGGATGAATACTTGAATATTATCAAAACATAAAATTCTATGACATTATGGCACTTCTCTACCTTGTTTCCATTTTACCTTCAGAATAATTTCTTGAAGGACATATAATATATAGATTTATTTATATAGATTTATGTATATAGATAGATACACAGATATATGAAGTAAGAACTTGAAATTAAGTCTCTCTGTCCATAAAGAATATTTTTTTTTACTATCCTATAAGGAGTGGGACTGGAGATGATTCTCTTAGTATTAATTTTTAAAATATATGAATTAAGTTAATTTTACTTTATCAGCAATTCTGGGCTTTTATATCTAGTTAATTAAAAATATGTGATGAGTCTAAACAGTCCTCTGTTGAAATTTTGACAATGCACAAACTTCTACCCTAACAATTTTCATAAGTTGATATAGATTTAATAGCTTATTCAAAATCATTTTTCTATAATTTGGTCCAGAAAATTGTACTAATATATCTTTTTAAAAATACAATGTTCCAGAAAAAATTAATAATTTCATAATAGACTAATATCCATAATGGATAGAAAGTAGGAATATTTTAAGATTAAGAGAACATACAACATTCTATATTACAAATAGTAGAACAAATGAGAGAAATTTGAATTTCTATCTTATGTACACTGTATAATTTTTTACTACAGAGTCAATATTATAAGAGATAATATATAAAATTTAAATCCTATTTTCAATGTTGTTATTTTAAAAAAAAATTAAGATGTTCAAATAGGGGAAAGAGTCTTCTGTTACAATAGCCTTTTTTTTTTTTTAAGATTTTATTTATTTATTTAACAGGCAGCGATCACAAATAGGCAGAGAGGCAGGCAGAGAGAGAGAGGGAAGCAGTCTCCCTGCTGAGCAGAAAGCCCAATGCAGGGATCGATCCCAGGACTCTGGGATCATGACCCAAGCTGAAGGCAGAGGCTTTAACCCACTGAGCCACGCAGGCTCCCCTTAAATGGCTTTTTAAAGAACTAATCTAGGATAAAAAGTTGAATAGTAAATGACAGAGTTTACTGAACTGTTCTCAAAACAATCTTTTCAAATCTTTATACTTGATGATTTTTTGGTAGAGTAACCTTGGTTAGAGGTTCTTGGCAACCTAGAACTTTTTTCTTTTTTTTAAATCTAGAAAATGTGGGCAATTGTTTTCTGATGTATTGCCTACGTTTATAAAGATCCAACATGATGAAAAAGGAGTCACAAAAATTGTAAGATGATACATAATTTAAAATGTTAAAATTGATAGAAGTTAGAGTAAGTAGTTAGAGATTGTGGGATAAAGATATCCAAATGTTATAAGAAGGAGAAAAGAAAAAGGCCATATAATTTATAGAATTGATCTGTCAAAAAATTTCAAAAATTTTTGAAAATTTCAAATTTCTAGTGCTGTCTTCCACCATACCATTTACAAGACAGGCACAGACATTTCTCATGGGTAGATTCCTAGGAGTGAAATAGCTCGATTTTATGGTAAGTTTATGTTTAACATTTTATTTTTTCTATGTTTAACATTTTAAGAAGCTACCAAAATATTTTCCAAAGAGACTTACCATTTTATATTTCTTCTGGCATTGTATTATGTTTCCATTTTTCCACACACTGGCCAATACTGGTTATTTCCTTCCTTCTTTTCTCCATTCCTTCCTTCCTTCCTTCCTCTCCTTCTCCTCTCTTTTCTCTCTCCCTTCCCTTCTCTACCCTCCCTCCTTTCCTTCTTCTTACCTTCCTTCCTTCTTTCCTTCCTTCCTTTCTTCCTTTGTTCCTTCCCTCCCTCCTTATTTTCTTTTTCTAAAAACTTATTTGAGAGATAAAGAGAGAGAGAGAGAGAGCACACAACCTGGGTAAGGGACAGAGGGAGAGGGAGATAATCTCAAGCAGACTCCTTGCTGAGGGCAGAACCCCACGTAATCTCATGCCCCTGAGATCATGACTTGCATCAAAATCAAGATTTGACCCCTTAACTGACTGAGCCACCCAGGTATCCCATTATCTTTCTTTTTAAGGTGGCCATTCTAGTTATTTTAATCTGTATTTACTTAATTACTAAGAACAGTATCTTTTTATATACTTATTAGCCATTCAACTTTCTTTGGTGAAATGTCAATTCAAGTATCTTGCCAGTTTTTATTTGGTCTGTTCTTTTCAGATTTCCATTGGATATCTTCTTTATATTCTTTAAATGCAGTCTTTTTACAGATATATGATTTTCAGGTCAGTGACCTGTCTTCTTGTTTTCCTAATTATGTCTATTGAGATACATTTTTTAAAATTTCAATAAATAGTAACCGATCAAAATTTCTTTTATGGGTTAAGAACTATTTGTTTAACTCACATTATAAAGATTTCTTTCTATTATATATTTTGATTTTCTAAAGTTATTCCTTTTACATTTAGGTATATGATCCATTTTTTAGGTAATATTTGTGTTTGGTGTAAGGTAACTATTTTTTTAATTTTTGTGTTTGATATATGGATGTTCAGTTGCTACACAAACCTTTATCATTTGCAAAATAACTACACTTTCCCACACTAAATTGCCCCAACAATGTCATTGAAGATCCACTGATTATTATTATTATTTTTTAAGATTTTATTTATTTGTTTGACAGAGATCACAAGTAGGCAGAGAGGCAGGCAGAGACAGGGTGGGGAAGCAGGCTCCCTGGTGAGCAGAGAGCCCAATGCAGGGCTTGATCCCAGGACCCTGGGATCATGACCTGAGCTGAAGGCAGAGGCTTTAACCCACTGAGCCACCCAGGCACCCGAAAATCAATTGATTATTAATACAATATAAGGGTTTACTTGTGGGCTTGTGTTCCAGTGACCTGTATATCTATCCTTATATCACATCATACTTTCTTGATAACAGTAGATTTATTGTAACTTCTGAAGTCAAGAAGTATAAATTCTTTGTTTTATTTCTAAATTATTCAGGCTGTTTGGAGTTCTTTGCATTTTTATTTCAATTTCAACATCAGATTGTAGATTTCTAGAAAATGATAATTCTGCTGGGATTTTGTAGGGATATGTAGATTATGCCAATCAATTTGGGGAAAAGCTTTATCTTCACAATATTAAGTATCTCAATAGTAGGCTATAAGTAGTTAAGTTCGGGGGGAATGAAAAGTTATATGTGGACTTTTTTACTGTGCAGGGTGGGGGCTGGGGCCCCTAACTCCAGCATTGCCCAAGGGCCAACTGTATATGATAATGCAATTGGTCCTCTATATGGGTATTGTATCTTACAACTTTGGTGAAGTTGTTATTTATTTTAGTAAGCTTATTTTTTTGGTGTAGGGGAGTTGTTTACTTACTATATTCTGCATACAGAATGAAGTTGTTTGCAAATAAGAAGTTTCTTTCTTTCTTTCTAACATGCATGTCTTTCTTTTCATTTTTGTTTGTTGTTGTTGCTGCTTTATTGAACTGAATAGAATTTTAAGTATAATGTTGAAC
The DNA here is from genome assembly GCF_002288905.1 of Enhydra lutris kenyoni. Classification (NCBI taxonomy): domain Eukaryota; kingdom Metazoa; phylum Chordata; class Mammalia; order Carnivora; family Mustelidae; genus Enhydra; species Enhydra lutris. Next base: position 14,901,503 of record NW_019154087.1, read on the forward strand.
TGAAGTGGAGAGAGAAAATATTTTTTCCTTGTTCCCTATTATAAGAGAAAGCATTTAATCTTTCACTAATTAGTATGTTATTATCTATTGGCTTTTTGTAGGTGCTCATTATCATGTATCTTGAACATGCTTATGCTTAGTTCTTAGAAGTCTTTGTTTATTCTAATAACTAGGCTTCTTTGAAACAGTTTCTATTGACTGCTTCTTTGCTGCATATAGATCACATTTTATTTTTTCCTGCATTTTCATATTTTGTTTAAAATCAATCATTTTAGATGATATAGCAACTATGCATTTACATATCCCCTAAGGTTGTTGTTTTTTGGATGTTTGTTTTTTGTATGTTTGTCTATTTTAGAGACTTTCCTTGGTTAATTCTCTAATATCTCTATCTCCACCACAGGGTGCTCTATTGATTTCTCTGCTTAGTTGTCTGACTTCCTTCTTTCTTCCTCCTTCCCTCTTTGCTCATCTCATCATCTCTCCCTCCCTTTTCCTTCCCTCCATCCTTCCTTCCCTCCCTCCTTTTCTACCTTCTTTTCTTTCATCTTTATTTTTATGCCAGTTGTACTATGCCTGGGGAAGCATAAGTTGTAGTTGGCCAATGACTGATCAGAGATTGTGTTTAAATACTGTGAACCAGTAAGGTTTTCACCCATTTCTGATAGATCTGTGCAAGGATTAGGGAATGCATTCAACTTTCAGGCCTTTTGCAAATCTGCACAATCCTTAACCCTCTGCCAAGATCCTTCTTGTGTTAAAACTCTGCCTGTGCAGGCTTCACATTCATTCAGGAATATTTAGATAGCTAGGACCCTGTGCTAGGTCAAATAATCCACCCAAAGATGCCCATGACCTAATCCCTCAGAACCTGTGAATATGTTCTTACATGGTACTAAAAGCTTTGCAGATGTGATCGAGTTAAACATATTGAGATGGAGAGATTAGGGTGGATTGTATCAGTGGGTCTAATGTCCTCACAAATGTCCTTATAAGAGGGAAGCAGGAGGATCAGAGTAGAATGGAAAAAGTCAATGTGATTAAAGGAACAGAGATTAGAATGATACCACCACAAGCCAGGGAATGCCAAGGTCCTTTGAAAGATGGAAAACCCAAAACATAGATTTTTCCCTGGAACTCCCAAAAAGACCCAATCTGCCAACACCCTGACTTTAGCCTAGTGAGGCAGATTTTAGACGTCAGACCCCTAGAACTATAAATTAAAAATTTGTATTGTTTTAAGACCTATATTTGTGGTAATTCATTATAGCAGAAATAGAAAACTAATATAAATTCTTTGTGTTCTCTCCTCATAAGAGATTAATTTTGGTACCTTCAGATCATTAGACCAGTATTGCTAGTTCATTCCCTGGATATCCCAGTATGTTTCAGTCTAACTGGTCAATCTTTGTTTGCATCAACCAGATCATAACCTCAGGATAACTGTCACTTTAGCCTTTCCTGCTTGTCACCAAGGTCTAATCTTTCTGATAATTCCTGAAGCATGGGGATTTTCTAAACTTCACTCCAAATCAAGTGAGCCCCTTATGGTAGGTTTTAGGACTTCTTCCTCCCCATAAATAAATCTCCTAGTATCACTGAGGAGAATTAGGAACAACTACAAACTGACATGTCATAGACCCTCATTCTTCTAAATTGTGGTTCAATTTTTTTCTTAAATAGATGTTTCTCAACTTGTTATATGACTTTGGATGATTTCTAGTCTAAAAATTATTGATTTTGAAAAAAAAATATCTATTTTTATCCTTAACTGGAGAAAGACTTGCCCAATCCCTCACTCCTTTAACCCAAAGAGCTTTGTTCCAATACCATTTTAGAGATTTGACACCATGTTTTAACTCTTAATAATGTAAGTTCAATATATTTTCATATTTCTCATTATGTACTGACTTGGGCAGACACATATTTATCTACACGATCTTAAGATAATAAATTCTATGACTATTTTGATGTAGAATATGGGCATATTTTGATTGCAGTGATTGTCTTAGTCCATTTGGGCTTCTATAACATAATATCATAGACTCTTGGCTTATTAAAAAAAGTATTATTTTTCACAGTCCTGCAGTCTGGGAAGTTTAAAGGTACCAGCAGATTTGATGTCTGGTGATGACCTGTTGTAACCTCACATGATAAAAGGGGCAAGGATTATTCTGGAGCCTCTTTAAAAGGCACTAATCCCATTTATGAGAGCTACACCCTCACAATTTAATCGCCTCTCCAAACTCACTTTTAGATCTTTTCACACTGGGGAGTAGGTTTCAACATATGAATTTCAGGGAAACACAAATTTTTATTCTATAGCAATAACATATCAAATTGTCCTATATGCCCATTAGCTAAAACCTAATGCAGTTCCAATATATTAAAACAAAATCATCTCTCTTTCAAGATACCAAATAGTTAAGCAAAGTTTTTTGCTGATTTTTTTAATCAATATAATCCAACTGCTTTTTCTGCGTATTGATTTATTAAGATATGGTCCACTGGTATACCATGTAGAGAATTAAAAATTACAAAGACTGATATTTTTATTAAAACTATGGGAATGCAAATATGTATTGTTTATTGTAGGAGAAATTGTACTTTTGACTCTTTAAATGTGTTACATTTGTTAAAGAACATAGTTGGATAAAGCTCTATCTTAGTAGAAACAAATTAGATTGCTTAAAGATTTTATTTATTTATTTTTCAGAGAGAGAGAAAGCATAATCAGGAGGAGCTGCAGGCAGAGGGAGAAGCAGGCTTGAGCCTGAAGCAGGACTCAATCCCAGGACCCTGGGATTGTGACCCAAGCTGAATGCAGACACTTAACTGCCTGAGCCACTCAGGCATCCTTGGATTTTTGTAATTAAGACAGTGAGAGCTTTAGAAAAAATGTTTAAGGCTTACTTGACATATAAAAAGAGAAACTATCTAAAGGTCAAAATGTGAGATTAAGGAAGAGAGAGTAGAGTGAAAAATATTTGTATACAATATAAAATATAAAATATAAATATAAATATAAAATATAAATATAAAAAATATAAAAAATATAAAAAATATAAAAAATAAAAAATAAATATAAATATAAAATATAAAATATTGTATAAAATATGTATATACACATATATACATATTTTAAAGATTTTATTTATTTATTTGACAGAGATCACAAGTAGGCAGAGAGGCAGGCAGAGAGAGAGGGGGAAGCAGGCTCCCTGTTGAGCAGAGAGCCTGATGCAGGACTTGATCCCAGGGCCCTTAGATCATGACCTGAGCCAAAGGCTTAACCCACTGAGCCACCCAGGTGCCCCAAGAAGCTTATATTTTTGTCATCAAATTTTCCTATAAAAATAGAAGTGGACCCCCTTTTTTTGTATTTATACCTTTTGCTTAGTTTAAATGATTTAACCCATGGTTTTAACATCAATGTAATATTGGCTCCTAAATTAGTTTCCATCCTACTTTTTTGATGTTTAAAAAAAACTGTCAGGGGGAGGAGTCAAGATGGTGAAGATGTAGCAGGCTGAGACTACTTCAGGTAGCGGGAGAACAGCTAAATAGCTTATCTAAAGATTGCAAACACCTACAAATCCAATGGGAGATCGAAGAGAAGAAGAAAAGCAATTCTAGAAACAGAAAATCAACCACTTTCTGAAAGGTAGGACTGGCGGAGAAGTGAATCCAAAGCGACGGGAAGATAGACCGCGGGGGGAGGGGCCAGCTCCCAGCAAGCAGCGGAGCAATAGAGCACAAAATCAGGACTTTTAAAAGTCTGTTCTGCTGAGGGACATCGCTCCAGAGGCTTAACCGGGGTGAAGCCCAGGTAGGGTCAGCATGGCCTCAGGTCCCGCAGGGTCACAGAAGGATCAGGGGTGTCTGAGCGTCACAGAGCTTGCAGGTATTAGAACGGGGAAGCTGGCTACAGAGACAGAGCCCAGGAGTGAGCTCTAAACTCGCGGTTACCTTGAACCGGTCTCAGGCTCGGTCAGCTCAGAGCGCGGCCAGAGACCAGGGTGACAGGAGTAATTGGGCGCTGTTCTCTGAGGGCGTACTGAGGAGTGGGGCCCCAGGCTCTCGGCTCCTCCGGGCCGGAGACTGGGAGGCCACCATCTTCATTCCCGTCCTCCGGAACTCTACGGAAAGCGCTCAGGGAACAAAAGCTCCCGAAAGCAAACTCGAGCGGATTACTCAGCCCAGCCTCTGGTAAGGGCGGTGCAATTCCACCTGGGGCAAAGACACTTGAGAATCACTACAACAGGCCCCTCCCCCAGAAGAGCAACAAGAAACCCAGCCAGGACCAAGTTCACATACCAAGGAGTGCAGTTTCAATACCAAGGAGAGCAGTGGAATTCCAGAGGAGGAGAAAGCAAAGCACGGAACTCATGGCTTTCTCTCCATGATTCTTTAGCCTTGCAGTTATTTAAATTATTTTTCTTTTTTTTTTCAATTTTTTTTCTCTTCTTCTGCCAATTTTTTTTTAACTTTTACCCTTTTCTTTTTTAACGTTTTTTAACTGGTTTATCTAATATATATATATTTTCTTCCTTTTTATATTTTTTCTTTATGGGTTTTCTTTTTTTAATTGTTTTTTTTTTTTTTTTTTTTTTTTTTTTTTTCTCTTTTTTTTTCTTTTTCCCCCCTCACGATTTGGGATCTTTTCTGATTTGGCTAAAGCATATTTTCCTGGGGTTGTTGCCACCCTTTTAGTATTTTACTTGCTCCTTCATATACTCTTATCTGGACAAAATGACAAGGCGGAAAAATTCACCACAAAAAAAAAGAACAAGAGGCAGTACCGAAGGCTAGGGACCTAATCAATACAGACATTGGTAATATGTCAGATCTAGAGTTCAGAATGACGATTCTCAAGGTTCTAGCCGGGCTCAAAAAAGACATGGAAGATATTAGAGAAACCCTCTCGGGAGAGATAAAAGCCCTTTCTGGAGAAATAAAAGAACTAAAATCGAACCAAGTTGAAATCAAAAAAGCTATTAATGAGGTACAATAAAAAATGGAGGCTCTCACTGCTAGGATAAATGAGGCAGAAGAAAGAATTAGCGATATAGAAGACCAAATGACAGAATAAAGAAGCTGAGCAAAAGAGGGACAAACAGCTACTGGACCACGAGGGGAGAATTCGAGAGATAAGTGACACCATAAGACGAAACATTAGAATAATTGGGATTCCAGAAGAAGAAGAAACAGAGAGGGGAGCAGAAGGTATATTGGAGAGAATTATTGGAGAGAATTTCCCCAATATGGCAAAGGGAACAAACATCAAAATCCAGGAGGTTCAGAGAACCCCCCTCAAAATCAACAAGAATAGGTCCACACCCCGTCACCTAATAGTAAAATTTACAAGTCTTAGTGACAAAGAGAAGATCCTGAAAGCAGCCCGGGAAAAGAAGTCTGTAACGTACAATGGTAAAAATATTAGATTGGCAGCAGACTTATCCACAGAGACCTGGCAGGCCAGAAAGAGCTGGCATGATATATTCAGAGTACTAAACGAGAAAAACATGCAGCCAAGAATACTATATCCAGCTAGGCTATCATTGAAAATAGAAGGAGAGATTAAAAGCTTCCAGGACAAACAAAAACTGAAAGAATTTGCAAACACCAAACCAGCTCTACAGGAAATATTGAAAGGGGTCCTCTAAGCACAGAGAGACCCTAAAAGTAGTAGATCAGAAAGAAACAGAGACAATATACAATAACAGTCACCTTACAGGCAATACAATGGCACTAAATTCATATCTCTCAATACTTACCCTGAATGTTAATGGGCTAAATGCCCCAATCAAAAGACACAGGGTATCAGAATGGATAAAAAAACAAAACCCATCTATATGTTGCCTACAAGAAACTCATCTTAAACCTGAAGACACCTCCAGATTTAAAGTGAGGGGGTGGAAAAGAATTTACCATGCTAATGGACATCAGAAAAAAGCAGGAGTGGCAATCCTTATATCAGATCAATTAGATTTTAAGCCAAAGACTATAATAAGAGATGAGGAAGGACACTATATCATACTCAAAGGAACTGTCCAACAAGAAGATCTAACAATTTTAAATATCTATGCCCCTAACGTGGGAGCAGCCAACTATATAAACCAATTAATAACAAAATCAAAGAAACACATCAACAATAATACAATAATCATAGGGGACTTTAACACTCCCCTCACTGAAATGGACAGATCATCCAAGCAAAAGATCAACAAGGAAATAAAGGCCTTAAATGACACACTGGACCAGATGGACATCACAGATATATTCAGAACATTTCATCCCAAAGCAACAGAATACACATTCTTCTCTAGTGCACATGGAACATTCTCCAGAAGAGATCACATTCTTGGTCCTAAATCAGGTCTCAACCGGTATCAAAAGATTGGAATCATTCCCTGCATATTTTCAGACCACAATGCTCTGAAGCTAGAACTCAATCACAAGAGGAAATTTGGAAAGAACCCAAATACATGGAGACTAAACAGCATCCTTCTAAAGAATGAATGGGTCAACCAGGAAATTAAAGAAGAATTGAAAAAAATTCATGGAAACAAATGATAATGAAAACACAACGGTGCAGAATCTGTGGGACACAACAAAGGCAGTCCTGAGAGGAAAACATATAGTGGTACAAGCCTTTCTCAGGAAACAAGAAAGGTCTCAGGTACACAACCTAACCCTACACCTAAAGGAGCTGGAGAAAGAACAACAAAGAAACCCCAAACCCAGCAGGAGAAGAGAAATCATAAAGATCAGAGCAGAAATCAATGAAATAGAAACCAAAAAAACAATAGAACAAATCAATGAAACTAGGAGCTGGTTCTTTGAAAGAATTAATAAGATCGATAAACCCCTGGCCAGACTTATCAAAAAGAAAAGAGAAAGGACCCAAATAAATAAAATCATGAATGAAAGAGGAGAGATCACAACGAACACCAAAGAAATACAGACAATTATAAGAACATACTATGAGCAACTCTACGCCAACAAATTTGACAATCTGGAAGAAATGGATGCATTCCTAGAGACATATAAACTACCACAACTGAACCAGGAAGAAATAGAAAGCCTGAACAGACCCATAACCAGTAAGGAGATTGAAACAGTCATCAAAAATCTCCAAACAAACAAAAGCCCAGGGCCAGATGGCTTCCCGGGTGAATTCTACCAAACATTTAAAGAAGAACTAATTCCTATTCTCCTGAAACTGTTCCGAAAAATAGAAATGGAAGGAAAACTTCCAAACTCATTTTATGAGGCCAGCATCACCTTGATCCCAAAACCAGACAAGGATCCCATCAAAAAAGAGAACTACAGACCAATATCCTTGATGAACACAGATGCAAAAATTCTCACCAAAATACTAGCCAATAGGATTCAACAGTACATTAAAAGGATTATTCACCACGACCAAGTGGGATTTATTCCAGGGCTGCAAGCTTGGTTCAACATCCGCAAATCAATCAATGTGATACAACACATTAATAAAAGAAAGAACAAGAACCATATGATACTCTCCATAGATGCTGAAAGAGCATGACAAAGTACAGCATCCCTTCCTGATCAAAACTCTTCAAAGTGTAGGGATAGAGGGCACATACCTCAATATTATCAAAGCCATCTATGAAAAACCCACCGCAATGATCATTCTCAATGGAGAAAAACTGAAAGCTTTTCCGCTAAGGTCAGGAACACGGCAGGGATGTCCGTTATCACCTCTGCTATTCAACATAGTACTAGAAGTCTTAGCCTCAGCAATCAGACAACAAAAGGAAATTAAAGGCATCCAAATCGGCAAAGAAGAAGTCAAACTATCACTCTTCGCAGATGATATGATACTCTATGTGGAAAACCCAAAAGACTCCACTCCAAAACTGCTAGAACTTGTACAGGAATTCAGTAAAGTGTCAGGATATAAAATCAATGCCCAGAAATCAGTTGCATTTCTCTACACCAACAACAAGACAGAAGAAAGAGAAATTAAGGAGTCAATCCCATTTACAATTGCACCCAAAACTATAAGATACCTAGGAATAAACCTAACCAAAGAGACTAAGAATCTATACACAGAAAACCATAGAGTACTCATGAAAGAAATTGAGGAAGACACAAAGAAATGGAAAAATGTTCCATGCTCCTGGATTGGAAGAAGAAATATTGTGAAAATGTCTATGCTACCTAAAGCAATCTACACATTTAATGCAATTCCTATCATAGTACCATCCATTTTTTTCAAAGAAATGGAACAAATAATCCTAAAATTTACATGGAACCAGAAAAGACCTCGAATAGCCAAAGCAATATTGAAAAAGAAAGCCAAAGTTGGTGGCATCACAATTCCGGACTTCAAGCTCTATTACAAAGCTGTCATCATCAAGACAGCATGGTACTGGCACAAAAACAGACACATAGATCAATGGAACAGAATAGAGAGCCCAGAAATAGACCCTCAACTCTATGGTCAACTCATCTTCGACAAAGCAGGAAAGAATGCCCAATGGAAAAAAGACAGCCTCTTCAATAAATGGTGTTGGGAAAATTGGACAGCCACATGCAGAAAAATGAAATTGGATTATTTCCTTACACCACATACGAAAATAGACTCAAAATGGATGAAGGACCTCGATGTGAGAAAGGAATCCATCAAAATCCTTGAGGAGAACACAGGCAGCAACCTCTTCGACCTCAGCTGCAGCAACATCCTCGTAGGAACTTCGCCAAAGGCAAGGGAAGCAAGGGCAAAAATGAACTATTGGGATTTTATCAAGATCAAAAGCTTTTGCACAGCAAAGGAAACAGTTAACAAAACCAAAAGACAACTGACAGAATGGGAGAAGATATTTGCAAAGGACATATCAGATAAAGAGCTAGTGTCCAAAATCTATAAAGAACTTAGCACACTCAATACCCAAAGAACAAAGAATCCAATCAAGAAATGGGCAGAGGACATGAACAGACATTTCTGCAAAGAAGACATCCAGATGGCCAACAGACACATGAAAAAGTGCTCCATATCACTGGGCATCAGGGAAATACATATCAAAACCACAATATCACCTCACACCAGTCAGAATGGCTAAAATTAACAAGTCAGGAAATGACAGATGCTGGCGAGAATGCGGAGAAAGGGGAACCCTCCTACACTGTTGGTGGGAATGCAAGCTGGTGCAACCACTCTGGAGAACAGCATGGAGGTTCCTCAAAATGTTGAAAATAGAACTACCCTATGACCCAGTAATTGCACTGCTGGGTTTTTACCCTAAAGATATGAACGTAGTGATGGGAAGGGGCACGTGCACCCGAATGTTTATAGCAGCAATGTCTACAATAGCCAAACTATGGAAAGAACCTAGATGTCCATCAACAGACGAATGGATAAAGAAGAATTGGTATATATACACAATGGAATACTATGCAGCCATCAAAAGAAATGAAATCTTGCCGTTTGCGACAACGTGGATGGAACTAGAGGGTATCATGCTTAGCGAAATAAGTCAATTGGAGAAAGACAACTATCATATGATCTCCCTGATATGAGGGAGAGGAGATGCAACATGGGGGGTTAAGGGGGTAGGAGAAGAGTAAATGTAACAAGATGGGATTGGGAGGGAGACAAACCATAAGTGACTCTTAATCTCACAAAACAAACTGAGGGTTGATGGGAGGAGGGGGGTTGGGAAAGGGGGGGTGGGGTTATGGACATTGGGGAGGGTATGTGCTATGGTGAATGCTCTGAAATGTGTAAACCGGGCGATTCACAGACCTGTACCCCTGGGGATAAAAATATATTATATGTTTATAAAAAATAAAATTAAAAAAAAAACTGTCAGGGTCATTCATGTATATAGATGCCCATGGTAATATCCTTTGATAAAACCAGCTACAATCAAACTGCTAATCCAGTCTGCACTATCCAGGGAATGCATTGGATATATTGGCATAATGTATTCTTCAATCATTGCTGTTTTGGCCAGTTGTCACACTGGACAGAGCAAAACATAACACCATCATATCCTGGACACAAAGTAACATACTTATGTTTGGGATGCAAAACCTACTACTGCATGGCAGACTTCAGACTCATGACAAAATTTAACCTGTTTGTCTCATGATGAGTGAATATATATTGCATATAACACTGCCCCCAACCAAATCTAGAAGATAGATTATGTTGGAATTTTGCTCTCTCAGGATTATAAATGATATCTCTGGTGATTGTTTTTTGCTCTTTTGGGGGTTTTGTTTGCTTGTTTTGTTTTGTTTTGGTACAGTATTGTTGTTCCAAACCAACTGGTCAATTTCCATCACATAAATATGTCTACCCAAACTACTCTTTTATTACCTATTTGGTTTCTTAACAATTTGCCATCTGACATGGTATACCTAATGTCACAAAAACCATTCAACAATGGGCTAATAGTCAATATATGATTCTCTGTCTGTCTCTCAAATAAATATATAATTTTAAAAAATGGTAAGGAAATAATTCTTCCTGTTGAAAATAAGACATCCCCTCCCTTTTCTTAGAGCATCTACTTACAAACTTGTAATTGCAATTTCTTTATCTCTTTGAGATATTCATAAATCTTTTCAAAAGTGAAATAGGACTCTTGCCTACTTTAAGACTCCAGTATGTCTTTAGGGTCTGGATTCCATCTCTTTGAAATGCAATCAGCAAAGAAAATAGAGTCCCTATTTCCCAGTTTCTGTGGGAGGGCAGGACCTTGCTCCAAGTTTCAGAACCACTTCCTGCCATCAAGATATAAGGAGTTCATTTTTTCCTTTGGATAAAGTCAGCTAGCTAATACAAATGGTCATCCTACTTACCAAATACTGGATTTAGAATGAGCAATGTGTGATAAATGGTATTGTCAAGTCCTCCTATATATCCATTCTCAAGATCAACAACTGGCCATCAACTAAGTGGACTTGTATCCTCTATAAAACAGTGAGACTTATTTGTCTTTGCAATTTCTTTGTGGATTGCTTGTGATATACATCCCACTCTGGCTTAATAATTATTCAACAATAAAACTATTTTCTTTCTCTTCTACTTTTGAGAAGAATTTTTCTAGTTTGGAAGGACATTATAATTTTTATTATATTTACCCAATGATGGGGATCGAAATCCTGGCACCCAGGGAGGAGGGAAAATATTATGTATGTCCTAGGTGTTAAGGGGAAGGAGTGGCATTAATTATCTCTTTATTTCAGAACAGCTCCTGGAACCTTCCTCACAAAGGAAAACACTTTGGTGTGGGTCTCTTGAACCATTACAAACACCATAAATTTAATGGAATGCTGGCCTGATGTTCTTTCCATTTGGCTTTGACATTGATTTGCTCACTATTCCTCTGAACTTTATCAAGAATTCTGTTGGAAACAGCAGCAAACTCTTCACTTCACAACCAAAGCACTTGTCAACACCACCAGATGTCTCCCCTTCCCCTGTTTCTTTGTCAGTCTGTTTCTCAGTCACTTTGTGGGATAAGTGAATGCCCTTTAACTGGTGGCATGGACAAACAGGACAAATTCAACTGACTGAAATTAGGCAGTTCTAAATATAAGAAATAGACTCAATAGTTTAAATTGTGACTCCTAAGACTCACCAGCAGCTAGGAAGCCGCACTGTGTACATTGGCATACTACGCCCCCCAACAGATAGAAATCTCATTGCAGGCTCCCTTAAGTTATAATTAACTACATGTTTCCAGTGGTACAATAAATGTACTTGGAACTCTAACCTGTGCTGAAACCAGGAACTAACTTGCTCATCCTCAAAACACTGGGACTCATATTTTAAAGATAGCCATAAGAAAACATTAAGTGTTTAAGAAAATCAGTAGATCATGTAACCCTGAGATGATATAATCATTTGCTATATGTCTACTCTGACAGCAGTTTTACCTAAAATGAGACTCACCCATTTAGAAAAGAGAGTTAAAATTCAATCTCTGAATTTAGCTAAAGTCACTAATGACAGCAGTTCAACACCAGGTGGCATTCAGGTCAACCTGAACTCACTGGTTAGGATTGTTATGAATGAAATAATTGATCTAGATTTTCTTCCCTGGGCCAAAGTTTTATCTGTTCTATTGCCAATACATCCTTCTGTACCTGAATTAACATCTGAAGCCTGGAAGAAGAGTCAATCAAGAAACTTAAGAATAAAGTCATGTGCTTTATTAGGTAACTCCATGTGGTTTATGGGATATGCTCTGTGATACCAGGATGCACTGTTGTGGTCAAAACTCTTAAGTTGGCTTCATTCTTAGCCCTTTGGAGTACTGTTGAGAGAAGCCTTAATTAAATTTTGTGGGTCAGAATAATCAAAGTGGCGAAAACAGGCACATACTTATGGGAACAATTGTCAGAACAAATTTTGTTTGTGTGGAAATGAAAGTAAATATTCTTGGAAGAAAATCCCATGGATCTCCTGCATATCTATATATCTTGCAAATGAGGCACTCCTGTCCTTTTCTTCTGGATTCTTTTTAAAATATAGCTATAGGGGTGCCTGGGTGGCTCAGTGGGTTAAAGCCTCTGCCTTCGACTCAGTTCATGATCCTAGGGTCCTGGGATCAAGCCCCACATCGAACTCTCTGCTCAGCAAGGAGACTGCTTTCTCCTCTCTCTGCCTGCTTCTCTGCCTACTTGTGATCTCTGTCTGTCAAATAAATAAATAACATCTTTAAAAATAATTAAAAAAATAAAATAAGATAAAATATAGCTATAGAAGGATAGTTTGTTTACTCTCTATTGTAATAAAGATAATGTCTTTGTTGTGTCCATTATCAAAGGAACGAGACTGAGACAAAGTGAAATTTATGCAAAGCCTTATTCTATGCCAAGCATTAGAAGTTAGACTGACCGGCCAGGGGAATGAGACTGAGACAAAGTGAAAGTTATGTAAAGCTTTATTCTATGCCAAGCATTAGAAGTCAGACTGACCGGCCAGGGCCACCTCCAAAGAGAGCGATGTCCCCTTGGTCTTATAGGCTAGTTTTATAGGGAACAACTGCAGTCCTCTACCTATGTGGCTTTGGCTGACTGGATGTTTCCACCTGTCTGGCCTTGTTTTAGGTGTGTGTTTTAGTAACAGTTACCTGGAACTGATATCAATAACTGTTGAGGCGTTTATTAAACAAAATGGCCTTGTTTTAGGTGTGCATTTTAGCAACGGTTACCTGGAACTGATATCAGTAACTGCTGAGGCATTTATTAAAGAACAAAATGTCTACCTAGGCAACATGGAGTCACTATGGCTAAGTAGGCCCAGCAGGCCCTAGGGGTTTAACAGGTTTTAACGTGGAATCGGCCCCAACAGTCTTTATCTAGGAAAATGGTCAAATTTGCTTGCGGCACATTATAAAATATTTGCATTTATTAAGCTCAGGTTTCCTCAACTGTGATTCAAGCTCATTGTATGTGTAGTATCTGTCTGGGCTCCTCCATATCACCATCTGTAGAACTTTGGGGCAAAGGGACCCTGACTAAACAGGATGTTCATACTCCTTGCTATGCCATAAGTGATAAAGTTCTTGGTCTACAATCAAATAGTCTTCTGTATTCTTCCAGCATTCACCTAATAGTTGTAAGTTTACTTTTTAGTTTGAAGTAGGGCAAAAGCTCAGATGCTTCACAAGTTCCACCAACTATTTGATGGTAAGCTTGGAAATAAGTATTTTATTGAGGAAAATTTTAAATTCATATAGAAATGTTATACTCAATTACTTAGGCAGTAAAACATCACTGCCTGTTTCTGAATGGGAGCCAATCAACCAGGAGTTCTGCCTTCAGACCATTAAGGTAGTAATGGTAACTAGAAGGATGTAGAAGTAAATGAGTCTTGAGTCATGGATAACTCCTAGAAGACATTTGCTAGAATCCAAAGTAGAGTGAAAAGTGGTCAGTATAAACCTTTCTCTTAGAATAGGCTCCTCCTGCCTTTAGTTTATGTTTTGTTACATTACATACAACATAATTTGATAAGCTGATAATTGATATTGAAGTGATGTCTTAGTTGGCTTATTCATACAAGTTCAAATTCCTAATAAAAAAGGATGGCCCTTTATATACATTAGAATAATTGATATAGTTTATTTAATTAAATTAAAACATTATATCACAAAATAAAAATATATCACTTGGTGGAGTGAGAGTTATATCTGTTGTTTTGAATATTTTGTATCCCTTGGGATAAATTTATACTATCAGATAAACAGTGATTTTTTTATTTTTTTTGTTTCAGTTGACCATTAATTTTATTAAGTCCAGACTATGTCTAAGTATTCAAAGATATGACAACTATGCCCAAACTAACAAATCATTGCAATTAGTCATAGAAAAACAAAAACATATTTTAATGTCTGTGAGTAGTGACCTAATTTCAGCTTATTGGTAAGAGGAATAAAATAAATTCTGTTTTGTGTAACAAAAACTGAGCACATCAAAAATAGATAAAATACAGCTTTGATTAAGGAATAATAAACTTTAGTAGCAATAATAACATCTGTGGAATGAGTAATTTAATTATCTCTCATGTATTTGCAGTACATTAAAACATTATACATCAGTAAAAACATACCAGAATTTCTAATGTGTTTATATTGCTTTTAAAAATGATTTTACTAGGCTTTTGGAAAAGTAGTTTGAGTCCTGGTATTATATTTTTGCTTTTTAAATTTTCTGTATTTTTTATTTATAAAAAAAATAATGTTCTTTTACTTCCTAACATATAGTGTTGAATGGCATGCTTCATATTTGTAAAAACAAAATAAGTAAACTAGGAAGATAGGGATATTTCTCAACTTGATAAAGACAATCTACATAAATAAAACCTCCATTTAACACCTTACTTAATGTGAAAAACTAAAAACTTTCTCACTAAGATCAAGTATAAGACAAGGATTCTACTCTCACCTACTCCTTTTCAAAACAAACTGAAAGTCCTTCCAAATGCAGTAAGGTAACAAAAGGAAATAAAAGTTATACAGATCGGGGGTGCCTGGGTGGCTCAGTTGTTGGGCATCTGCCTTGAGCTCAGGTCATGATCCCAGTGTCCTGGGATCAAGCCCCACATAGGGCTCCTAGCTTTACAGGAGGCCCTCTTCTCCCTCTCCTACTCCCCCTGCTTGTGTTCCCTCTCTTGTTGTGTCTTTCTCTATCAAATAAATAAAATCTTTAAAAGAAAAAGTTATACAGATTGGGAATGAAGAACTAAAACTCTTTGTTCACAGATGACACGATGTCTATGTAGAAAACCAGAAAGAAAAACAAAAAAACAAAAAAACCTCCAGGAACAAATAGGTGATCATACTAAGTTTGCACGATATAAGGTTAAGTAAATAAAATTCAACAACTAATTAATTAAATTCAATGTTCCCATATCAGCAATGAACACATGGAATTTGAAATTAAAACACAATATATTTTTTAAAAAATGAACAAAATATTATTTATATTAGCATATCCAAAAATGAAATCGGTATAAATCTAACAAAACATGTACAAAATCTATGTAAAGAAAACTACAAAACTCTGATGAACAAACTCAAAGAAGAACTAAATGAAGGTGAGATATCCCAGTTCAAGAATAGTATAACTCAATATTATCAAGTTGTAAGTTCTTTCCAACTTTATCTATAGATTCAATGCAATCTAAATCAAAATCCCTGCATGGTATTTTATGAATATCAGCAAACCTATTCTAAAGATTATATGGAAAAACACATGACCCTGAATAGCCAAGACAACATTGAAGGGAAAGAATAAAGAGGACTCTTTTAACCCAAATTCAGGAGTTACTATAAAATTACACTAATCAAGACATTATGGTATTGGTGAAAGAGTAAGCAAAGAGATCAATGTAACAGAATAGAGGACCCAAAAATAAACTCCCATAAATATAATCAACTGATCTCTGACAAAGGAGGGAAGTCAATAGAATGGATCAAAGATATTGTCTTGAACAAATGGTTCTACAACAACTATAGGAGAAAACCTGGGTGCTCTTGAGTATAACAATGACTTTTTAGGTAGAACACCAAAGACATGATCCATAAAAGTAATAATTAATAAACTGAATTCCATTAAAATTAAAAAATTCTCTGCAAAAAATAATAATAATAAAGTTAAGAAAATAAGACAAGCCTACAGACTGGGAGAAAATATTTGCAAAAGATGCATTTAATAAAGGACTCTTATCAAACATAATTAAAAAAAAAAAAACTGTTAGACCTCAGCAATAAAGCAAACAACCCAAGTAAAAAATGGGAGAAAGACCTTAGTGATAAACACCTCTTCAAAGAAGATATACAAATGACAAATAACCATATGAAAAGATGTCCAACATCATATGTTCACCCAGGAAATGCAAATTAAAACCACAATGAGGTATACCTCTATGTGTCTATTAGAATGGCCAAAATTTGAAAAATCTACAAATACTGGTAAGGATGCAGAGCAATGGGAGCCTTGCTGGTGGGAATGAAAAATAGTATAGCCACCTTGGAAGACAGTTTGGCAGTTTCTTACAAAACTAAACATACTCCTCATCCTGTAATCCAGTAATTGTGCTCCTTAATATTTACCTAAAGCAGTAGAAAACAAGTTTATATAAAAAACTGCACACCGATATTGATAGCATATTTAACAATAATTGCTAAAACTTGAGAGCAACTAAAGCTGTCCTTCCATAGTTGAATGGGTAAGTTGAGTCCATCTAGACAAAATAACATTTTTCAGTGCTAAGAAGAAATGAACAATCAAGCCATAAAAGACATGAAGCAACCTTAGATGCATATGATGAATTGAAAGGAGCCGATCTGAAAAGGTTCCATACCATATGATTCCAAGTATATGACATTTCAAAAAGGCAATGCTATGGAGAAAACTAAAAAAAAAAAAAAAAAAAAATCAGTGATTGCCCACCCTACTGTATACTACAGACTTTGGGTGATTATGATGTACTAGCATAGCTTCATCAATTACAGCAAATGCAGCACTCCAGTATGAAATGTTAATAATGGGGAAGATTCTACTAAAGACCAGGAAGGGAGTATATGGGAAATCTCTATGTACTTTCATCTCAGATTTGTTGTAAACCTAAGAGTGCTCTAAAAATTAAAGCCTTGGAGCGCCTGCGTGGCTCAGTTCGTTAAGCAACTAACTTTGACGCAGGTCATGATCTCAGGGTCCTGGAATCTAGCACCACATTGAGCTCCCTGCTTGTCCTCCTCCCTCTGCCCCTCCCCCCTTTGCTCATGCATGTGCATGCACATCCACTCTCACTCTCTCCCTCTCTCAAATAAATAAAATGTTAAAAAAAAAAAAAAAGGATATATTGAGGGATATGGTCCAGAAACTTAGCTATTTCTAAAATCCTAAATAAAACATGAGATTCCCTTTGATAGATTCTTTAATATTCATATGCATTTATATACATAAATAATAAATAAATAAATGAAGTCTTAGGGGAAAAATCATTTCTCACTAAAAGAAGTTCAAAAATAACTACTTGATTATAAAATGACTAAGGTTCTGGGATTGAGCTCTCCGCTCAGCAGAAAACCTGCTTCCCCCTCTTCCAATGCCCTGCTGCCTGCCCCTCCCCCTTCTTGTGCATGAATGTGCACTCACACTCTCTCTCTCTCTGTCAAATAAATAAAATCTTAAAAAATAAAGTCTACAATATAAATGTGGAAAAATATAAAATATTCAAAGAAGTTAAAAATAAGAACAATTTCTTATACATTAATAAGAAACTTTATATTTTAAAAATACAAATTGAGGGCACCTGGGTGGCTTCGTTAAGCTGCTTCAGCTCACCTCATGATCCCACGGTCCTGGATCAAACCCCACATTGGGCTCCCTCATCAGTGGGAGGCCTACTTCTCCCTTTCCCACTCCCCCTGCTTGTGTTCCTTCTCACTATGTCTCTGTCAAATAAATAAAAAAATAATCTTAAAAATAAACAAACAAATAAATAAATAAATGTACAAGTTATTCCCAAATTAAATAGTGAATTGAACTCAATTTCAACTGTACTTCTGATATTTTTTGTAGAATTCAGCAATATTTTAAAATTTAAATAAAGTGATGGTACAACATATATAAAGTCTATAGAATTAAAGTTGGTTTCACGTTTGCTTCAAAAAGACAAGTCTAAAATTTTGCTTTTGTCCAGAGTTTAGGAAAGTAACCTCTAAACCCTTGAAATATTCCTAGTGATATGTGTCTTTGTTATTCACAATGAACCCTTCAGGCTATACTTGATAGTTGATGCTAATGAGATGACTCTTACTGTTAATGAAGGCAGGTTTTATCATTTAAGAAGTTGGCATGAATTAAATAATATTACACTATCCGCTCAAATTTTTAGACATGAGGAATGCTGCTATGCAATATGCACCCATGCTCTAAGATCCGTTAAAATAGGTGGTTATGATGATAATTAAATATTTATTGTTGATTAAAATATCTTTTTGGAAGGCTACCTCGTTAAGAACGTCTGTGATGAGAGATGTAAGATTGTGAGCGGCCTACAAGAGTTACATTTAACTCTTATTAGGAGGCACTGAAGAAGGTGACTTTAAAGTAAAACCTGTGTTTATCTTTCAGTCTTTCTGAGAATTCCAGAGCACTAACAAGTAACGACAAAGCATCCCTACCTGTCATTCGGCTTGTTATAAACTAAATAACATAGTTTCAACACTGGTTTCAATTGTATTTTTTTGTCCAGAGGTAGAGAGATACAGAGATAAATACTCAAAATTTTAGATAAACATAAAATAATTATTTTTATTGTATTTATTCATAGCTTTTGAATATGTACTTTTTCTAGAGATTCTTCTTAGGACATCAAAGAATTTTGCTCATCTTGAACTTTCTCTGATTTCAGAGGCAATGCTGGAAAGTGTTTATGTGAAAGAGCTAATTTTTCACTAATGACTTGATCCTTATTGATTTATTCCTTCAAGCCTCCTTTTGTAACATTTATCTGAACCATAAAATTAGCAACTGATTACACATTTTCTGTTAGAAGAAAGCTCAAAGCAAAATTGTGGGTTTAAAAAGACTGAGATTTTCTTCACCTCTTTTCTATATTTTTTTTCTCATTTGTAGGAAATGTCTGATTCAGAAATACTAAAATCCCCCTTTAAGAAAATAGTTCATCATGAGTGGGAATATAAAGTAATGGTCTTCTACCATATTTACAGTTTTAACTTTTCTCTGCTTATTTGGATACAGTCTCATTATCCATTTCTCCTTCTCCATAAACCTAAACATGTGGGTAAGTTTATTCATATCAAGTTAATTCATATCAAAGCTTAGGTCTTGATTGTACAAATCATTTCCATAAATTTACTTATGAATATATTTTGTTAGAATACTATTTATAGTGTGTTCTGAGGATCAACATGGATCTAAATATTATGATAAGTCTTGCAATAGACTGAGCTGACATGGCTGAAATTTTGGGCTGATGGTGGTACAATAACCCAAAATGGGATTTGTTAAAACTGGTAAAACTACAAATGAAGACTCATTTCTCTGTGATCTCTGTGGCTTTTGAAGGGAAGCAGAGATCTACGGAAAGATTCCTGAAAAGATTCCACATGTTATTATCATTGAGCCCATGCCTCTGTCTGACCTTACTGCGCTGGTGTATAATCTGAATGAGAAAGTAACTGAGAGGCATTTACTCTACTGACTGTAATTGAAGTCTCTCGTCTAGCATCTTATATCCTGATACATAAGGGCTATGTTTGTGTTGTAAGTTCTAAAGGTCAGAAGTGCAGGTAAGTGTGAGTACACTAGGTATCTTCTCCAGATCTCAAACATTAAAATCAAGATGTCAGCATGGCTGTGATCCTTCCTACTGTTTAGGAAAGAATCTGCTTCCAAGATTCTAGTTTGTGGTTGTATTCAGTTATTTCAGACTGTAAAAATGATATTCCTGTTCCCTCGTGGATGGATAGCCTAGAATCATGGTCAGCTTCTACAGGCAGACCTCATTTTCTAGGCTGGGACTCCTACCATATTCAGACCCAGCAGGAAAGGACTGAGTTCTCAAATTTCTTCCTTCACACATCTTTATCATTCCAACCATTTACATTTTAAAGCAGTACTACTGTGAGGTAATGTTTCAGGTCACCGTGATTCCCTCAGGGCCTTGAATGAAAATATGAAAATGTATTTTTTTTCACCAACTACAACTTCATTAACCCTGCCAATGGATCAAAAAATTATTTCAACTTTTGAAAACTTTTACATAGGTTATTGATATTACAATTGAAAATCATGTGATTTCTTTACCTAAATTTTTGAAAACATATGATATAAAGCATGTGGCTGAAAACATGTAAGCATCATGTAATAAGTAAAAGAGAATTTATACATGAAGCATGACAGAAACTTGTACTGCACCTGTTTGAACAATTTTACAGGATTCAAGCAGAATGCAAATGAAATTATAAGAAGCAATAAATGGCTATGAGAATGTTGATACTATCCTCATTTAAGAGACTCCAGATGTGCAACTAGAGAAATTTAGCAAATACAAACTTAAAGAAATAAATGAAGGCTATGGTGACAAAAAATAATGAAGCTGCCCCGGAAACACCGATGCTGGGCAAAACTTCACAATGAGGGAACTCAGGAATATTTGCAGACACTGAAAGTTCAAAAGATAAAATGTTAGAAGCTGATTTAAGTATAGAAAAAAAAAATTATGTCAGGGTGCCTGGGTGGCTCAGTCAGTTAAGCATCTGCCTCTGGCTAAGGTCATAATCTCAGGGTCCTGGAACAGAGCCCCACATCAGGCTCTCTGCTCAGTGGGGAGCCTGCTTCTCTCTCCTGCTCCCTTTGCTTGTGCTTTCTCTCTGTCAAATAATTAAATAAAATCTTTTAAAAAAAAAAGATTATGACATTTCATTAAGTCTCACTATCATAAATTATGTGTCAAGAAAATGAAGGTGTTGTGGAACCTGGACTGAATCCTGGCGGAAGAACCAAGCAGCACTAGGGGACTTTGGAGGATCAGAGGTTTATTTAACACCAGTGAGGTCAGACGAGGTTGTTCTCCAAAGGTCTGAGCCTCTAGCACATGCAAGGAGGGGGATTTATACTCTTCTACTTCCACATACTTGGTGTTTTGGGTGCACACCAGAAATGGGGTAGGAAAGAACCCAGAAGGGCTTTGAGACAGGGACTGGAATTCCCTTGCTGGTCTGGTCAGCCATCTTAGAGTACATTTTTTCCCCTATCAAAGGTAAGAACAGTTAGTGTAATATCAAAATTACAAAGTTGTTTACTGTTGTTTGTTTTTTTACTAAGAGGTAAAGCACAAATTTCTCAAGCTTTGTAATGTTTAAAGTGTAGTGAATATCTTTCTTCATTTCCCCAACATATGAAACAAACAGTAAGAGTTTTTAATGTTCTAATAGAAATTTGTCGAGGTAATGGAACAATCATAATATTTCAGTTGATGATTAAATCGTTTGCATGGTGGCAGCTAGAGTGGTCCTTTTTATGAATCCATGTTTGTACCAAGTGCTGCCTACCTGTGCGTCCCTGATTCCTTTATCTCATTACTGCTGCCATGATTGGCATAATTTTCAGTTTTGTAGATGCTATATACACACAATACATTGGTTTTTTGTTTGTTTGTTTGTTTGTTTTATTTTAAACTAACAGTTATGTTTTGGAGCAACTAGAAATAGGAAAACATGATTTTACTCCCCTATTCTACTTTAGACACTTCATTTATTTGTGTGGATCCAAGTTTCTAATCTATATTATAGTTCTTCTTTATGAAAAACTACGTTTACTATTTATTGTAAAATCAGCCTACTGATGATGAATTTTCTTAGTTTTTGTTTTTCTGAGAAAGTCTATTTTCACCTTTATTTTAAAGAATATCATTATATCGATTACATTTCTGGCTTGATACTTTTTTTCTCCTTTCAATGATGCAAAATGTCATCTTTCTTGTGTGGTTTCTGATGAGAGTCTGCTATAATTTTTATCCTTTTTTTCTTTTATAGAAAACTTGTCTTTTTTTTTTTTTTTTTTTCCTCCAGCAGGGTTTCTTTCTGTTTTCAAGAGTTTGTATATGATGTGCCTAGGTTTTACATTTTGGTGTTTTTGGTGTTTAGTTTGTTTGGAGGTTTTTCCTGTTTGCTGTTCTCTGAACTATTTGGTGTCTGTCATTAGCTTGAAATGCTCAGTCATTATTCCTATAAATAATTATTTTGCCCTGTTCTGTCCTTTTTTATCCTATTATCCCAATTTATGCATATTTTAGGTTATTTGATTTTATCTCACAACTCTTAGATCTATTGTTTGATTTTTTTTTTTTTTTTTACACTTTTTTCTCTTTGGATTTTTTAAATAAGTACTTATTTATTACCTGTTGGGTGGCGGCTTCGGGAATGCAGGAGGAACAATAGAAATGACAGGCAGGGCCGCCATCTTCCAGCCCTCTCCCCCCATTCCTTAACCCTTGACTCTCTTGTCAAAAGGATGTATGACCGGGTCACATCTCCATGGGTAACCCGATACCTATGCAGGAAACAGGAGTATCAGGAGCCCCACCCCATACCTTCCGGTCACCAAATACCTTACCATATATGGATGTGAGCCCATGCCCTGCCTTGGTCTGATAAAAGACCCCCGCCGAGTCCCTCCCAGTGTGACTTCCCCGACTCCCCTCTCTGGAGTCCCAGAACCTCGCCAGAGGGTGCCTACCTCCTCCCGGCGTGACTTTCCTGGCTCCCCTCCTCCTGAGCCCTGAAACTTCGTGGGAGAGTGCCTTTAATAAATCTCACCCTGCGCCTACCTCGCCTGGTGTTGTGTTTACCTCGCCTGCAAAACTTTACGTTACCCTCCCACAAACTGACTCTTTTTTGGAATCATTGCATAAATTGATCAGCATATTGATGACATTCTTCATCTGCTTTGTTTTTTTTTTTTTTTAAAGATTTTATTTATTTATTTGACAGAGAGAGATCACAAGCAGACAGAGAGGCAAGCAGAGAGAGAGAGGGAAGCAGGCTCCCTGCTGAGCAGAGAGCCTGATATGGGACTCGATCCCAGGACCCTGAGATCATGACCTGAGCCAAAGGCAGCGGCTTAACCCACTGAGCCACCCAGGCGCCCATCTGCTTTGTTTTTGATTGTTACCAATTCTACTTCATTTGTTGATTTCACCTATCTGCTGAATTACCTATATGATCTTGCATGTCACCTATGTTTTCAATTAAAGAATTTTACATATTATACATTATTATAATATATTAACAATTATGGTCATACTTGTTTTAAATTCCTTATATAATAATTACAACATATTATCATATATTACCTTTTGGTGACAGCTTGGTCTTGTCAGACTGTATTTTTTCCTTGCTTTTTTATATCATTTAAGTTTTTGTGAAAATGTCCTTGCCTTTCTGTATATCTTTAAGTTTTTTTGTGAAAATGAGACATTTTATGTAGGATGGTAGATAATAAGTTGTTTTGGTTTTTTTTTCTTTTTGTTTGTTTTTAGGTAATGATTAGAGATGAGCATGTCTGTTCTTCTCCCAGGCTTTTGGTGTTAAATCGGAATTTGAGTTTGGTTAAATTCTGTTGTATTTGCTCCCTGTAGTGCTCCACAGTCTTCTGAAAATAACTTGTGCTGGAGAGTGAGATACTTTGCAGAAGTGTTTCTTAGTGTCTGCTTTTTTCTGGGCTTTAGATCCTACCATTTTGTAGCTCTCAGAGGGACTCCTTCTCTGATTCTCCTTGGCACTTGCAACATGGGGGTGCTGGTGGTATGAATTGGCATTCTCTGGTGTTTTGATTAAGTCACAGTCTTAGGCAAGCCCAGTAATACTGGGTTTGGGGAATGTGAACTTCAAAAACTTTCTGTCCTTCCTTGAGTAGTAAAAGGAGCCTATCATTCTCCCCAGGAGTAGAGTGTTGTTGTTGTTGTTGTTGTTTTGTTTTTTCCTCTGTTCTCCTCCCCTAACTGTGGACCCCTCCTGCCCCAACACCAGTAAACTCAGACTACTCTTTCTGTTGCTCTTCCTCTGCAGGTTTAGGCTCTTAATTCTTAGGGAGATAGGGGAAATCAGTAAGAGTGGAGTCCTACAGCAACTGGTGTTTCCTTCAACCACAAGTACTGGGTGGGCAAGTTGCATTCTCAGGGTGCTATCTACCTTTCCAGGGAGAATTTGGTCAGGATCCTGGAGGAAAACCCTGCAAATAAGTGGGACAGCCCCTATACCTGTGATTATCAGGAGCTTTAGACTATCATTCCTGCTCATTGCTGGCATTTAGCAGTTTATTAAAATTTTCAGGTTGAATCTTCTTTTTAAGATTATATGGCATCCCTTGAATCTTCCCCAGATAATCAAATCCATAGATTCTGTTTCTCCCAGTTCAGGGATAAATGATTTCATTATTTCAGTTAGTCATTTGTTTTATGCCCCTAAGGGCAAAGAGGAGTCATTAATTGGCAGTTTCTCCATGTTGTCCTCTTGTAAAAATGATAGGATGGTCTCTTTGTTTTTGACATTGATAATCTTGTGTAACTTTTTTAATGAAAACTAATATTCTTTTCAGTTCCAAAACTGATGATTTTTTCCTGTTTCTCAATCTAGTTTTGAACCATCAAAAAGTAAAAATAGAAAAATAATTTAAACTTATTATATTACCATGTAAAAATGTGAAAAATTAACAGTCATCCAGTGGTAAAGTTTTTACAGTTTGAATCCAGTGTAATCCAGTAGGAAGAATCATGTATATTTTTAATTTAATTTATTAAAATTTTTAGGGGGTGAGGTGATGAAGTCTTAGAATATAAGTGAGGTTCAGTGGGGTGGAGTCTGGAGCCAATGACCAAGAAAGAATTCTTGAGACATCTTTGGTGCAAAATGGTGATTTATTGAAGCAAGGGGACAGGACCCATGGGCAGAAAAGAGCTGCTGCTGGGGTTGTGAGGAGGGGTCCATTATATACTTGCAAGTTGGGAGAGGGTCAGGGATGGCATAAATCTTTAAAGAATTTTAGAAGCAAGATTTCTAGGACCTTGAGGGGCTAGCTATTGTTGGGAAAAAGGTTATTCATTACCAGTAATAAAACCTTTGTTGTGAGACCCTTTAGATGTATATCAGTGGGCCATGTGCTTGGGAATGATTGGAGGGTTTAGAGATAAAGGAAGTTTCCAAAGGAATTGTTAAAATAAATTTAACAGGATCCTGGCTGGGTATAGGGGTCCGTCAGGCTAAGATTGCCCTTTGTCCTTAGCAAAGCCTTAAGGTGGAGGTAGTCCCTAGGGAATGTCATTTTGCCTGTTTCAAGAGCTTGTCAATGGATAAGGAAATTTAATAATTTTTTCTTCTGCTTCTGTTTCCCACATCAGAGGGAGAGAGTAGCTGAATAGATTAAAAAACAAACACACAAAAACTATGACAAAAACAAGATCCATCCACACACAACCTACAACAGACTTACTTTACATATAAGCACACACACAGACTGAAGGTAACTATATGAAAAAAGATGTTCCATGCAAACGGAAACCAAAAAAGTAAGCAGGGGTAATGATCAGACATAATATACTAAAAAATAAATAAATAAATAAATAAATAAATAAATAAATAAAAATAAAATAAAAAGGCTGTGGTGGGGAAGACTGTGCTAAGAGATAAAGAAAGGAATTACATAATGATACAGTATGGAGGTTTCTCAAAAGATTAAAAGTACTATATGATCTGGCAATACCGCTTCTGTGTATTTATCTGAAGAAACCAAAACACTAATTTGAAAACATATCTGCATCCCCACATTCATTGGAGAAGTATTTACAATATCCGAGCTTAGAAACAACCTAAATGCCTATCAATGAGTGAATGGAAAAAGAAATCCTGGTGTGTGTGTGTGTGTGTATATATATATATATATATATATATATATATATATATACTATTCAGCCATATAAAAAAAGAATAAAATCTTGCCATCTGTAACAGCGTGTATGGACCTTGAGGTCATTATGCTAAGGGAAACAAGTGCGCCAGAGGAAGACAAATATTAACAAAGCAGACAATTGAAATTTCACAGATACAGAGAACAATAGCCTGGTAGTTGCCAGAGGCAAAAGGTGGAAGGTGAGTGAAATGGAGAAGGGGGTCAAAGAGTATAAGCTGCCAGTTGTAAAATAAATAAGTTATGGGGATAAAATGTAAAGCATAGTAAGTATAGTTAAAATATATATGTAAAAAAAAGAAAAGGTACACTGTTATTAAGAGCTATACAAAAAATTTCCCACAGTTTAGTTCCACAAAATAAAACATTTTGAAATAATATATGTTTCTTTGTTGTTTTAGCAATGCTAATAACATGACTCCTGTGTTCCTTTTAATTCATAATAGTGATGAATGACTCATTCATCTTTTCTCACCTAAACTAACATCACAGAATCCTGAAAATGTCTTATTAGAGTTCAAGGAACTTCAATGTAATACAGATGAGTTTAGAAGAACAGCAAGGAACAGCCATTGCAAAAGATAGAGAATACTTTGTGATTAATTTGCATCTCTGAAATTGAAATCATTCTAACTTGTCAAAGTATTCTTCATTTAGTGTGAAATGCCAATGCAAACATTAAATAATGTGAAAGAAATAATGAATATTTTTCAATCCCTTTTATTATTTTCATCATGGTGTGTGTTATTTTTTCCTAAATTCCCATTCTGCGTACTTAAAATATATTAAACTATAAATCTGCTTGTCGTTCTCAAAGATATGATTCACTGTGCATACATATAGCCTCAGAAAAACAAAACAAAACAAAACTTTTCTTTTGGGGCTCCTCAGTGGCTCAGTCAGTTAAGCATCAGACTCTGGATTTCCACTCAGGTCATTAACTCAGGGTCATGCAATCAAGCCATGGGTGAGGCTCAATGCTCAGCATTGAGTCTGCTTGGAATTGTCTTTCCTTCTCCCTTCCCTTTGCCCCTCCCACCCAATCACATGCATTCTCTCTCTATATATATACATACATACATAATAAAATCTTAAACACAAATTTTCTTCTGCTCGAGTTACAAATTTTAATTGGCAGAAACTAGAGAAAGTAACTATTTTGACTACTATGAAGATCATCTATAATCCTATTCTTTTGGTCCCAATGACTTCCCTTTTTTGTTTGTTTTACAGATTGCAAGAGTTATACCTAGAAGAAATTCTAAAGTTTTTTATCACTCTCCTTATCTGACAAATGAGAAGACTTTAGAGACTTTTAGGGATATTCTTCTGGAATTATGTAGCTAATGGAAGTCTCGTGGATGCCAAAATTATATTATGTTCTCTCCTTCTTAACACCAAAAGTGTAATAGCAGCAACATTAGTGATCTCAGAAACTGAAGCTGTGTGCATATTTTACTTACAGCTTTATACTGATAGTATTACACTGTGATATGTATCTTTTAATATACAATAAAGATTCCTACATGTGTCGTAAATGATGGGTATAAGCATATATTTTAAAAGATGCTGACTTTTAAAATAGTTCTAAAAGAGCACTTTGATAACATGAGAAAAATTTAATTGTAGTGGTTCCCATCACTCTATTAATCCATAATATTACAAAACAAAGTGTTATTAGAGTACAGATTAAAGACAGTAGATTGAGAATGTAGAGAGATACAATGAATTTTTAAAAACCAAGCTTTTTAATGTATAAAAATTCTTATCTTCCAAGTTTATTCGTCAAATAAAACAACATTCATTCTATATTTTATTCTCAAATATGCAACATATACTTTGAAAAGGAAATAACCCCTTAGGGTAGGTGATAATGAACTCCTTTCAATTATATTTTATGGTTATGACCTTTGTTTCAACAATAATTTAACATTTTAATTAAATCTGCAATCATTCTCTATTCTAAAAATTTGTCCTTCATCCCCTTTGTTAAAGTTTAATGAAGTGATTTTCTATCCCAACCTGCAATATCTGGTTATGAATTTAATACCATTTTTCAGTGAAATATTTATTTGCTTTTTATCTTTCTTTTAAAGATTTTATTTATTTGACAGAGAGAGAAGAAGAGAGAGAACACAAGCGAGGTGAGTGGCAGAGGGAAAGTGAGAAGCAGGCTCCCCACTGAACAGGGAGCCTGATGCAGAACTTGATCCCAGAACTCCAAGATCATGACCTGAGCCAAAGGCAGACATTTAACTGACTGAATCACCCAGGCACCCCCCTCTATGTTACTTATCTTAAGACAATCTTTGGATGACTGAAAAATTAAGAAATATTTTGACTTATCATCAAATAATTAAAGAATATAAACTTAAGGTAAATGTATATAATTAGCACTTAAGTGTTAATGTGTTTTATTTTTTTAAGTGTAAATGTGTTTCAAACTCTCCTCATATGCAAATAAATATGTGTAAGTAAAATGTTTCTTGAAACTTTTATGGCTCCAGAACTTCACATGATCTTATTTTTTTAATTTCTTTTTTTAAGGTTTTATTTATTTATTTGAGAGAGCAAGAGTAAGAGAGCACAAGATGAGGGAGGGTCAGAGGGAGAAGCAGATTCCCCATTGAGCAGGTACCCCGATGTGGAGCTAGAACTTCACATCATCTTAGAGAAAAGAAAATGATGAGAGAGAGAGAAACTAAGAATCAATCTCTGGTAGAGAAAAAACAGGGTGACTAGAGGGGTGGCATGTGGGGGATGGGTGAAACAGATGGTGGGGATTAAAGAGTTTATTTATCTTGATGAGCACTGAGTAATATATAGAATTGCTGTATCATTATATTTACACCTGAAACTAATACAACACAGCATATTAATTATATGGAAATTTAAAATGAAAAACTTAATGGGAAAAAAAATGAGGTAAAAAGTCAGATTATTTTAAGTCAGTAGCCTAAAAATGGAAATGTATTTATACATGTATTTACTTGAATTATTTACCTACTAGATAAAAAATACTCTGTGAGTACATTTTGACATAAAGCACTAATTGAGGGCACCTGGGTGGCTCAGTAAGTTAAGTGTCTGCCTCTGGTCAGGTCATAATCCTGGAGCTCAGGGACACAACCCTGCATTGGGCTCACTGCTCAGTGGGGAGTCTGCTTCTCCCTCTCCCTTTGTTCCTTTCCCTCTCATGGTATTCTCTTGCTTGCTCGCTCACTCTCTTTCTCTCAAATAAGTAAATAAATAAAATCTTTTAAAAAACACTAATTGAAAAAACTGGGGACACTACATATGAGTACCATAGCTATAATCTGAACTACAGTTTTCATCCTGTGATACAAAGACGCATTTGAAAACATAACACTGAATAGAGACAGTAAAAAAGAAAAAAAAATTATTTCTACCTTGTCATATAAGAGGGAAACCACAGAAAAACTCATGTCTTGTTTCCCATTCTTTTATTTACTACTTTATGTCCTACATCCTCTGAAAATAACATAAGATTATTGATAATATATAGTGGATAAATTCATAGACTTTGAAGCTAAATGCTAGAGCTCAAATTTAGTTTTGCTGTCTTACAGAATTTAACTTTTCTTACTAATTTTCTCTAACTTTAGATATACATTAACATTACTTACCACATTAAAATATTAAGTGTAGATTGTCACAATAAATGTAAATTAATCATAATTCAAAACCTAGTCAAGGTTAAAATAAAAAATTATGACACTATCTTATTGTTAAAAAACTCTAAAGCTAATGTCATATATTATGGTGAAATATAAGAATCACACCATTTAAAATCAGGAATGAGATCAGAATGCTTGCAACTCCCAGTTTTGTTAAATGATATACTGGAAGAACTTGTCAAAGAGATAGGACAGAAAGAGAATTTGAATTTTATTTAAGGATACAGGGTACATATTCCAAATAATTATTATCTGTAAGACAATGATCATTTAAAGATATTATTCAAATATTAGATTTCAGCCCATTTTCTCTATCTATAAGTAATATTTAAAAAGTAGAATCTTTTGTAATAGAAATAGCTTAATTATATAAATTATTTGACAATACCAATAGTGTTTTTTATGTAGTGGTCTCAGTGAAGCCTTTGGAGTAGATTTAACAGATCATGGAGGCTATAGGGCAGATTCAATGAAGAAGACCACTGGCCTTGTAGGATTGGCTATATATGAGAGTCTACAGGAGAGGCAAAGAATATTGTACAGAAAGATTCTTGGTGCTCTTGAGCAAATACCTAACAATTCAACATATAGGAAGTATACAGAACAGATTACAAATGAGAAATTGAGTATGACTAAGTCAGAGAGAGAAAAAGATAAATACCCTATGATTTCACTTATATGTGGAATCTAAAAAACAAAACAAGTGAACAAACAATAATAAAACAGGAACAGTCTCATATATACAGGAATAAAACTGATGGTTAAGAGTGGAGAGGGGTTGGTAGTTAGGCAAAATAGGTGAAGGGGATTAATAGGCCTTCTAGTTATGAAGTAAGTAAGTCATGTGGAGATAATGTACAACATAAGGAATATAGTCAATAATATTGTAATAATTTTAGTTCAGTTTAGTTTAGTAATGATAACTAGACTTATGGGAATCATTTCATAATACATAAAATAGTAAATCACTATGATGTACACCTGAAACTAATAGGATATTGTGTGTAAATTATACTTCAGGAAAAATAAAAACAAAACTGATTCAGTATCTCTCAGATAGGTGATTATGTTTCTGTCCACTGCATTTAAATTAATCAACACCTCTCCTAAAATGGTAGGAAGAAAAGCAGGAAAGACTAATAGGAGGAGAAGGAGGAATAATTTCTTAAACTCTCTCTAAATTCTTCCACTCCAAGTTTAATATAGCATGCCACCTTACCTAGGGTTAACCTCCAAGTAACTAAAAAAAAACAGAAAATCTCATATTGTTTGTTCCAAATCAAACTGCAACCATTAAGTTTTAATTTGAGTAGCATATTTATTAAGTAAACATTAGAATTTTATGATAAATGAAAATATATATAGGAAAAAGTGTTATCACATAATATTTGGGGTCTATCTTCAAAATGCAACTAATTAATGTTGAAGCTTTATAGTTATTTTAGATTTGACTTTAACTAACTCTAATAAGTTCATTAAAATTATAGTATTTCTATAAATATAAAAGCAATTAAATATACACAAGCCATCATTTCAGAATATTTTTCTGATAGGTTTTGGGTTTTAAATAAGTTCTATAACAAGAAAGTAGGGGTTGTGAAGACTCCATAACAAATCTTAATTCAGAATAGTAATACCAGAGGAACAAGACTTTTATTCACATTCTTGTTCTGATTCCAATCCAACTTGATTTTTGTTCTCATTTTCTATTTTAGCTCTAGAATTTCAACATGTAATCTTTAAGTTGGTTGAGAATGCCAGGGAAAATCTAAGGATGAGAAATCAATTGACAGAACATAGATTAAATATTAAAAATAGACACCTTTGGAACTCCCATGTAAGAGTTTAGAATTTAGCGATAAAGCCAATATATTAATTAGGAGCCATGGGATTATACCACTGCCTGATTCAGGTGGATTCACAAAGAAGCTTAATACATATTTTATATATGTGCTGTTACAATTTTTTAAAAATTATTATGTTAAAGAGGCACTTTAACCTTGAAAAGTCGTGTCATTAATCAAGATGAAGAGAAGAATTTAGGAACATTAGAGTCATGGCTGTCTTTTATAATGACTTTTGATATTTAAAAAGGCCAAGTATTTGTTTCTTTGTTTCTTAAAAAAAATAATAATTTAATTTAATATTTCTCAAGAATTATTACTACCTAATAAGTTATATGCAAATTAAAACTTGGTAGAAATAAGCCAGATCTTTTTCTAACAGTAAAATGTTAGCATATTAAAAACAACACCACGATATCTACCAACTATATTTGGTATATATTTTTGAAGGCATGGAAACTAACTCAATTTAGGAATGAAGAAAGAATTTCAAGAAAGTCTTAGCAATTTTTTTCTCCAATTTGTATTTATTGTAAATAAGATTAATCTATTGCTTAGACTACTGTTAATAATAAATATTTGATAAATTACACTAAGGTAACCCTTTCTGAATTTAATACTTCTTCCTTTAAGTAGTATAGAAATGACTTGTTAGAGTATTCTATTATTTTAAAGGTTTTATTTATTCATTTGACCTCGAGAGACACAGTGAGAGAGGGAATACAAGCAGGGGAGTGGAAGAGGGAGAAGCAGGTCTCCCGCTGAGCTAGGAGCCGGATGTGGGGCTTGATCTCAGCACCCTGGGATCACAACCCCATCACAACCAGAGCCAAAGGCAGATGCTTAACCAACTGAGCCACCCAGGCACCGCTTGTCAGAATAGTCTTAGAAAATGAACTAAAACCAACACGCAATCTGAGCTCATTTTTAAGGAAAAAAAAATCATTTTTGGGTGAATACATGTAACTGTAATTTTCCCTCAATTTTATTGGCTATTGCTTTGCTTGAATTTAAGAATGTAAATAGACACAAAGGTTAAAAGGGCATAAATAAATGGATATGCTTCTGAGAAGCTCTGATTAATTAGCTGTATTGAATGTCTCTTTGTATATATTTTATCAAAAGTGTTTTATTCTCTAAATACATATCATTTTTCTTCGGATTTCTGAATTATGCACATTATATGTAGTTTGGAAAGAAAAAAAATCCCAAGAACTATGTTTCTGAATGATGCACATTTAGAAGAGATTCAAACTGTCTTCTTAATCTTTTTGATGCTTACACAAACAATTATATTGCATATAGATAATATATATTTGATTTTTATATACATCTATATATAAATATATATTTTTGATGTTCATCTATGATCATCTAGTTCATACTCTTTATAATCTTTTCTTCTTAAAAAAGGTGTAATTGACCATGTCAGAAAGAAATATAATGTAAAGATGAACTCATTAGGGACAATATTTAAACATATATTGGAAAAGAGCATGTATTAGAAGCATATATTTTTAAAAATAGAAGCGTAACAAAGATTATTACCAAGAAAGAAAGAAAGAAAAAGGAAGAAAGAGAGAAACTGAATTGCTAGTATTTTCCTTATTAATAAATGTTCATCTGATTAGGTAGAATTGTATCTAAAAATTGGCCCCAAGACTTAATAACTTTTAACTTAATAACTTAATAAATTATAACTTAATAACTTAATAACTTAATAAATTTTATATGATTCTACTAAATCATATAAAATTTTAAGCTTTAGATTTCATGTGTAAATGTGGTGATAATGATACTGTCAGTAATGACTGTTGTAAAGATTATATAAGAAAATCGTAAGAGCAATGCATACTAGCTGTTTTTAATCTTTAAAATGAGCTTAAGTGCTGGATTGGAGCTGTATCTGTAGTCTAAATAATTTCTATATCAAAATTCCAAAAAAATCTGCTTAGAGAATTGAAATTGTTCATCTAATTGTATGAGTAATTGAAAGCATTTTTAAATTGAAAATATTTTAACATGTATTGCTAATTGATTTTTAAAACCATTCTATTAGGGGCACCTGGGTGGCTCAGTAGATTAAGCCTCTGCCTTAGGCTCAGGTCATGGTCTCAGGGTCCTGGGATCGAGCCCTGCAGGGGCTCTCTGTTTAGCATGGAGCCTGCTTCCCTCTCTCCCTTTGCCTGCCTCTCTGCCTACTTGTAATCTCTCACTCTCTGTCAAATAAATAAATAAAATCTTTTAAAAAATAAAAAATAAAAACATTCTATTAAAAATAAAAATTAAAAATAAAAACAATTATATTCATGTGCTCTCTGTCTCTGAAATAAATGAATAAAAATCTTAAAAAAAATGGTTGGGGAGGCTCTGGGTGGCTCAGTTGGTTAAGTGACAGACACTTGATTTTTGGCTCAGGTCATGATCTCAGGGTTGTGGCACTGAATGCCCTGTTGGGCTCCATGCTGAGTGTAAAGTGTGCCTGTCCCTCTCCCTCCCTGCACTTGTGCATTCTCTCTCTCTAAAATACATAAAATCTTTAAAAAAATAAAAATAATAAATCATTATAGCCATGATATTGCCATGATGTTGATAATCTTTCAATGTTTTGAATTCTATGCATAAATATTGAAATACTTATTGTTATTTTGGCTTATGAAGTTTTTTAGATTTGTTGGTGTTTGCTATCTTTTCTATTTTATTTTTTATTAAAATTCAATTAATTAACATACAGTGTATGTTAGAGTTCAGTGTTCAGTGATTCATCAGTCTCATGTTATACCCACTGCTATCTTTTTTAAACGTTTATCTGACATTTGTATATTTCCTTTGATGACTTTCATTCAAATTTTGATCTATTCCTCTACTGTAGTGATTTCTATTGATTTATTAAGTGCATGTTAGTTTGCATTTTAGTAGTATATAATTCTTGTATTTGAGTATATTTTCCCATTGTTACTTACAGAGCAGCTTTTTGAGGACTCAGAAAATGAATAGCAGCCAGAATATCAAAACTGCAATGACTCCAAACCTGAAGAATTTGAAGTATCATAGAAACATCAATGGATTTGCCATTTCCCCAACTCCTGTGTTCTTCAGCCTGAACTTTATGTACCCAGAAACTTGGGAGTGAATGCTGTGACACAGAAACTAGGAAATCTCCTTAATCTTTCTCCTTTTCTTCTCTTTCTCTCTCTATATGCTTTATTTATAATCATGCAATAAGCACTTTGCAACGGGAATGAGGAGATAATTTATTTAAATCAGTACAAAATATATACAATAAGAATATAAGGGTATTTATTTATTTTTATTATGTTCAGTTAGCCAACATACAGTACATCATTAGTTTTT
This sequence comes from Enhydra lutris kenyoni, assembly GCF_002288905.1. Taxonomy (NCBI): domain Eukaryota; kingdom Metazoa; phylum Chordata; class Mammalia; order Carnivora; family Mustelidae; genus Enhydra; species Enhydra lutris. The sequence continues at coordinate 14,936,394 of NW_019154087.1, forward strand.
GATGTAATGTTCAATGACTCATTAGTTGCATATAACACCCAGTGCTCATCAACACATCCACATGTGTCCTCCTTAATACCCCTCACCTGGTTACTTCATCCCCTCCACTCGCCCCTCCCTTCTGTAACTCTCAGTTTGTTTCCCAGAGTCCAGAGTCTCTCATGGTTTGCCTCCCTCTATGATTTCTTCCCATTCAGTTTTCCCTCCCTTCCCCTGTGGTCCTCCGTGCTATTCCTTATGTTCCACACATGAGCAAAACCAAATGATAATTGTCTTTCTCTGCTTGACTTATTTCACTTAGCATAATACCCTCCAGTTTCATCCATATCGATGCAAATGGTGGGTATTCATCCTTTCTGATGGTTGAGTAATATTTCATTGTATATATGTACTGTATCTTCCTTATCCATTCATCTTTTGAAGGACATCTCAAATCCTTCCACAGTTTGGCTATTGTGAACATTGCTGCCATGAGCATTGGGGTGCATGTGCCCTTTCTTTTCACCATATCTGTATCTTTGGGATAAATACCTAGTGTATCAATTGCTGGGTTGTAGGGTAACTCTATTTTTAATGTCTTGAGGAAACTCCATAATGTTTTCCAGAGTAGCTGTACCAGCTTGCATTCCCACCAAGAGTGTAAGAGCGTTCTCCTTTCTCCACATCCTCACCAACATTTGTTGTTTCCTGCCTTGTTTTTGTTTTTGTTTTTGTTTTGAGAAAGGGTATGCACTTTATTATTTTTTTAATATTTTATTTATTTATTTGACAGAGATCACAAGTAGGCATAGAGGCAGGCAGAGAGAGGGGGTGGGGGAAGCAGGCTCCTTGCTGAACAGAGAGCCCAATGCAGGGCTCAATCCCAGGACCCCAAGATCATGACCTGAGCTGTAGGCAGGGGCTTTAACCCACTGAGCCACCCAGGCACCCCTGTTTCCTTCCTTATTAATTTTTGCCATTCTACCTGGGTAAGGTGGTATTTCATTGTGGTTTTAATTTGCATTTCCCTGATTGTTGGTAATCCATGGAATGGGAGAAGATATTTGCAAATGATAATGGGCTGGTATCCAAGATCTATAAAGAACTTCTCAAACTCAACACCCAAAAAACAAATAATCCGGTAAAAAAAATGGGCAGAAGATGTGAACAGACACTTCTTCAAACAACACACACAAATGGCTAATAGACATATGAAAGAATATAAGGATATTTAATAAGAATGGAAAATGGCACTAAAAATCCATAAAATGATATTGAAGATTGTAAAGTCTCTTTTGAACAAGAAGGAAGAATGTCATGTTCTTAAGTGGAATATTTATCATTTTGGCTAAGATCAAGTGTAAAAATTTCAAAAATTATTCCCACAGATTTATTTTTAATTTGATAAAATAATTTTAAAGTTTCTATGGAAGAGTAAACAAAACAAAACAACCATGAAAAAACTACTACGAGAAAGGAAAATTTGCTCAGAAAAGTATTATGCTACTGTAATCAATTTAATATCATAGTAGGGTGAAAGTAGTAAATAGATACATGCAACAGAATAAAGACTCCAGAAATAGTTACACAGTGTATTATTTTGAATTTCACTTTTTCCAATATTACTTCAAGGGATCACCTCAGGCTTAGTGTATACAGACCTAACCCTTTTAAATAACACAAAATGCCAAAATGTGGATGTATTTTCATTGTTATAAATATTTCTAGATTATTTTGAAGAATTTTTAGTAATTTACAGTTACAGCAATAGTGATTTTTTTTTTTTTTTTAAGAAATTAGACTCTGGAACTAGAGTACTTGAGTTCAATTTCTAACTCTGCCATACACTTGCTATCTGAATTTGTACAGATTAGTTTACTTAATTGTGCTTAAATTTTATCATCTATAAAGTTAGTAATAACTAACCTGTGGGGATATTTTGAGGGTTAAATGACTCAAAATTTATAAATACATTTATGGAAGTACCTGACCTATAAATGAACAATATAAAGGAATACTAAATTAAGAAATAGTGATGTGATGAGATGCACATGATTTAAGGCTATATGAATTAAACAAAATATGAAATAATTTGCATATTAAAATTACACATTTTCAAATTGGTATGTTGTACACCTTATACCTACACATATTATATGTCAATTGCATCTTGATAAAGCTGTAGAAAGTTAAGTTGCACTTTTGGTATTAAAGAACAAACCACAATGGTAATAACTCCATAATTTGTATATTTTACTCAGTGATGTGGAAGAATATACCTTAACCTTTTATAAAATTTCTTTTTTTGTTGTTTTTTTGCTGTCTTGTTTTTTGTTTTATCATTTATTTATTTTTTCATAGTAGGTAGAATGACATTAAAATGAAATGAAAATACTAAAATATTTCTTCGACAACCTGGGGTATGTTTTTGTAGTAGGCATTAGTTGAACAATAGGTGAAGTGTTTTTAATGCTTTTATTTAGATTATTTATATTGCTGTTTTGTGCTTTATGCTTTTATTTTAATGAGTGTTTATTATTTACACATTAAAATATATGATATTTTTATTAATTTTTAAAAAGATTTTATTTATTTATTTGACAGAGAGAGAGCTCAAGTAGGCAGAAGGCAGGCAGAGAGATAGGGGGAAGCAGGCTCCCCACTGAGCAGAGAGCCCAATGTGGGGTTCAATCCCAGGGCCCTGAGATCATGACTCAAGCTGAAGGCAGAGACTTAACCCACTGAACCACCCAGGCGCCACAATATGATATAAAAAAAAAAATAAAATCATTTATTTATTTTTGAGAGAGAGAGAGTACAAGTGGGGGGGCATATGGGGAAGGACAGAGGGAGAGGCGGACTCCTCGCTGAGCAAGGAGCCTGATGTGGGACTCCATTCCAGGACCCGAAGGTCTTGACCTAAGCCAAAGACAGTTGGTTAACCAACTGAGCCACCCAGGCACCCAAAATGATACAAAATTTTTAAGTTACCTATATTTATTATAGAATTCTAGGTATATAGTAGGCTATTTCCTTGTTTTATTGAAGCTTTGGAAACATTTTTCTGTATCCACTACTAAAAGCTTATTATCCATTCACCTCAAAATGCCTTCTGGTAATTAGGAGAACATTCAGGAACTTTAGCAGTGAAACTTGATAATCCCAAACTCTAATTTCACTGGTGCATGAGATATAATGCCTCGGTCCCAACTTGGGTGTGAGATGGCCAAACTTCTTTCTTTATTTGCAGTCCAATTTTATTTGATATAAATTATTTTAAAGTTTATAGCAGAATTTTCATTACTGGACTTTAATGTTTGCTTAACACAAAAAGAAAGCCTTACTTTTAAACTCTGTTAATTTCTTTTTAGGGAAATAACACATTGGGCAATAGCTTATAGCCTAGCTTATATGAGCCTATGTACTTTCAGCAAATAATTCCCTGGCTTGTCTTTCCAGTTAAACTAGGTGGTAATTTATAAATTTGACAACCTTGTCAAAGCTAATAAAAATTAATATCCTTCAGCATAATACAACATTGCTATACCACCACATTTTTTTTTCATTTTGTTCTACTCTAATATTCTACATAAACTATTAAGCAGATATTTCTTAACAATCCCTCCTTTTATTGCCTATTTGATTTATATTTAATTCAACTAGATTTGTTTAAAACAATATATGCCATAGAAGTATTATGTGGCAAAATTTTAATTGTAATGAGGGATGCATAGATGAGAAAAATATAAAGCCTGTCTATAATACTGTGAATATGAAATAATGAAATAATTCTGCATTCTTTATGCCAAGATATTGCAAATAAAGGCCATCCTTTTGTTTGTTGAAATGGTATATATGGGTATTTAATCAAGAAGTGATTACTCTGTGAAATAAATGGATCACTTTCATGTTAAAATTTATTGTTGTGGTTGAGAATAAAATATAATTTCTCAAGACATAATTATGTGTAATTGGTTCAAGTACTGAAATTCAACTTGTTCTCAATACTAAATCATTTTATGTTTATCTTAAGAAAGATAACTTAATGGTTTGGGGCTTTTTGGAACAAATATATCTAAATAATGCCACAGCTTATTAATGAAGTAACAATAAAAAGACAAAGCCTACAGTAGGAAGCTGTTTGTCATTGCTTCTCTTTAGGGTGCCTGGTTAGCTCAGTTGGTAGAGCAAGTGACTCTTGACCTTGGGGTCTTGAGTTTAAGCCTCATGTTGTTTATAGAGTTTACTAATAAATAAATAAATAAATAACACTTCATTTATTTCTATATCCATATATATCTGTATCTACATATAGATATATATGGATAGATATTTGGGTTTCTTGTTTTTGTTTTTGTTTTTGTTTGGTTTTAGAGAGAGAAAGCAGGGAGGGGCAGAGGGAGAGGGTGAATTTAAGCATGGAGCCTGATGCAGAGCTAGATCTCACGACCCTCAGAAGGAAACAAGAATGAGTCACTTAACCAATGGAGCCACCCAGTTGCCCCCCAACATATATTTATTGATTGAGCTTCTAAAAATAATGCTGTAAGTAATCTGCAGTTAGAAATATATTTATAATTTCTCAGTCAGTATTCAAACAACTATGCAAAATAATGATGGCCTTCAAACATTTGCTGCCATTTTCAATGATTTATAATTGTATGCTAACTTAAGAGAAAAATGATAAAAAATTAAAGGCAGCAATTGTGAAGTCCTGCTGGTAATTCTTGCCTCTCTCCTTGATTCAGTCTACTACTAAGATCTACTAAGGGATTACAAACACGATTTCTCTCTGACTGAAACCTGTTATTAACTGTAAATAAGTTTGATTCTTCAACTTATTTAAAGTGTTATAAAATGTGCAGCTTATATGAAGCCACATATATCCATATTATATAAATACACATTATGAACTCAGTGGGTGCCAGATACTGCTCCTGGGTGGCTCAGTGGGTTAAAGCCTCTGCCTTTGGCTCAGGTCATGATCCCAGGGTCCTGGAATTGAGCCCCACATCGGGCTCTCTGCTCTGTGGGAAGCCTGCTTCTCTTCCTCTCTCTCTCTGCCTGCCTCTCTGTCTACTTGTGATCTCTGTCTGTCAAATAAATAAATAAAATAAAATAAATTATTAACTTCAATAAGGTAATCACTTCATATAGCCTAGTAAAAAACTGAAAACTAAACATTTTAAATTTAAGCATTTTCTACTTGTTCAACTACTTCAAAAGGCACATGAAAAATAAAGGTCAGGATTTTCACCAATTAACAGCTTTCATAGTCAGAGAATAATTTTCTTTTTTAAAGTGTATTCTTGGGATGTTCTGTTCTGCAAGCAAATTTGTGATAAAATAAAAATAAAGTGAAATACTCAAAAATATACTTTGTTTAATATTTTTCTTGGTTTGGTGAAAATCACACTGTGTTGTTTGAAGAAATCACAGGGCAGAAAATACACTTTTTTTTTTAATGTAGTGCAGAATAATCATTCGTAATGTTCTTTTACAATAGTATCTTTTCTCTAAATTCTGTTTAATATATCTTTTTAATTGAAACAGTCCAACACATATTGTTATTTGGGGATTTTATTCCCTCATGGAATAAGAAATGTTATATTAAAAAATAATTAATACAGAGAACAGCTTTCTGTTACCAGAGGGGAAGGAGGCTGGAGTAGGGCAAAATGAGTAAAGGGAATTAAAAACTGGAAACTTATAATTATAAAATAAATAAGTAATAGGGATACAATGTATAACATGGGGAATATAGTCAATAATATTATATTAACTTTGTAAGGAACAGATGGTAAATAGACTTACTGTGGTTACTATTTTACAATGTATACAAATGTGAATAACTATGATGAGCATCTGAAAACTAATTTAATATTACATGTCAATTACACTTCAACAAATAAAGAAAAAAATATTTAAAAGCTAACAAATCCTAATGCTTTAACTTTAGAATTCTCTAAATTTCCATTTGAACCCAAGAACATATCTATAGTTTTCACAGTTTTTGAGTCTTAAAGAAATATTACACATCAATAAGTTTAAAAAAAAATCTTAAGAAAATTACAATTCCATTATCCTACTTGATAGAATAATACCAGCATCATGATTAACCAGTTAAAATACAGTACATTTTCATTCATCTTAATGTCTGAGTCAGGACATACATTTAATAGTGTTTGTTGATATAAAAATATAAACAATTAACTTTTAGTGAAAAGGAAACCTAGGACCTAGAATTTAAAATGTTTATCCACATTCTCTAATTGGTACATGACAGAACTGAAATTAGAATGTAAGCAATTGGCTACTGAGTCTGCTTCCCCAAGATTTTATTTGTTTATTTGACACAGAGAGAGAGAGCGCAAGCAGGAAGAGTGGCTGGGAGAGGGAGGGGAGAAGTAGTCTCCTCACTGAGCAGAGAGCCCAATGTGGGGCTTGATTCCAGGACCCTAGGATCAGGATGTAAGCCAAAGGCAGACACTTAATTGACTGAGCCACCCAGGTGCTCCTGGGTCTGCTGTCTTAACTACTATAATACATGCAGTCACTATTTTAAGTCTCAGTTTCTTTATCTATAAGATGGGGAATAATAGTGCCCACATGAGAGCTTTGGGAAGATTAGATTTTGAAACAGTGTTCCATAAATGTCAACTTCTATGAATGTTGTTTGTTGTAATATGCTACATTCTCACTGATAATGAAGATACTAGCATTAAGACAAACATATAATGGTCAGCAAAACACATTAGGTAAGGTTGGCTTATTTCTATGAAGATCTATTTTATCAAACATGTCAGAGAATTTCTTAAGAATAAGCATAAAAATTTTGTTTTCTTACACAAATGATTTAATTGAAGAGTTACTGCTCACAGGTTAAAGAACAACAAATTTCCAACACATTGCTTATTATCATCTAAGGGTTTTCAGAAATGCTTCCATGATATTTAGAAAATAATTAAACTGGGGGAAAAGATTTTATGTTTTTGGTTAAATTAAAGTAAGAACTCTTGTTTATTTTAATATTTGATTTTTATGACAATTTTATGTAATAGTCCATATAATACATAATAAATTGGAAAGTTAGTTTTGAGGTGACCAATTTTGAATACACTACAATGACTTTGTAAGAAAGAAAATTAAAAGTCTACCTGTAACACATTTTTAGTTATGCTTCAAAAAAAAAAACGAAAATAAATGAAATGATTATCATGTGCATATATATAGATAGGAAATGATAGAGTTAGAGATAGACATGTTATATAAATAGCATATTCTTTTATTAAAAAGGATTCTCTTATAATTAACATTCATGCAATTTTAACCCACTTTTGTAAAAAAAAAATTGATATATTGTCTTCCTTCTCTTCAATAAGTTTTTGGAAAAATACAAATTTTGTTCAGCAAAATGTAATTATTCTTCAGTTTGTAAAAGAATAAAATTATCACCATCCTTACTTATAGATATGATAAAACTGGGCAATTTGCAACTATATATGCATATATAGAAGTTTATTACATATGATATTATATATTATATATAAAGCATAAATAAATATGTATTTATAACATATAGTCCCCAAATTTGAAAAGATTCAGATTCAACAATTTATGTTTAATAGAAAGATGAAAACCAGTTTTTTAAATTCTTAGTGCTTTATATTTGCCCAACTGTTGTATGCCATTTTAGGCAGTTGCAAGTTGCTAATGCCAATCACATGTGTATTTAGACTCACGAGGAACATTTTCTCCACAATAACATTAAGAAATACGTATTTTCTTATCATAGTCTAACAGTTTTGCAGAAAATGACTATAATACAATTAATACTGATGAATTACTAATTTCTTCATCATACCGTAATCATTAATTTGTTTTATTTACCCTGCACTCCAAGATCTGCATTCCAAATGCTAACAATTACAATTGTATATTACAAATTAATGCTATAGTTGAATATACGCACAGTTGTAAAAGATGGTATTTCACAACTGGTTTACTCCTCAAATGTCTTAAAAATTTAGATACCCATATCAGCAGGTTTTTTGCTAGACTCACACTCACACTAGATAAAAATATATAGAAATGATATATATACACAAACACACACACATATATACATATATATATAAATATAAAGATTTATTTATTTGTTTTAGAGAGAGAGACAACATGTGTATATGCGATTGTATGAGTGGGGGGAGGGGCCAAGGGAGAGAATCTTCAAGTAGACTCCCTGCTAAGCATGAAACCTGGGTTCAACCTCACTGATCCATGAGATCATGACTTGAGCTGAAAATAAGAGTCGGGAGCTCAACTGACTGAGCCACACAGTGCCCCAATCAATATAATTTTATAAAATATGTTCTCATGAGGAAGCTATTTAATAACAAAAGAAAAATCATATTTTTAAATGCATATGACTATTACAGAACCTATCAAAAGGAATGTCATGTTTTATTGAGGTGCTTAGAGACGACTCAGTTTCTGGACCATATCCCTCAGTGTATACTTATCTTGTGCTTCACTTAAGTAAAACAGAAGGAAGGATTCAAGATGGCTTTTGTAAGATATCACTGTACAATTATGAAGGCTGAAGTTTTATAGTTTAGGGTTTCATGAAGAGAAAAAGAAATAATTAGTAGACTTTGGAGTGTGAATTACAGTTGCTCAGAGTGATGAAGCAAGTTAATCATCTCTATATTTTCTAATAATTATGAATTATTCAAACTAAATTTGATTTTTTTTCATTGAGATATGAAGACATAAAGTAGGAGAATATATGTGCTGACATCACATTTGTATTGGACACTATTACACAATTGTTTTTAAAATATAAAGCTAAATGGAAATTCAGGAATATGCATGCAGTTCATTCTCCCATCTTATACAAACACTTGATCTCTATTCACAAGGCATACAGTTAAAGCGCATTTTTTAAGATTTTATTTATTTATTTGACAGACAGAGGTCACAAGTAGGCAGAGAGTGAGGGGTTGGGGCGGGGGGAAGCAGGCTCCCTGCTGAGCAGAGAGCCCAATGCAGGGCTCCATCCCAGGACCGTGAGATCATGACCTGAGCCCAAGGCAGAGGCTTTAACCCACTGAGCCATCCAGGTGCCCCAGTTAAAGTGTATTATACAAAAGTTTAATAGGTCTAAATCATCATTTCTAAAGTAAAAATTATAAAAATAATATTATATAATTAAATTATTATATATAATAATATTATATAATTAAATTATTATCACTAGATTATTTACCAATAAAATTGATTCATACAGGTAATAATCATTATCTTCATATGCACTATTTTACAAAATTAATCAGTTTCTATAGCTTGTTAATTGTTAGCCTTGATTGTGTACCTGGAAGAATTGTTTATATCCTAATGTAAGACTTCTAGTGATACTAAGAATCAATCTAGGTACTATCAAGTTAAGAAAAAAAAATCAGGTTAACAGACTGTAATAATTAAGGTCAAGTAGGGAACTAATTAGACTAGATCATCCCCAGGGCACATAGATCTTCCTTAACTTAGGATGGCATTCTACCCCGATAAACCCATCATAACATGAAAATATAGTAAGCCAAAAAATGGATTTAATACAGGCATACCTCAGAGATACTGTGTCTTTGGTTCCATACCACTGCAACAAAGTGAATGCTGACAAGGCAGGTCCCCTGATATTTTTTGACTTCCAGTGCATACAAAGTTATTTTTATATTATATTGTACTCTATTAAGTACAATTTAATAGTAGGTATAAAAATTTGCATACTTTAGAAATACTTTATTGATAAAAAGAGCTAACCACTATCTGAGCTTTCAATAAGTTATTATCTTTTTTTGTGGTAGAAGTTCTTGGCATGACTGATCAGGGTGGTGTTTGCTGAAGGTTGGGGTACCTGTGGCAATTTCTTATAATAAGACAATGAAGTTCATCACATTGATTGGCTCTTTCTTTCTTGAATGATTTTTCTGTAGCCTGTGCTGCTATTTGATAGCATTTAACCACAGTAGAATTTCTTTCAAAATCAGAATCAATCCTTTTATTTTTTAAATTTTTTTTATTATTTTTTTAAATTTATTTTCAGCATAACAGTATTCATTGTTCTTGTGCCACACCCAGTGCTCCATGCAGTCCGTGCCCTCTCTAATACCCACCACCTGGTTCCTCCAACCTCCCACCCCCCACACCTCTTCAAACCCTTCAGATTGTTTTTCAGAGTCCATAGTCTCTCATTGTTCACCTCCCCTTCCAATTTCCCCCAACTCCCTTCTCCTAACTCCCCATGTCCTCCATGCTATTTGTTATGCTCCACAAATAAGTGAAACCATATGATAATTGACTCTCTCTGCTTGACTTATTTCACTCAGCATAATCTCTTCCAGTCCCATCCATGTTGCTACAAAAGTTGGGTATTCATCTTTTCTGAGATGAATAATACTCCATAATACTCCATAGTGTATATGGACCACATCTTCCTTATCCATTTGTCCGTTGAAGGGCATCTTGGTTCTTTCCACAGTTTGGCAACTGTGGCTATTGCTGCTATAAACATTGGTGTACAGATGGTCCTTCTTTTCACTACATCTGTATC